>NC_044036.1:180548389-181232075 GCF_901765095.1 Microcaecilia unicolor
CAGGCCCATCCCCCACCCCCCACCTGTTACACTTGTGGTGCTAAGTGTTGAGCCCTCCAAACCCCCCCAAAACCCACTGTACCCATATGTAGGTGCCCCCCTTCACCCATAAGGGCTATGGTAATGTGTAGAGTTTGTGGGGAGTGGGTTTGGGGGGGGATTTGGGGGGGCTCAGCACCCAAGGTAAGGGAGCTATTTGTGTATTTTTAAAACATTTTTAGAAGAGCCCCCTAGGGTGCCCGGTTGCCTGTCCTGGCATTTCAGGGGGACCAGTGCACTACAAGTGCTGGCTCCGCGCATGACCAAATGCCATGGATTTCGCCGGGTTTGAGATGGCCGGCATTTTTTTCCATTATCGCTGAAAAACAAAACTGGCGATCTCAAACCCAGCGAACTCTGGCATTTGGCCGGGCTAAACCGTATTATCGAAAAAAGATGGTCGGCCATCTTTTTCGATAATACAGTTCCGGCCAGCTGTTGCGCTGCTGCCAAAATAGTTCGCCAACAATCTATTTCGCCGGCAACGTTCGAGTATGCCCCTCCACGCCTCTTTAGCTTGGAGAAGAGACGACTGAGGGGAGATATGATAGAGGTTTATAAAATAATGATTGGAATGGAATGGGTAGATGTGAATTGCTTTTTTACTCTTTCCAAAAATACTAAGACTAGGGACACACAACGAAGCTACAAAGTAGTAAATTAAAACTAATTGGAGAAAATATTTCTTCACTCAACGTGTAATTAAACTCAGGAATTTGTTGCCAGAAAATGTAGTAAAAGCAGTTAGCTTTGCGGGGTTTAAAAAAGGTTTGGATATCCTCTTGGGGAAAATCCACTGCTTGTTTCTAGAATAAGCAGCATAAAATGTATTGTACTGTTTTGGGATCTTGCCAGGTACTTGTGATCTGGATTGGCCACTGTTGGAAACAGGATGCTGGACTTGATGGACCTTCGGTCTGTCCTAGTATGGCAATACTTATGTACCCCGAGTCCAACCTGTGCATTGGAGCCTTGCTGGACATGGTGCGAGCTCAGGCCTTCTTGCCTCAAGCTAGGATGGATACCCTCATTGCCATTGTCACTTAAGTTCTCAGCAGCTAGCATGTCACAGCTCTGCAGTGTTGACGTTGCTAGGCCACGTGGCATCCACAGTACATGCTATGTGCCTACTCTTCAGAGGTGCCCAATGGACCCTAGTTTCCCAGTTGTAGCAAGTAGAGGCGACCTAGCGAATGTCATCCAGATCTCCCTAGAACTGATTCAGTCGTTGCTCCAGTGCACATTCCAGACATCTTGATCCTGAGAGTACCATTCCAAATTTCCACAAAATGCATCCTCTCTGGGCTGGGGGGCCCATGTAGACGGACTCACACCCATGGGACTTGGTCCTTCTGAGAGACAGAGTACCAATTCAAGCTCTTGGCTAGCAATTTTAGACGCTCTGATAGTTTTTAGACATCAGCTGTCCAACCAAATTGTGCTATTCTAACAGGACAATCATGCACCATGTGGACAAGCAGGGGAGTATGGGATCTCACCCCTTGTGTCAGAAAGTGGTCGAAATGTGGACCAGAGCCACCAGTTACGTAATGGTGCTCCTGGCTACATACCTGGCAGGTAAGGAGAACAGCCTGGCAAACAAACTGAGCAGGGAGATACAACCCCACAAGGGTCTGTCAATATGGGTGTTGCTCATCTGAGAGTGGGACCCTTCCTTGATGAAACTTTTTGGCCACTCATCTCACCAACAAAGTACCTCGGTTTTGCTCCATTGTCAGGTCACATAACAGGTTTTGCATCAGCTGCCTTTCTCCTGCATTGGGAAATGAGACTTCCGTATAAATTTTCTTCAGTCCCTCTCATAGGGAAGACCGTGTTCAAACTTAGGCAAAGATATGGATCCATGTTTCTCATTGCTCTGTGCTAGCCGAGGCGATCTGGTACCCTCTACTTCTGGAGTTTTCCTCCAAAGTGCTGCAGAGATTTGACTATTTTTCAGCCTCATCTATCAGAACAAGGGGTCTCTTCTGCATCCCACCTTCTACTCCCTAGACCTTACTGCCTGGATGGTAGGAGTGTATACTTTGCCTCCTTCAGCTGCTGAGGGTGTCTCCAAGGTATTGCTGGCTTCCAGAAAGCATTTCACCAAGATATGCTATATTTTCATATGGAGGAGATCTGCTTTCTAGTGTGGGGGCAAAGCCCCTCCTACTTACCCTGCTGTAGGACCGGACGGAATCCACCCCAGGATATTGAGGGAGCTCAGAGAGGGTTCTGGCGGGTCCTCTTAAGATTTGTTTAATAAATCCTTAGAGACGGGGGAGGTTCCGTGGGATTGGAAAACAGCGGATATGTGGTTCCTCTTCACAACAGTGGTGATAGGGAAGAAGAAACTGGAAACTACAGGCCAGTAAGCCTCACTTCAGTTATTGGAAAGTAATGGAAGCGATGCTGAAGGAAAGGATAGTAAATTTCCTGGAAGACAATAAGTTGCAAGATCCCAGACAACATGGTTTTACCAAAGGGAAATCGTGCCAAATGAATCTCATTGAATTCTTTGACTAGGTGACCGGAAGAATTGAATCGTGGACATGCTATGGAAGTAATCTACTTAGATTTCAGCAAAGCTTTTAATACGGTTCCCCACAGGAGGCTCTTAAATAAACTTGATGGGCTGAAAATAGGACCCGATGTGGTAAACTGGATTAGGAACTGGTGATGGACAGACGCCAGAGGTTGGTGGTAAATGGAATTCGCTCGGAGGAGGGAAAGGTGAGTAGTGGAGTGCCTCAGGATCGGTGCTGGGGCCGATTCTGTTCAATATATTTGTGAGTGACATTGCTGAAGGGTTAGAAGGTAAAGTTTGCCTTTTTGCGGATGATACTAAAATTTGTAAGAGGGGACACCTGGGATGGGAGTGGAAAACATGAAAAAGGACCTACAGAAGCTAGAAGAATGGTCTAAGATTTGGCAATTAAAATTCAATGCAAAGAAATGCAAAGTGATGCACTTAGGGTGTAGAAATCCACTGGAGACGTATGTGTTAAGCGGGGAGAGTCTGATTTGTACGGACGGGGAGAGGGATCTTGGGGGGTGATAGTTATCTGAGGATCTGAAGGCGATGAAACAGTGTGACAAGGCGGTGGCCCTAGCTAGAAGGTTGCTAGGCTGTATAGAGAGAGGTTGTGACCAGCAGAAGAAAGGAGGTGTTGATGCCCCTGTAAAGTCGTTGGTGAGGCCACACCTGGAGTATTTTCAGTTTTGGAGGCCATATCTTGCTAAGGATGTAAAAAGAATTGAAGCGGTGCAAAGAAAAGCTATGAAAATAGTATGGGATTTGCATTACAAGACGTATGAGGAGAGACTTGCACACCTGAACATGTATACCCTGGAGGAGAGGAGAAACAGGGGTGATTATGATACAGACGTTTCAAATATTTGAAAAGTATAAATCCGCAACGAACCTTTTCCGGAGATGGGGAAGGCGGTAAAACGAGAGGACATGAAATGAGATTGAAGGGGGGCAGACTCAAGAAAAATGTCA
Source organism: Microcaecilia unicolor (assembly GCF_901765095.1). Classification (NCBI taxonomy): domain Eukaryota; kingdom Metazoa; phylum Chordata; class Amphibia; order Gymnophiona; family Siphonopidae; genus Microcaecilia; species Microcaecilia unicolor. The sequence continues at coordinate 180,551,934 of NC_044036.1, forward strand.
GGAGTATTTTTTCACGGAGAGAGTGGTGTGGTGCTTGGAATGCCATCCCGTGGGAGGTGGTGGAGATGAAACGGTAACGAATTCAAAATGCTTGGGATAAACATAAAGGAATCCTGTTCATAAGGAATGGATCCTCAGATAACTTAGCCAAGATTGGGTGGCAGAGCCGGTGGTTGGGAGGCGGGGCTGGTGGTTGGGAAAGTGGGCCTTGTTCTGGGCAGACTGCTATGGTCTGTGCCCTGAAAATGGCCAGAAACAAATCAAGGTCAGGTATACACAAGTAGCACATATGAGTTAAAATTGTTGGGCAGACTAGATGGACCACTGCAGGTCTTTTCTGCCTTCATATACTATGTTACCCCCCTGCACAACAAATTACTGAATACCTTCACCCTCTCTGAGTCTGGTTTGAAGACTAACTCTGTAACGGTTCACCTTAGTGCAGGCAGTGCTTATCACCAATCTTGGGGGGTAGGCCCATGTCTACACAGCCTTTAATTGTTCTCTTCTCTGTGAGGTTTCCTGTTGACAAAGCCCCCCTCTCAAACCACCAGCTGTGTCATGGGACCTCAGCATCCTTCTCACCCAGCTGATGAAAGCTCCTAGATACCTGTCATCTGGAGTACCTGGCCTGGAAGATCTCATTTTTTGTGGTGGTCACTGAGCTCACGGAGTCAGTGAGCTTTATGCTCTAGTGGCAGATCTGCCTTAGATGAAATTTCATCACAACAGGGTAGTTCTTCGTACACACCCAAAATTCCTTCCTAGGGGGCTGTCAGACTGTCAGACTTCCACCTTAATCAGTTGTATGTCCTACCAACATTCTGTCCCAAACCTCATGCCCATTCTGGGGAGAACTCAGTCCACACGTTGGGCTGCTAGTGAGCCTTGATTGTTTACCTGGAGAGGACTAAGGCCTCTAAGCAGTCCACCCAGCTTTTTGTCTCTTTTAATCTGAACAGATACTACTACTACTACTACTATTAAACATTTCTATAGCGCTACTAGACCTACGCAGCGCTGTACAAATTAACATGAAAAGACAGTCCCTGCTCAACAGAGCTTACAATCTAAATTGGACAGACGAACAGACAGCTAGGGGTGGGGAAATTGCAGTGGTAGGGGTGATTGCAGATAGGGCCTTGTGAACCGCATTTTATTTCACATCTGCCCAAACTGGGCTGACTGGTGTATCATGTCATGGCTCACATTTGTCAGAGCCATGGCTGTGTCAGTACCCCTACTGAGGGTCAAATAGATCAGATTTATAGGACTAGGGCATGGGCTTCCATCTACACATTCACATCTCACTTCTGCCTTGATCAGAGTTCTCGATATGACAGCCAGTTTGGACATGAGGAGTTTTGCAGAGTTTGTTTGATGTCTTGAATCCAACTCCACCCTCTTAGACCTGTTTTCTTCTGTCCCACGCTGCACATTCACTTCCAGTATGTATATAGTTTTGAGTTATATGCTTTTCCAGGGACTTGTCGCAGCTAGTTTCTCTTGGTCTAATGTTTTTGCTTTTAGTAAGCCTGGTAGCTAGGGCTTGCCATATATGAGAAGCAATGTCTTGCTTGTCCTTGGAGAAAGTGAAGTTACTTATCTGTAGCAGGTGTTCTCGAGGACAGCAAGACATGTATTCTCAACATCCCCTCCCACCTTCTCTTCAATTTGTATTCCTTCAGTTATAGTATTTTACTGCTAGTCCTGCTCTCGCGGTCCTGGCGGGAAGGCACGCGTGTATACGCAGTGGGATGCTGTCAAAGGTTCTCTTAAAGATATTATGCTGGGCAGCGTTCACACTGGGCTCCGTTGGATGACATCACCCTTATGTGAGAATACATGTCCATTTTTTATCCAAAAAACATCTATCTTTTTGGTTCAAAAATCACCTTTTTCTAGACATTTTGTGCTCAGAAAAAGCACCCAGAAAAGCACCCAGAAATCAGTCATTGGGATTTCTGGGGGCCATCCTTTTTAATAGACTGGCCACACAAACCTCCTAGCAGAGCAGTGAGGTACAGCAGTGGACTTCACATAAAAGGTCCCAGGTACATATTTCACCATAACCCCCTTTATTGTATGACAAGCCCTCCAGGAACAGAGAAAACCCTACTGTACACCACTACAGTAGCCCTCAAGCTTGCAGCTGTCACCTATACATAGGTACAGTGGATATTTTGTGGGTTTTGGAGGGCTCACACTTTCCACCACAAGTGTACCAGTTAGAGTGATCAAAGAGCCTGGTATGTACTGTCACTGTCACATCTTAGGGGGGGTGGGAGAGGGTCTGTGACCACTGAGGGAGTAAGGGGGGAGGGTTATGCCTTAATCCCTCATGGTCATTTACTCATTTAGGGCACCTTTTGGTCACTTATTCCTGAATAAAACAGGCCCTAGGTGTTTTCATTTTGCTTCATTATTGCAGAAAAACATCTGTCTTTTAGTGCCGCCCAGGTCCTGCCCAAAACACACCCCAACACGCCCCCTTGAAATTTGGATGAACTGTGGAGAAAAATGTCTAAAATCAGAGTGTTGAAAATCGCAACTTAGATGTTTTTATTATTATTATTAGCATTTGTATAGCGCTACCAGACGCCCGCCAGTGCTGAACACCTGACACAAAGAGAGAGTCCCTGCTCAAAGAGCTTACAATCTAAATAATACAGACAGACAAGACAGTTACGGGTGAGGGAAGTAATGGGTGAGAAGGAAGGAAGGGACAAGGGGTTTTTGAGAGAAAAACTTCCATCTACCACCTTATGACTTTTTTTTTTTTGTTTTGAAAATGAGCCCCTTAATCTCTCTTGTATGTAACAGAAAGGATACATAAAAGTTACTTACCTGTAGCAGATGTACTCCAATGATAGCAGAATATACATCTTAAATACTATTCATCCTCTCCTTTGGAGTTCCAGTCTGTTAGTTAGAAACTTGATTGGCTTGGTCCAATGCTACAGTTGCATTCAGGAAGGTATGTGCGTGTGCACAGTGAAGCTTTCAAAGTTTTTATGAAGCTAGAGAGCTGTTTCCATGCTAAGTTCTCTTAGATAAAGTCGATCTCACGTGAGGATATGTATCCTGCTGTCCTTGGAGAACATCTGCTACAAGTAACTTTTTTGTATCCTTTCTGTTACACATAAGAGGGACTAAATCTTCAAGTTCAAGTAAAGGCTGAGCATCAAGACAGTGCAGGGACAGCCTTGTTAGCTCACCTCTGTTCAGTATTTATAGAGGAGATTGCAAATGTGCATCATGGTGCTCAATACTTTTAACACAGACAATTGCCTGGATAACCAATCTTGTAACTTACATGGACGGTAGTTTGCACAAGCAGCGCTACGGAGCCTTGTTAAGTCATATATGTAGATTCAACTCATCCCTCCAATCTGTAACTTTCCAAGTTATCATCAATAATTAATAAACCATAAGTCTTTCTAGAATGCACTTACTTTATGCTATAGTTCTTTTTTTGGTGCAGCCATAGTGTTTTTTCCATCATAGAGCAACTGTCAGCTGGATAGTACCCTGCTTGAGTGGCTGATTCATCCTGCTTGTTGACAGAAAAAGCAAAGCTGCTTACCTGTAATGAAGAGTCCCCCACAGGCAGCAAGATAAATCAGCCACATATTTTTTATGTGCCTTAAATGGAGGAAGGGTGAGAGGGGACAGGAAATCTCCCACATATGCTCAGGAAAACCTTCTAGAATAGCCTACCCAAGTGTGTGGCTTATTTGTTTCTGTATTTATGGTGAATCCCTGTTACATAAGCAACTTCACCATACATGTTCTTTCTTTCTCTCTTCTCGTCTCTCTCTCTTCTCTCTCTTCTTTCTCTCTTTCTTCTTTCTTTCTTTCTTCTTTCTTTCTTTCTTTCTTTCTTTCTTTCTTTCTGTTTCTTTCTTTCTTTCTTTCTTTCTTTCTCCTAGTTTAGTACGATTGATTGAAGAATACATGGAGGATTCACAACCAGATCAATACTGCCAAGATGAAACTGGTCTTGCATGGATGCAATCAGCACATTTGTCGAATCACTCGGATCTTGCGACAGCCACTAGGCAATGCTTTGCTTCTAGGTGTTGGGTGGTAGTGGAAGGCAGTCACTTACAAAACTGGCATCTCATATGTAAGTTTGACATTGTGAGACAGAGCACACCAAAATGTACGGCATTTTCCCTTTGTTTAGTATGTGCATGCAAGTTAAAGCCAAGCTGGAATCACACCTATAAGGGTAAAAAATTCAGATGCCTTTTGCAAGTCTTATTGCCTACACAAGTTGTTTTGTTTTCCATTATCAGATATTGGTTATTCTCTTCAAAAATCAAACCTGAGGCAAATATGAATTTATCATTCACAATTTTCAGGTTATATCAAATATCACCTCTAAAAAGAAAATCCTTTTAATTAAATATTACTTATAAAAATTGTTGTAATGCTCAGAAAACTACAATGTGACCAAACCAAATTCAGTGGTCACCTTTATCTATCATCGCACCAAAGCAGGAGTGCTCCATATAACCTCAGTTCAAAGTAACAAAGAACAAATTCACATTTGTTGAAAGCCATGATACTTATCTTATGTTGAATTGTTCTTTCTTGGACAATCCTCACATCCACTGCTGAAATGCTTCACCAATGCCTCATTTGATGATAGTTACAGTGCCAGAATAAACATTCCCCAACTCGGATCCTAGTTTCACCTTTGACGGTTTCTTCAGGGGTATTCCTACAAAACAATAAATGTTTCAAATATACAAAAACTTCAAAGCTAATCTCCAACTCAAAATATAACAGACTCACTGATGATGGCATAAGTGTGCCTTCTACTCAAACTGGCGTTGAACCCGCAGGAGACGCTGAGCCTCCTTATGAACCTGCACATGTGCAATTCACATTAATACAGTCCTATCAACCTCTTTATTTAAACTTTGTGGAAAAACAGTTGCCCACTGAAATATCAATCCCTGTTCTCTGTAAAGTAATAATTGTGAGGCATTCCCCACTCTAGAAAGATATATCTGCTGTAAAACCACAAATCTTAAGTACTTCAATGCATGATTCTTCTGCCAATGCTATACCAGCGGGGTTTCAATGCGTCTTAAATTAATATTGCTCAGATGCTGAGCTACTTGATACTCGATGTTTCTCTTCATCTGGCCAACGTAATACAATTCACATGAACACTTGATCGTGACTGAATAGATAAGGATGGGCTGGAGTGTAAATTTTAAGGGGCTTCGATGTTAGCTTCAGAACTTAGTACAAGAACAGTACTGGGCAGACTTCTACGGTCTGTGCCCTGAGAAAGGCAAGGAGAAATCAAACTCGGGTATACATATAAAGTATCAAATACCATGTAAAATGAGTTTATCTTGTTGGGCAGACTGGATGGACCCTACAGGTCTTTATCTGCCGTCATTTACTATGTAACTTTATGCAATATACTACTTGTGCGGTTTCACAATCAGTGTGTTGTCTCAAATCATATATTTTATTAGAATGAGGTATAGGCACTTGAGCTTTTTCCCAAGCAGATTTGTAATAAACACAATGACCACAAGCTGGCTATCCATGTTCTTGATCACTTACTATAGATGTATGTGTCCTTAAACTGGAACTGATTAATAAATTGGACAGATTTTTACTCTGCCGGTAGGCAAACTGTAAAGGCATTCTTAACTGAGGATGAAAATGAAGCATTTGAGAATGCTTCAGCAATATTCTTTTAACATCAAAGGAGAAAGGTGAATATGGTAATATACACGTCAATTTAATTGCAGGGGTCCATGTCCTAGGAGCAAGTAACCATTGTCTCTATGCATATAAAGCTTGTTTCTATGCTTTTTTTGACTGCTGCTTTTGGATAATCCTGAGGTGTAAAGCGCTGAAACATTGGATAGCTTGATTTTTGTTACCTTTCTCTAGAAGTACATGGAGGGGTATAATCGAAAGGGGCGCCCAAGTTTTCCTGAGGTCGTCCTCGCAGGACATCCCGGTGAAGGGGCGGGGAAACCCATATTATCAAAACAAGATGGGCGTCCATCTTTTGTTTCGATAATACAGTCGGGGACACCCAAATCATGAAATTTAGGTCAACCTTAGAGATAGTCGTCCCTGATTTTTGGCCATAATGGAAACCGAGGATGGCCATCTCAGAAACGACCAAATCCAAGCTATTTGGTCGTGGGAGGAGCCAGCATTCGTAGTGCACTGGTCCCCCTGACATGCCAAGACACCAACCGGGCACCCTAGGGGGCACTGCAGTGGACTTCATAAATTGCTCCCAGGTGCATAGCTCCCTTACCTTGTGTGCTGAGCCCCCCCAAAAAACCCCAAAACCCACTCCCCACAACTGTATACCACTACCATAGCCTTTATGGGTGAGGGGGGGCACCTAGATGTGGGTACAGTGAGTTTCGGGTGGGTTTTGAAGGGTTCACATTTACCACCACAAGTGTACAGGTAGGGGGGGATGGGCCTGGGTCCACCTGCCTGAAGTGCACTGCAGTACCCACTAAAACTGCTCCAGGGACCTGCATACTACTGTCATGGAGCTGGGTATGATATTTGAGGCTGGCATAGAGGCTGGAAAAATATTTAAAACATTTTTTGAGGGTGGGAGGGGGTTAGTGACCACTGGGGGAGTAAGGGGAAGTTCCGCACAGGCGACTGATAAATAAATTGAGTGCCCTCGGTGTGGGACCTAGAATAACTGATTGGGTAAAAAATTGGTTGAATGGTAGGAGACAGAGGGTGGTGGTAAATGGAGCTTGCTCTGAAAAAGGATGCGTCAGTGGAGTACTGCAGGGATCGGTCCTGGGGCTGCCTCTTTTTAACGTCTTTGTGAGCGATATTGCGGAAGGGCTGTCTGGTAAGGTTTGTCTCTTTGCAGATGATACTAAACTCTGCAGCAGGGTGGACACCCTGGAGGGTATGAATGACATGAGGAAGGACCTAGCGAAGCTAGAGGAATGGACCAATATTTGGCAACTAAGGTTTAATCCCAATAAATGCAGGGTCATGCACTTGGGTCGCAAATGTCCGAGAGAACGATACGGTATAGGGGGTGTAGTGCTTCAGTGTGTGAAGGAAGAGCGGGACTTAGTGGTGATTGTGTCTGACGTCCTTAAAGCTTTCAAACAGGTCGAAAAAGTGACGGCCAAAGCCAGAAGGATGCTTGGGTGCATAAAGAGAGGCATGACCAGCAGGAAAAAGGAGGTGATAGTGCCGTTGTATAAGTCTCTGGTGAGGCCTCATTTGAAGTACTGAGTGCAGTTCTGGAGACCGCACCTACGGAAAGATATAAACAGGATGGAGTCGGTCCAGAGGGCGGCTACAAAATTAGTAAGCGGTCTTGAATACAAAAATGATAGGGACAGGCTTATGAACCTCAACATATATATGCTGGAAGAGAGGAGGGAGAGAGGAAACATGATAGAGACGTTTAAATATCTCAAGGGCATTTATGTACAGGAAGAGAGCCTTTTTCAAATGAAGGAGAGCTCTGGAATGAGGGGGCATATAACAAAGATAAGAGGGAATAGGCTTTAGGAGTAACCTAAGGAAGTATTATTTCACAAAAAGGGTGGTGGAGGCGTGGAATGGCCTCCCGGTGGAGGTGGTGGAGTCGAGGACTGTTCCAGAATTTAAAAAGGCATGGGATAAGTATGTGGGATTGCTTAGGAACAGGAAGAATTAGGGGTTACAAAGGATGGGCAGACTGGATGGGTCTTATGGCCGTTATCTGCCGTCATGTTTCTATGTTTCTGTGTTTCATCCCCGATTCCCTCCGGTGGTCATCTGGTCATTTAGGGCACATTTTTGTGGCTTGGTCATAAGAAAAAAAGGACCAGGTAAAGTCGTCCAAGTGTTCATCAGAGACGCCCTTCTTTTTTCCATTATGGGTCGAGGACGCCCATGTGTTAGCCACGCCCCAGCCCCACCTTCGCTACGCTTCCGACACGCCCCCGTGAACTTTGTCGTCCCCACGACGGAAAGCAGTAGAGGATGCCCAAAATCGCCTTTCGATTATGCCGATTTGGGCGACCCTGTGAGAAGGACGCCCATCTTGTGATTTGTGTCGAAAGATGGACGCCCTTCTCTTTCGAAAATAAGCCTGATAATCTTCATAAATGTAAAAATTGTCCTACTGGGATATTATCCCTCAAATGTCTTGGATGATAGCTCCTTTAATGGAGAAGATGATTGCAATGTATACTGTTTCTAAAGATGGTTGTTTCAAATCTCCCAGATTGATAAAGTATCCAAAAAAGAAATAGTATGTTGGTGATAACTAACTGTAAACTTTGTATTGGAATCACAACTGTTTATCCATTTCAAAAAAATCTTGCAATCTTTCTACATCTCCCGTCCAGACAAAGAAAATGTCATCTATAAAACGTTTCCAAATTAGAATATCATGATAGTATTCAGACTTGTAAACATAATTCAAACCATTCCATATATAAACAAGCTAATGATGGAGCTACAATGGACCACCCTCCCATCGCAGTTCTTTTTACCTGTAATAAATATTGCTCTTTAAAATGAAAATAGTTTTTCTTCAAAATGAACTCATCAGAGCCATCAAAAAAGTAATTTTTTCTGCTGATAATCTTAACTGAGTAAGATGTCTTTCCACTGCTTTCAAAGCTTCCACATGAGGTATATTTGTGTATAATGCCAAAATGTCCGTAGTGACTAAAATCACTGACATTTCCTCAGCAAACTGATAATCTTATATGCAGAAATTAATTGAGAAGAATCACAAACATAATTTTGGGTACCAAAGGTTAATCCATATATTGTGATAACGGTTCTATTAAACAATCAATCCCTGCCACTATGGGTCAGCCTGGAGGATTGACCAAAGATTTATGGATCGTAGGTACAAAATAAGTGTTTGGAATTTTCAGAAAATGATTTCTTTGAGATACTGTGATTCTTTGTTGGTTATTCTGCTTAAGGAGTAGAGTTTGTTGGTCAGTTATTTTCCCAGGTCCTGATGTTCCAGCAATAAAGATGAGTTACATTCCAGTACAGTAGAAATTTCAGGTTCAGTTTATTTCATATACCACAAATATATTGAAAGTGTAAGCGGTTTACAAAGTTAAAAGACATACAGGTAAGGAAAACAAACAGATGTGAAAACAAGAACAAGAGACAGAGAAAACAAACATCCACAAGGGAAAGGTAAGGGGTGGGAAGATTCAAATCATAATCAGAAAAGATGAGGGAGGAGGATTTAAGCTGGTAGGAGAAGCTCCTGCTCACTTAAATCATGCCTAGCAAGCTGGCCACCGATATTCAGTGGCATATAAACAGGCGGTGCTGCTGAATATCAACACTAATTGGCCAACCTGAAACCGGCGGGAGATGAATGTTACAGGAGCCGGATTTGGGAGGAACTGGCAGTTATGCAATATTCAGTACCAGGGCCCATGTAGCTAATCCGGCAGATAGGACCACATAAAAAGCAGTCTTATCTTTTGCACAGTTAGCTATCTGAACACTAGAACTGAATATCCACCAGTGCCTGGATAACTTCCAGTTCCATGTCATCCCACAGATCAATCCAGATACCTATGGATTATGCCCATCTTTTTTTTTTAATCATTCATGGGCTGATGATCAGAAGCCAAGCACTGTACCAAACAGCGCTCTAAAAATAGTGCCGAAAAAGTGCAGGGCTATATCGCTCCTATGATCAAAGCTATTAGCATGCAAGTTTATGTGCAGTATTAGCTCTTATCATAGGGGTACTTCTGCAGGAGGATTGTGCCTGGGCATGCGCCCAAGGCACAATCCTCCAGCAGAAGTTGTTCGACACGTCCAGGCTGTCAAAAGCTCAGATCTGTCAAACAGCAGAAAAGTTTCGACAAGTCCAGGATTTTCTCCTGGACCTGTCAAACCTAAGCCCACCCCCACCCCAAAAACCCTGGTGGTCCAGTGGGACCACTAGCTTCCCCCTCCCACCCCCCACATTGCACAAAAACGCCCTGGTGCTCCAATGGGACCACTATCTATCTACCCCCCTCTCCCCGGCACCCTACCTCTCCGTAGTCATAGTAGTTGGAGGAGGGAGGGACTAGCACTCCCTCCCTCCCTCCTCTTTGAGCTCCTTTCCAAAATGGTGGCGTCCTGCCCTGCCTGGTACATCCTGAAATGCACTGGGCAGGGCTTAATTTCCATATGCCTGTGATGGCGAACGCCTCTACGGTACTATGTAAGCCACATTGAGCCTGCAAATAGGTGGGAAAATGTGGGATACAAATGTAACAAATAAATAAATAAATATATGGGTTAAGCCCCGCCCGGCACATCCCAGGATGCACTGGGCAGTGTGCGATGTGCCGGGCGGGGCTTAACCTATAGATGGAAATTAAGCCCCCCCCCCCCCCAGTGCATTTCAGGATGTACCAGGTAGGGCAGGATGCCACCATTTTGGGAAGGCACCTGAAGAGGAGGGAGGTAGTGTTAGTCCCTCTCTCCCTCTCTCCTTCAACTACTACTACTACGGAGAGGTAGGCCGCTGGGGGGGGGGGGGGCAGATAGATAGCGGTCCCACTGGACCACCAGGGATTTTGTGCTTTGGAGATGGGGGGCCTGGAGGTCCACCAGAGCAACATAACGTGAGTGCACCTATCATCCAAACTGTCCTCCCAATCCCATCATTTGCATGACTCAAAAGAAAAGCCCCACTCAACGTGATCAAATGCATTTTTGGCATTGATTGTCACACGCATAGCTTTTAATTTGTGTCTTTGTATTAAAGAAATCAGGTCAATTTCTCGTCTAACACTATCTCCTAACAATCTACCTTTCACAAAGCCAGTCTGGTCCCCTTGGATCAACTTCGGAAGTAGAGTTTCTAGCCGCGAGGCTAAAATCCCAGTAAAGATTTTTATGTCTATATTTAATAGTGCAATAGGTCGATAATTAACACATGAGGTAGGATCTTTGCCTGGCTCAGGTAGAATCACTACCTTCACTTTGTACATACTCTTTGACAAGGGCACCTCCTCCTGTATACAATTAAACAATTTGGTCAAAAAGGGAACTACTGAAGGAGCCACAGCTTTATAATGTTCCACAGGGAAGCCGTCTTCTCCTACAATCTTACCCAATTTCATCCCCTTAATGGCCTCCTCCATCTCTTCCTCTCAAATTTCCCTATTAAACCAGCATTGATCTTATCTGTTTAATCTAGGGAGTGATAGCTAGGTTAGAGATTATCTCCATTCCAGCAGAGGTTTTCAGGGAATGCACCCACCTAGATTCTCTTTGTTTCCTTGAGGGGGACGAACTTATGACTGTCAGGTTGTTCCACAAGGAGGAGTTGCCTTCGCTCATCAATAAGGCCTTGGAAGTGCTAAACATTTCTTCCCTTGAGCCACTCAGTTCAGATGCTGCCTCTCACCCTATGATGTCTGGTACCAAATTGTCACCTAGAACCTTTCATATTCATGCAGCCATGCAGGTGCTGATTTCTATGCAGTGGGGCACCCCTGTTGCGGGCTTGAGGGTGGCCAGAGCTATGTTTCAGCTGTATCCTCTTCCATCTGAGGAATTGGACTCCTTGCAGCTGCCCAAGGTGGACTCACTGGTTACGGCGGTCACCGAGAAGCATCCAGGGTATACCACTGCACAGAAATCAGCACTTGTATATCCGCATGAATGTGAAAAGTTCTAGGCGGCTTTTTGGTATCAGACATCATAGGATGAGAAGTAGCTTTCAACTGAGAGGCTCAGGGGAAGAAATGTTTAGCACTTCCAAGGCCTTAGTGATGAGGGGAGGCAGCTCCTCCTTGCAGAACAGCCTGGCAGCCATTAGGTCATAACCCTCTTCTGGAAGTAGCTCCCCTTCCTCCAAAAGATGAGGCACAGAGTGACCCAAGGGGACTGCCCTCAGGGATGTTCAGGATCGTAAATTGGGATCCTCCTTTAAGCTGGCCTTTGAGATGATGGCTCTGTGTTTGCAGGACATGGTGTGTGGTTCCTATGTAGTGCGAGCTTGCTTGAGTTGGGTCAAGAAGGCATCTTCGGCTGAGGACCTGATCCAGTATTTGCCATCCTTGGACTCTGGGTTGGCTTATTTGGTTGACTCCTTAGAGCTTCAGCTAAGAAAATGTCCTTGGTGGTCATGGCTAGGCACTGTCTTTGGCTCCGGAATTGGGCTGCAGACGTGTCCTCCAAATCAAGGCTTGCACAGCTGCCCTTTCAGGGTTGGCTGCTCTTTGGTGAAGATGTGGAGAAGATTGTAAAAGATCTTGGTGCGTCTAAGGGCCAGTGATTGCCAGAGGACAAGTTTAAGGCCCCTTTTCTGGGTCACTACATCTAGGGTGCGTTTTCGAGAGTCTCGCTGCTATAGGCCAGGTAAATCTGGATCCTTTCAGAGGCCACCCTTCTAACAGAAGCAGAAGTTCTTTCAGGGGGACAGGCATCCCCCAGCTTCCTCTTCGCAGTCTGCAACTGCCTCCCAGGCTACCCAATAATGGGTTTCTGGCCCATTCCTCAGAGCCTTATGTCAGAGAATGGCTCTTGTTATATGTCAAGGAATGGACCAAAATAACTTTGGACCAGTGGGTCCTGAAGGTGATCAGAGAAGGCTACAAATTGGAGTTTGCTCACCATCTTGCGAATTGTTTTCTGGAATCTCCATGCAGGGCACCTGGGAAGGTCGAGGCAGTCTGCTTCACTCTTCAAGATATCATTCACTTGGGGGCTGTACAAGCAGTGCTTCAGTCAGAGGTGGGGCTGGAAAGACATTCCATTTATTTTGTGGTTCCCAAAAAGGTTGGAGTTTTTCATCTGGTACTTGATATCAAGCGGGTCAACCAGGCACTCAGAGTCCACCATATCAGAATGGAGACCTTTCACTCCATCGTGTCAGTTCAGCATGGAGAATTTCCCACCTCTCTAGATCTCCTCATCAATGTTTTCTTTGTTTCTCTGTGCTGGGAGAACACTTCCAGTTTCAGGCAGGGCCTTTTGGTCTGGTGACAGCTCCCAGTACCTTCTTCAAGGACAAGGGTGGGCAGTCTGCTTTAGCCTACCCAACTTCTCCAAGAGCCATCAGTCCATCGAATATCTGGGGTTTGTTTTCGATACCCAGGAAGGGAGAGTCTTCCTTCCAGAGACACAGCAGCTGAGGGTTCATTCCCAGGTTCAGAGTTTGCTCCAGCTTGCTGCTCCTCAGGCATGGGATTACATACAAATGCTCAGTACAATGACTTTCACGCTGGATGTTCTGCCATGGGCAAGATTCCACATGAAACCACAACAGTTGGTGCTCCTGAGTCGTTGGTCTTCCATTTCTGCTGAATTTCTTTGCAGGCTTCTCTGAATGGCTCAAGCAAATCTCAGCATTCACTGGTGGATGTGCATGAGCAACCTGAGACAGGGAGTCTCCCTAGCGGTGCCAGACTGGATGATGGTGACCACGGAAGAGCAGTCAGGAAGGCCTTACAAGCTTTTGTGGATGTTTATGGGACAGAGAAGTTTGAGTCCTCTTGGACAAAGAGACAGCAGTGGCCTACATTAGCAGACAGGGAGGCACAAATAGTGTGGCTCTGGCTCAGGAAGTGAGTCTTCTCTGTCAGTGGTTGGAAGCCCATCTCTCCTTGCTCTTGGCAGCCCATATTGTGGGTTTCCTCAGCAGGACTCTTCTGGATACGGGGGTGTGGTCTCTCTCTGAGGATGCCTTTCAGATGATCATGGCCATGTGGAGGATTCCTGTCTTGGACCTGATGGCCACCAAGGACAATACCAAGACTCCTAGGTTTTTCAGAAGAAGGAAGGAGCTGAGGTCCGAGGCCATAGGTGCTCTTCTCCAGCCTTGGCTGGTTGCCTTCCTTCTCTAAGTGTTTCTTCCTTGGCCCATGATTGGCAGAGTGCTCAAGAGGATTTCTCTTGATAAAAGAGCAAAAATGGAGTGCATTCGCGCAAAACTCAAAGTACTGGATTTCAGATATGCTGATTTTGTTAAAATGGGGAAATACCTTAAGAAGTTGCTGATGATGTAGGTAGGCATAGGAGAAGAGGAAGCGCAGTAGTCCAAGCTGAAAGCTGCTATAAATATGGCAACAGATCATTATACAAGGAAAGCAAACAAAAACTACTACTACTACTTATCATTTCTATAGCGCTACTAGACGTACACAGCGCTGTACACTTGAACATGAGAAACAAGAGAAACAGGAAGCCTATATGGTTATCCAAGCAAGTGGCTAAAAATAAGGTCAACAGAGGCTGCGTTCAAGAAATACAGAAGAACGTAACAAGAAAAGATTACTGGATCAAACTCAAAGAAGCAAAGAGGAAAATAGAGCTAGTGAAAGCGCAGGTGGAAGAAAAAATGGCTTAAGATGTAGGTGACCAGACCTTTTTCAGATATATTGGGAAAAAGAGAAAAGCTAGGAATGGAATTGTGAAACTGAAATATGCTGAGAATAGCTATGTGGAGAATGATGGTGATAAAACAAATGTGCTAAACAAATACATCTCTTCGGTGTTCATGGAAGAAAATCCTGGAGAAGGGCCGTGATCAGCTGCTGAGGATATATCTGGCAACAGAGTGGATATTGCACCATTCATGAAAGAAAACATTTATAAACAACTTGAAAATCTGAAAGTGGAAAAAGCTATGGGGCCAGATGATATACATTTCAGGATACTGAGGGAGCTCAGAGAAATCCTGGCGGGACCTCTTAAGGATTTATTTAATAGATGGGAGAGGTTCCGCAGGATTGGAGATGAGCTGATGTAATCCTTCTTCACAAAAATGGGGACAGGGAAAGAAGTGGGAAACTACATACCGATAATCCTCACGTTGGTGGAAGGAAAATAATGGAGTCACTGCTGAAGGAAAAGAGAGTTAACTTTTTAATCTAATGGGTTGCAGGATCCGAGACAACATGGCTTTAAAAATGGAAAATTCTGCCAAATCAATCTAATTAATTTCTTTGACTGAGTGACTAAAGAACTGGATAAAGGACTTGTGCTAGATGGATTAAAAACTGGTTAAAAGATAGAAAACAGAGAGTAGGGTTAAAAGGTCAGTATTCTCATTGGAGAAGAGTAGATAGTGGGGTTTCCCAGGGGGCTGTGCTGGGTCTGCTGCTTTTTAAAATATTTATAAACGATCTAGAGATGGGAGTAACTAGTGAGGTAATTTAATTTGCCGACAACAGAAAGTTATTCAAAGTTGTTAAATCGCAGGAGGATTGTGAAAAATTAGAAGAGGACCTTACGAGATTGGGAGACTGGGCAGATGACGTTTAATGTGAGCAAGTTCAAAGTGATGTATGTGGGAAACAGGAATCTGAACTATAGCTACGTGATGCAAGGTTCCACATTAGGAGTCACCAACCAGCAAAGGGATTGAAACCTTCTACTCAGTGTGCGGCAGCGGCTAAGAAAGCAAATAGAATGCTAGGCATTATTAGGAAAGGAATGGAAAACATAAAATGAAGACGTTATAATGCCTTTGTATCGCTCTCAGGCTTATTTTCGAAAGAGATCACCGGCGATCTTCCAACACAAATCGGGAGATGGCTGGCCATCTCCTAAAACCGGCCAAATCGGTATAATCGAAAACCGATTTTTGGACACACTCGCCGGCATTCCGTCGCGGAGGCAGCCAGACTTCAAGGGGGCGTGTCAGCAGGGGAGCGAAGGCGGGACGTGGGCGCGCTTACGAGATGGCCGGCTTCAGCTGATAATGGAAAAAAGAAAACCAGCGATGACGAGCATTTGGCCGGTTTAACTCGGTCTATTTATTTTCACGGCCACGTCTCAAAAGGTGCCCAAACTGACCAGATGACCTCCCCATACTCCCCCAGTGGTCACCAACTCCCTCCCACCCAAAAAAAAACTTTAAAACATTTTTTTGCCAGCCTCTATGCCAGCCAGCTCCATGACAGCAGTATGCAGGTCCCTGGAACAGATTTAAAGCCAGGTGCACTAAACTGCACGGAAGAGTCCTTCCCTTACCGATCCCTTAGCGAATCGGTAAGGGAAGGGCATGCATGAAGGAAATCGCATGCAAATGAGCTGCTCATTTGCACGTGAATTTCCTTCCCTAGGAGGGGAAGCCAGTCGGCCAGCTCGTTAAAAAAAAAAAAGGATCTTGCTGATCAGTTATGTTATGTTGTTCTGGAGTGCTGTATTTTGTGATACTGTTTTGAGAAATGTTCAATAAAGACTTCATACAAATTTTTAAAAGTCCCTGCCATGCATTTTCCCTTAATGGCCGTCTTTCTCCCCGAACGGGGAAATCAAAACTGTTTTTGCTCACAGCTTTTTTAGTAGTAACAGTGGGATTTGAACCGGCCACCTCTGCATTACAAGACCAGTGCTGTTATTACTTGGCCACAGCTCCACTTACTTGAATGTCCCTCCCTTTTGATTATACCCCTTCAGGTCTCTCTCAGCCAATCACAGCGCGTTTAGTCTGTGCTTTGAAAATGAGCCCCGTAGTAGAATTAGAAAAGGTACAGTGAAGGGCAACGAAAATGAAAAGGAGCTGGGACGACTTCCCTATGAGGAAAGGCTAAAGCAGCTAGGGCTCTTCAGCTTGGAGAAAAGACTGCTGTGGGGAGATATGATAGAGGTCTATAAAATGAGTGGAGTGGAATGAGTAGACATGAATCACTTGTTTACTATTTTGAAAGATACTAGGACTAAGGGGCACGCTATGAAGCTACAAAGTAGTAAATTTAAAACAAATCAGAGAAAATATTTCTTCACTCAATGTGTAATTAAACTCTGGAATTTGTTGCCAGAGAATTTGGTAAAAGCAGTTAGCTTAGTGGGGTTTAAAAAAGGTTTGGATAACTTCCTAAAAGAAAAGTCCATAAGCCATTATTAAGATGGTCTTGGGGAAAATCCACCACTTATTTCCAGGATAAGCAGCATAAAATGTATTGTACTGCTTTGGGATCTTGCCAGGTACTTGTAACTTGGATTGGCCACTGCTGGAAACAGGATGCTGGGTTTGATGGATCTTCGGTCTGTCCCAGTATGGCAACACTTATGTACTTGGATTATAGCAAAGCCTTGAATATGGTTCCTCACAGAAGACTCACGAATAAGCTAAGAGGGCTGAACTTAGGACCCAAATTAATGAAGTGGATTGGAAACTGGTTGGCCGGCAACTGATTGTGGTGGGAATCTGCTCAGAAGAAAGGGAGGTGAATAGTGGAATGCCTCAGGGGTCGATACTGGGGATGATTCTTTGTATTATATCTGTAAGATATATTGCTGAATGTTTAGAAGAAAACGTTTGTCTTTATGTAGATGACTTGAAGATAGACAATAGAGTGGATACCCTGGAGGAAGTAGAAACCATGAGAAGAGATCTCCGAAAATTTGAAGAATGGTTAAAGGGCTGCCAGTTAAAATTTAATGCCAATAAGTGCAGATTGATGCACTTGGGGTGCAGAAATTCAAAGGAGATGTATCAGTTAGGAGGAGAGAGATTGATAAGCACTTTAATCAAAGGGCCCCTATGATAACATAGTAGATGACGGCAGATAAAGACCCGCATGGTCCATCCAGTCTGCCCAACAGTCACATTTATTATCAATTCATTACTAAACCAACAATGAATGTGTTATAACTTATAAATATTTGATCCTGATCTTTCTTTGCCATTTTTGGGATATAGACCGTAGAAATTCTCCTGGCACTGTCCTTATGTTCCAACCACTAGAGTTGCCATCTAAACCCACTCCAGTCCATCCTGATCTTGCTTTATATGGGACATAGAGTGTAGAAGTCTGCCCTGCACTGGCCTTAGTTTTCTAAAGCTGGAGTTGCCATCAAAGCACCACCCCTGCCCATCCTTTTTCTATGTAGAGATCCTCTCCACCTGATAGCCTGCGGTGGCAGGCGGCTCTGAGCTGCTCACAGCTGTGGGCTGAACTGACTCTGGATAGTCAATGATGCAAAGCCAGCTGGTAAAAGTACCCACTAACTCTGCATCAATGCAGGCACTTCTGGAAATTGTTCTGAATATAATATGCTTTCCCTTAACTCTTTCTTCTTGTCCCAGAGCAGAGTATGAGTGTTTCCAGATTGAACTCTCAAAGAATTATGGAATGTCAGAGTGGCGTGAGGACATCAAACGGATCCTGTTGAAGGCTGGTCTGCAAAATGTGTCCATCACTTTCCTCTTTGTAGACACACAGGTAGACTTATCCACTGCACTTTTATTAAACCTTTGGAGGGCATTTTGGAAAAGACATCCAAATCAGAATAGGGATGTCCAAGTCAGAATGTCCCAAACAGATGTCCATCTCATATGTATTTTCAAACACAGAATACAGCCTGTTCGAAAATACGTGAAATGACGTCCATGCGCTTGGAAACATCCAACATGAACATTCATTTTACAAACTGAAATGTCCAAATACATGTGGGTACCAATGACATAGGAAAATGTGGGAGGGAGATTCTGGAAGCCAAATTTAGGATCTTAGGCAGAAAGCTCAAATCCAGAACCTCTAAAGTAGCATTTTCTGAAGTTGTCCCCATTCCACACGCAGGGCCCAAGAGACAGGCAGAGCTCCGGAGTATCAGTGCATGGATGAGGCAATGGTGCAAGGAAGAGGGTTTTAGATTTGTAAGGAACTGGGCAACATTCTGGGGGAGGGGAAGCCTATTCCAGAATAATGGGCTCCACCTTTACCAGAGTGGGATCAGGCTGCTGGCATCGGCATTTAAAAAGGAGATAGAGCAGCTTTTAATCTAGAAACTAGGGGAAGGCCGACAGCCGTTAAAAGCACATGGTTCGGAAAAAGGTATCTTTCAAATATATCACCAAAACAGGGAAGATAGGATATTCCGATAGTAAGGTTGCAAAAGAGACCATAGTAGATCAGGTGCCCTTAAATAAAAATAAAAATCAGACAAAAGATTACAAATTACTACTGTCAACTGCTGAAAAAGATTAAATAGAAACAACAAACATAGTTTGAAATGTGTATATGCAAATGCCAGAAGCCTAAAAAATAAGATGGGACAGTTAGAATATATTGCACTAAATGAAAACTTAGATATAATAGGCATCTCTGAGACCTGGTGGAAGGAGGATAACCAGTGAGACACTGTCATACCATGGTACAGATTATATCATAGTGATAGGGTGGATCAAATTGGTGGAGGGGTAGCATTGTATGTTAAGGAGGGCCTTGAATCAAATAAATTGAAAATTCTGCCGGACATAAAACACATCTTGGAATCCCTATGGATTGAAATTCTATGTGTAAATGGGAAAAGGATAGTGATAGGAGTGAACTACCATCCACCTGGCCAAGATGAACATACAGATATAGAAATGTTATCAGAAATCTCTTTGAAAGGACATACCACAAAGATCAACACATGTGAACTCTCCCACATGTAACCAAACTGTTTTATTATGTTCTCTTGCTGTATTACTATCATGTTTATAATATCTTCTTGTTTCATTACTTTCTTGTTTATCATTATCTTGTAACCCAAAATCCTTCTGTAATACTACTTATTTCCACTACTCATGATGTATTGTAAACCACATTGAGCCTGCAAAGAGGTGGGAAAATGTGCAATACAAATGCAACAAATAATAATAATAATTAGGGTGGCTAACAAAGTAGGGAGCACAATAATAATGGGTGATTTCAATTACCCAGATATTGACTGGGTAAATGTAACATCAGGGTATGCTAGGGAGGTAATATTCCTTGACTAAATCAAGGACTGCTTTATGGAGCAGCTGGTACAGGAGCCAACAAGAGGAGGAAAAATTCTAGACCTAGACCTTAGTGGATTGCATGATCTGGTGTAGGAGGTAATGGTGCTGGGGGCACTTGATAACAGTGATCATAATATGATCAGATTTGATATGAGATCTGGAGTAAGTGCACAAGGGAAATCCAATACATTAGCATTTAATTTTCAAAATGGAGACTATGATAAAATAAGAAGAATGGTGAAAAAATACTTAGAGAAGCAACTTTGAAGGTCAAAATTTTACATCAGGTGTTGATGCTGTTCAAAAATACCATCCTGGAAGCACAGGCCAGTTATATTCCAGGTATTAAAAGTACAGGAAGGAAGGCCAAATGATAGCCGGCATGGTTAAAAAGTGAGGCGAAGGAAGCTATTAAAGCTAAAAGAAAATCCTTCAGAAAATGGAAGAAGAATCCAACTGAACATAACAAGAAACAGCAAAAGGAATGGCAAGTCAAATGCAAAGAGCTGATAAGGAAGGCAAAGAGAGACTTTGAGAAAAAGATTGTGTTGGAAGCAAAAACACGTGAGTAAAAACGTTTTTTAGGTATATTAAAAGCAAGAATCTGGCAAAAGAATCAGTTGGGCTGCTAGATGACCGAGGGGTAATAGGTGCACTCATGGATTGCAAAGCCATAGCGGAGAGATTAAATGAATTCTTTGCTTCAGTCTTAACCGAGGAAGATATGGGAGAGTAACTGGTACCAGAAATGGTATTCAAAGCTTACGAATCAGAGAAACTGAATGAAATCTTTCTAAACCTGGAAGATGTAATGGCTCAATTTGACAAATTGAAGAGTAGCAATTCACCTGGACTGGTTGTTATTCATCCCAGGGTACTGACAGGATTGAAAAATGAACTTGCAGAGCTATTGTTAGTAATATGTAATTTATCTTTAAAATCAAGCATGGTACTGGAAGATTGGAGGGTGGTCAATGTAACGCCGATTTTTTAAAAAGGTTCCAGAGGTGATCCGGGAAATTATAGACCGGTGAGCCTGACGTCGTTGCCGGGCAAAATGATAGAGACTAATGTAAAGGACAACATTACAGACCATATTCAAAAGCATGGATTAATGAGACAAAGCCACGCTACTACATTTCTTTGAAGGAGTGAACAAACGTGGATAAAGGTGAGCTGGTCGATATTGTGTATCTGGATTTTCAAAAGACATTTTACAAAGTACCTAATGAAAGACTCCAGAGGAAACTGTAGAGGCATGGGGTAGAAGATAGTGTTCTATTATGGATTAATAACTGGTTAAAAGATAGAAAACAGACTAGGGGTTAAATGGTCAGTATTCTCAATGGAGAAGGGTAGAAAGTGGGGTTCCCCAGGGGTCTGTGCTGGGACTGCTGCTTTTTAACATATTTATCTAGAAATGGGAGTAACTAGTGAGATAATTAAATTTGCTGATGACACAAAGTTTTTCAAAGTTGTTAAATTGCAAGAGGATTGTGAAAAATTATAAGAGGACCTTACGAGACTGGGCATCCAAATGGCAGGTGACTTTTAATGTGAGCAAGTGCAAAATGATGCAGTGGGAAAGAGGAACCCGAACTATAGTTATATGATGCAAGATTCCACATTAGGAATCACCGACCAGGAAAGGGATCTAGGTGTCATCGTTGGTGATATGTTGAAACCCTCTGCTCAGTGTGCAGTGGTGGCTAAGAAAGCAAATAGAATGTTAGGTATTATTACGAAAGGAATGAAAGACAAAAATGAGGATGTTATAATGCCTTTGTATAGTTCCATGGTGCGACCATATACTGTGTGCAATTCTGGTCAATGCATCTCAAAAAAGATATAGTAGAATTAGAAAGGTACAGAGAAGGGCAACAAAAATGATAAAGAGGATGGGACAACTTCCCTATGAGGAAAGGCTAAAGTAGCTAGGGCTCTTCAGCTTGGAGAAAAGATGGCTGAGGGGAGATATAATGAAGGTCTAGAAAATAATGAGTTGAGTGGAATGGATAGACGTGAATCGCTTGTTTATGCTTTTCAAAAATACTAGGACTAGGGGACACACAATGAAGCTACAAAGTAGTAAATTTAAAACAATTCAACAAAAATACTTCTTCACCCAATGTCTAACTGAACTCTGGAATTCGTTGCCAGAGAATGTGGTAAAAGTAGTTAGCTTAGAGTGGTTAAAGAAAAGTTTTGATAGTTTCCTAAAAGAAAAGTCCATAAGCTATTATTAAAATGACTTGGGGAAAATCCTACTACTACTACTAATAGCATTTATATAGCGCTGCCAGATGCACGTAGAGCTGTACATCTGACATAGAGAGACAGTCCCTGCTCAAAGAGCTTACAATCTAGGTAACACAAGCAGACAAGACATTACGGGCAAGGAAATTACAGGGTAAAGAGGAACAGGGGAGGAGGGCAAATGAGTAGTGGTTAGGAGCCAAAGGCAGTAGTGAAAAGGTCAGCTTTCAGCATAGATTTGAAGACAGGTAGAGATGGAGCTAGACGTATGGGTTCAGGAAGATGGTTCCAGGCATAAGGTGCCGCAAGGTAAAAGGAACGAAGTCTGGAGTTAGCGGTGGAGGAAAAAGGGGACAACAAGAGAGATTTGTTCAGAGAGCGGAGTTCACGGGGAGGAATGTATGGAGAGATGAGAGAGGAGAGATAGTGAGGGGTCATAGAGTGGATGCATTTAAAGGTCAGTAAAAGGAGTTTGAACTGTATACGGAAGCGGACAGGGAGCCAGTGAAGTGACTTGAGGAGTGGGCTAGTGTGGGCATAACGATTCTGGTGGAAAATAAGTCGAGCTGCAGAATTCTGGACAGATTGGAGAGGAGAAAGATGATTGAGCGGAAGACCAGTGAGAAGAAAATCCTCTGCTTATTTCTGAGATAAACAGCATAAAATGTATTGCACTGTTTTGGAATCTTGCCAGGTACTTGTAACCTGGATTGGCCACTGTTGGAAACAGGATTCTGGGCTTGATGGCCCTTCGGTCTGTCCCAGTATGGCAGCACATATGTACTTATGTAAATTTTGTATGGGGAAAACAAGGGACATAGATTTCTGTATAGCAGCATTCATAGAAAATGACCACATAGATATCCATGCACAGCAAAGGGTCAGCCTAGTGGTTAGTGCAGTGGACAGCAAACCAAGGGACCCAGGTTGAAATCTCACTTTATCTCTTTGTTTTTGTAATTGTGAGCTCTCCAGAAACAGAAAAATACCTACTATACTTCATTGTACACCACTTCCTGGGTCCCTTGGTTTACATGTCTATTGCTCTGTTAAGAATGCCCATAATACCTGAAGCCTGGTATCTCCTTCTGGTTTCACTTTCAAGGAAGAGGGAGACAGCAACCACTAGGGGATTGAGGAGGTGTCATGCCTTAATCCCTCCAATGGACAGATGCTCAATCAGAGCACCTTTCGGTAACCTGGATTATTATTATTATTATTAGCATTTGTATAGCGCTACCAGACGCATGCAGCGCTGAACACCTGATACAAAGAGACAGTCCCTGCCCAAAAGAGCTTACAATCTAATTAATAATAAATAATCTAAATAAGGATGTCCTTCTTTTTAGATATGGACATGTCTTCCCCCATGGTAATTGGAATGTCAAGATTTCAGTCTGTCCCTAGTCCCACCCAAAAGATGCTCAGATCAAGCCCCCTTGCTATTTGGATGTACTGAAGGTTTGACAGCAGTGCATCCGCTTGCGTTGTGTTAAGAGTCACATCATTTTAGGCATCTACTGTATGAGCTGGTTTTTTCCAATCTATTATACACCACAAGTATTCTGTTTTTAGAGTTGCTCCTTTCAGAAGGTTTCAAATTAGCCCCTGATGCAGCCCTTCAATAAAATCTTTCTGATGTTATATTGATCTGCTGGCTTCTTTTTCCATATTGGATTTTGCAGATCGTTTGCCTTGTTGTTTTTTGGGACCCTCATACTGAGATATTTCATAGATATTTACAGAAAGGCTGAACTCAATGAACCTCCCGTTTAGTTTCTAAGGAGGGTAGTTACAACATGCCTTTAGGAAATATAAGCTTGATATATGCTTCTTAACCCATGTTAAATGGCAAAATTGTGTGTTATTTTACCATAATGCATGCTACATAATAATTAGATGTAAAGTAGATTGAATTACGTAGCTTTGAGCTTACACTATTTTTCCTTCCCATGAAGCATCAGGCCACGATGCTCTCATGGATCATCTTGAAGGGGCTGGTGCGTAGCATAAGTCCCAGAATGAAAGGTATTTCCACCTCTTAACCCCCCCCCCCCCCCCCCCCCCCCCCTAAGAACACCCCATCCTCCCTCCCAAAAGTCATCCTTCAAACCCCCTCCCAACCCCTCCCAGTAAAGACCCTACACCTTTGGCTCCTCCTGGACCTACCACTGCAATCCCTTGGTGTCTAGTGCTGGGAGACAGGAATGATCCCCAGGGAAAAAAGTGAATAAACTATCTGTTTTATATGTCTTGTTAGGACTGTATTAAAGGCAACCAGATCTAACTATATTTATTTTATTTTTATTTATTTATTTGGATTTTGCTCAGGCCTTTTTCAGAAGTAGCTCAAGGTGAGTTACATTCAGGTACACTGGGTACATCCTGATTGTAACAGATGTGAGATGTCAGATGCAATTATACTCAATTTATTTGATATTGTTCATGTGAGAGGAAAGCATCTGAATTAAGAGAGAAACATATTGCATCTATGATACATGCATTATAATAAAATAATAATGATATGAACTATTTGAAGTTATCGTGTCTTCTCATACAAATTCTTAAGAGGGAAGACTCAAAATCTGATAGGGCAAATTCAGGTGATGAAATGATTTTAGAGAGAAATGGATGTCACTATTAATTTAGACACTTGAAGTTTCTCTCATAGAAACAATACAAACTGTTTACACTTTTAATATTTTTTAGATTAAAAGTGAATCCTTCCTGGAAGACATCAACAGTGTGCTAAACTCTGGGGATGTGCCCAACTTGTATGGCCTGGATGAGCAGGATCAGATTTTGACAGGAATGAAACCTGTTGTTCAAGATATGGGGCAACAGCCCACCAAGGCCAACCTGATTGCAGCATACACAAAACGAGTGCGCAGTAATATCCATACTGTCTTGTGCATGAGGTATGTTACTCTACGTATTAGTGTAAATTTTAAACAGTTGATGAACAAACATTGTGTAATTGCCTCTATTTAAAATAATGGAGTTGCCAGTAAATGCCTGCAGGTTGATTGTGATAATCTGTAACCTTTTAGTTTAAGCTGGCTGTTTCTTCCTGCTCCATTTTATTTCAAACTAGGACTAGGATCTGACACCATAGGCTTTTGTTCACAACTACCTGTAGATTTTCCCCTACCATATATCCTCCTGCCTCCAACAAATCTATTGTAGTGACAGTCCTGGACCAGGGGCTGTGCAATAGGGCTCCTTCTAGAGCCCTGCAATCAAGGATGGTTCTATCATTAGGCAAAGTAAGGCAGTCACCTCAGATATCAAATTTTCAGGGTCAACAGAAGCAGGGAAAGAGAGCCGCCCCCACACAACTGAAGAAGGAATAAGCAACCACCCTGGTGTGGCTGGTGGAATGAAGAGTCAGCTGCTGTGTTGGAGATGCTGATCAAGCTCTGATGTTCAGAGGGGAGACCTTCACTCCCTGACAACGAGCTGTAGGTAGTCAGGGTTGGGGGGGAGGGAGGCACCCTCATGGTGGTGGTGGCAGCAACACACTAGGATGAGGTGAACACAGCAGACGCCACTAACAGTGTTACCCCACCACTCCCAGATCTTCCTCTTCCATCACCCTAGTCATACCAGCAGCAGAAGTGCTTAAGCACTTATTTCTTCTTACTACTATAGTCCAAGTCTTATGCTAAGATAAGGATCAGACTAAGTAAACCAGAGAGAGAGAGAGCAGAGAAGAAGGTTGTTTATTTTATCTGTCATTCCCAAACCCAGAGGAATACTCCATGCACTCCAGTGGTTAGGGAGTGAGTGACAGAGTGGACGCCACAAAATACTGTGCTTTATTCATTTACCAAGTTAGAAAATTAGACAATCAATAGTAACCGAGTCTATAAGGCTTTTCTCATGGGAGGGTACACAGGTTGCCAACAGGAGCAGTCTCTATGCACATCTCCATAGAAATTGGGAATACATTAGTTTATATATGAAAAGCTTAACATTGAGTCTATGGGGTACACGTCTGTAAGCCCGCCTTTTTCTTCTTTGTCAAGATGACTTTCAGCTCATCAAGATTGTCAGGGTGGTCCTGAGTAACACAATACCGATTAGAATGTTTATCCACTTGCTTCACAGTCCATTTCACCAGCAATCTTTTATCTTATGCCTGCAGGTATAGATAACTCCAGAAACCCCCTTAAAACACACTCTGTCCTACGCCCCTGGCTGGAACATTTTTACCTCTGAGTTCCTCTTTTTGCAGGCTGCAGAGCCAGCTTGTCACAAACACAGCCTCTGGGTCACACAGAGGTGATGCTTTTAATTAGAGCTGTTAGCTACAGGCCTTCAAAACTTTGGTTCAGAGAAGGCCCAGACAGGTTCATTATTATCAAGGTGAAAAAGGAAAGATAGAGAGCTACATGGGTAAGAAATAGATAGTGAGAGGGGTGTCAATACAGATAGAAGCAAAAATCTGTTTGTTCGGTTTGTAATCACGTAGACTAAATAAAGCCAGAAACACCTAGTAAAGTGGAGTATCATGGCAGCAAGAAGTAATATAGCAGGACATTGAAAGCAAGTGGAAGCCTTTCCCTGCAATCTTAGTTTATTGCCTGAATGGAGAAACTAATTTTTATTTCCCGCCAAAGTTTTAGTAAAGAGGCTGAAGAATAGTCGACTGTATATTGGCAAAGAGTGGGGGTGAGAGATAGGAGGGGAGATATGTGTGTTGAACTGAACTGAACTTTGCTCATTTTTAATGTAATCATGAATACTGTAATTCTGTGAGACATTTTTGTT
Organism: Microcaecilia unicolor; assembly: GCF_901765095.1. Taxonomy (NCBI): domain Eukaryota; kingdom Metazoa; phylum Chordata; class Amphibia; order Gymnophiona; family Siphonopidae; genus Microcaecilia; species Microcaecilia unicolor. The sequence goes on from NC_044036.1 coordinate 180,578,704, forward strand.
ATATTCAGGCTATATCGGTTAATAAGTGTTATGTTGGTATTGGTATTGGGTGGGAGATAAGAGGGTATTTGGGTGGTGGGAAGGAGAAATTGTTGTCAGTTACAAATGTTATTCTGTGCAGCAGTTAGATGTTAAAATTGTACTGGAAAACAAAGAAAAATAATTTTTTTAAATAGATAGTGAGGGACAGGATTACAGGAATCAAGAAAGAAAAGTGAGAAAGTATGAACCATATATTGATGGGACGCAGAATCTCACAGACTTCTGAGACCCTGTTCTAACCTGCTTTTCCTTTTTTTCTGTCTTTGTTGTTGTGTAGCCCTATTGGAGAAATTTTCCGTGCTCGCCTGAGACAGTTCCCTTCACTTGTTACCTGCTGTACCATTGATTGGTTTAATGAATGGCCAACTGAGGCCCTGCGATCAGTGGCATCTTTCTTCCTGCAGGAAATTCCAGAGTTAGAGGCTACTCAGGAGGTTATTGATGGAATGGTAAGTGCCATTGAAAAATATGTTAGGAATGTACATTCAATTTGAAACAAAATGAAAAACACAACAAAATAAGCTGTTTTGTTAAGCATAGAAAGCTGCTAACAAAATTAAAAATTGTTCCCATTGAAACCTGGTGGGGGGGGGGGGGGGGGGGGGAGGGATGCAATGCACATTTTATTTTGGGGAAGAGTTCTGAGTCAACTGACTAAGGCCAAGATGCACTAAAAAAATCGTTAAAGCCCTTCCCTTACCGATTCCTTAGCGAATCAGTAAGAAATGGGCATGCATCAAGGAAATCGCATGCAAATGAGCTGGTGGCTGCCAGCACATTTGCATGTGATTTCCTTCTAAGCCAGTCGGCCAGCTGAGCATGCGCAGAACAGCCAAATGTTATGCTGGCTGCTCTGCGCATGCCAAGGACGTCCTTTATGGACGTCCTTCACTCAAAAAACAACAACAAAAAAAGGACGTCCCTGATGAGCATGTCCCGGTCTCTCTCTCTCAGCAAATCACAGAGCGTTTATCACAGCTAAACGTGCTGTGATTGGTCTCGGGGGTCCCGCTCCAGACGAAGCACTGATAAATCACTGGCAGGTTCTGTGTGCTCGATACTCAACGGGAGGCTGCACTCGCCTTCGCTGAAACGTATAGAGGCAAGTGATAAGACCTCTCGTTCCCCTAGATTCCTCACAAAGATCTTCCAGAAAAGATTCCTCTCTAATTATTTTAGCCTTTATATCAGCAGCCGAGAGAAAGTGCTTCACCTGAGTATAGGCATAGATATCTTTTGGGGAAATTGCAAAAGTATCAACCAAGGTAGTAAATGGAATAAAGGCTCCCTCATCAAAAAACTGACCCCAAGTCTCCAGGCCTGCTGAAAACCAACGCAAAAATATCCCCGATTCAACCCCAGGCCAGAAAAGTGGATTATTTGTTAATGGGGTAAGCCTGGAAAGGACCAAATCAGGCCTAGCAAACAGACCGTCCCAATAGCAAAAAGTTGTCAAGACAGACGGACAAACTCCTGTCCCCAAAACCCGAGATCTTCTGGGAAGCCACACTAAAGAACGCAAGGGACACGGACCAACCGAAACTTGTTCCAACTCAATCCACCTCTTCTGTGGGCTTGCATGAAACCACTCAATAGCAGCTCGAGCCTGAGCTGCTTTATAATACCAATGCACCTTCAGAACCCCTAGACCACCCTTTTTCTGATCACGATAAAGCACTGCCCTAGAAAGACGTGGCCTCTTATTAGACCAAATAAAACGAAGAAGGCGACCCTGTATCCCTGAGAGAAAATTGCGAGATAAACGCAAAGGGAGCACTTGAAAAAGGTACATCAACCTCGGCAAGACATTCATTTTCAATGTTGCTATCCTGCCAAACCAAGATAATTCAATAGAGCTCCAAGCCTCCAAGTCTTTATATAACTCCCGCAATAGGATTGGGTAATTAGCCGTGAACAGATCTGAGAATTTCTCAGTGAGAAGGAGCCCCAAATATTTAATACCTCGGGTTACCCACCTAAAGGAGAAAGCTTGTTGTAAGGACTGAAGAATCGGGCTTGAAACACCAACTGCCATAGCCTCTGACTTGTTCATGTTAAGCTTGAACCCGGATACAGCAGAATAATCCGCTAATAGCTGAAGTAAATTAGGCATGGATAGCAACGGCTTTGTTAAAGAAAGCAGAATGTCATCTGCAAACATTGCCAGCTTATAGTCCTGAACGCCCACCTTTATACCCGAGATATCAGGATTCGAACGAATAGCTATAGCAAGGGGTGCACCATACTAGGAACGGGACTGCACGGGGTGAATTCAGGTGCCGGTTCAAACAGTCAGGTTTACTTACCTTGACAGTCTGTCACTGTGACTATGGAACGATTTTCTTCTTCCTAATTGCGACGATGTGGTCAATGGATGGTAACTGAACTGAACACGAGAAAGGTCACAACGCTAGGAGAACCACGCCACGAGGCAACGAGGGACCCGGGCCCAAGTCAGACCTACTGTTGCTACTGAGACCTACTGAGGGTTAGTGTTGTCTGGACTGAGAATTTATATTGAGAACATCGGAATTAATACTGTCTAACTGGCTATGCAAGCTATGCTGAAGGTTGATGCTGTCTGGACTGAGAATTTGTATTGAGAACATCAGAGTTAATACTGTCTGACTGGCTATGCAAGCTATGCTGTTTAGAGTGTGAATTTAAATCGTGAATACCATCTGAACTGCATACAGTTAATACTGTCTGCCGATTTCTACTCATCATTTATCTCTCTTCGTTTTTTTTCCCCTAGCTTCCATGTCTATCCTGTTTATAACTATATAACTGCATAGCCATACTGTGTTAAGGGCTTTTTTTGCCACCGAGAGGGTTGGGATTTTGAATGGATATACCTTCATAGTTGCTCACAGTTAACGTTTTGGATGGCTGCTGCCTTCTATCTATCTATCTATTATTTATTTATTTATTTATTTATTGCATTTGTACCCCACATTTTCCCACCTGTTTGCAGGCTCAATGTGGCTTACAGATTATCGTGAGGTGTAAGCCGCCTCCGGTGATGAAACAAATACAGAGTGATGTGGTAGAGAATGAGATGTATGTGTTATAGACACATAATAGAATCGAGAGAAGAAGAGTTATATAATGTTCGTTGGTTTCATTGTGTTGCTGAGTCTTATCTTCATCTCGCTGTTCTCCCCGGTCCCATTACTGTCCTCCTTATAGTCATACACTTTGAACAGTAAGGAGTTTATTCACTTTTATTGCTCTTATTTTTAGTTCTTCAACTTTATCAACTCTTGCTGACTTACTGACTTTTTGCTGGTCACTCTCTCTTACTGCTTCTACTACTGCATATTGCATTACCCTGATTTGTATTTATCTTATATTATTGAATTGTGTTTATCTTGTATTATTGGCTATTACTGACTTTTGCTGGTCACTCTCTCTTACTGCTTCTACTACTGCATTACCCTGAAGTATATTTATCTTGTATTATTGGCTATTACCTTTAAATGCCTATACTATCCCCCTTCCTAGTTGCTCTGAGCCTATCTGATCCTCCACCTCCCTTCAGCTTATTCTGAGCATATCTGTACCAAAATCTGTTATTCTTATGGCTCCAGTACACCTGCTCTTCTTGGCACTATCCCTTCCCAATCTGTTTCTCCATAAGAAACCACTTCACACATTGTCCTTATTCTGTATTCATCATCTCACCATCCCTCTCTTCACCATCTCTCTCCCCCCCCCCCCCCCCCCCCCCCCATTCTTCACAGCTGTCAACCTCCAACACTTACTTCCTTCCATTCACCCAGTGGCGTAGCCAGACCTGACATTTTGGGTGGGCCCAGAGCTAATGTGGGTGGGCACTATGTATGAGTAGTGTTTCTTGGGATACTATAAAATAATGCCTTAGAGTGCACTTGATGATGGATTTCTAAGTAGTGTGTCCAACAGCTGCCCTGCATCAACATAAACCACATACATACTTAATGGATAAAATAAAATAAAATACCTATATTTTTAAATATGGTTACATTATGCCATATCAAGCTTGACCAAATATAAGTCTATAATAATGACAAATACATCAACACACATAACAGGATCCTGCACTATAATTACAAGAATGGCATATAATTTGCTTTATAAGAAATGTAAATGTCTGATTAAGGAAAATAGGTAAAATACCTTTGAAGTCCTTTCCCCTTCCTTTGGCACCCAGAGAAAACTGCCTACACTTTTTTTTTTATTTTAACCTAGGCACTGCAGAGACCATCCCCACCCAAAAACCCACCAACATGAGAAATAGACAATCTTTTAAAATTAACATGGGCACTATTAAAATTTATTGTTGGTGAATTTCTGGGTGAGGATGGGCTCTTCATTGTCTAGGACAAAAGAGATATATTTAATGATTAAATATACCTTTTTTTTTTGCCCTAGACAGTGAAGAGTCCACCCCCCCCCCCTCCCACCCAGAAGCCCACCACCAGAGCCATCATTTTGATTACCAGAGTAATGGAAATGCTGGCTGGTGGTGGACTTCTGGGTGTGGGTGAGCTCTTCACTGCCTATAGGGCAAAAAAAAAGGTATATTTAATGATTAAATATACCTTTTTTGCCCTGTAGGCAGTGAAGTGTTTACCCCACCCAGAAGCCCACCACCAGCAGCCAGCATTTTGATTACAATTACACGACATGGTTAAAATTAAAAAATGTATGAATTACCTGCTGCACGTGGTGCAGTGTGCACTGGCTCCTGTACCTTTTGTGGTGGGCTACGGGGGAGTGCTCTGTTTCTGTGATGATAAAGTCCGATTCTCGAATGATCTCTCCTCAATTCGAAGACCAATTCCCACGTTTCCAGAATCCAGGGAGTGCAGGCCAGGCTGAGGCTCGCACAACCCTGCGTGCATGTGGCCATGCAGCTATTGTTTTTAGCCTGCCCTCCCTCAGACCACGAGTAAGCACACGGAGCCAAGCGGAGCGAGAGCGAGGCTGAGAGCACTCCGCGCACAGCCACATCCGAGTCGTACCACTACGCGCTTCCGTGTAGGAATGGACGTGTGTGGATAACAACCAACCACGATGCACTCTGCCTCTATTAAGCCCGAAGCGAAGGTAGGTGGGCTGAATTGTGAATCTGATGACGATGTCTGAGCCGAGACCGCGACGTACGCTAGGCTGTGTTTGTGCTGGTGGTGGGCGGGCCTGAAATCGGAGCCTGGAGAGGAGAAATCAGCTGCCAGAGCGCCGCGAGTGCTGCCGTCTCTGCGCTAGGCTGCTGCTGCAGTTGTGTGTGACTGTGTGCGCTTGGGCGGGCGGGCCTGGACTGAAATTGGGTGGGCCTGGGCCCACCCAGGCCCACCCGTAGCTACGCCCCTGCATTCACCCCTCGCCTTTTTACCTGAATACATCTCGCCTTCGTCGCTATCGTCATACCTCTCCTACTCTCCTCCGTACTTTCCTGCTCCTTCTCCTGCTCTCCGCTGATGACATTAATGATTTGTAGTAGTAGTTTGTAGTAAGGGGTTCCATAACTAATGCAAATAACATCGGAGAAAGTGGACACCCCTGCCTAGTTCCCCGAAACAAAGGAAACAGAGGAGAATTGCCACCATTAATTTGTACACATGCTCTGGGGGAATTATAAAGAGCCTGAGTCCATTTCCTAAAGCCAACCCCAAAGCCCAAACGCTCCAGAACACTTTTCATAAAAGGCCAGTGAACCCTATCAAACGCCTTTTTGGCATCTAGTCCCAAAAGACATATTGGGGTTTTTGTTGTAGTGGCCACATGTAATACATTGACCATTCGTCTAACATTGTCTTTCGCTTGTCTGTGTGGAATGAACCCCACTTGATCCGGATATATCAAATCAGGTAGGACTTTGGCCAAACGGTTCGCCAACATAGTAACATAGTAGATGACGGCAGAAAAAGACCTGCACGGTCCATCCAGTCTGCCCAACAAGATAACTCATATTTGCTGCTTTTTGAGTATACCCTACTTTGATTTGTACCTATGCTCTTCAGGGCACAGACCGTATAAGTCTGCCCCGCACTATCCCCGCCTCCCAACCACCAGCCCCACCTCCCACCCACCGGCTCTGGCACAGGCACAGACCGTATAAGTCTGCCCAGCACTATCCTCACCTCCCCAGCCCTGCCTCCCAACCCCGGCTCTGGCACAGACCGTACAAGTCTGTCCTGCCTCCCAACCCCGGCTCTGGCACAGACCGTACAAGTCTGTCCAGCACTATCCCCGCCTCCCAACCACCAGTCCCGCTTCCCACCACCGGCTCTGGCACAGACCGTATAAGTCTGCCCAGCCCTATCCCCGCCTCCCAACCTCCAGCCCCGCCTCCCGATCTTGACTAACACCTTAGCTATGATTTTAACATCTGAGTTCAGAATGGAAATAGGGTGGAACGATGCACATTCTGTTTTATCTTTACCTGGCTTCGGAATGACAGCTATCCAGGCTTCCATCATAGAGGGAGGCAACACCCCCCCCCCCCCCCGGATTCCATTAAGAATTTCAACTAAGAGGGGAGCAAGCTCCCCCCTAAAGGACCAATAAAAATCATTTGGTAAGCCATCTAAGCCCGGGGCCTTACCCCTAGGAAGGTCCTTAATAACCTTAACCACCTCATCTACCATAACAGGGCTGTCTAGCATACACCGTTGCTGTTCAGTTAAGGAAGGAAGGTCCTGAGAAGGTAAAAAAAGCCTCAATCGCCTCCTGATGGATCGAGGGGTCCGCTGAGTATAAAGGTTGATAAAAGGCCTGAAAACACTGCCTTATTAAAGCAGACTTAGTTAACACTGACTTATTACCATCCCCAATCTTAAGAATAGTACGCTCGAATCTTCACTGCCTCAACCTTAGAGCCAACCAACAACCTGGTTTATTCTGGTTGAAGTAATGCAACTGCTGCTGCTGACCTTGAATAAACAACAATTGATCCGAATAAAGATTATCCAAGCGCAGTCTTAAGGCTTGAATCTGCCTCAAGACCAATATTGAATGGGAAGCCTTATGAAGGCCCTCCAAACAAGACAGCTGAGAAACACAATCTGCAACTTCCTTTCGCCTTGCCCGAGCCTGCATGCTAGCCTATTTTAAGAAAAATCCCCGTGTCACAGCCTTTAAAGCATCCCAGACAGTCCCCAAGGAAGGACCCGAGTTCAAATTAATCTCAAGGTATTCCATCAGGTGTGCTCGATATGCAGCCAAGAGCTTTTCGTCCTTCAGCAAAGAAACATTTAGCGTCCACCTAGGATCTTTATTTTCCTCAGCCATGGACAAAATCCTTACCCAAGTCAGGGCATGATCAGAGATAGTAATGGGACCAATGCCTGACTGGCAACTGCCCTGGATCATGGAAATATCAAATAATAAATGATCAATGCGAGAGTAGGAATCATTAGAATGAGAATAGAAAGAATAATCCCTGTCTCTGGGATGATGTAACCTCCACACATCACATACCCCTAATGAACGCGCTAGCTCAACCAAAGCCTTGGAATTCTTTACATCCACTCCCGAAGCCACCCCAGACTTGTCCAACGCTGGGTGAAGATACGCATTAAAATCACCACCCAGCACCAATTTACCATAAGGATCAGCTTGAACAACCTTACCAAGCGTAACAAAACACTCCCCCTGAGATTCATTGGGCGCATAGACTGCCACCAAAGAAAGAGGTAAATTATTCAATAATACATGCAGCACCATGAAACTACCAGCAGGATCCCATCTGATCTTCACTACCTGAGTCTGCAGAGAAGAGTGAATCAGGATTGCAACCCCCCGTTTTCTCGATGCATCAACAGCAGAGACGCATAGTACATGTGGGTAATGATGATTATTCAAATATTTCTCGTGTTCCTGCTTTAAGTGAGTCTCTTGGAGAAAGCCCAAATGTGGTTTATGGAACAACAATTCTTTAAATATCTTTTGATGCTTTTGAGGGGAGTTCAGTCCCTTAACATTATATGACAAAAAGTGTAGATCAGCACACATTTATATTTCTATTGTAGGCATCTTAACTCTAATAAAGCACCCACTGAGGAGAGAAGGAGAGAGAGAAAGGAAAAAAAAACCCATAGAAGAAATTCCCCCCAATTATCCCCTCCTAACCACCCTCCCACACCTATTATACCACCAGACAGTAGTACTCTTACACCACTGACTGGGAACACAGAAGGAAGAACCCCACACGACCCGAACACCACTCACTCTTCACCCCAAGCCCTCCCCCTTACAGAAATACTCATCACCCTAGCTATCTTAACAATCCCTCCCCACCTCCAAGTCCCCCATTTACTTATCCCATATTTCAACCTCAAAACCTCATAATGCCCCAGCTTTTAACTCCCCTCCCAACAAACAGACAATTACCCCTAAAGCCTCCCCCTGAGAGGGGAATCAGGATAATACCATTATACCCATGGCAATTGAAAATGTTAATACAAAACCAATCCGGCTAGGCTGTTCAGATCACTCCCTGTACATTCTTAGCCTTGCTGGTGACTCTCTTCCACTTCGGAAGCTTGGCCCTTGTAGTCGGTCCCACAACGCCCGGAGGAGCTGTCATTGTCGTCAAACCAGCACCCTGTAGTATCTTCCAAACATCTGATAGCAGCCTGCTCCGATGCAGCTTTCCCTCCATGGTGAAACAAAGTGCAAATGGGAAAGCCCAGCAATACGGGATTTTATTTCCAGTGCTGGCTTCATAGCACGCCTCTGGGACAGAGTGTACTGGGACAAATCTTGAAAAAACCCCACTTAAGCTTCACTATAATCCACAAAAGGAACTTGGCGCGCACGTTGCAGCACTTGCTCCTTCACCAGGAACGAGGCAAAACACACAATAATGCCCCACAGGCGATTATCCACCAATTTCCCTAGCGTTCTGTGCGCCCACTCAATCCCAATGTCCTCTGAGCCCAACAATTTTCCACAAATCAGTCTCACCACTGTAGGGACATCCTCCTTATCACCCAATTCAGGGACACCGCGGAGACGGAGATTATTGCGACGACAGCGATTTTCTAGGTCATCAAATTTGTGCTGTAAATCTTCATATGAAGCCTGCATTTGCATGATACGAGCCTCAGCTCCACTTAACTGTTCTTCCTCCACTTAAAGTTTTCTGCCCGTCCACCCGGGCTTCCAAATCCTCCATGCGGCCCCCGATTTCCCAAATATCTACACTCAAGGCATCCATTCTCTCCAAGATTTCCTCCTTAGAGGACTTTATCTCATCCCGGATTGCCGCTAAACACTGCTTCAGCTCCTTTGAAAAACCTCTGACCGGAGGAGCCGAACCTGCTTCTGGAACAGATAGTGCCGAGTCAGAATCAGAGTGTGAATGTCGGGCCTCAGTAACATGGTGCCTCGTGATCTTACTTGCAGATCGCGCCTGCATCTTCTCGGCTTCCTTCCTTGCCACCGCCGACATAGGATCTCTCCGATGGTTCAAATCACCGCCCGAACCTTACTGCAGCCTCCCGATGAGGACAGAACACAAATCAGGGCAAATGACCGCTAACGCCGCAAATTAATTGGAAAGGACACTTCGGAGCTAGAAAACTAAGCAGCCATTGATGCCCATGATGTCACTTCCTCCCTTATGTTTTATTTTTATTATAATTTTTCTAATTTTATCAATGAAATCCAACTCACTGAACATGTCCTAATAGATTTCTATCAGAGTTCTTGACAGATAACATATACTGATGCCTAAGCTCTACTTTTATCAAAACCTTTAGCTCATTCACAAGAAATAAATCTTTAAAATGACTTGTGTTATGAGTCTAAAGTTCAAGCTGTCTTCAAAGCTGTCTTCAAAAAATTATTGTTCCAAAAGTACAAAGATTATAGGACACTCAAGGAAGTTACATGGAAATACTTTTAAAACAAATAGGAGGAAATAATTTTTTCACTCAACAAATAGTTAAGCTCTGGAACTCTTTGCAGGAGGATGTGGTAACAGTGATTAGTGTATCTGGGTTTAAAAAAAAAGGTTTGGACAAGTTCCTGGAGGAAAAGTCCATAGTGTGCTATTGAGACAGACATGGGGAGGCTACTGCTTGCCCTGCGAGTAGTAGCATGGAATGTTCCAACTACTTGGGTTTCTGCTGGGTGCATATCACCTGGCATGGCCACAGTTGGAAACAGGATACTGGGCTAGATGGACCATTCTTATGTTCTTTTGTCTATATCTCATGTCAAATATTTCCATTCATTCAAACTAAGGGGATCTTTTACAAAGGTGAACTAGCGTTTTTAGTGTGTGCTAATGATTAGCTCATGCTAAACATTAGAGAAGCCCATAGAATTATATGGGTGTCTCTAATGTTTAGCTCATGCTTATTTTTAGCGCGCGTTAAGATGGCAACAAGAAAGACATCTTATGAAGATGCATCCAGGCAAATTACTTCATAAGCCTTCAATGAAACATCTATTTAAAAAATCCATCCAACAATGTCTAGTATTTTGCTACAGTCTGCTTCAGGGAATAATTTATATACAAAAAGGACATGAATCAAAAATTCAGATTCAAACTATTATTGATTACAATGTATATACCATTAGATTCTTAACATTTCAATGTGATGGACGTCTACATTTCTCTTAATGAAAAGTCTAAATATTGAATGTTTATATAGAGCGCTTTCAAAAGAACATATGGTGGATATTGATCAATCAAAATCTTTATAACTAGAATCAAACTGAAAAAAACCCCCAATCAGTTTAAGATTTTTATCCACCGTAGATTTGAATTACTCATTTACAGTCTGCTGTTGAGCATTCTGGTGTAGTGGTGGGAAGAAGACATGTGAAAATCAGAATCTACTTTTGGCAGAAATTTTGGATGGGAACAAAATAGAGCTCCTGTATGCTCTTCAACTGAAGAAGGTGGATTTCAAAGGAGGATCACAAAATAAGACTGTCCTGGGTAAAAAGGAATCCTGCCGGTGGACACATGCTGTACTGGCAGCTTGGTGTAACCAAAACCTGCCTGTAAGCTTTGGAGAACCTGGATGGAAAACCTCAAAGTTAAACTCAAAAATAGAATGCAGTGTTTCCACCAATGACTTTAAATAAAATGACATAACTTGTAAAACAGACCAAATAAAACAAAAAAAGAGAAAAAAACCCCTCAAATTAAAAATTTTCCATGCACACCTCTATGTTGCATTTGAATGCCATTTTACAACTAGAAAGGTTTGCTGTCTCTCTTTCAAATGTGAACAAATGTATTTATAAAACCTAAATGATATTTTTGATAATAAGTCCTTTTCCTTTTGTGAATGAACCATTTTAGGACATTTGTGAGCAAATTTCAAGCAGTCGTGTGGCTGCAACGTACACAGGTACTTTTGTACCTTTTGGTAACTTTAAACAAGGGTGTAGCAGCCATGGGTGGGCAATGCCCCCTTCCCCTCCCTACCTTTTGGAGTCAGACTGTTCCAGTCAGCAGTGGCAGCAGCATAAGCCAATGAGAGGAGAACTAGAGGTGGTGTCAAAATCTGCACTGCCCCACCAAAAAATCAGTTCTTGCTATGCCAGTGATTTTTAAAGAAATGCTATCTGGATAGTTGCTTTTGAAAATTGCCAAAATACTGGAATTTTATGGGGAAAATGAAACATAGAGAATTGAAAGTTCAATTTTACACATGTACTTTTCTGTCTGACCTAATCAGAATCCCTGGAATATCTATATTTAGCCAACTGCCTGATGTATTTTCTAAATAACTAAGGGGTCTTTTTACTAAGCAGCGGTAAAAAGTGGCTTGTGATAGTGTAGGCGGGGGTTTTGGGCACGCACTGAAATATTTTTCAGTGCACGTACCAATAATGCCCCTTTTTTTGCCAAAAATGGATATGTGGCAAAATCAAAATTGCCACACGTCCATTTTGGGTATCTGACCTTACCACCTGTCATAGACCTAGCGGTAAGGAATCTGCGCAGTAAGGATCTACGCGCATCATATGCCACTTGGCGTGTGTCCACTACACGGGTCCAAAAATAAAAAAATATTTTTCAGACGCACGTAGCGGACGTTGACCAAAAATGAAATTACCGCAAAAGGCACACGGTAGTCAGGCGGTAAGTCAGTTTTGCCACATGTTGGGCATGCGTAGAGCCTACCGCGGCTTAGTAAAAGGGGCCCTATGGCTCTTAGGGCTTCTTTTACAAAGCCGCGCTACCGATTCTTGGTGCGGCCAATGAGAGGAAGCCCATTCAATTCCTATGGGCTTCCTCTTATTTGCCGCATGGACATCGGTAGTGCTGCTTTGTAAAAGAAGCCCTTAGTTCCCTTTGAAAATTGTTCTCTTAGATAACAGTTTTCAAAAGATTGTACCTGGGTAATTAAGTATTTACTCAAGTAAAGTCAAGAGCAGAAAGTTGCCCTTCCCCTCTGCAGGTACTTTTAACAAGGCTAAAGAGTGGCAAAGGAGGGGGAGGGCAGAGCCAGTCAACGGTGTATGATTATTTCATTTAGAAATATTTGTATATTGTTTACCTTTGGAGTTTGTACTTTGTAAAGCAGGTAGAAATTCCATGAGTATAAAAGTAGCTGCAGTACTAGCCAGCCCTGTATGTTTAAAGAGAAACTCTGAAGGGAGCTTCCTTTTGGGAAAAGTCCTTATAGACCCACCAGGAGTTAAAATAAATTTACCCTCTAATATTTCTTCTGCCACCCTTCCCTGCTCCTTTCTGATTTTCTCATGAAATTCCTAATATTCCTGATTCCTCTTCTTCCACTTTTTATTTTAGATCCAAATGTGCGTGGAGATACATCAGTCAGTAGCAGTAATGTCCAAGCAATACCTGGCTGAGCTCTCACGTCACAACTACATCACCCCTAAGAGCTACCTGGAACTGCTGAGCCTTTTCTCCAAGTTGGCTGGACAGAAGAAACAGGAACTCAAAACCGCCAAGGATAGAATGAAGAGTGGCCTTGACAAGGTGAGATGAAATGAGAAAGCAATTATCAGAGGCTGGTGACGGAGACAGAAAAGTGAAGATCTCTGAAGGAATCTAATGCAGTAAGAGAGATTCTAGTAATATGAGTTTCTGTGTGAAATCCTAGAATATTGAACAATGTGTGAGATTATGAAAGTCACAATGTTTTGTGATGGGAAATTATGAGGAATTGGTGTATCACAGGATTAAAAATGGGTTTTAGACACAAAAGCCCTGAAATGGGGAGAAAAGTTGATCCATCCAGGACCCAAGTGTCTCACCCCATCCTGACATTTGTCCCTCACAGATTTTCAAAATGATTGCATCTGCTACCTGGATGTGGATCATGATGTACATGGTCACAGCATCTGTGAGATGTCTCCCAGAGCTATAAGGCAAAGAAAGAAGAATCGTGTTAAAATCTTGCTGAACATGTACGTTATCTGGATATTCAATGGAATTTACCTAGATAAGGCTGCCACTGAATATATCCACCTAAAGGTATCTGTTAACTTTAGCAAAGCACTTAACATCACCTCTGTTCTGCTAAAGTTAAACCACCCTGACCATTGCACCCTGCACTGTATTTTTTTTAATCCAGATAAAATTTGTTCGGGCAATAATTTGCCTACACAAAGCTTAACCAAAGGAATTTTGAATATTGAACTCTTGTGTCAACATCAATTCTACCAGTATTGAAGAACAAAGGAGCTGCACTGAATGTTGACCACCATGTAACACAGGGAGCAGGAAGAGGCACAGGAGCAGATAGCTTTCTTATTCCTACCACTTGATACACGTGCAGGGTTCCTCTGTAACAGTTCAGTATCCAAAAGAATGACTGACTCTAGCAAAGGCCTTTCTCCCCATCAACAGAATTACTAAGTTAATGACTAAGGTGAAAGGAGTCATTCAGAATAAGCAGACATTAACTTGAGATATGTTACAGATGTTGGACCGCATGGTATTGCCAATTTGTTGCTCCCCTGGCACATCTCTATAATATAAAAGGCACCTCCAACGTTCTAAATTTGTAGTTGCAAGATCCCATGAGTGTCTGCCCCGCCCCCGCGTCACAACGTGATGACGTAGAGGGCGGAGCAATGACAATCAACAAATCGGATTGTCAATGGGTAATCTCTGTTTCCATTACCCAATGCAGCCGTCAGTCCCATACACTCAAAACCAACCAACATCGGCGCTGGACCCCGTCCCCCCGCCCACAGTCCCCCTCACCCACCCTCCCGCAGCCGCTCACTCACCGTTCTACCGCCTTCCCTCTCCTCTCCGACTCCAGCCATGGTGCACGACGATTAATACACACGAGCATTATCCGACATTGCTGCCTGGATGTCCAACCGCCACCTGAAACTGAACATGGCCAAGACCGAACTTCTTGTATTCCCACCCAAACCCACTTCTCCTCTGCCTCAATCCTGGCCCTCCTCACCAACTATTATCCAAACTCTACAGATCTCACCGTGACCTCTCTAACCTCATCTCTATTCCTCTACTCCCCTCCTCTTCTCTGCCCTTCTCTTGCGCCCTATGGAATGCCCGCTCTATCTGTAACAAACTCCCCTATATCCAGGACCTCTTTATCTCGCGTCACCTCCATCTGCTCGCCATAACAGAAACCTGGCTCTGCCCTGATGACTCTGCTTCAGTCGCAGCCCTGTGCCATGGCGGTTATCTATTTTCACATACTCCTCGTCCTACTGGCCGTGGGGGCGGTGTTGGACTACTTCTCTCTCCCTCCTCCAGATTTCAACCCCTTCTTCCACCTCAATCTCACTGTTTTTCCTCCTTTGAAGTCCACTCTATCCGCCTTTTCTCTCCTATTCCTCTTCAAATAGCGGTCATTTATCATCCCCCTGATAAGTCCCTTTCATCCTTTCTCAGTGACTTTGACGCCTGGCTTGCCTTCTTCCATGATCCTTCCTCCCCCTCTCTCATCCTTGGTGACTTTAATATTCCTGCTAATGATCCTTCCAACTCTTATATTTCCAAGTTACTCGCTTTAACGTCGTCCTTTAATCTCCAACTATGCTCCACCTCCCCCACTCATCAAAATGGTCACTGTCTTGATCTCATCTTCTCCTCCAACTGTTCACCTTCTAGTTTCCTTGCCTCTGATCATCCCTCCTCTGATCACCATCTTATAACTTTCACACTTAAATCTCCTCCCTCCCAGTCCCGTCCTATCCTATCTAATTTATCTAGGAATCTTCACGATATTGACCCTTCATCTCTATCCTCCCATGTTTCAAACCTCCTCTCTACTGTGGCACCATCCACGTCTGTCAACGAGGCTGTTTCTTCTTACAACAATACTCTATCCTCCGCCTTAGACACTCTTGTACCTTTGATGACCCGCCCTGTAAGGCGTACAAAACCCCAACCTTGGCTGACTTCTAATATCCGCTACCTACGTTCCTGTACCCGCTCCGCCGAACGCCTCTGGCGGAAATCTCGGGCCCTTGCTGATTTCTTACACTTTAAGTTCATGCTGACCTCCTTCCAATCTGCTCTTTTACGTGCCAAACAGGATTATTATATCCAACTGACCAACTCTCTTGGCTCTAATCCTCGACTTCTCTTCACCACATTGAACTCTCTCCTCAAGGTGCCCCCTCCCCCAACTCCCCCTTCATTATCTCCTCAGACTCTTGCTGAATTCTTTCACAACAAGGTTCAAAAGATAAACCTTGCTTTCTCTACCTCACCAGCTCTCCCTCCACTAGTCCGTTCCCCTCTCTCTCCTTCCCCTCATTCCCTTTCCTCCTTTCCTGAAGTTACTATTGAGGAAACTACACTTCTCCTTTCTTCCTCAAAATGTACCACCTGTTCCTCTGATCCCATTCCCACCCACCTTTTTAATGCCATCTCTCCTACTCTTATTCCTTTTATCTGTCACATTCTCAACCTCTCACTTTCCACTGCGACTGTCCCTGCTGCCTTTAAACATGCTGTGGTCACACCTCTCCTTAAGAAGCCTTCACTTGACCCTACTTGTCCCTCTAATTACCGACCCATCTCCCTCCTTCCTTTTCTCTCCAAATTACTTGAGCGTGCTGTTCACCGCCGCTGCCTTGATTTTCTCTCCTCACATGCTATTCTTGACCCATTACAATCTGGTTTTCACCCTCTCCACTCAACCGAAACTGCGCTTACTAAAGTCTCCAATGACCTATTACTGGCTAAATCCAGAGGTCAATATTCCATCCTCATTCTTCTTGATCTTTCCGCTGCTTTTGACACTGTCGATCACAGCATACTTCTCGATACCCTGTCCTCACTTGGATTCCAGGGGCTCTGTCCTTTCCTGGTTCTCTTCCTACCTCTCCCTCCGCACCTTTAGTGTTCACTCTGGTGGATCCTCTTCTACTTCTATCCCTCTGCCTGTCGGCGTACCTCAGGGTTCTGTTCTTGGTCCCCTCCTCTTTTCTATCTACACTTCTTCCCTTGGTTCATTAATCTCATCCCATGGCTTTTCCTACCATCTCTATGCTGATGACTCCCAAATCTACCTTTCTACCCCTGATATCTCACCTTGCATCCAAACCAAAGTTTCAGCGTGCTTGTCTGACATTGCTGCCTGGATGTCTCAACGCCACCTGAAATTAAATATGACCAAAACCGAGCTTCTCATTTTCCCCCCCAAACCCACCTCCCCGCTCCCCCCGTTTTCTATTTCTGTTGATGGCTCTCTCATTCTCCCTTTCTCCTCAGCTCAAAACCTTGGGGTCATCTTTGACTCTTCTCTCTCCTTCTCTGCTCATATCCAGCAGACCGCCAAGACCTGTCGTTTCTTTCTTTACAACATCCGTAAAATCCGCCCCTTTCTTTCTGAGCACTCTACCAAAACCCTCATCCACACCCTTGTCACCTCTCGTTTAGACTACTGCAATCTGCTTCTTGCTGGCCTCCCACTTAGTCACCTCTCCCCTCTCCAGTCGGTTCAAAACTCTGCTGCCCGTCTCATCTTCCGCCAGGGTCGCTTTACTCATACTACCCCTCTCCTCAAGACCCTTCACTGGCTCCCTATCCATTTTCGCATCCTGTTCAAACTTCTTCTACTAACCTATAAATGTATTCACTCTGCTGCTCCCCAGTATCTCTCCACACTCGTCCTTCCCTACACCCCTTCCCGTGCACTCCGCTCCATGGATAAATCCTTCTTATCTGTTCCCTTCTCCACTACTGCCAACTCCAGACTTCGCGCCTTCTGTCTCGCTGCACCCTACGCCTGGAATAAACTTCCTGAGCCCCTACGTCTTGCCCCATCCTTGGCCACCTTTAAATCTAGACTGAAAGCCCACCTCTTTAACATTGCTTTTGACTCGTAACCACTCGCCTCCACCTACCCTCCTCTCTTCCTCCCCGTTCACATTAATTGATTTGATTTGCTTACTTTATTTATTTTTTGTCTATTAGATTGTAAGCTCTTTGAGCAGGGACTGTCTTTCTTCTATGTTTGTGCAGCGCTGCGTATGCCTTGTAGCGCTATAGAAATGCTAAATAGTAGTAGTAGTAGTAGTACCTCCACTCTCTATCTCAGTTGATAACACCCTCATCGTCCCAGTCTCATCTGCCCGCAACCTCGGTGTCATCTTCGACTCCTCCCTCTCCTTCTCTGCACACATCCAGCAGATAGCCAAGACCTGACGCTTCTTCCTCTGTAACATTAGCAAAATCCGCCCTTTCCTCTCCGAGCACACCACCCGAACTGTCATCCACTCTCTCGTTACCTCTCGCCTTGACTACTGCAACCTACTCCTCACTGGTCTCCCACTTAGCCACCTATCCCCCCTTCAGTCTGTTCAGAACTCTGCTGCATGTCTTATCTTCCGCCTGAACCGATACACTCACATCACCCCTCTCCTCAAGTCACTTCATTGGCTTCCGATCAGGTACCGCATTCAATTCAAGCTTCTGCTACTAACCTACTATCCTTATCAGTGTCTACATATTCTTCTTCTTCAGCTTTGAGCCTCACAATGCTATTATGGCACTTCCTCCTGTCACTTACATATCTGAAAAAGGTCTTGTCCCCTAATTTTACCGTATCGGCTATCTTTTCTTCCATTTGACTCTTCACTTTCCTAACGACTTTTCCAGCTTCCCTTAGCTTTTCCAGGTACTTTTGCCTGTCTCCCTCTTTCTAATTCATCTTGCAACATGAGAAGACTAACCTTCTTTCCCTTACCTTGTCAGCTACTACATTTGAGAACTAGAGCGGCCTTCTTCTCCTCTTACTTTCATGTAATTTTCTAACATAAAGGTTCATCGCCTTTAAAATAGCTCCTTTCAGTTTTGCTCACTGCTGCTCTGCTTCCTACAGCTGCTCCCATCCAACCAACTCTTGAGAAATTCCCCCATCTTGGCAAAATTAGTTTTTTTGAAATCTAGGACCTTCAATCTTGAGTAAACCCTCTCCTTCTTTTTTTAATAATGAACCACACCATTCGGTGATCACAATGCCAAATTATCTCCCATTTTCCCCGTTTGTAAGCACCAGATCTAGAATAGCTCCATCCCTCATTGGTTCCATTACCCACTGCTGAAACAATTCTTTCTGTAGAGAATCCAAAATCCCTTTGCTTCTAGATGACCCCACAGCAGGGACACACCAGTCGACATCTGGCATATTAAAATCATCTATCAGTAGTACTTTTCCTTTCCTAGCTGTCTTGTGGATGTCTTCATTTAAGTCTCTGTCCATTTCTTCTGACCGTGAAGGTGTATTTTACACCAATACATTTTCCTTACCAGTTTGACCCACAGTGCTTCTTCCTTACCCTATATGTCCTGCAGTTCTGTAACTTTAATATTATTCTTAACATATAATGCCACACCTCCACTCTTTTTTCCTACCCTGTCCTTCCTGAATAGATTATAGTCAGGTATAATTGTATCCCAGTCATGGTTCTCCAGAAACCACGTCTCCGTTACCACCACTAAATCGAAGTCGACTTCTATCATTGCAGCCTCTAGATCTAGAAATTTATTTCCCATACTACCGGAATGGGTTTACAAGGCTCTTTTTTCTGCTTTCTATAAGGGTATTTGATGTCTTCCTGAGGGTTATTAATGACTTTGGGGCTTTTTTCTCCCATTCTCAACAAATTTAGTTTAAAGCCCTCTTTATTACTTTAGCCAGTCTGTTACTGAAGACACTTTGCCTGTTCCTTGAAAGATGGACACCATCACTGCTCAGTAGCTCTTGGAAAATCATCCCATGGTCTAGGAATCTGAAGCACTCACATTGGCACCAATCACGCAGTCACACATTTAGCTCCAGGACACAAGCTCCCTCATTCGGCCTTCACCTTGACCCAGAGCTTTGATGTCATGTTTGATATGTTCAGTATTATTTGTGCCAACATGGATGAGCAGCATAGGGTAGTGGTCAGTAGGCTTGATGAGTCTAGGCAGTCTTTCTTCTACATCCCGAATCTTTGCACCAGGCTGACAACACACCTCTCTGGACATCATGTCTGGGCAGCAGACGAATGCCTCAGTACCCACTCAGAAGAGAATTACCGTCTACAACTACCTTTCACTTCTTAATGGCCACTGCTCCAGTGGCTTTGGAATTTTTGATTGTTGTTTCCTCCTGTTCTCTAGATGTTTTCAGCTCTTCCGTCTGCAGGGCTGTGAACCAATTTTTCAGTTCAACAGAAGATGGAGTTGGGGGGTTGATTTTACAGGATCTGGTGACCTGTGTCCAGCTGTTCTCTTTCTGCACAAGATCTTCTCTCCCTTTTCTGGAGGTTCCCAATTTTTCAAAGTATAGAACAGGAAAAGTTCTCTACGATGACGAATCACAGAAGGCAAAAGTAGAGACTAATAGACGATTCACCACTGGAGACGTGAGTCCAACAGTCTTTATTATATCAAAGATAACGACCCGACACAGGCCGTGTTTTGACGCTAAAAAGCATCTGCATCAGGGGTCAATAAATACACCAAGTAGTGAATGCAAAACGAAGAGTCCTACTTGTATGTGTGTTGTCAGCTCACTGATCACGTAGCACCAAACAGAATATACTGGATACAAACTATCAGCTTTTTAGCGTCGAAACACGGCCTGTGTCGGGTCGTTATCTTTGATATAATAAAGACTGTTGGACTCACGTCTCCAGTGGTGAATCGTCTATTAGTTCCCAATTTTTCAACATGCATTTCTAGAATGAATTTCTGGTTGTCACAGATTCTTCTTAATCTTGCAACCTCCTCTCTTAGTTCTTGAACTTCTGAGAGGCATTCAGTGTGCATGCATTTATCACAAGAAACATGAATCTTGCTTTGCTCTAAGCATTCAGACTGGACAGTGGCAGAAGTTGTAATGAGAGCTGCAGCTTTAGGAGCACAATGTTTCTTTGCCATATTTCAAGTGTAGGAGCTTTTTGTACAGTGTAAATCAGAGACAATGCACTTATGCTAATATACCCAAAATGATGGTAAAGTACTGAGTATTGTTGTACCTGTTGAAGCAGGGTAGAGAATGCACATATATGCCCTAGTCCTGCCCTGATTAGGACTTCTAACTCCCCAAGGCACTAAGAGAAGAAACAGATACAACCTGATTGTGTCAGACAGCTGTCTCACTCATGAATGCTGTAGATGGAGGCAATCAGGCTGTAGGATCTCTTGGAAGAGCACAGGAACCACAGCTGTAAATTGTCAGGCGGTCTCTCTGGGACAGTCAGTCAGCAGGTGGGCTCTCTCACCCAGGCAGGTGACCCCAGTGAGCAGGAACAGGCAGGTAGTAGCCATGTTTTACAAGCCTCAGATGCTGTTCATCATGTTGCTGGCCTGGACTAGGACTGCCATCTGTCCCATGGATGGCAGATCCTGCTTGAACATCTCAAGATAACATCCAGATGACATTATGCTTAAGGAAGGGTTTCTTATACCCTTTTCTTGGATTTAGAGAGCCATGCTGTCCAGAATAACAGATCTGGGACTTTTCATTGTTATGGCTTGAGGGACCAAACAACAAAGCCAGCAGTGCCAACAGCAGGTTGGTCTTGAATATGGAGACCCAGTTTCTGCAAACAAGGTTGTTTTTAAAGTTATTTTTGCTCTTCTGCAGTCTTGGCTATGTCAGCAATGATCCTTCCACTGCTCAATAAGACTGGGGCCTACTGAGCCTACAATCCTTAACCTGACATTGGCCCGAGTCTAACTTGAAAGTCAGGTTCACAGAATAGAGCAGTGCCTTTTTGTAAAGCCTCTTTTGCTCCTATAGATACAACACCATTACCTCTCATACCATGCCTAGCATTCCACTAAGGGCTAGTTCTAAAATAGCTCCCCCTCTTGTCTGTTCGTAGACCAGTTGCTCCAAGAAGCAGTCATTTATTCATCTAGGAATTTTACCTCCCTAGAGCTCCCTGATGTGACATTTATCCAGTCAATATCAGGGTAATTGAAATCACCCATTATTATAATGTTGCCCAATTTGCCAGCTTTCCTAATTTCTGTAAACATTTATTTATCTGTCTGTTCGTTCTGTCTTGGCGGACAGCAGTATAGCCCTACCAATATACTCTTTCCCTTCACACATGCAATTTCTATCCACATGAATTCCATGCTGCTATCTATTTCATTTGACTCAATTCCCTCTTTAGCACAACCCTCCTCCCCCCTCCAATTTGGTCCATTCTATCATTGCAATATAATTTTTACCCTGATAACACAGTGTCCCATTGATTGTCCTCCTTCCACCAAGTCTTTGAGATGCCTATTATATCTATCTCTTCATTTAGTACTATATACTTTAACTCTCCCATGTTACTTTTTAGGCTTCTAGAATTTGTATAGAGACACTTCAAATTGTTTTTTCCTTGCATCTACAAGCTGCTTTGAAGTTGATGGGGATAATTTACATTCTTTATTCTGTTCTCCCATTAAACATTCCTGGCTTTCTTTCACCATTATTGAAATCTCTCTATTGGGATTCCCTAAACATTCTGTTTCAGTAGTATCCTTCAAGGATACTCTATATTAAACCATGCGCTGCTAGGCAACTGTCGGCTTCCCCCTCCCCTTATTTTAGTTTGAAAGCTGCTCTATCTCCTTTTTAATTGTTAACGGTAGCAGCCTGGTTCCATCCCAGTTAAGGTGGAATCCATCTTTTCGGAGCAGGCTCCCCCTTTCCCAGAATGCTGCCCAGTTCCCAACAAATCTAAATGCCTCATCCCTGCACCATCATCTCAACCACTCGTTGAGACTTTGGGTCCTGTGCATGGAACAGGAACAATTATGAAAATGCTACCCTGGAGGATCTGGATTTCAGCTTTCTATCTAAGAGCCTAAATTTGGCTTCCAGGTCCTCCCTCCCACATTTTTCTATATCATTGGTATCCACATAGCTGGCTTTCCCCCAGCACTGTCTAAAATCCTATCTAGGTGATACGTGAGGCCCACCACCTTCGCACCAGGCAGGCAGTTGGGTGGTTCTGAGTAAGTGGATTCTTTGGTCAGGTTCAGCAGAGACTGGGTTTTAGGATGTACAGGAGGCTTCAGTGCGTTTTGCCGAGAGTTGGGCTTGATGAATAGTCTGTGGTCTAGCATGTGATTGTCAGTGAAACTCGGTTGTGTACAGGGTTTTGGTATTCTAGGCAATTTGAATACAACAGCTAGTGTGCCTGTCATTAAACCCAAGAGGGCTAAGTGGAGTATTAATTGGAGAATAGAGAAGAAAAACAACAGAAGCTAGGCTAGATCAGCTTGGAATCTATTGACCTTGCATAAAATTAACTAAGGATCTCTTACCAGTTTGTACTAGAGTCCATACTGCATGAAAAGGAACACTTTACCTATGTTTATCTCACTCCTCGGGTGTGGGAGTCTGTGAGGGTTTTCTGTGCTTTAAAGTTGAGCTTAACGTTCGGCCGTCGCATGGTCACATCGGCCTCGGGGGTAGCAGCATGCAGCGTTGGGTACGGAGAATACTTTGCCTTTATTTTATTTTATTTTATTCCCTCCTTCAATGTAGAATACTATGAGGGGTTTCTTTGGTTTAAAGATGAAGTTTATGTTAGGCCCTCTGCGGCCGTGTTGGTATCGGGCACAGCAGAATGCAGTTCTGAGCATGGAGAGTGAGACCCCCTTGGGAGCAGGTGAGTTGGCATAAGCCGTTGGCTACAGCACCAGGAGGGGTCTGACTGTTGCTCTCCTGCAGGGTCCAATGTTGGTTCACCTCGCGGTTCCCACAGCTCTCCTTTCTCACTGCAGCTTTAGACCCTGAGATACAATCTCCCCTGGGACTCTGCTCCTCAGATGCTCCGGGTGTCTAGCACCTGGGTCAGCACCCGCAGTGAGTTTCCTCTCTGGATCCGGACAGCCACATGAGCTAGTTCGCAGTGCTCTAGTGTCCGACATGGTCCTGGCAGTGAGGCTGCCTCACAGGCCTTAGAGTCTCCCTTGCACTGCTCCACAATGTTCCCGTGCTCCGACAGTTCCAAATCAGGGCACAGATCCCCTACCAACCTTTGATCCTGTCGGGGATTCTTTGCCGGACTGGGCGCAGGCCACCCTTTGGCCCTTGATCCTGGTGGAAATCCTCTGCTGAGCCGGGTGTGGGCTACCCTTCACCCCTCAATCCTGGCGGGGATTATCGGCAGGGCCAGGAACTGGTTGATTAGCGTTCGGGTGTATGTCCGGGTCTTGCACAGCTTGTTCTGGCAAACAGCAAGGCAGACAGGAAAAAGTCCAAACAAATCTTTTTTGTGAGCCCTCCAAAACATACCAGAAACCCACTGTACCCACATATAGGTGCTCCCTTCACCCGTAAGGGCTATGGTAGTGGTGTAAAGTTGGGGGTAGTGGGTTTTGGGGGCGCTCAGCACACAAAGTAAGGGAGCTGTGTACCTGGGAGCATTTTATTAAGTCCACTGCAGTGCCCCCTAGGGTGCCCGATTGCTGTCCTGGCATGCTAGGGGGACCACTCTACAAAAAATGCTGGCTTCTCCCACATCCCACTTGGATGTCTTTTTTTCAAAAATGGCCAAAAATCAAAGACATCCAAATCGCGGAACGTCCATGGTATTTTTGAACACAAAAGATGGACATCCATCTTTTTTGAAAATGACCTTCTCCCCTCTTCGGAATTTGAATTTCTTTGTAAAACGTCCAAATTCTGACTTAGACGTTTCTTTTGAAAATGCCCATCCTTGTCATGTAGAATTTGTGTATATGGAGGGTAATAGACAAGGGCTTGAATTTCACTTATTTTACGTGCAGATGTAATAGTAAGTAGGAAAGCTGTTTTCCATGTTAACTAGTCATTTTTCTGCTTGGGACCCAGGAGGTTTTTGTATGACTTTGTCTTTCTTCTGCTGAATTTTATTATTTTTTTTTTTTAATCCTTCTCTTCCCCAATTTTGCCTTTTTTCCTTTGTCTCATCTGATGTTGTTTATATATATATATATATATATATATGTATATTTCACTCTTCATCACCATTTATTTCACTCTTCACCATCTTTATAGCTGCTGCGAACAGCAGAAGACGTAGCAAAGATGCAAGAGGAACTGGAGCTTATGCGACCACTTTTGGAAGAAGCAGCCAAAGACACGGTGATAACTATGGACAAAATAAAGGTACAACAAAAAGGTGTTGCCTCTTCTTCTATCAAAGCAAAGTGTTGCTGTGTGACTTCATCTTCCTCATTGACCCTATTGGGAAGCAGATTAAGATCTTTCAGATACCTCTCAACTCTGGGTAAAACTCATTTAATATTGGTTATATATATGATGGGTTGGCCCTGTGAATCAACCAGTCATGTGGACTGCAGTGCAGAAGACTTGGTTGATTTTCGAATAACAGGGTCAGAGGCCTTGAAGGTGTCAGAGATGATGAGCAAGCTCAAAAAGAGAGAAAAGACTTTTGGTATAGGTACAACCCTTGAGAGCAGAAAATGAAGTTGTATACCTGTAACATATGTCCTCCACAGACAGCAGGATCCTACAGCCACACAGTTGGTGAAATCACCACATAATGGCACGAGTTGGGAATGGCAACCAGAACTTAAAACAACTACCAAAGCTTTGTTGCACTTGCACAATTCCCATACTACTGTCATCAACCATTAAGTCAGTTCATTTTCAGAACATGCTTAAACTTCTCCTCACACAACTAGACAGCTTCAACAGCTTACTTCAGACACTTTAGCTAATTATTTCCTAAGATTGAATCATTTCAAGCCGCCTTCCCACTTCTTCCAGATATTACCATGGCCTATTCATCATCTTAAGTTCTGATGTCCTCGTGGTCATCCTTTAATGTTCCTTCTGTCAACTCTCTAGTTAAAATGCTTAATCAGCTACATGCCACATTTTGCTCTTTAGACCCAATCCCGTCGAACTGGTTGAAACAATCTTTTCTTGAGTTACATTCTGTTTTAAATTCTATAATTTCCAAGAGCTTATTGCTAGGAATGGTTCCATCTGATTTTAAAACTGCCATTATTAGGCCTATTCTTAAAAAGTGTAATTTGGATCCCCTCCCCCCATGCTAAGAGTTATCGATCAGTCTTGAATCTCCCGTTTCTTTCTAAGGTTCTTGAATCTATCGTTTTTTCCCAATTATAGTCACATGTTGAATTAGTTAGTGCTTTGCATCCACATCAGTCGGGGTTCAGATTTGGTTTTAGTACTGAAACAGTTATTGCAGGGTTACTAACAGGCTTATTTTCTAAAGAGAAGGGCGCCCATCTTTCGACACAAATCGCAAGATGGGCGTCCTTCTCACAGGGTCGCCCAAATCGGTATAATCAAAAGCCGATTTTGGGCGTCTCCAACTGCTTTCTGTCACGGGGACGACCAAAGTTCCCGGGGGCGTGTCAGAGGCGTAGCGAAGGCAGGACTGGGGCGTGCTTAACACATGGGCGTCCTCGACCCATAATTGAAAAAAGAAGGGCGTCCCTGACGAGCACTTGGACGACTTGGTCCTTTTTTTTTGTTACGACCAAGCCACGAAAAGGTGCCCGAACTGACCAGATGACCACCGGAGGGAATCGGGGATGACCTCCTCTTACTCCCCCAGTGGTCACTAACTCCCTCCCACCCTCAAAAAACCATCTTTAAAAATATTTTATGCCAGCCTCTATGCCAGCCTCAAATGTCATTATGTTATGATTAGTGAGTAGCAAAACCCAGTCCGGAACAGGTGGTAGGGTTGGGCAGGCCAACCTCCGTGGAAAGGGAGTTTACTAAGAAGGTGGACTGAAGGGAAAGCTCCGAAAGAGGTGTTGGGCAGAAAAGGCAATGTACACTGAGAATAACAATAGAAACTTTTGGGAATTGAAAGGATATGAAGGAAATACAGTAACCCCTGTGTAGCAGAATCTGAAGAGAAGAATACTTTTGTTTATTTGAAAGTTATTAAAGTTAAAGGCCTAAGCCATGTGACTCAGGGTTTGCATCACAATTGAGAAGTCTCAAGTCAGGCTAGTGTCCTCAGGCAGGGCCGTGCCTAGGGTTTCTGGTGCCCCACTGCAGACTGTCAGTTGGCACGCCCCCCCCCCCCCCCCCGTCTAGCATAAAATGCCATAAATAAGTAAATTAATATAAACTTTTAACGTTGAGCACCTAATTATCAAAGTGGACATATTCCAAACACTATAATGAAAATAAAATGATTTTTTCTACCTTTGATGTCTGGTGACTTTGAGCCTGCAAATAGGTGGGAAAATGTGGGATACAAATGTAACAAAGAAATAAAATAAATAAATAAATAATAGACCTCCTTGTTTAACAGTAAAGTACCTGTAAAAGCCTGTTTAAAAAGGCTGAAAAAAAGTTCAAAAGACTGCTTAAATGAGAGAATCATTTATATATAAATCTTTTTGACAATTCCAAAAATGCTAAAACCTGCAAAAAATGATCTTTTTTAAAACATAAAAATTGAGAAATGAATGTTGGAATCGATGCAGCACTACATGTCCTGTATGTGCTTCTTTTCAGTGCTTCTCTTTAACAGTATATCAAATAAAAGAAACCTGAACCCGATCCAGTGGCGTACCTAGGGTAGTTGACACCCGGGGCCGGTCATTTTTTAACCCCCCCCCCCCCCCCCCCCCAAATCCAGTACTAGGCATACCAAGAATATAAAACACTCAGGACCTATATATATAGAGCAATTCTACCATACCATAAGCAGTAATTTGTACGAGTCACACAAGGAAAAGGAAAGCATCTTAAACACTACAGTGAGCACTAGAACATCAATTCACCTATTGTAAAACAAAAACAGACAGATTAGTACAGATCGTCGATCCTGCACAGTCAATGCCAACCGAAAGCCATGTCTTTTTCACAAACACAGATACACCCTAATCCACTATAGAATAAGTAATCATAAACTTTCTATTTAGACAAAAATTAAACTGAACCCCCGATGCCAGACTCTGCATACAATGCAACACCACAGAAACAGAAAATGTCCCCTAGTACTGTGCAAAATATAAAGACAGCAGATGTAAATTTGAAAAAACTAACAAATACCAATCACCACTTTACAAATTAACAAATAGAAATAAAACAAATACAGAAAATAAAATAATACCATTTTACTGGACTAATACATTTAGCTTCCAGAGGCCAAAATCTCCTTCCTCAGGTCAGTACAGTGTAGTGCTGTTACAGTATCTTATCCTGACTTGAGGAAGGGGGTTTTGTTCTCTGAAAGTTAAGTCAAAATGTATTAAAATTAGTCCAATAAAAAGATTACCTTATTTACATGTTCTATTTATAAACAACACAGCTACAATACTATATCCTAAAGCAAAATAATAAAAATATATATTTACAGTTTGTTGTCTCTGGTTTCTGCTTTCCTCATCTTCTTTTCACTGTCTTCCTTCCATCCAGGATCTGTCTTTGCTCGCTCTCTGCCATCCAGTGTCTGCCCTCTCTAATGTCCCTTCCATCCACTGTCTGCCCTCTCTCTCTCTGCCCCTTCCATCCACTGTCTGCCCTCTCTCTCCCTTCCATCCACCATTTGCCCCAGTCTGCCCTCTTTCTCTCTCCCCTTCCACCCACCATCTGCCCTTTCTCTCTGCCCCTTCAATCCGTCTGCCCTCCCTCTCCCATCCATCCAGGGTCTGCCCTCCCTCTCACTCCTCACTTCCATCCAGGGTCTGTCCCCTCTCTCTCTGCCCCCCCTTTTCGGCCCCCAGTTCCACTTGCCCCTAGTTCCAGCCCCAGCCCACATCTCCCACCTGCCCCCCTTTTCAGCCCCACTATCCCACCAGTCCCCAGCCCTTTTCTCCCATCAGTCCTGAGCTTCAGCCCCCAGCCACTTCTCCCTGTCCCCTTTTCAGCCCCTAGTTTCAACCCCAGCCCTTTTCTCTCACCAGTCCTGAGCTTCAGCCCCAGCCAGTTCTCCCTGTCCCCTTTAAAGCCCCCAGTTTCAGCCCCTGCCCTGTTTCAGCCCACAGTTCCAGCACTAGCCCCCTTATCCCAAATACCCTCCTTTTCAGCCCCCAGTTCCAGCCCCCTTCATCCACCACATGCTTTGCATCCCCCCTTTTCAGCCCCAGACCCATTCTCCCACCTGCCCCAGGCATGGACCCATTCTCCCTCCTGCCCCCTTGTCAGACCCCAGTTCCAGCTTCAGACCCCTTCTCCCCTCTGAGCACCCCCACCCCTCCCCAATCTCCTCCCCTGTGAGCACCCCTCTCAGCTCCCCACCCCTCCCCAATTCCCTTCTCCCCTCTGAGAACCCCCACCCCTCCCCAATTCCCTTCTCCCCTCTGCAAACCCCTCTGAGCTCTCCCTCCCCAATTCCCTTCTCCCCTCTGTGAACCCCTCTGAGCTCCCCCACCCCTCCCCAGTTCCCTTCAAACCTCTGCGAACCCCTCTGAGCTCCCCCACCCCTCCCCCACCCCAGTTCCCTTCTCCCTTCTGCGAACCCCCCTGAGCTCCCTCACCCCTCCCCAGTTCCCTGCTCCCCTCTGCGAACCCCTCTGAGCTCCCCCACCCCTCCTCAGTTCCCTTCTCCCTTCTGAGAACCCCACTGAGCTCCCCCACCCCTCCCCAATTCCCTTCTCCCCTCTGAGCTCCCCACCTCCTTCTCCCATCTGAGCCCCCCCCCCCTCCGTGGAGAGCGACAGAGCCCTCTTCTGCCACCACCCTGCGTTTTTTTTTAATCCATGCAGCGACGCAAGCAGCGCCTCGTGTCTGCCCTGCTGTGTGCTGTGAAAAAAGAAAATCGCTTCCCTGGCGTCGGGCCGTCTCTCGCTATGTCCCGCCCACTTTTGAGGTAACTTCCTGTTTCCTCGAGGGCGGGACATAGCGAGAGAAGGCCCGACGCCAGGGAAGCGATTTTCTTTTTTCACAGCACACAGCAGGGCAGACACGAGGCGCTGCCTGCGTCGCTGCATGGATTTTAAAAAAAAACGCAGGGTGGTGGCAGGAGACGACAGAGCACCCCCCACCCGCCAACACCCGGGGCGGACCGCCCCCACCGCCCCCCCCCCTTGGTACGCCACCGACCTGATCCCCTGTGGTTCCTCAAGCACCTCCTTCTCCCCCCTCCAAGTCAATCACTCTTACTTCCAGCTAATCCTCCTCATTCTCCAACCAATACCCATCTCCCACTTTCCTCTCTGATTCTCCCATGCCCTCCTCACTGCCACAGTCCACGAACCTTGATGCTCCTCACTTTCCCCTATTCCCCAGACTGCTGCCTTAGGTATCTTTGTCAGATGCTGCTCAGTTCCTCACTGATGCTTTGAATCACAGGGAGGCACCTCACTGCAGCAACAATTCAAAACGAGCAGAAGAGAGAGAAGGGGCCAAGGCATATTAATTCTTTCCTTCTGCCAGCTGAATCAAACCATGGCAAGAGAGGTTTTCATGAAGACTGTAAAATCTTGTTTGCGTCCACCTCCTAAATCCTCCCTGCCCCTATTCAGTTGTAAAGGCAGGATTATGCACCATTTACCATGGCATCAGAGAGACTAGGGGGCCCTGCTTAATATGGCCTCTGTGAGACACCTCTAATAGGTTACAAACAGAGCTCTGTTTTCTTAAATATCGTGCAATGTGTTTGAAGAGATAGGTAGGAACAGCTGCACCGGAAATCCTGTTCCTTTAAGCGCCGATGCTATGAATAGAAAGGATTAGAAAATAATGGCTTACTAGCACAGACATTTCCCTTCTGTTTCCCCACCCAGTTCAGAAGCTGCAGGGATGGATTCAGACTAGAGTAATCCCCTTTCCTGTGCAAATGCAGGGAATTAGTTCGTTCGGCCTCAGAGTCCCACCTTCTGACGTCATTTCCTCGAGGGCGGGACTGTGAGGGAACGAACTCATGAAGAGAGGGAAAGCTAGAGACGGGCAGGGTTTTGAAATGATGCAAACGCTGCGACCAAGGTGAATTAAACATTTAAACCCCCTTGAAGGCAGGCGCCCCCTGCGGTGCTTACCCCGCTTACCGTGTTGGCATGGCCCTGTCCTCAGGGACTGGAGACATATTTGCCTCTATACCCAGCAAGTAGTGCTGTAGCAGATTTCAGTACTCAAGTAGACCTGTGAGTGCCCCCTTTTGACAATAGATTTGCAACACCCTTTTACAGTCTAATGTGAGCCATTCACTTTCTTGTTCATTGGCATGAGATGAAGGGTATAATAGTGACAGCTCTGTTGGTCTGTAGATATGTAAAACAGATATCACTTTGGATGAATTCTGAAGATCACTCTACCTTTTAAAAGTTGACTATAGGAGGAATAATATACAAGTGCATGAAGCGTGCTAATTCTATGTGCTGAAGTTATAGCAATCAAAAAGCAATTTTTCCAAGTCAGGAATTTTCATTTAGCGTAAGGTGATAATTCAGTTGTTGAAGTATTAAATTTAAATCCCAGGGTGGAGGCTTTAAATTCAACTAGCCTTTCATTGATGGGATATTTAGATATAGGTTTTCTAGATATGTTATCAGGAAATGTTGCTAGAGTACTGTGATGTACACTCACTGACAAAGTACTTAGGTCCAACTATGACTACAAAAGAAGATACTGAAGGACGATAAATACAATACATTGAAAAGGATTATGACTTTGCTGTATACACCATTTCACAAATCTCCTCCTTTTCAAGTCATACAACCTTCTAGTTGAATATTTCTGAGAAGCGAGCAGGTTCTTTTTTTATAGTATCTGAAAGTATAAGATTGCACATTAATCTGTCTTCAGTCTCCAGGCCCATAGTGCTAACAAATGAAGAGTGGAGTGGAGTAAATTAGCGTGGCTGCCTTCTGTGTGAGAAGATTCTTTGCCCATGGTAGCAGTTATTGGTGGTTCCTGGGACTATTAGGATCATATCAGTCACTTCTTGCTGTGCCTACTGGATTATTTGGATATTAGCAGAATTGGAGGAAAAGAGCACAGCCATCTCCCCTTCTAGGGAATCGCAAACGCATCTGACGCTAATTGCTTTTGATTTGACTTTCCTGAGCAGAAAAACTGTTGTGTCCTGCTCTGTTGTAAATAGTTCTATGTCTGATGTTCCTTGGCACTGACAGTAGAGTACTTGTTCCCTTGCATATCATTTCTGCCCTCCTAATTTGTCATTGGTGCCATTGGCCAGACTTTGTGCCATGGGAGTTGTATTGTCAGAGGACTGCATATTCTTACATTTTGTCTCTACTATATGATCTGGAGCCTTAGAATCTTTTTCACCTTGATTCTTGTCTGGCTTTGAATGCGAAGATTTATGGTGGAATTTTTTGAAAGGCTTGAGGACTCAGAATAACTATTAGACTTTCCAGACTTCTTTGGGGGCTCCCTTCTGTCGTCCAGATATTTTTAGTTTCAGCTCATGAATTTTCCAAGCTCTCAACAACATACATGCACAATATGAGCAGTCTTGAATGTGATGGTTCTATCCCATACATCAGATGCATCAGTCATGCATATCTATGAAAAATATTTTTCTGTCACAAGTCAGACACCTCTTAAAGTCTGGCTTTATGTTCCTTAATTGTGACAACTAAGTCCACAAAATTGAATTCAGTGCTGATAGAGACTGAGAAAAACTTCAAACTGAATGTAATATATTCAGATTTTGTTTTGATAATCTGAATGACCAAAGCAAAAACTTAACCTGACTGCTTTCATTTGCAGATGAAAAAGAACTGATTTAATGGTTGATGACTGCAGCATGGGAATTCTTGCACAAGAACAACAAACCTTTAGTAGTTGTTTTAAGCTCTGGTAACCTTTCCTGACTGGTGCTGTCATGTGGTGAATTCTCCAGCTGCGTGATTATATATGGATCCATGCCGAAGTAATATGCATCACCCACAGAATGGGAGTTTGAAGTAGGAGAAAATAGGACAAAACAATTTATATAATTTTCTTGGAATAGCACCAGCTTCAGAGCAGGTGTAAATGTGTACATTAGCATTTACATGCTGTTGGGACAGGTTCTGAGTGCCTATTTTATAAAGCACGTAGACACCTTTGTTGCCTTTATAAAACAGGCTTAAAGTAGGCACCTCTTGGGACCTCTCTCAAAGACACTTTGTTATAAAATTAGGCCTACTGAGGGTAATTATATAACAGAGTGCCATTAATTAGGAGCACAAAGGGTGCCTCTTAGGAGCTTATCATATTAAAAAACATAGGCACCTATTTTCTTTTATAGCATAACCACTTAAGTACACACATTAACAGTTAGGCACAAGCACTTAAATCGTCTCAGTAGCTGGTGTGTTTGCACTAAAATGTTGGCAATACACATGTAACTTATTTTAGAAATTATGTACTTGGAAAGTCCTGTCCAGACTGCCCATATATATAGCCCCACTTGTAAAATGTATGCTATGCAAGTTTTGCATTTTGCGCATATTTAAAGAACACTTAGGCTGAATTTAGGCATATACCCAGGTATTTGGGGTACATACATGTGTAAATGCCATTATTCTAAACAGTTACGCATGTAATAGTGCCCATTTTATAGAATTATCCCTCATCTGCACAAATTTGTGAGAATAGTTTGTGAGCACTAACTAGCAGTTGTAACTATGTTGTAACTATGTTGAGATGGTTTTTTGAGGGAAAGTATACAAGAATCTTTGTTTTTCCTTCCTTGGACAATTGGTTGATGAAAGGCTCTTCTCCCAAAGAGGCCAAGAAGTCACTTCAAAAGACATTCCAGCTACTAGAGTTCCAGAATTTTGTCTGAACTATCTAATGTCAACCTTATAACCTTTGCAACAACTTAGGTATACTAGAACCTTAATACACACCAAAGCAGAAAAAGTTGTCCTCCTGGATCTGAGGATACTCTCATCAATATTGCCAGGAATCTCATGAACACAAAAAGTTCCTCAGTTCTTTCTCTTCTTCATGGTGTTGCTAGACCATATGGCAGCCACGGTTCATATGATTCAATTTGCCCTCTTCCGTATGAATCAACTTCAAAGAACACTAATTGGTTGATATCCTACAGCGGTCAGCATTTTTTAAAATGCTCACCTCAGAATTAGCCCCAGATATTCAATGCCAGGCTATGTCCAGGCACCAGCGTTGAATATGTACCTAGGGCTAATTTTGTAGATGCCAGGCTCCACTCCCATCCCCATAGGCAACCACTGGGCTTTCTCGAGGGTCCCTGGTGGCCTAGGTGAAAATGGGAAAGAAGCGATGCCCACTTGCTTCTTCCCAGTGTGGCCTGTCCTTCAAAATGGCTGCTGTGACAAAAAAAGGAGCTGAAAAGTTATATTGTCCATTGTCTCTGACTTCTGTAGCTCTGGCTGCATGCTGTTCTGCTGTGATATGGGCTGGACTAGGTTGTGCCTGTAGTAAACAAATCCCAATTTAGCAACTCTTTCTCCCCTGCTCCCCTGCAGGAAGCAATAAACAATTTGTTTTATACTTTTATCTTTTTGTCCTTTATCCTATAAGATAGGGGGACTGCAGGGCAATTTTGACAGGCAGGAGAAAAAAGTGCTGGTATTGCATGCTAGTGTGTACCATCTGAAAAACCCTGGTTTTAATGTAATACACAGTAAGGCAATATTACTAGTCAGAAGACATTGATTTTGCCAAAATTCTGAACTAAATGAACTCTGTATGTATCTCATCCTTTCCTGATTATTCCTTCCACGTACTACACAGCTGTTGCTTCTGGATAACTTTGCTCTCTCAACTTCAGGTGGACACAGGTGTAGCTGAAGAGACACGGGCCTCTGTGCAAATTGAAGAGGCTAAAGCATCAGAGAAGGCAGAGAAAGCCCAAGCTATAGCCGATGATGCTCAGAAGGACCTGGATGAGGCACTTCCTGCTCTAGATGCTGCTCTGGCTAGTTTGAAATCTCTCAACAAGAATGATGTTACTGAGGTAAACTAACAGCTGCTTCTTATAGATCAGAGAGTTAGCTGGATGATGAGTTAATTGCAAAGCTTTTGATGATGGTAATGACGCTACAGTTCTTTTGTCTTGTTTTACATCTTGTCTTTCTCACACTCTTCACAGAAGCCCTGGTTTAAGGAGAATCTCAGACTTATTAAGCACCAGTTGCATTGTGCAGAATGTGATTGACTCTAGACCTGTTATGATATCGTAATCTTCTCTGCCAATACTGTGCCCAACTGAATACCTTTTGTCAGGACTATTATAGATCCCTGATTAGTAATTCCTCCAGCCGCCCTAGAAAATTATTCTAGTTGCTTAACAGTCTCACAGCAACTGGCCATCCATCAGCCATCCCCTCATCCATTTCAGCCTCTGAATTTGATTAGTTTTTTAATGACAAAAGTCACAACGTTAGAAAGCTTTTTCTCATGAACTGATCCTCCCTCACTAACTGACTCCCTCCCTCTCTCCTTTCCCCTCCCTCCCCAGTCTTTTTGTCCACTGACCTTGCCTGGCCGCCTTCTCCTTCTCAGGGAATTGCATGGTCACTCTCCTCCTCTTGACAGCTTTTACTAAAGTTTTCTCTTCTTCCAGAAAACCCACTTGTGTCCTTGACCCTGTTCCTTCTTCCTGGATTGGTATTTCTTCTCACTGACTTCTCCCACTAGCTTTTAACATGGTAACTAATTCCTTCTCACTGGTACTTGTCCCTTCTGCCTGAAAAATACTGTTATCCACCCAGTTGAAAAGAGTTCTTCCCTTGACTCCTCTGCTATTGCTAGCTACAAACCCATTTCAAATATCCCCTTTCTGGCCAAGCTTACTGAATGAATTATCTTCTCACAGCTACATGAGCATACTGAATCATCCAATTTCTTGCACCCCTAACAATCTGGCTTCCATCCTGGTCACTCCACTGAGACAATCCTCGCTTCCTTTAATGATATCCACTCGGCTTTTGACCATGGTAATGCTGTTCTTCTGGTCTCCCTTGACCTCTTCAATCTTTGATTTGGTTAGTCACTCACTCACTCACTCATTTCTTCTTTCCAGACTCTCATCTCTAGGAATTTCAGGTATTCTTCTATGTTGGTGCTCTTCTTTTCTATCTCAGCATGCCTATAAGGTGGTTACCCCTTTCTCTGGATCAGGTTCTTTTTTATTTCTTTTCAGTGTCCCCCAAGGCTCAGTACTCCCCCCCTACTCTTTAATATCTTTCTAAGCCCAATAGCCACACTGTTCCAGGGTTTCAATATTAGGTTCTACATATATGTGGACAACATTCTTCTATTTTCAACTCAAGACCCTCAAATATTGTGTTCAATTCTGGTCACCGCATCTCAAAAAAGATAAAGTGGAATTAGAAAAGATACAGAGAAGGGTGACGAAAATGATAAAGGGGGTGGGACAGCTTCCCTAAGAGGAAAGGCTGAAGTGGCTAGGGCTCTTCAGCTTGGAGAAAAGACAGTTGAGGGGAGATATGATAGAGGTCTATAAAATAATGAGTGGAGTGGAACGGGTAGACGTGAATTGTTTGTTTACTGTTTTCAAAAATACTAGGACTAGGGGGCATTCAATGAAGCTACAAAGTAGTAAATTTAAAACGAATTGGAGAAAAGTTTTCTTCACTCGACATGTAATTAAACTCTGGAATTCATTGCCAAAGAATGTGGTAAAGGCGGTTAGCTTAGTGGGGTTTAAAAAAGAAAAGTCCATAGACCATTATTAAAATGACTTGAGGAAAATCCACTGCTTATTTCTGGGATAAGCAGCATAAAATGTATTGAACTTGTTTTGGAGATCTTGTCAGGTATTTGTGACCTGATTGGCCACTGTTGGAAACAGAATGCTGGGCTTGATGGACCTTTGATCTGTCCTAGTGTGGCAATACTTATGTACTTATGAACCCTACACTCCTGATCTTTTTATACTTCAGCCTTGTCTTCCTGCAGTCAACCATTTAGTACTGAATCCATCAAATCAGTTGTCCTTTGGGTTACAGGTATTTTTATCTTTATTAAAAAAAACTTGATACACTGCTCACCTTTAGAGACCAGAGTGGTTGACACACATATTCCAAAGTAATTAAAAGAGGGAAAAGAACTCGATCATTAAAAGGATAGACCTAACATATGCTCAGCACCAGAAATCCAATCAGTCAAACAATACATACTACTAAGCATTACAAAATACTATTAAACATTGTAAAAAGAAAGTGTAAGTCAATTAATAGAGAAGACCTCCCACACTCCAGGCTACAGACCAAAAGCTAGCCTAAAGAAGTGTGTCTTTTTAATAGAACCTTAAACGTTTTGTAACTGGATTCCACTCGGATGTCAAGGCATTCCAGAGAGACAGTACCACTACTCTTCTATCTACCCTTTACTTCATAGCCTACCCTTAATCCTTGTGGAGTCCATGAAATATCTGGATATAATTCTTCATACTAGCCTCACTTTCACTGTCAAATCTCTACTGATGTTAAATCCTGCTTTTTCTATGAACTATTATTTCTCTCTGTCCTTACTTGAATGACAAGTCCTGTGCAACACTTCTTTATGCTTAGACTACTGTAACATTATCTATTCTGGTCTTCCCTCCTTTCTTCTGAAGAAGCTTCAATCAGTCCAGAATACAGCCATGTGCCTCCTTTGTCATGCTGATCGTTATGATCATATTACTCCCCTTCTCCAGCAGAAAATAATTAAGCTGACGCATAAGGTTCTTCACTCTGGAATTCCCCCATCTTTCATCACTTATTGTCCTTTATCGGCTTGTCCATACCTTGCGCTCCTCTTTAGGAAATCAGCTATCAGTCCCTACTACTACTACTATTTAGCATTTCTATAGCGCTACAAGGCATACGCAGCGCTGCACAAACATAGAAGAAAGACAGTCCCTGCTCAAAGAGCTTACAATCTAATAGACAAAAAATAAAGTATTCAAATCAATTATTGTGTACAGGAAGGAGGAGGGTAGGTGGAGGCAGGTGGTTACAAGTGGTTACGAGTCAAAAGCAATGTTAAAGAGGTGGGCTTTCAGTCTAGATTTAAAGGTGGCCAAGGAAGGGGCAAGACGTAGGGACTCAGGAAGTTTATTCCAGGCGTAGGGTGCAGCGAGACAGAAGGTGCGAAGTCTGGAGTTGGCAGTAGTGGAGAAGGGAACAGATAAGAAGGATTTATCCATGGAGCGGAGTGCACGGGAAGGAGTGTAGGGAAGGACGAGTGTGGAGAGATACTGGGGAGCAGCAGAGTGAGTACATTTATAGGTTAGTAGAAGAAGTTTGAACAGGATGCGAAAACGGATAGGGAGCCAGTGAAGCGACTTGAGGAGAGGGGTAGTATGAGTAAAGCGACCCTGGCGGAAGACGAGACGGGCAGCAGAGTTTTGAACCGATTGGAGAGGGGAGAGGTGACTAAGTGGGAGGCCAGCAAGAAGCAGATTGCAGTAGTCTAAACGAGAGGTGACAAGGGTGTGGATGAGGGTTTTGGTAGAGTGCTCAGAAAGAAAGGGGCGGATTTTACGGATGTTGTAAAGAAAGAAACGACAGGTCTTGGAGGTCTGCTGGATGTGAGCAGAGAAGGAGAGAGAAGAGTCAAAGATGACCCCAAGGTTTCGAGCCGAGGAGACAGGGAGAATGAGAGAGCCATCAACAGAAATAGAAAACGGGGGGAGTGGGGAGGTGGGTTTGGGGGGAAAAATGAGAAGTTCGGTTTTGGTCATGTTTAATTTCAGGTGGCGTTGAGACATCCAGATAGCAATGTCAGACAAGCACGCTGAAACTTTGGTTTGGATGCAAGGTGAGATATCAGGGGTAGAAAGGTAGATTTGGGAGTCATCAGCATAGAGATGGTAGGAAAAGCCATGGGATGAGATTAATGAACCAAGGGAAGAAGTGTAGATAGAAAAGAGGAGGGGACCAAGAACAGAACCCTGAGGTACGCCGACAGGCAGAGGGATAGAAGTAGAAGAGGATCCACCAGAGTGAACACTAAAGGTGCGGAGGGAGAGGTAGGAAGAGAACCAGGAAAGGACAGAGCCCTGGAATCCAAGTGAGGACAGGATATCGAGGAGTATGCTGTGATCGACAGTGTCAAAAGCAGCGGAAAGATCAAGAAGAATGAGGATGGAATAGAGACCTGTGGATTTAGCCAGTAATAGGTCATTGGAGACTTTAGTAAGAGCAGTTTCGGTTGAGTGGAGAGGGCGAAAACCAGATTGTAGTGGGTCAAGAATAGCATGTGAGGAGAGAAAATCAAGGCAGCGGCGGTGAACAGCACGCTCAAGTAATTTGGAGAGAAAAGGGAGGAGGGAGATGGGTCGGTAATTAGAGGGACAAGTAGGGTCGAGTGAAGGCTTCTTAAGGAGAGGTGTGACCACAGCATGTTTAAAGGCAGTAGGGACAGTTGCAGTGGAAAGTGAGAGGTTGAGAATGTGACAGATAAAAGGAATAAGAGCAGGGGAGATGGCATTAAGAAGGTGGGTGGGAATGGGATCAGAGGAACAGGTGGTACATTTTGAGGAAGAAAGGAGAAGTGTAGTTTCCTCTATAGACAGTCCCCTCTGTCTATTGTTCACGATTAGAATCTACGAGACACTCTGCCTTTTTCTTCACTTCTACCTCCCTCTGGGGAAGTCTCTACTAGCAGAACTCACTTCCTTTTTTTAAGTTCAGGGCTTCCCTGAAAACGTATCTTTTTTTTGTCAGCCTTACCTCTGAACCACTGATGCAGGGGTGGCAAGCAGACAGGCATACCTTACAGTTTATCTCTTTCTTGTCTTCTAATCTATCTTCTCCTGTTTTCTCTGTCCTATATTAATTGAGGTCTACAAAATCCTGAGTGGTGTAAAGTGAGTAACATAGTAAATGACGGCAGATAAAGACCTGTATGGTCCATCCAGTCTGCCCAACAAGATAAATTCATTATATATGGTATGCAATACTTTATATATATACCCAAGTTTGATTTGTCCTTGCCATTTTCAGGGCACAAAGTGTA
This sequence comes from Microcaecilia unicolor, assembly GCF_901765095.1. Taxonomy (NCBI): domain Eukaryota; kingdom Metazoa; phylum Chordata; class Amphibia; order Gymnophiona; family Siphonopidae; genus Microcaecilia; species Microcaecilia unicolor. The sequence continues at coordinate 180,618,081 of NC_044036.1, forward strand.
GAATTCTGCTTGGCACTGTTCTTGTACTAAAATTTCTGAAGTTAACTTTGAAGCCTCTTAAAACTTACACTACAGCCTGTTCAAATCTATTCAGTCATGATCAGGGCACAGACCATAGAAGTCTGCCCAGCACTGGCTTTGCTTCCCAATTACTGGTGTTGCCACCCAATCTCCACTAAGATTCAGTGGATCCATTCCTTCTAAACAGGATTCCTTTGTGTTTATCCCACGCATTTTTGAATTCCGTTACCATTTTCATCTCCACCACCTCCTGCGGGAGGGCATTCCATGTATCCACCACCTTCTCCTTGAAAAAATACTTCCTGACATTACTCCTTCTCCCTTCAACCTCAATTCATGTCCTCTAATTCTACCACCATCCCATCTCCGGAAAAGTTTTGTTTGCAGATTAATACCTTTCAAATTTTTGAACGTCTGTATCATGTACTCCTGTTTCTTCTTTCCTCCAAGGTATACATGTTCAGATCAGCAAGTCTCTCCTCATACAGTTTGCAATGCAAATCTCATACCATTTATGTAGCTTTTCTTTGCTCCGCAAAACACCTCCTTTCTTCTGCTGGTTATACCCCTCTCTATGCAGCCTGGCATCCTTCTGGCCACAGCCGTTGCTTTGTTGCATTGTTTCTTCACCTTCAGATCCTCGGACACCAACACCCCAAGTAGAGACCTGCACGGGAACAGGGTTCGTGGGAATCCCACGGAACCCGTGGGATTCCCGCAGGGATGGAAGCAGTTCTGCGGGGAACCCGTGGGGATGGAAGCAGTTCCTGTGGAGTTCCCGTGGTGATAGAAGCAGTTCCTGTGGGGTTCCCGTGGGGAAGGAAGCAGTTCCTGTGGGGTTCCCATGGGGACAGAAGCAGTTCTTGTGGGGTTCTCATGAAAGTGTATGCTGCACATGCGCCAGCCTCTCAACTACCGAGTACCAAGTTCTTTGAGTGCTGTCTCCTCCTCCTCCTTGCTTTAACAGCACAGATGCAGAAAGTCTCCATTAAGGAGGTGGTAGAGATACAGATGGTGGTGAAATTCAAAAAGGCATGGGATGAACACAGAGAATCTCTAATTAGAAAATGGAAGTTATAAAAAACCTAAACTTAAATGACTGCTTATGTATGGATGTGTCGAGTGACACTTAGATGGTGACTCTAGCTGTGATGAACTAGGGCTGATACTGGGAGACCTGTACGGTCTGTCTCTCAAATATGGCAATCTGGTTTAGGATGGGCTGGAAAGGGTTTAGACAGCAACTTTAGTGGCTGGAACATGAGGACAGTGCTGTACAGACTTTTCTGGTCTGTGTCCCGTAAATGAGAAGATGAATAGGCTGGAGTGGGCTTCGAGGGCAACTCCAGCAGTTGGAGCATAAGGATAGGGCCAGGTGGACTTCTATGGTCTATGTCCCAGAAATGCCACAGAAAGACCATAATCAAGTATATAATATCACATTCATTATTTATTTAAGCATGAATTGATAATGATTGTGTCTATTGGTTAGACTGGATGGACTGATCCGGTTTTTATCTGCTGCTACTTACTATGTTACTATTAATCCTCTCTGCTCTTGGGCTGATGCGCAGACCTCAGCTCTGACATAGGCACGAGCATCAGATGTCACCTGACCTACTGCCGTGTGCATGTGGCGATTTCTTAGCACACAGTGCCAGTGAATCAGAGAAGTCTTACATGTGCACAGCAGAGTGTTTAAACTTCCATTCCTTCCTTGCCTGCAGTGCTGTGGCTCAAACCCAGAGAGAGGCTGAGAGAGCTGACAGCATTTTTTTTTAATGTACCATTAAATTCTTGCGAGGCTGGGTGAGGACAGGTTAAATGCTTGCGGGGACAGGTTAGATTCCCTTGGGGACGTACGGGGATGGTTTAGATTATCTACGGGGATGAATGGGGACGGGTTGGATTCCAGTGGGGATGGGCGGGGACAGGTTGGATTTCTGACCCCATGCAACTCTCTAACCCCCAGGTCTCTCTCCTGAGTCGAGCTTACTAATCTCTCCCCTCCTATCCGGTATCTCTCTTTTGGGTTTCTGCACCCCAAGTGCATCACTCTACACTTCTTGGCATTAAATTTTAACTTTCTTGTGATAAAAACTGAACATTGAACGTTAAGGCTGATCCTTTAGATACATACCGCTAGAGGAATATTATACCAATTGGAATCACATTAGATGAGACACTAGAGTTATCAACTTTACTTGACATCATAGAGAGAGGGAGGTTGGAGTGCCATTATGTTATATTGGGCCATATAAGCAGTTCTATACTGTGAGCTAGTCCTGCGGGATATGCCCTGTCACTGAGCACTATTCGCATGTTAAAAAAGAAAAAAGCAGTACGCTGTATTATCACTGTAAGCCTATATGTTTAAATGTTTGTCTGACAGTTTGTGGTTTTCATGAGTAGTAATTAACAAATATAAGTAAAACCGAGCGTGACCTCATACCCCAGAGAACTTTACTATATTAAATTTTAACTACCAGAGCCTCGACCATTCTTCTAACGATCGGAGATCCCTTCTCATCGTTTCTATTCCCTCCAGGGATTCCACTCTATTGGCTATTTTCGTGTCATCCACAAAAAGGCAAACCTTTCCTTCCAACCCTTCAGCAATATCTCCCACAAATATATTCAACAGAATAGACCCCAGCACCGACCCCTGAGGAACTTCACTGCTCACCTTCCTTTCCTCCGAGAGGATTCTATTTACCACTACCCTCTGCCACCTGTCGGTCAACCAGTTTCCTATCCACCACTTTTAGTCCTAAATTCAGCCCTCTCAGCTTATTCACGAGTCTTCTGTGGGGGACCGTATCAAAGGCTTTGCTGAAATCCAAGTCGATTACATCTAGCGCACGTCCTTCATCCAGTTCTTTGGTCACCCAGTCAAAGAAGTCAATAAGGTTCGTAAGGAAGGATTTTCCTTTGGTAAAGCCATGTTGCCTCGGGCCCTGTAACCCATTGGCTTCTAGAAAGTTAACTATCCTTTCTTTCAGCAGAGACTCCATTATTTTTCCTAACACCGACGTGAGACTTACTGGTCTGTAGTTTCTCACTTCTTCCCTGTCTCCACTTTTGTGTAGAGGGACCACATCCGCTCATCTCCAATCTCATGGTACCTCTCCCGTCTCTAAGGATCTATTAAATAAATCTTTAAGAGGTTCTGCCAGGACCTCTCTGAGCTCCCTCAGTATCCTGGGATGTATCCCGTCCGCCCCATAGCTTTGTCCACCTTCACATTCTCAAGCTGTTTATAAACTCTTTCATCCATAAACGGTGCAGTATCCACTCCATTCCCAAATGTTCCCTCGGCAGCCATCCGCGGTCCTTCTCCAGAATTTTCCTCCGTGAACACCAAAGAGAAATAATTGTTTAGCAGGTTTGCTTTATCTTCATCGCTCTCCACATAGCCATTCTCATTATCTTTCAGTCTCACAATTCCATTCCTATTTTTTCTCCTTTCTCCAATATATCTGAAAAGGTCTTGTCACCTCTCTTTACATCTTTAGCCATTTTTTCTTCCACTCGGGCTTTTGCTAGCCAAATTTCCCCCTTCGCTCCTTTGAGTTTAATCCGATAATCTTTTCCATGATCCTCTCATTGTGTTCTTTTGTATTTCTTGAACAAAGCCTCTTTTGCTCTTATTTTTTCAACTATTGTTTGGAGAACCATGTAGGCTTCCTGCTTCTCTTGTTTTTGTTTACTTTCCTTGCATAATATTTATAGCAGCCTTTAGCTTGGACCACTGTTTTTCCACATCTCCTACGCCTTCCCACGCCAACAGCTCCTTATTCAGGTATTCCCTCATTTTATCAAAATCAGTACATCTGAAATCCAGTGCTTTGAATTTTATGCGTCCGCACACCGCCTTCGCCCTTATATCAAACCATATGGTGTGATGATCACTATATCATAGGTGGGCACCCACCCGGATATTAGAAACACTTCCTCCATTCTTGAGCACTAGATCCAGCATTGACCCTTCCCTTGTGGGTTCCGTCACCATTTTTCTGGGGAAGGCACTTTGACAGGCGTCCACAATCTCTCTACTTCTTTCTGATTCTGCAGACAGGACATTCCAATCCACGTCAGACAAACTGAAATCTCCCAACAGTAGCGCTTCCCCTTTCATACCAATCTTTTGAATATCTTCTATCAGATCCTTGTCTAACTTCTCCATTTGTGCAGGAGGTCTGTAGGTAACCCCCGTGTGGATACAGGTTCCGTCTTCTGTTTCCAGGACGATGCATAAAGCTTCTTTCTTTCCCCAGGTTCCCCACATTTCAGCCGCTCTGATATTGTCTATCACATACAGCGCCACTCCTCCACCTCTTCGGCCCTCTCTATCCTTCCTAAAAAGATTATAGCCGGTATGGTCACATCCCATTCATGGGAATCATTGAACCACATCTCTGTAATAGCAACACTATCCAAGTTTTCTTCAAACATCAGGGCTTGCAAGTCTTGAACCTTTTTACTTAGACTACGAGCATTTGTGCTGATTTCTTTCCATGTGCTTAGTGAGTTTAGGTGGTATTCTATATTTACGTGACCTTTCCCTCTGCCATCATGTTTATTCTGGAGGTGACTGTCTGAAATCCCTTGTTTCCTTTTGTCACCCCCACCCTGTAGTTTAAATGTCTAGAAACATACTGTCTGAATTTCTTCCCAAGGATCCTTTTTCCCATCACTGTAAGATGTAGCCCATCATTACAGTACAGCCTGTTATTTTTCTACATATTACCCCATGCTCCTATGTATCTAAAACCATCTTTATACCAAGCCTCAAGCCACTTATTGAATTCCACTTTTTTGCTTAGCCTTTCCTCTCCCTTCCCCCATGTAGGAATTACTTCAGAAAAAGCCACAGTCTAAACCAAAGATTTCAGACAATATTCTATCCATAATGATTCCACGCTGCTATCTGTTTCATATGGAATGCTAATTTTATTTGACTCAATTCCCTCTTTAACATATAGTGCACCCCCCTCTAATTTGATCCTTTCTATCATTGTGATAAAATTTGTAACCTGTTAATACAGTGTCCCATTGATTGTCCTCTTTCCACCATGTCTCTGAGATATCTATTATATCTACCTCATCATTTAGTGCTACATACTCTCTCCCATCTTATTTTTTAGGCTTCTAACATTTGTATACAGGCACTTCAGATTGTGTTTTTTCCTTGGATCTACAAGCTGCTTAGAAGTTGAAGGGGATAATGTACATCCTTTATGCTGCTCTCTCATTAAGCACACCTGGCTTACTTTTAGCATTGTTGAAACCCCTCTACTGGGATTCCCTAAATGTCCTGTTTCAATAGTATCCTTAGAGAATAATCCACACCAATCCATGTGCTCCTGTACCATGAGAGTCAGAAAACCTACTGACTCCCTGTACCACTAGAGTCAGAAACCTACTGAGCAGGTTGGTGATTTGTGGTAAATCAAGTTGTGGTAAAAGCTCACCTTTTACCACACTTTAATAACTGCTTTCCATCAAGATACTATTATCCATGAATGTGGGATATTTTCGTTTAGATATGACAGGTGCTGTTTCGCTTTAATATTCATGTGTTTTCCTATATTATGATTTCTTCAGAAGGGGGCATGTCAGACTTGAGTTCTTGTATCTAGTAGAGTGCTGCTGAGCCTGGTACTCGGACCAGGTTCTGCTTGGCAGCTGGACAACCCCAGGTTTCACCTGCACTGACTGCCGTTCCCCAGAGGTTGAGCCCCTAGGTGTGGGCGGCCTGCAGGATTTACAGGATGGAGCTGGAAGCATGGTGATGAATGTATCGGCCAGGCAGGCAGCATGTCAAGAGAGTAATCCAGGTACAAGCGGAAGTCAGTAGGCAGGCGGCAGCCAAGAGAATAACCCAGGTACAGGCAAGTCAGTAGGCAGGTGGCAGACACGAGAGTAATCCAGGTATAGGCAAAAGTCAGTAGGCGGCAGGCAAGAGAGTAATCCAGGTACAGGTGAAAGTCAGTAGGCAGGCGGCACGCAAGAGAGTAATCCAGGAACAGGCGAACGTCAGTAGGCAGGCAAGAGAGTAATCCAGGTACAGGCGAAAGTCAGTAGGCAGGCGGCAGGCAAGAGTAATCCAGATGCAGGCGAAAGTCATTAGGCAGGCAGAAGGGTAATCCAGGTACAGGCAAAGTCAGCAACGAGGGACCAGTAAATAAGAAGCACTACAGAGTTAGAAACACCTACCAAAGTAGAAGCATGGAGCTCAGGAAGAGCTCAGCTGATAAAGTGCTGGCGTCTGACATCAGCAGGGAGAAGGGGCACAGCCATAGGACAAGAGCAGGGGAAGGCGGAACCGGAAGACCAATAGGAGAGAAGCAAGGGAAGCCAGGCAGAGGAAGAGCAGACCCAGGTGGGTGGAAGCAAAGCAATTAAGGAGCCTGCAACCACTGCTCTCTGAACAAACCCAGAGAGGACTACACACTCATGACTCAGGCAGTGCCAGTCAAATGTGCGTTTCGATGGGACCCCGCGCAGCCCAAGGATGCCACTTGCATTGAGGTAGGGGACATGACAGGGCAAGATTTGCAGTTTTAATTTTCAGAAGAATAATTGCATGTTCAGAGAGTAAAAAGCAAGTCTTTTTTTTTTTATTAATTGCTGTAATGCTTTTTTTCAGGTACGAGCAATGCAGCGTCCTCCTGTTGGAGTGAAGCTTGTGATTGAAGCTGTTTGCATCATGAAAGGAATTAAGCCCAAAAAAGTGCCAGGAGAAAAGCCAGGGAGCAAGATAGATGACTACTGGGAGCCAGGCAAGGGCCTACTTCAGGACCCTGGCAAATTCTTAGAAGGTTTATTTAAATTTGACAAGGTAAGAAATCATTACTGCCTTAGGTTGGCAATGTCAAAGGATTCAATGGAAGGTATCATTACTATCCCACCAAATTTAAGTGAATTAATTATTTATTACATTTTAATGGTCATCTTCCACAAATGTTTTTGGGGGGAGGGGCAGTTATAGCCACCTAACTCAAATTTTACCTCAGTGATATTTGAATTAGCTGTTCTTCTTATCTATATCTTCAAGGCTTCTCCCTTCACTCCTTCGCACTTGATTCTCATAGCAGGTTTATGTTGCATGGTGTACTGTTTCCAAGTTCTTCCCTTATCCCTCCCATGTATATGCTTTAGTATGTTGCACTGACCTACTGTGGCCAAGGAAGCAGAGTACACTTCTGTCACCTGAAGATCAGTACACCTTGGGACTATAATGAGAACAGCTTTCAACAGCAATTGCTTAATTTTGCTACTTTTAAATTTAAATCTTGGTGCCAGCCCACAGTCCATATTTGAAAGCTCTGATTAGGGATATCTTGAAAAATTAGGGATACATTTCAATATTCCTTTAAGTGCATTGAACTATATATTTAATAGGGATAGGGCAAAATGAGAAACAGTGAAAATATGCAGTATCTTTTTTGTCATAACACTGAATAAAATAGAATGTTTTGGCTATTGATGTTTTAATCCATTTTCTCCAGTTAGCATTATTTTATTGTTTTGTAATGTCTTACAGGATAACATCCCTGATGTAGTAATTAAAGCCATTCAACCATATATTGACAATGAAGAGTTCCAGCCAGCTGCTATTGCTAGAGTATCAAAAGCCTGTACTTCCATTTGTCAGTGGGTACGTGCCATGCACAAGTACCACTTTGTATCAAAAGCAGTGGAGCCTAAACGGGTAAGATCATTCTAGTAATGTTTTGTTGTTATACCATTTATTATAACATCAAATACATTTATTGCCAGGTGTTTGTTTAGAGCAGAGCACTCACGGGATATTACTTTCTCCTATAACACTATACAAAGTGACACCAAGGCTAGTTATTGCACAACCAAATACAGCAAGCTCAAATGAATAAGCAAACGTAGCTGAATGTGGGAATTAAATACAAGTAACAGGAAAAGAGGTGTGAATGTGTTCATGGATGCACATCATAAGATAAGTAGGTATATGTGTGGTATAGGAAAAGGCGAAGGCAGGGAAAAACTTCTACGTCAAGAAATCAAAGCAAGCAGGAGTACAGGCTGACCAAAGGATGAATCCAACACTGGAGATGGTATGCAGTAATACTTTTATTGTAGCTGGTACAATAGGACCAGACACGGTCCGTGTTTTGGCGCAATAAAGTGCCTATATCAGGGGTCAGGTAGTAATTCCTCGGAATGCACTATGTACTTTAAAAGTGAACAGGATGACAGCTCAAAGGATTGTAGTACAGCAAAGGCAGCCATGAGGCATGCACGCATAGAGGCAGTAAACGATGCTATCCCCAGTGTGTTGCTGGACCAGAGAACTGTAATTAGAGGACTTCAGATACTCACCAGCAAGCAGATGATCAAAAGCCCCGTGCTGATCCAAACAGCGCTCTAAAATAGTGCTGGAACAGCGCGGGGCTTTACCGCACCGATGATCAGAGATAATTGCATGCAAATTTAAGCACGCAATTATCTCTGATCATGGGGTAGAAGAGCGGGAGAATTGTGCCTGAGCAAGCGCCCAGCACAATCCTTCCGCACTTGTTTGACAGGTCTGGGCTGTCAAAAGCCCAAGTCTGTCAAACACAGGGGCTTGGAGGTCCATGGGACCACCAGGCCCCAACTACCCCTGCCCCGAGCAACGGGGGCTGGAGGTCAAACAGTCCCTGGTGGCCTACTGGGCGACCAAACAACCCCCCCCCCCCCCCCAGTGACAGGGGGGCTGGAGGTCCGTTGGACCGCCAGTCCCCCCCAATGATCCCCCCCCAGGTTCAGGGAGGGCTGGAGATTCGGTGGGTCTCCAGCCCCCCCCCCCCCCAGGTTCAGGGACGGCTAGAGATCTGGTGGGTCTCCAGCCCCCCCTAGTCCGCCAGCAAGGGGTCCCTGGTGGTCCAGTCCCCCTACCCCCCTACCTTTTGGGCTGGAGGAGGGAGGGTAGCCTGCCTCCCTCCTCTTCCTGCGATGCCACAAAATGGCGGCGTTCAGCCCTGCCCACTGTATCCTGGGATGCGCTGGGCGGGGCTATACACCCTCTCTCTCCCTAGTTTCAGCCAACATCTGCATCGTCTCTCCCCCATCCATCTGGCATCTATCCCCTCTCTCCCCTTCATCCAGTCCCTGCTCTCCCCATTTCCATCTGGCATATGTCCCTTCTTTCCCCCTCATTCATTGTCTGTCCCTCCTCTCCCTCTTTCCATCTGATATCTGCCGCCTCTCTCCTCATGCAGCATCTGTCTTTCTTATCCCCTCTATCCAGCATCTGTCCTCCCTTCCATCCATCCGGCATCTGTTCCCCCTCTCTATCCAGAGTCTGTCCCCCTCCCCCCTCGATCCAATGTCTCAGTCTTTTTTTAGCCCCTCCAACACCCAATCCCTCTCTCCCCCCCCCCCCCCATACTGGACACCCCCACTCCCACCCGCGCACCAGGCTCTCTCCACTCCCACCCAATATTCCCTTGCCACGGCCACCACTGCTGCTGCTGTTTCAGCAGTGGCGGCAAAAACAGAAAAAAAAGCAATTGCAGGCCACGGGGCTGCACTGTTCCCACTCGGCGCTGACCGGCTCTGCCCCTGAACAAGAAATTCTGTCAGAGGAAGGTGGGACCGGCAGCTGTGAGCAGGAACAGTGTGGCCCTGCGCCGCGATCTTTTTTTCTGTTTTTGCCACCACTGCTGTAACAGCAACAGCAGCAGTGGTGGCCACGGCAAGAGAGTGGGGAGAACGACGGGCATCCAGGCAGAGCCTCTGGGCCCCCTACAGTCTCTGGCCCCTCGGGCATTGCACGGTTGGCCGAATGGTCAGTATGCCCCTGTTACTGTGTTACAAGAAACACAGAATTATTTAATTTTTACCTTTTGATTGCATTAGAAAAGACTGATTTCAATTAAACAAGGATATCATCTCAACACAACATGAAGAAATTTACCACCATTAACACACCAAACCTGAACCTCCCAATCTCAGACACCCTAAAAATTCTTGGAGTTACTATTGATCGACACCTAACACTCGAGTGTCACGCGAAAAACACAACCAAAAAATGTTCCACTCAATATGGAAATTAAAAAGAGTAAGACCTTACTTCTCAAGGACCGTTTTTCGCATCTTGGTACAATCAATGGTTCTCAGTCATCTTGACTACTGCAATGCACTCTACGCTGGCTGCAAGGAGTATATAATCAAGAAACTTCAAACAGCCCAGAACACTGCAGCTAGACTCATACTCGGTAAAACAAAATATGAAAGCGCCAAACCCCTACGAGAAAAGCTACATTGGCTCCCACTCAAAGAACGCATCACGTTCAAAATATGTACTCTAGTTCACAAAATCATCCACGGTGATGCTCCAGCCTACATGACAGATCTGATAGACCTACCACCAAGGATTGCCAAAAAATCATCCCGCACATTCCTTAACCTTCACTTCCCTAATTGCAAAGGTCTAAAATAAAACTAATTCATGCGTCAACCTTTTCCTATCTGAGCACACAATTTTGGAATGAACTGCCACGCAACTTAAAAATGGCCTATGAACTGATTACCTTCCGCAAACTATTGAAGACCCACCTCTTTGAAAGAACATACCACACAGATTAATACATGTGAACCCTCCTTATGAAACTAGAACTGTCCCACTCTAAGACTTGCTAAGACATTATCTTGTGTTATTATTACCACCTTTACCATAAGATCCTTTTGCTATACTAAACGTATTTTCTCAGACAGATTTCTACAACTCATGTTGAATTGTAAGCCATATTGAGCCTGCAAAAAGGTGGGATAATGTGGGATACAAATGCAATAAAAAAAATAAAATAAATCATGGTAAGAACTTGTAATATTATTATTATACTTGGGGTTGAAGTACTTTCTCAGCCCTGTAACCTACTGTTTCTAAATTAAATGCCTTGACTTGATTTCCAGCTTCAATTCTAATCTTGAAACAGTGCCTAATAGCAACAGAAGGTCAGAATATTGAAATATGTTTTCACGTTTTCTTTCCACATACAGCAAGCTCTGCATGAAGCCCAGGAGGACTTGGAGGTTACACAGAAAATCTTGGATGAAGCCAAAGCTAGACTTAATGAGGTAGAAATTGGAATTGCCACACTTGAAAACAAATATAAAGCCTGTGTAGCCAAGAAGGAGGAACTAGAGCAGAAGTGTGACCAATGTGAGCAGAAGCTGAAACGAGCTGATAAGGTAAGGAAGGGAATCAGTGTAAAAGACTTTCCCCTAGACTGTGATCCAAGTGGGGATCTTAGGCCACAGTCTAATACAGTTCTTTTCTAAGTATGAGCCAGTGGTGGTTATTTTAGAAGTTCTTTTGTGTTTTGGATGTCTGAAAACCAGTATTAACACCTCCATATTACATAGACATCCAAATCCTGATTTTATAAAGCCAGGATATGGATGTCTAAAACTGTAGCACATCCATATGGTGAGAGAGCGTATTCTGGACTTGTTTTGGGCAGAACTAGGGAGGGGCCAAAATATGGGCATCCAACTCCAATTTCAGAAGGGGAAGGAGCAATCCGTATTGAGACCTGATACAATGGCACATCCAGGTTACTTCTTTGAAGGGAGCAAGGGAAGTCACAGTACATATTTTCCTGTCTTCCCTCCCCCCACTTCACTCTGACAACCATTCTTCAACACCTGCCGCCCTTTCTTCATTTTCTAAAAAAAAAAAAAAAGGAAACTGCACATCTTCTTTCCTCCTCCAAATTCACTGCCAGTTCCTCTGATCCCATTTCCACTCATCTACTTAGCTCCTACTGTCACCCCTTCTATTTGTCATGTCCTCAATCTTCCACTTTCAACTGCAACTGTTCCTAATGCCTTCAAATATACTGTTACATCACTCCACAAAAAACCATAACTGGACCCTACCTGCCAACTATCATTTTATGTCCCTCCTCCTTTTCTTTTCCAAGATACGGGAATGTGTTGTTCACCACCATTGCCTTGACTTCTTTCATCTCAAGCTATTCTTGGTCCACTACAATCCAGCTTTCACCTCTACATTCAACAGAAACAGCCCTTGCCAAATTCTCCAGTGACCTGTTCTTGGCCAGATCAACAGGCCTTTACTCAGTCCTCGTCCTTCTTGATCTACCTATTGCTTTTGACACTGCTGATACTCCTTGATACACTGTCCTCGCTTAGATTTCAGGGCTTCTTGTATGGCAGCTGTAACTATAGGGGAAGAAGAACAGCGTGGCTAAGGGACTGTGGGATTGCCTAGTATAGCAGTTCCCGGGGCACCACAGTGAACTCATGAGGGAGCTGTGGCATATTTTAAGACCCCCTTCAAAATTGTGACAACCATGGAATGGATGGTAGAGATGCCCAAGCCCTGCCCGCTGTAGCAGGCCACTGCCCGAGCCCCAAGCTCCGTGCTGTCTGAGGAAGTTGGCGACATGCATCAGGCACTGACAACAGCACTCCAGTTATAAGCATGTGTGGGAGTGCTGGCACTGGTGGCGAAGACCTGAGAGGAAATGTGTGGCCTAGGGACGTCATGAACTGAGAAAGTTTTGTAACCACTGACCTTGTGCATACACCATATTTATTTGTAACATTTGTATCCCACATTTTCCCACCCATTAGCAGGCTCAATGTGGCTTACATTATACCATAAAGGCGCTTGCCAAGTCCAGTAGATGTTAAACAAATACAGTTTAAAATAAAGGTCAGGTAAGGTTAGAGTAAACAGGTACAAAAAGGAACAAGGAAATAAAGGAATATATAATGTCCAATGTGATGTATGGTATTGATGCATTGCAGAGTTGAGGCATTTAAGTAGGGCCATTAGGATAGGCCTTGCAAAACAGATAGGTATTTAATGATCGCCTGAATTTTTGATGGTCGTGAATCGTTTTCACACTCTGGTAGTGCATTCCACATTTGTGTACTTAAGTAAGAAAAATTTGATGCATATGTTGATTTGTATCTGAGTCCAATGCAGCTTGGATAGTGGAGGTTCAAATAGGTACGTGACGCTCTGGTTCTGTTTCTGGTCAGAAGATCTATCAAGTCATTCATATATCCTGGGGCATCACCGTAGACAATCTTGTGGACCAAACAGCAGACTTTGAAGGTAATGTGATCCTTGATTGGGAGCCAGTGCAATTTTAATCGGAGAGGTTTAGCGTTATCGAATTGTGTTTTATCGAATATCAGCCTAGCAGCTGTGTTTTGGGCTGTCTGGAGTTACTTTACATCCCGCATATAATCCATTGCAGTAATCTGCATGGCTCAGAACCATTGATTGTATCAAGTTATGGAAAATTTCCCTCGGGAAGTAAGTATCAATAATCTCTTTGGTAAGGAAGTAAAGAACAAAGTTTCACTCATCAAAGACTCGAGTTTAGCTGTAAGGAAACTATCCATGCAGTCCATTGACCATAACTCTGTATCTAGGCAAACAGTAATCACACCTCATCTCCAAGCACAGTATCCCCCAGATTCTATATATGTAACCCAAATTTGGGCACGCAAGGCAGATGTGCACACAAATGAGTTAACGGCTGTTAATCAGTTATAGTTGTTAATTGGCACTAATTTGGATTTACGTGTGCATCTGCCTATGTGCTGTTCTATAACATTCCCCCCCCCCCCCCCCAAACTCCCCAAACTCTTTCACGCAACCCAAAAGGCCATGGAAGGGGCATGGGTAGGTCAGGGAAATTTCCAAAATGTAGGCGCTGTTATAGAATAGCATTGTGACAAAACAGTGGGATTTTAAGCCTGAAAAACTGCATTAATTATGTCTTGAAGTGTATTTCTCTAGTTTGGCCAGCAGGTGGTACATGTTTATGTTTAAAGCTATTACAGAGAACTGACTGTTCCTTCTTTAGTTAACATAGATAAGAGTTAGCCTGCAGTGATGCAGCGAGCTACTTTTAAAACTTGTTGTTTTGGGCTCTGATTGGCCTGATTGGCTCAGGAGCTCAAAATTCATCTAGGATGAACTAGCTTTTTCTCCAGTCTTAGTCAGGGAGAAGAGAGACAAAGATCTCTTTGCTGAGGCCCTGTGATCAGTTATATTTGATAACCTGTGAGCAGCTATATGTCCTGTTCTCCCCAGGTACTATTTAGATATTAAACAAATGTTTAGTTAGTTTTATAATTGTTACTGTTTGCTGATTTCACCTTTTCTGTTCATTGTTCTAATCTTTCACTACAATAAACATTTTTAGTTTATTGCCTCTACTTGTCTGGACTGGCTAAGAATCCCGGTGGCTTGTGTGTTGGGTCTGTGGGTGCTTTCTAGGAAGTGTGGGACCACTGGGAGTGTGGCCCCAGTAACCTAGAAATCACTGCCGATAATTTGAGAGTGGGAGACTCGCCGAGAGGCAGTTGGGACCCAGTCAGTGGGAGGAGGGTGCTAGTGTAGACCTGAGAAGTGCTGGGGATAGATCCTCTAAGTAGCCACGGAGTAGCCCCAGGTGGGTGGCTACTTGTTTCGTGACAAACGTTGTGCCCAACTTGGATGTCAGGGTTTACGTCAGCTTTAAGCAGGCCTAAAGAATCCACACTAAGCGCTATTATATGAAAGGCAATCAGCTCAGAGTGCTCTTTATAGAATAGCACTTGGCACAGATTTTTCCCGGCACCTAATTATGAGCACCATTTACTGAATCTGGCCCCATTACGTAGAGCAGGCAACGTCTTCAGCAATGTGTATCAGAGACGCAGCAATGAAAAATAAAGCAACTTGCAATCTCTAAGCCTCCTCCCAGACACCAGTCCCTAATTTTGACAGTTTTCTGATTTGGTAGGTGACTCTGAAGGCATGGCTTGGAAGGCAAAGGCATGGCAGGAAACAATCATAGATAGATGGGTGCTTAAAATCATAACTCAAGGATATGGACTACATTTTGCAGGACCACTCCCACCCAATAACCCTCTACACTAAGCAGATATCCTACACCTAGACCTCTCACAGCGATTTACTCATTCCTACAATCAAATGCAATAAAGGAAGCACCGCAACCAGAAATAGACTGGGACTTCTACTTGAGATACTTCCTCATTCCCCAAAAAACAGTGAGGATTTGACCAATTCAGGATCTCAGTTGACTCAACCACTTCTAATGTAAAGAAAATTTCAGAATGAATTATCTGGATACAATTCTGCCACTTCTCCAGGAAGTGGTTTCTGTGGATCAGAAAGATGCATGCACTCACATCCCTATACATCCACTTATTGGGAAATTCCTCCACTTTCAGAAATGTTCAATGTAAATACAAAGTACAACCATTTGTCCTTTCCATGGCCATCAGAGTCTTCACAAAATGTGTAGCCTCAGCATTGGAGCATGTATGCTAGAAGTTCACTTTGTCCTTCCTATACTGCCAATTAACACCCAAACATAAATCACCTGCACAGGACATCCTCAAGGTACTAGGACACATGGAAGCTATGGTATACATTTTATCTTTGGCAAGGCTTTGAATGTGCCTCTTCAATGGCATCAGAAGCTCCAGTGGAATCAACTTTATCACCCGTTGTCCAGGAGTGTAGAAATAACTTCAATGGTGCACCATTCTCATCAATGGTGGATCAACTCTGAAAACCTGAAATAAGGTTGTACCTTCAAGAAGTTACATTAAGGATGCCTATGCATTGGTGTGAGGAGTTCACCTCCTCTTCCATACTTCACATCAGTATGATAGAGCTTTTTGCAATTTACAATAGCCCCAATACATTTTGTCAATGGTCTGAAAACAAGTAGTCAAAATTGAAACAGAGAACTAAGTAGCTATTTTTAAGCAGACAAGGAGATACATGGTTCTTGATGCTTTGTAGACAATCAGAGTCTGGATCATTTCAATTTCAATGAGAGCTCAGCTTCAAGAGGAATCCTTTGAAGTCAAAGCAACCATTTGGCAGACAGTCTGTCAACAATCGGACCCCCGTGAGTGGTCTCTGGACAATCAAGCTGTCCTCAGTAATTTCAATATTCAGGCCCTTCGGTTCTAAGGTTTTCAATCGAAAGATCCATTGTTGTTCTATTATAGTTTTTGGTGAATTTTGTGGACTCTTTTACCATTTGTTGACGATTAAATATATTATAAAATGGCCACACAGTCATCCATGTGGAAGAACAGTCTAATGGTCTTAGTACAGACGTCCATCTTTTTAGACTTCAACATCCCTTCCCCTTCTGTAATCGGAATTGGACATCCGTATTTTGGGTCCTCTCTAGTCCCACCCAAAACATGCCTAGACCACTCCCCCATGCCATATGGACATACTGCAGTGTTAGACATCCATATCCTGCCTTTGTAAAATTGAGATTTGGACATCCATGCAATATGGATGTCTAAATGCCAGTTTTCAGACATCCAAAACAAGAATAGAGCTTCTAAAATTTCAGAATGAATTATCTAGACACATTTCTGCCACTCCGCCAGGAAGTGGTTTCTGTGGATCAGAAAGATACATGCACTCGCATCCCCATACATCCACTTATTGAGAAATTCCTCCACTTTCAGAATGAGTCATTATAAAATATCAGCATATGAACCCATATGGATTTAAAGCCGGTTGAGAACAGGTGTAAATGTATGGGAATGAAGTACACACATATTTTATAAACATACAATGCACGTAAATCCTGACTCTCCCCACGCTCTACCCAAATGATGCTGCTGAACACACATGTATCTTTACTGGGGGGGGGGGGGGTGTGTGTGTATATATATATATATATATATATATATATATATACAAAAAAAAACCTTTATAAAACTACCCTCCATGATAGGTGACAGTGTATTGAATGCTGACATTCCATAATTGACTTTCCTTTTAGGTATAACTTGTCTGGAATGTTTTTACGTTTGGGGAGCGTGCCAGGTGCCCTTGACCTGGATTGGCCACTGTCGGTGACAGGATGCTGGGCTAGATGGACCTTTGGTCTTTCCCAGTATGGCACTACTTATGTACTTATGTACTTTGTTTTCTCTCTTTTGGATCCCTGTTTATAATAGTGTTTTTTTGTTTTGCTGGATTGTATGTTTGTGTATCTATCTTTTCGTGACTACTGTACCTGTGGTCTGTGACTAGTTAATTACAGGACTGGCAGATGAGAAGGTGCGCTGGCAGGAAACAGTACATAATTTGGAATTCATGGTCGACAACATTGCAGGTGACGTACTGCTCTCAGCTGGATTTGTGGCATATCTTGGCCCTTTTACGGTAAGGGTAAAACTTTTTTAAACCAGTCATAAAAAAAGCAGCTAACCTGCACAATCAAAGAGTATAGAGGTTGATATTCAGCCGGTGGTGCTCACTGTTTTTCTGATTGCTGCCGGCATTGTGCCCGGAAATTCAAAGCCAAGCCATGTTTGGGCTTAGGCATTGAATTCTGGGTTTGTGGAGCCAGCTAAAACATAGCCAGTTAAGTGTAATATTCAAACTGGCTATGGGGCACTGCATAAAGATAGGACTGACTTTTATGCAGTCCTATTTATACAGCTACATTGGCCGGTTAAGTGCTGATTCTGCCCTGGAATGCCCCCCAAATAGCTGGTTTTGAGACAGATGCTAACTGGACATTTTCAGCGGCAGTAACCAGTGAAGTGCCACTGAAAATGACCAGTTAACCCAGAACAAGCGAGTTAACCAACCAGGAACCATTTCTAGCCAGTTAAATCACTTTGAATATTGACCCAATAATTTTTAAAATCTTTCTTCTTACAAAAGCTGACGGAAACAGCCCCCCCCCCCCCCCAATTTTCACTGATATTTTGTTCAAATCCAAATATCAGAAGGTCCTGGTCCTGTCAAAGGTACTTAGGGTACTGAAGAGCAGAAGAACAGAAGGTAGGAAGACTCATGTTGGGAGCAGTATTTGTGCCCATTTTGAACTATCACTCTTGAAAGGCTTTAGTTTTTATTAGTCAAAACCTGGAAATGAGTTCAGTTTCATTTGAGTGAGTGAAGAGGGACTACTGAGAGAGATAAAGTATTTACCAGTAGGGCCCTACAACTGAAAGAATCCTCCTTCTCCGTCCCAAATGTGCCCAAAAGGTAGGAAAATCGTCTTCCCCTTCAACTAGACAGCCCTTTGGATTGTGAGAAAAGAAAGGTAGCATGGAAATCTTACATAAACAAAGTTTGTTGAGTTAACCTGTGTAGATCCTGCCATCAGAAGACATATGCAACCCTGTGGTTTGGTGTTAATCCGCAGCAGAAACCAGATGGCCATGGCGAGATATGTTAAGTTTCTGGGTTAGCAGAAAAAAGGTGCTGACTTCATATAAACTGAAGTCTTTCAAAGGTGATAGTTCAAAAATGGACACAAATACTGTTCCCAGTATAAGAATAAGTCAGTACATGTTGAAACCCTCTGGTCCACTCCTCTGGAACCTTAGGTTTTCTTTTTTTTTTTTTGAAGTTCTAGTATTCTCTTCTTCTGTAAAGTTCTGGATGCTCTTGTCTGTGACAAAACAGTGTGCAGTCCTATCTAGAGCCTGCAAGACTTTGATCCTGGGGAACTGGGTTCAATTTCCATTGCAGCTCCTTGTGACTCTGGGTAAGTCACTTAACCCTTCATTGCCCCAGGTACAAATAAGTACCTGTATATACTACATAAACTTCTTTGAATGTAGTTGCAAAAACCACAGAAAGGTGGTATATTAACTCTATTTCCCTTTCCCCCTATACTCAAGCACAATCCCAATTCCTCCTGTTTCTTCCATCTTGGGTGTCTATGTGGACAGTTCCCAAACGCTCCCCCTTAGGTTCACAGAGCTGCCAGGGGCAGTGAGACAAACCTCAGAGATCTCAGTCACTTCTGCTCTTCAGTCCCTTATTATTTAGGGGTAACTCTAGATGCACAACTCTCCTTTTCACAGCATATTTCTTCTGTATTAAATGCTGATTTGTTTGCTCCATAAGGAATTTTCTAACTTACATTATTTATAATACAAGCTAATCTAACATGTCTACAGTCTTTATAAAACACTAGTATAAAAGGCCCGTTTCTGACATGAGCCAGCCCCCCATGCTACTGCAATAGTATGCACTTTGTAATCAGCGCTCGCTAATCAGTAGCATTTGTAAAAAGAGCCCTAAATTGCTCTAATTCAAAATACTTCCTGATTCACCTTAAGTTTCCCATCAGAAAAAGGAGCATTTTATTAGCACATTAATTTGTGGTTCAAAAGACAATTTTTGATCTATACGTAGTGCCAGAATTATAATCACTGGAGATAAAACATACTTAGTTTGATCAATTGAAAAATGATCATTCAGTGGGTCAGGTTTATTAAGAAACTTGGATTTGTCTGTGTTCAGTTGCTTTATAGAAGTCTTGGAGAAAAAGGTGCCTTGCCATGAAATCTCAGAGGGTCTTTTACTGAGGCGCGCTCACGTTTTTGGCATGCGCTAAAATTGTGGGTGTGCTAAACATTAGAGATGCCAATGCATTCCTATGGGCGTCTCTAATATTTAGCGTGCCCATAATTTTAGCGTGCCTTAGTAAAAGATGCCCTCAATCTTGTGCTTTTGTAGTCTTTTTCCCTTTTTGTTGGTTCTCACTGCATTACTCTCATCCCCTAAGGTGAGTCTTTAATTTACTACTTGAACTCATAAGCAGTAAAATGAGATCTAATTTGACTTTTTTTTCTCTGCAGGGGTATTACCGCATAAGCTTATGTGAGGAATGGATAACGAAAATGAAAAAAAATGGAGTCCCAAGCACCAAAGAGCCCTCTCTCATTGGGACTCTAGGAGACCCTGTAAAGATCAGATCCTGGCAGGTATGGACAGAAGAACTAAACAAGAATCAATGCTGTTCTGACAAGAAGCAGTGTGTGTCTATGCATCTTTCGCTGTAACCACCCCAGCCCATCCAGTGATGTCTTGGAACAAGCTATAAACTTCCATTCCATCCTTTCCCCCCTCATGCCATTCATTATTTTCTCATTTTCCTGACTCCATACCTTTCTTGTGCTTTCCAAACACAGCTTGCTTCCTACCATGCCAGTCTCTATATCGGCAAGTTGTTATTGGCAGAAAAGGTGGCATGTAATGTTAATCTGTTGTACAGTGTATTTGAATCATTAAAGATAAAAGATATTGGTGCACAAGTACCAATTCATGAATGACTTAAGAGGCTGCTACTTATGTGAACGTTTCTTGGCAGACTGTTAACAGTGTGATTTGCTGTTGCCTTCCCCAGTCATCTTTACCCTCTGCCTAACGCTAGGTACTCATTAACTGACTGAAAGTGGATGGATAGCTAAGATGGCTAGAGACCACATACTTATCAGAAATCCCATTGCAGGATTCAAACTAAAAATTGTGGTGCAGTATGCAATCAACCTACCGATTGAACCACGAGGCCCCTGTATTTGAGTTATAAGCAGTAGGAAAATAAAATTTGAGTGGCCTAGTGGTTAGGGTGGTGGACTTTGGTCCTGGGGAACTGAGGAACTGAGTTCGATTCCCAGTTCAGGCACACGCAGCTCCTTGTGACTCTGGGCAAGTCAGATAACCCTCCATTGCCCAGGTACAAATAAGTACCTGTATACAATATGTAAGCTGCATTGAGCCTGCCATGAGTGGGGAAGCGCGAGGTACAAATGTAATAAAAAAATATAGGATGTCAGGGCCAAAAAACACAAAGCTTTGGCGATGTATTCATTTTCTTAGCGTACATACCAGACCAGTCCTGGACCTGTGGGTTATGCTCATTGACCAGCAGATGGAGACAGAGAAGCAAAGTATTTCTGAGAGATTCATCCTACAAGGGCACCGTGCGGCCTCAGAATGCTCAGTATTTCTCTGTCTCTGGCAGATGGTTAATGTCAGACTGTGCAGCTTCTGAACAGGTCTTTATGGCTCCTGACAATGTCATAAAACATAATATCAGTTGAGCAGGGGGGTTCTGAATTATCTATCAACTCTAATTTTAAGAAGAATTCTGGCTAGAGCTAGGGAATATCTTGGAGGAGTCAACCTTTGTAGCATATAGTCCCTGAGAAATGGAAAGAAAACAACAGATCCAAACAAAAAACCCAGTGCTGAAATATGAGAGCAAGTGTCCAGAATCTAGTTCCATCATTAAGCTTGAACCGACATTCTGATGAGCAGAATGAATGAGTGAGAATCCACCTATAAGTACAGGGATGAAACCAACAGAATATGCAAAGCAGGAGGAAAAAGAAGTATTATAAAGAAATAGATAACAAATGCACAAATACCTTAGTAAATATAACATGCTACTTCAGGAACCATTCGTTGATCAAGTCTTAAAAATGGTTAAGAAGAGAAGAACTGAAACCTAAGGATTAGAGATTGATAGTCACAGTCCAAGACAGCAGATTATGGACAAGATGGCACAGCTGACATTTTTGGATTTTGTGGGAGAGGGCTGGAGTGGTTGTCCATCTTGTGGCTGGCTATGGGATGCTGATGGTAGTACATTTTTGTGCAGAGGGGCACGGCAAGGTGGCACATCTCTTTTGTTGGAAACTCTGTAAACATCAGTGAACTGGAAAAGCATTGGAATTATGAATGTTATGAGAATTATGAAAAATGAAGAGGTTATGATAACTAAGGACATCTCCATCCCGACTGATAAAAAAGCTGGGTGCAAGAAAACTGACATAGTGGTAAAACAGAAACACCAAAACATCATTAATCATAGAAGAATATAGATTCTTTGTGTAGCAAACTCCAAATTGTGGTATTTTCTGCCATTAACCTTAAGAAGTATTAAGAACCTTACATAGTAACATAGTAGATGACAGCAGAGAAAGACCTGTACGGTCCATCCAGTCTGCCCAACAAGATAAACTCATATGTGCTACTTTACATGTATACCTGACCTTGATTTGTATGTCATTTTCAGGGCACAGACTATAGAAGTCTGCCCAGCACTAGCCCCGCCTCCCAACCACCGGTGCTGCCACCCAATCTCTGCTAAGCTTCTGAGGATCCATTCCTTCTGAACAGGATTCCTTTATGTTTATCCCACGCATTTTTGAATTCCATTACCGTTTTCATCTCCACCACCTCTCGCGGGAGGGCATTCCAAGTATTCACCACTCTCTCCGTGAAAAAATACTTCCTGACATTTTTCTTGAGCCTGCCCCCTTTCAACCTCATTTCATGTCCTCTAGTTCTACCGCCTTCCCATCTCCGGAAAAGGTTCATTTGCAGATTAATACCTTTCAAATATTTGAACGCCTGTATCATATCACCCCTGTTTCTCCTTTCCTCCAAGGTATACATGTTCAGGTCAGCAAGTCTCTCCTCGTATGGTTTGCAATGCAAATCCCATACCAATTTTGTAGCTTTTCTTTGCACCGCTTCCAGTCTTTTTACATCTTTAGCAAGATACGGCCTTCAAAACTGAACACAATACTCCCAAGTGGGGCCTCACCAAAGACTTGTAGAGGGGCAACAACACCTCCTTTTTTCTGCTGGTCACGCCTCTCTCTATACAGCCTAGCAACCTTCTGGCTACGGTCACCGCCTTGTCACACTGTTTCGTTGCCTTCAAATCCTCAGATACTATCACCCCAAGATCCCTCTTCCTGTCTGTACATATCGGACTCTCACCACCTAACACATACGTCTCCCATGGATTTCTACTCCCTAAGTGCACCACTTTGCATTTCTTTGCATTGAATTTTAATTGCCAAACATTAGACCATTCTTCTATCTTCTGTTTTCCACTCCCTCCGGGGTGTTCACTCTGTTACAAATCTTGGTGTCATCCGCAAAAAGGCAAACTTTGCCTTCTAACCCTTCGGCAATGTCACTTACAAATGTATTGAACAGAATCGGCCCTAGCACTCCACTACTCACCTTTCCCTCATCTGAGTGAATTCTATTAACCACCACCCTCTGGCGTCTTGTCTATAATTTTTAGCTATAATGTTCTACTTCAGGTATGCTGCACTATTTCCGTTTAAATCTCTTTATTATTATACATTTTATACAAGCATATCACTTGCAAAAGAAAAATTCCACTATGGTACTAATTCTAAGGAAATTATCTATACACAAATTAAATTCCATAGTTTCATATAAGTCCACTACCAGAGTCCAATAGTCCTATAAAGGAGACAAAGGAAAACAATCTTTACATCAAATTGAGTTTCAGACAGGTTTCTATTTGGTTTTTTCTTATATAAGAGCTCTCCTAGCTGTTATAAAGGAGGACAACTCATTTGGGGGCATAAAGTCTTCCCCATTTCTGCAATTAACAGCCACAGATTATCTAAAGTCACTTCTTGTGGTTTTTGAAAAAGTTTTGCAAATGCTACTCTCTTCCTGTGAAACATGTCTCTCACCTCCCAATGTCTCTCTCGTCTCCTCCTGCATGTGGGACATCAGGGAGCTAGTTGTAAAAACTCCTATCTTCTCTGTTAAGGCTGCAACTGCTTCCCGTCCTTGCCCGCCCTGAGGCACTTCGGTATTCAGGGCTGAGGACGCTGCCAATGGAGAGCTGCTTCCCACAGGCTGTGGGGGAGGGGCCCTTCCATCGGGGCTCAGGGAGACTTCCAGTTCAGGGTTCAGCCCTAGGTCTCCTGTCCCGGGCTGAACCAGCGAACCGCTCACCAACGTAACTGCCGAAACTTGAGCTTGCTGAAGGTAAGAATCAATCAAGCCTGATGAGACTGAATGTCTTTGCTGCTGGGATGCAGTAGCAGCAGCTCTGCTTCGTCTCTTCGGCATTCTCAGGAAATAACTTTAGTTTAAAGCAAAAACCACAGGAGCTCAGAAAAGCACGTCTGACTCAGTCAACGGCCATCGTGGCAGGTATGCTGCACTATTTCCCATCCCCCATCTTTCTTTACTATCAGCCTCATGAAGGAATTTCTGGCTGGTCACAAACTCTGATGGTGCCTCCCATTGCTAGGGCAACTCAGCTACCTGGTATAACTTGTTACAAATGTAATTTACTGAGAAGAGGTATGGCAAGGACACCAATTGCAAGCCTCCAGCACATCTGTTCAAGAAGTCCCTTAAGACTTATCTTTGTAGTCACTCATATTCTTCTGTTATTTAACTTCCTCCCGGCCCTCGTTTGTAACTCCTGTTGTTTTCTCCCCTCCCAAGATGTTCCTTATTCTCTGTTCCACCCTGAATTTGTATGATGTTCTTTTTATAAATGTTGTTAGCCACATAGAGCCCGCCGTGGTGGGAATCTGTGGGATATAGATGTTCTCAGTAAAGAAAGAAAGAAAAAACGCAGAGTCTAATCCTTTCATCCCAGCATAATAAGGACCTCCCAACATCTTTTATCCTCAAGGATTATAACCTTCCAATCTCAAAAAGTCTGAATATTCTTGGAGTCATGTTGGATAATCACTTGATACTGGATAATCAAGCTAAACTCATCACAAGAAGAATGTTCCATTCCATGTGGAGGTTAAGGCGTATCAGGCAATTCCTCACTAAAGAGCTCTTTCGTACCCTCATCCATTGGTTGGTGCTATCACATTTTGACTATTGCAGTGGAATTTATGCAGGATGCCGTGATTACATTCTTAAAAAAACTCCAGACCGCTCAAAACACTGCTGCACAGCTAATCTTGGGCAAATCGTGTTTTGACCATGCTCGCCCTCTGCGTTTTATTCTGCACTGGCTTCCCATTAAAGACCGTATTTCCTTTAAAATCTGTTCATTGACTCATAATATATGGGGAAGCCCCTGCTTATATGGAAGATTTGATAGATCTGCCCACCAGAAATGCTTCAGTGTCTGCACGATCCTACCTTAATTTACACTATCCAAGCTGCAAGCATGTTAAATATAAATTACTCTTCACATCAACCTTCTCCTACGTCAGCAAGAAATCTTGGAATGTTCTACCCAGACATCTGAAAGAGATTGATGACCACTAGCTCTTCAAGAAATTTTTAAGACATATTTATTCGAGATAGCTTATCCCACTGTCAATACTAAACCCTAACTTTCCTCCTATCACCTGTACCTGCCTCACCGCCGATTATGTTAACCTTGCCATGCTCCCTTGTCTTATAGTACACTAGTAAAAAAGCCCCGTTTCTGATGCAAATGAAACGGGGGCTAGCAAGGTTTTCTTCAGAGTGTGCATGTGGGAGTGTGTGTGTCCCTGCCCTCTCTCCCTCCCCCTCCCCCCTTCCAGTCCGAGTGTGTGTGTCCCTGCCCTCTCTCCCTCCCCCTCCCCCCTTCCAGTCCTTCAATGTTGTTTCCTGCTGTTCTGTGTTTGTGTTACAGAGAGAGTGAGGGCATCTCTCTCCCCCCTCTGAGTCCTTCACTGTTACAGAGAGAGGGATTTCGTGCTGTGCTGTTTTCCTTCACTCATGGGGAAACCGGATATCTCTGGCGCTTCACACTTCCAGCTGGAGGCTTCAGTGGTGCCTTTTATATATATAGATAAGTAATGCCACACTGGGAAAAGACCAATGGTCCATCAAGCTCAGCATCCTGTCCACAACAGCGGCCAATCCAAGCCAAGGGCACCTGGCAAGCTTCCTAAACATACAAACATTCTATACATGTTATTCCTGGAATTGTGGATTTTTCCCAAGTCCATTTAGTAGTGGTTTATGGACTTGTCCTTTAGGAAACCGTCTAACCCCTTTTTAAACTCTGCCAAGCTAACCGCCTTCACCACGTTCTCCGGCAACGAATTCCAGAGTTTAATTATGCGCTGGGTGAAGAAAACTTTTCTCTGATTTGTTTTAAATTTACTACACAGTAGTTTCATCGCATGCCCCCTAGTCCTACTATTTTTGGAAAGCGTGAACAGACGCTTCACATTCACCTGTTCCACTCCACTCATTATTTTATATACCTCTATCGTGTCTCCCCTCAGCCGTCTCTTCTCCAAGCTGAAAAGCACTAGCCTCCTTAGTCTTTCTTCATAGGGAAGTCGTCCCATCCCTGCTATCATTTTAGTCGCCCTTCGCTGCACCTTTTCCAATTCTACTATATCTTTCTTGAGATGCGGCGACCAGAATTGAACACAATACTCAAGGTGCGGTCGCACCATGGAGCGATACAACGGAATTATAACATCCTCACACCTGTTTTCCATACCTTTCCTAATAATACCCAACATTCTATTCGCTTTCCTAGCCACAGCAGCACACTGAGCAGAAGGTTATCACTCTCTTCCTTCTTCTTTCTTCCCTTCCTAATCGCTACACATTACTAACTGTATCTGATCTGATATCCTGAAATGACAATGTTAAAAAATCTATGTAAGCCACATTGAGCCTGCAAATAGGTGGGGGAATGTGGGATACAAATGCAATAAATAAAATAAAATAAAATAGATAAATAAATTATCGACGACGACACCCAGATCCCTTTCTTGGTCCGTAACTCCTAACATGGAACCTTGTATGACGTAGCTATAATTTGGGTTCTTTTTTCCCACATGCATCACCTTGCACTTGCTCACATTAAACGTCATCTGCTATTTATCCTCATGATCTTGTCTCTCCCCTTGATCTGTACCCTCCCTGAACTGTACCCTTTTGTAAAATTTTGCAACATTGTAAGTCACATTAAGCCCTCTCTTCTGGGATAATGCGGGATATAAATGTACCAAAATAAATAAATATGAAAGACCCAATTACAAGTCACCAGCACATATGCAGCACCTATGATTGGTCCAGGGTAGAGGAGAGGTGGATGCTCACCACAGCCTATAAAACCACACTGCAGACAAAGAAACTCTGAAAAACTAGCCATGCTTGGAAAGAGAGTTTCAGGTCCATCCCATGGCCTATTTTTCCCCGAAGGGGGTGCTCTCCCCCCTTTGTAAAAACTAATTCTCTTTAGCTAAGAATCTTTCTTTCATTCATTCTGTCTTTCTTCCTTTCTTTCTCTCTGTTCTGTGACCTTTGTATGAGGAATAAACTTTCCTTCCTCCTTTTCTTCTTCTTTATATAATTAGTCTGATTACTTATAATTACCAGAGGTACTGATGTTAGATTTTGTAAGTTTGTTACAACTTGCAACTGATATCTGATGCTGTGCTGGTGGGTGAGTAACAAAAGACTTTTTTCTCTAATTCCTGTCCAATTCTTCTGTAATATGTTTAGAGAATAGCAACCAAACGGTCAGCCTAGTACAGTCTGTCCGTCAACCAGTTCCTAATCCAGTTCACCACATTGGGTCCTATCTTCAGCCTGTCAAGTTTATTAATTTAAGAAATATTCAAAGACTTTTAGCAAGCTTTTGGTTCTGTATTGTATTGTGATTTACACAAGGATATGAACAACCCATTGAAGACAGCTTAATTATTTGATTTTGTTGTACTGAATTATGCTGGGCAGACTTCTACGGTCTATGTCATAGAAATGGCAAAAAGACCATGAACAAGTATTTTATACCATATTCATGTTGGTTTAATCATAAATTGATAATGAGTGTGACTTTTGGGCAGACTGGATGGACTGTTCAGGTGTTTATCTGCCATCATCTACTACGCTACTATTGGGCTCATTTTTGAAAGAGAAAAACATCCAAAAAGTGTCATAAAGCACCATTTGGACAGATTTCATCTCAAAACATCCAAATCAGCATTTTCGAAATTTGTTTTGCAGATGTCTATCTATGCATTTTGTCTGCAGTGCATGCAAATCACAAGGGGGTGTCTTGGGGGTGTTTCAAAGGTGGGATTAGCATGTGCCGAACAGTTGGACGTTTTAAAGCTATAATGAAACACAACCAAAACATCTAGGGCAAAAACTTCAGTGTTTTGGTCTAGACCTGTTTTTCTAATGAATAAGACACAAAAAGGTGCCCTAAATTACCAGAAGACCACTGGAGGGATTCAGGGATGAGCCTCCCCTTCCTCTCCCAGTGGTCACTTGCCCCCTCCCATCCCCCTAAAATGTGAATAAAAATAGTACTCACCGGCCTCTATGACAGCCTCAGATTTGTTTATGGTTTATTAAAACTTGCTATACCGCTCTAGCTGCCATGACAGAACAGAGTGATGTACAATCAAAAAATTTGGCAAGGAAAGAACTCCATTAATGACAGGAAAGGTGCATATTCATTCTAATAAAGAGAGAGGATAGAGGAGCAGATCCGTAAAACAGATAAAATGTAGTGGTCACAACTATCACAGGGAATCCCAAGGGAGCCATCAGTCAATGGAGGAAAAGTAAGGATAAGCCGATATATAAAACTTGGAGAAATAAGGTTAAGATATATAAATGTTTAATTTTCCAGGCTAAAAGGTATTTTTATGATCAAGACATTCAGAAATATGATAATTCTAGTAAAACTCTTTTTCAGATTTTTGAGAAGATGACTGACGTTATAGCCAGGTCCATTAGAGCAACATACAGGTTCCTGGAATAGTGTGGTGGTGGGTGCAGTGTGCACTGTAGACAGGTGGACCCAGGCCCATATCTCCCCTTACCTGTTACACTTGTGGTGGAAAATGTGAACCCTCCAAACCTCACCAGAAACCCACTGTACCCACATATAGGTGCCCCCTTCACCCATAAGGGCTATTGTAGTGGTGTACAGTTGGGGGTGGTGGGTTTTGGTGGGCTCAGCAGACAAGATAAGGGAGCAATGGTGAGATATGTACCTGGGAGCATTTATATGAAGTCCACAGCAGTGCCTCCTAGGGTGCCCGATTGCACTCCTGGGATGTCTGGGGGACCAGTCTGCTAAAAATTATGGCTCCTCCTACATTCTAATGGCTTATGTGTGTTTTTAATTTGTAGTTTCTTTTTTTCAAAAATGGCTTAAAAAGGTAAACACACAGTACAACACCTTTTCAAAATGGTATTTTCAAGAACAAAAAGAGATGTTTTTCTTTTTTCAAAAATTGATACATTTCCTATTACGATTTAGTATGTTTAGTGCAAAACGTCCAAAGTCTGACTTAGACATACCAGTGGCGTAGCCAGAAGTCAATTTTTGGGTGGGCCAACAGGTTGGATGGGTGGGCACTAGACAGTGGTGTGCTGGTAAATGTTTAACAACAGGCTCTCTCCTCGGTCCACCTCTGCACCCCCCCCCCCCCATCCACCTGTGCACCTCCCCTCAAAATTGCAGAGCTGGCTATAGCCGGGGAGAGAGCCTGGGGGGGGGGGGGGGCAATGCATTACTGTCTCCAGGAAAAAAAAATTAAATGATCCCAGGTTCCAATTTAATTCATGTTTAATGTGGGATAAAATGCCATAAATAAGTAAATAAATATAAACTTTTAATGTTGAGCACCTGATTCTCAAAGTGGACATATTCCAAACACTATAATGAAAATAAAATGATTTTTTTCTACCTTTGTTGTCTGGTGACTGTTTTTCTGATCATGCTGGCCCAGTATACGATTCTGCTGCTATCTGTCCTCTTAACTCCGTTTCCAGGGCTTCCTTTCCATTTCTTTCCTTTCTTCTTCATTTCTGGTCCTCAGCTTCTGCCTATTTTCTTCATCCATGTGCAGTTTTTCTCCTCTCTTCCTTTTCCCTCATCTCATCTCCTTCCTCATTCTTCCATCCCCTCCATCCATGTCCAGCATTTCTTCTCTCTCCCTTCCCTCTCTTCCATCCATGTCCAGCAACCCTCCTCTCCCCTTCCCTCCATCCAGCAACCCTCCTCTCCCCTTCTTCCAACATGTCCAGCAACCCTCCTCTCCCCTTCCCTCCATCCAGCAACCCTCCTCTCCCCTTCTTCCACCATGTCCAGCAACCCTCCTCTCCCCTTCCCTCCATCCAGCAACCCTCCTCTCCCCTTCTTCCACCATGTCCAGCAACCCTCCTCTCCCCTTCCCTCCATCCAGCAACCCTCCTCTCCCCTTCTTCCACCATATCCAGCAACCCTCCTCTCCCCTTCTTCCACCATATCCAGCAACCCTCCTCTCCCCTTCTTCCACCATGTCCAGCAACCCTCCTCTCCCCTTCCCTTCATCCAGCAACCCTCCTCTCCCCTGCCCTCTCCTCTCCCCTTCTTCCACCATGTCCAGCAACCCTCCTCTCCCCTTCCCTCCATCCAGCAACCCTCCTCTCTCCTGCCCTCTCCTCTCCCCTTCTTCCACCATGTCCAGCAACCCTCCTCTCCCCTTCCCTCCATCCAGCAACCCTCCTCTCCCCTTCTTCCACCATGTCCAGCAACCCTCCTCTCCCCTTCCCTCCATCCAGCAACCCTCCTCTCCCCTTCTTCCACCATGTGCAGCAACCCTCCTCTCCCCTTCCCTCCATCCAGCAACCCTCCTCTCCCCTTCTTCCACCATGTCCAGCAACCCTCCTCTCCCCTTCCCTCCATCCAGCAACCCTCCTCTCCCCTTTTTCCACCATGTCCAGCAACCCTCCTCTCTCCTTCCCTTCATCCAGCAACCCTCCTCTCCCCTGCCCTCTCCTCTCCCCGTCTTCCACCATGTCCAGCAACCCTCCTCTCCCCTTCCCTCCATCCAGCAACCCTCCTCTCTCCTGCCCTCTCCTCTCCCCTTCTTCCACCATGTCCAGCAACCCTCCTCTCCCCTTCCCTCCATCCAGCAACCCTCCTCTCCCCTTCTTCCACCATGTGCAGCAACTCTCCTCTCCCGTCTGCCCTGTTTCCTTCCTGCCTCCCCCCCCGTACCTTTAAATATTACAGTTTTGCTGGAGTCGCGGGCAGCCGGAATTGAAGACATCGGCAGGCTTACGCCGGTTCCAGCAGCCTTCCCTTCCCTCGTTGCAAGTCGGATGATGGCTCCGCCCTCTTCTGACGTATTTCCTGTTTCTACGAGGGCGGAGCCATCATCCGACTTGCAACGAGGGAAGGGAAGGCTGCTGGAACCGGCGTAAGCCTGCCGATGTCTTCAATGCCGGCTGCCCGCGACTCCAGCAAAACTGTAATATTTAAAGGTACGGCGGGGGGCGGGGCAGTGGCGGGCTGGGGAGGCAGATGCGGGATCGGAGCTCAGCCTGCTCCCTCCGCTCCGCTGCCTCCACTGCTGGGTGGGCCTGAACCAAAACTGGGTGGGCCTAGGCCCACCCGTGGCTACGCCCCTGAGACATACTATCAAAAATGCCCCTCCATGTATAAGGAGGTAGGGCACCACTATAGTAATGCCCACTTATTCATGGTGCCTTGAACAGCCACATAGATTCAGTGTCCTGTATAGCCACAGAAGCTAACCCTGAGCTGAGTCAGGACTTGATCAGCAGAGCAGTACTAATAGCAAGAAAGGAAGCTGGGACTCACTAGCTTAGCTAAGAGAGAAAACAAACCAAGAAAAACTTATAGGAGGTAATTCTATATAGACCACCTAAAGTTAAGCGCTGGAATGATACACGCTAAGCACAATTTCTATAACAGCAGTTGTGCATTCAACTGTCGTTATAGAATACTAGTCTCAACCCGCCTAATATAAGAGGATAAACAGGCACCTATTTTGAGCCTACTGTAGAGAGGTGTGGTAGCTGTGTTAGTCCACCTTTAAAGGTAATCAATAGAAATAAAACATGGAAAAGAAAATAAGATGATATCTATTTTATTGGACATAACTTAATACATTTCTTGACTAGCTTTCGAAGGTTGCCTTTCTTCGTCAGATCGGAAATAAGCAAATGTTGGTAGATGACAGTATATATAAGTGAAACATCAAAGCATTCCAGTGACAGTCTAACAGGGTGGGGGTGGATAGGTGAGAGACAGGAAGAAGGACAGGTGAGATATGCATGGAGACAGGAGGGTGACAAAGCAGAACGATTAAGATTCTTACCATGAAGTCACTCGTACAGTGTTCTGGTTTTGTAAAGTGCTGTCCCACAGGCGTGACATCTTTATTAGTACTGGCATTTTTCATATGGTGTCTTTGTAAATTAAATCTCTTCTTTAGCATCTGACTGGTTACTCCATTGTAGCACCCTTCATTGCATTTTTTACACTGAATGATATATACCACATTGGAAGATGAGCACGTGAAAGATTCCTTAATGTTGAATATTTTTCCTTTGTGAATGACCGTGGGGTCCTGTGAAATGTTTTGGCATAGTTTGCAGCTGGATATATTGCAAAGATGTGTGCCATTCTTTTCTTTTTGAGTCTGTGTTGGGAGCTTACTTCTAATTAGCTTTTGTTTTAAGTTGGGTGGCTGTCGGAAAGCCAACACTGGTGGGGATGGGAATATCTCTTTCAGTAATTCATCCTCCTGGAGTAGAGGCTGCAGATCTTTTATGATTTTTCTTAAGTTTTCCAGCTCTGGGTTGTATGTCACTGTACCAGTGACTTCATTGTAAGAATCTTAAAAGGGAACTTTAAAACAATACAGGACCGTAAGACCTTTGAAGTCAGAATGATTAAATATTTTGACACCCACCAGACAGGACTTAACAAAGATCTGGGTTTTCTAGCCCATTATAAACCATAACATTGTACTGCTTTGAAAATCGCACTGCTTTGTCACCCTCCTGTCTCCATGCATATCTCACCTGTCTCTCTTCCTGTCTCTCGCCTATCCACCCCCACCCACCCTGTTAGACTATTATTTTGTTTTACTTCTATTGAGCCTACTGTAGAAAGAAAAGTAATACCTATTTTTCTTCACAGAATACTAGCACAAGTGGTAGAAAATACATCTACATTTAAGACACAATCACTTACACCAGCCAGCCCTATGCTGCGTATAAATGCGCGCACCTAGATGTTAGCCAGAACACATGTAAATTATAGTAAACTATAATATCTCTGAAGACAAGCAAGATGAAGAATCCACACCGATGGGTGACATCACCGATGGAGCCCGATGCAGAAATTCTCCCCAGTGTTCTAATTATAAAACTTTTTAGAAGTGAATAACCATCCATGCATTGTCATACAGCTGAAGCCAGTCTCTATTTTTCCACAGAACAGAGAGGTCATGTCTCTTTGATCTCCCCTCAGGTCACACCTTCATTACATTTTCTGTGCAATTCGTTATCCTCTTTGTTTTGATTGCTGTTGCGTAAGAGTCTGCACAGAGCCAGTGCACTTTCTTTCCCCCTTATTTTCCCATTAGGTTTTTCAACATTTATAAATTTCTCTTTTTTTGGCAGCAGCTTTATAGGCCTCCTTAGATCTCAAGCATCCCAGTCGAGATTGAATTTTTATCATCTTGTCTCATCTATTTTTCCAGCTATGTCACAAAAATTTCATTAGAACATAAAAATAGCCATACTAGGTCAGACCAGTGGTCCATCTAGCCCAGTATTATGTTTCCAACAGTGGTCAATCCAGGTAACAAGTAACGGGCAGAATCCGAAATAGTAGCAAGATTCTATACTACCAATCCCAGGGCAAGCAGAGGCTTCTCCCATTTCTATTTCAATAGCAGACTATGTACTTTTCCTCCAGGAACTTTTGCAAACCTTTTTTTAAACCCAGATATGCTAACTACTTTAACCATATCCTCTGGCAACAGGTTCCAGAGCTTATCTACTCATTGAGTGGAAAAATATTTCCTCCTATTTGTTTTAAATATATTATCAGTGTTCCCTAATCTTTGCAATTTTTGAAAGAGTAAAAAATTGATTCACTTTTGCCCGTTCTACAACACTCGGGATTTTGTAGACCTCTATCATATCCCTCTCAGCTGTCTCTTTTTCAAGCTGAATAGCCCTAGCCGCTTTAGCCTTCCTTATATGAGAGGAGTTCCATCCCCTTTATCATTTTGGTTGCCCTTTTTTGAACTTTTTCTAATTCCCCTACATCTTTTTTGAGATACATTGACCAGAACTGCAGGCAATACTCAAGATGAGGTTGTACCAATGGAGTAATACAGAGGCATTATAATAATCTTTATCTTATTTTCCATCTCTTTCCTAATAATTCCTAGCATCCTGTTTGCTTTTTTGGCTGTCACTGCCGAGCCACACACTGGGCAGAAGATTTAAGTGTATTGTCAACGAGGACAACAAGATCTTTTTGTTCAGTGCTGACTCCTAAGGTGGACCCTAGCATCAAGTGACTATGATTTGGATTATTCTTCTCAATGTACATCAATTTGCATTTGTCCAAATTAAATTTTTGTTTGCCATTTGGATGCCCAGTCTTCCAATTTCCTAAGGTCTTCTTGCCATTTTCACAATCCGCATATATTTTAACAACTTTGAATAGTTTTGTATCATCTGCAAATTTAATCACCTCACTTGTCATTCTGATTTCCAGATCATTTATAAATGTTAAATAGCACTTGTCACAGTACAGATCCCTGCAGCATTCTACTATTCCCCTCCTCCACTGAAAAAAATGGCCATTTAACCCTACCCTCTGTTTTCTATCCACTAACCAGTTCTTAATCCACAACAGAATATTGCCTCCTGTCCCGTGACTTTTTAGTATTCTCTAGAGTCTCCCATTAGGAACTTTGCCAAAAGGTTTCTGAACATCTACATCAACTGGCTCAACTTTATCTACATATTTATTCACGCCTTCAAAGACACAAAGCAAATTGGTGAGGCATGATTTCCTTTGGCTGAATCCATGCATACTCTGTCCATTAAACCATGTTTGTCTATGTATTCAGTAATTTTATTCTTTGTAATAGTTTTGCCTGGCACTGAAGTCAGGCTTACCGGCCTGTAATTTCCTGAATCACCCTTGGAACCCTTTTAAAAAATTGGTGTTACATTGGCCACCCTCCAATCTTCAGGTACTACGGATGATTTTAATGACAATTTACAGATCACTAACAGCAGATCACAAATTTCATGTTTGAGTACCCTGGGGTGTATACCATCCGGTCCAGGTGATTTACTACTCTTTAATTTGTTGATTTGGCTCAGTACATCTTCCAGGTTCACCAAGATTTCTTTCAGTTCCTCCACATCATCACACTTGAAAACCTTTTGTGGTACAAGTAGATCTCTTACATCTTCTTCAGTAAAAACGGAAGCAAAGAATTAATCTTGTCTCTCTGTTATGCATTGTGTTCTGGAATTTCTTCCATACTTTTGAAGAAGCTTCAACTTTTGCAAAACACTGTAGCTAGGATGAATTTCAGTTTTAGAAAACTAAAATAAGATTTCTATTACTACTGCTACTTATCATTCTTTAGCGCTACTAAGGGAAGGAGATGTGGAGGTGACTTGGTTGAGAATTCAAGATTAATCTTGTGAACCTTATCATGAAAGTACTCAGCCAGAGTCTGGGGAGAAAGTGAAGGGGGAGTTGGAGGTGAAGGCATGTTGAGGAGAGAGTTCAGTGTGGCAAAGAGACATCGAGGGTTTGAGCCAAGAGAATTTGTCAACTGGCATAGGCGCCCGGTATAAGAGGCTTGGGGAGGCTAAGCCTCCCCAGCCAGAAGCCGACCCCATAAGCCTCCGCTGCCTCCCCAAGGTATCCGGAGCACGATGCACACACCACAGCATCAGCACAACACAAGCAAAAAGCAGCAACTCGGCGAAACCATACAAATTAGAGCAGCACAGCAGCAGCCTGACCTTCCGTTGTTTCTGAACATCCGCATTCCACAAGCACAGTAAAAGCCACTCCCTATTCAGAGGATAATGCAGCCACACTAGGTTTTCGCTGACTGACAAGTCAGAATTGCCCTCTCAAACTTGATGAATAAGTTCTTGACTAATTAATCTGAGTAGCCTTTCCCGTCCATGTGACGTTGGCTTGGAATCTCCTTCAGTCTTTTTTCTCTCCACTCTACATGCACAGACATTTGCCCTCAAATCCTAGGTTGCGCTTATGAAAAAAAAATCAACAAAACAAATAAAAAGAAAAATATGTCTGCAGCTGAAAGTGCCGACTCAAAGGACCTGTCTCAGGTACCGGTGGGCTCCAAAGATGCTAGCGCTAAATGCGCTGTAAATCCCATGGGCTCAAGCAGATTACCTACGGGTCTAGGCACGAACTCTGTTTGCAAAAGTGTTATCTTCGACTGACAATCTGAGTAAAAAATCTCAAAAGCGTGCTGCAGAAATGCCAACTTCACAGTCTTCCCTGACTCACATTACTGCTCAAACAAACTACCTTGCTACCAGCGTGTCCTGCCTCCTCTGACGCAATTTTCTGTTTCCGCGAAGGCGGGGCGAGTAACAGGGAGAAGGCTAAGTCCCTGAGGCAGCCTTGCTGTGATCTGTACGGTGCAGACTACTACCTGCAGCACTGCACGCCACAGCAGAAAGATTGATCCACTGCTTCTAAGGCAAGTGTCCAACTGCTTTTGAGAGGGAGGATAACCAATAGAGAATGGGAGGATAGGAGCGGGACTTAGAGGGAGAGACTGGCAGGGGGGAGGGGAAGAACTAAGAGGGAAGAGACTGGAATGGGGGGAGGGGTGGCAGAAGAGAGCTTGCTTGCTGAACCTTTGGGGGAGAGAGAGCAGAAGCAAACAAGTTCTTTTCTGCCCCCACTCAGGATCATCACAGTAGCTGAACCTTTGGGAGAGAGAGCTGAAGGTGCTGCTGATGGTCCTGGGGGCAGGGGAGAGAGGAAATTTGCTGGAGATGGATGGAGAAGGGGGCAGGGGAGAATGGAGAGTTGTTAGACATGGATAGATGGAGGAGAGGGAAGTCAGGAAGGAGATGCACATGGAGTGGAGGGCAGGGAAGATAGGAGAAATGTTGGATAAGGATGGAGGGAAGGAAAAACAAAGAAAGGAGATGCACACGGATGGAGTGGAAGGGAGAGAGGAGAAATGCTGGATTTGGATGAAGGGGAAATTGCTGAATTTAAGGGCTGGATTGGAACACTGAAGGCAGATGTTGAAACTGAAGAAAGGATAGGGACAGGGCTACAGATGTTAGACAGGATGCATAAGGACACAGAAGGATGGTGGACATGGTGAGAGAAAAAATATCAAACTGGAAGAAGACACTGCATAAAACAGAAGACACTGGGACCAAATAAGTACATAAGTAATGCCATACTGGGAAAAGACCAAGGGTCCATCGAGCCCAGCGGCCAATCCAGGCCAAGGGCACCTGGCAAGCTTCCCAAACGTACAAACATTCTATACATGTTATTCCTGGAATTTTGGAGTTTTCCAAGTCCGTTTAGTAGCGGTTTATGGACTTGTCCTTTAGGAAACCGTCCAACCCCTTTTTAAACTCTGCTAAGCTAACCGCCTTCACCACTTTCTCCGGCAACGAATTCCAGAGTTTAATTACACGTTGGGTGAAGAAAAATTTTCTCTGATTTGTTTTAAATTTACTACACTGTAGTTTCATCGCATGCCCCCTAGTCCTACTATTTTTGGAAAGTGTGAACAGACGCTTCACATCCACCTGTTCCACTCCACTCATTATTTTATATACCTCTATCATGTCTCCCCTCAGCCGTCTCTTCTCCAAGCTGAAAAGCCCTAGCCTCCTTAGTCTTTCTTCATAGGGAAGTCGTCCCATCCCCGCTATCATTTTAGTCGCCCTTCGCTGCACCTTTTCCAATTCTACTATATCTTTCTTGAGATGCGGCGACCAGAATTGAACACAATACTCAAGGTGCGGTCGCACCATGGAGCGATACAACGGCATTATAACATCCTCACACCTGTTTTCCATACCTTTCCTGATAATACCCAACATTCTATTCGCTTTCTTAGCCGCTAATAGAAGCTAATAGAAAAACTAAATGCTCAGACAGCAAAGGTAGAAAACATTTTTTTATTCAGAATTTATTAATTGGAATATGTCAGCTTTTGGAAATGTGCATCTGTGATATTTTGCTTGTAAGTTTCAATTTTTCTAGTATTGCTGCATGCTGAGTCTGACTTCTTAAGGTAACTTTCCAGTTCAGTATTTTGCCTTCATATCTGTTGTGTCATGTGTTTTTCATGTGTGATCAAGATGCAGTATTCTGCTAGCTTGTTGTATTTGCAGTCCTTTTTGTTTTGTTTTTGTTTCACTTGGTTGTGTACTGGTGTTTTAGAGCCCGGTGTAATTATAGTGCTACCTCTCCATGCATAAGGTTGTAGCTCATCCATCAGAAAGGCTGTAGAGCCTAAATCATGACACACTACCTCTTGAAGGATCTACATATGGTCGTTAATAAAAGGAGCTCATTGTGAACACTAAAAGGGTGTTTTGTGGCTCTACATGAGAATTGTGATATTATGATCCCTTGTTTCATATTGTTGACGGTCTGCATTTTCCATATGGGTGGTATATTGGTGTATGAGGGTCTGCCCAGTGTAATATTTATGGTACAGTAAGGTTCTGAGTGTGTTTTTGCACAAAGTTGTGCATAGTGTTTTGCAGTTGAGCGATTGTGGTTATAGTATATGCTTTGAGCAACCACTTTATTCTTTGGCATATGATATATATGATACATATCTAATATCTAAATTTAATAAAAGGTATTAATTGTGGCTATTTTATTTTTACTTATTTTTTTTCTGTGTGTTGCCAGACAATTATGGATGTAAGCTCCGCCTCTGGCCCCACCCATAACCCCGCCCCTTTAGCCTCCCCAAACAGTTGGGCCACCGACCGCCTATGTCAACTGGGTGTAGTAGTCCTGTTTGACAAGTGAAAAAACAGACTGGAAGGAGATCAGCAAGAATTTGACATCAGCATGGGCATGGGATTTCAGCCAAAGGCATTCAACAGAGCGGACACAGGAATGTAGGTAGCGGATTCTAGAGGTCAGCCATGGCTGGAGTTTGGTACGCCTTACAGAACGTGAAATGGGAGGAGTGTATCCAGAGCAGAGGAGAGAGTGGTATTATAGGAAGAGACAGCCTCATTGACAGACTTGGATAACATAG
This sequence comes from Microcaecilia unicolor, assembly GCF_901765095.1. Lineage (NCBI taxonomy): Eukaryota > Metazoa > Chordata > Amphibia > Gymnophiona > Siphonopidae > Microcaecilia > Microcaecilia unicolor. The sequence continues at coordinate 180,656,790 of NC_044036.1, forward strand.
TGGTTGAGAAGAGATTTGAAACACAGGAGGACAGAATAGCAGGGTCAATAGCCTGAAGGTTCCTAAATGTATTGGTTTTTTTATTTTTTAAATTTTTGTTACATTTGTACCCCACGCTTTCCCACTCATGGCGGGCTCAATGCGGCTTACATGGGGCAATGGAGGGTTAAGTGACTTGTCCAGAGTCACAAGGAGCTGCCTGTGCCTGAAGTGGGAATTGAACTCAGTTCCCCAGGACCAAAGTCCACCACCCTAACCACTAGGCCACTCCTAGTGGTTGAGTTTGGACGGGACTAGAGGGGGGGTGTTTAAGTGTGAAAGTTGTCAGATGATGGTCAGAGAGGGGAAGAGCTGAGGCACAGAAACTGGAGAGTGAGCAGTTGGAGAAGAAGATAAGATCAAGATAGTGGCCATTATGGTAAATGGGGGTAGTGGAGCACAGTTGAAGATTGAAAGAGGATGTTAAAGCGAGAAACTGAGAAGTATAAGAGTCAGAGGGATCATTAGCATGAATGTTAAAATCCCCAAGAATGAGGGAAGGAGATGAAGGTTCAAGAAAGAAGGAAGGCCAGGAGTCAAAGTCAGTGAGAAAGGAAGAAAAGGACTTAGGGGGTCGATAAAAGGCTGCTACTTGGAGAGGCAGAGGAGTGAATAGACGGGTGGGGTGGACTTCGAAGGAAGAAAAGCAGTGATATTGAGGTGGAAGAAGAGGTTGAAATCTACAGGAGGATGAAATTAGTAGCCCAACACCACCTCCGCAGCTAACCGGGTGAGCAGTATGGGAGAAAGGTAACCTCCATGACACAGGGCCAAGGCTGAAGCAGAGTCTTCAGGGCAAAGGCAAGTCTTAGGGCAAACAGATGGAGAGTACAAGAGATAAAGAGGTCGTGGATGTAGGAAAGTTTGTTGCAGACAGAGTGGGCATTCCACAGAGCACATGAGAAAGGCAGGGAAGAAGTGGGGAGGAGAGAAACAGAAATTAGATTGGAGACATCACGGTGTGACCTGCACAAACAGGATGAGAGCTGATGTGGAGGACCAGGATTGGGATTGATATCCCCAGCGGAGAGCAAGAGAAGGAGCAAGAGAGTACGGAGAAGAGTAGGAGAGGCAAGACGACATCAACGAAGGCGAGATGTACTCAGATAGAATGGAGATGGTTGAATGGAAGGAAGGAAATGTTGAAGGCTCAGAACTGAGAAGAAGAGAGAAGACAAAAGAGATGGTGAGATGATGAAAGCAGAAGGTGAGCAATGTGTTCCTGCAGTATACAGTAGTTTCAGATGGAGAAATAGATTGGGAAGGGGCAGTACCAAGGAAAGAAAGTGTACTGGAGCTATAAGAAGTAACTGGAAGAAGATACAAAGTGTATAGAGAAAATGCTTCTGCACTTGGCACCTGTAACGAAGGCCCTGGGAGTCACCCCAGAGAAGGCTGTGAGGATATGCAGATGTGCTGCAAGTCCTCCTTCACCTGGAAGGCAGCTGGTGGGAGCACTGGGCACCTCCACCATGCACCTCCCAGCCAAGAAAAGGCTTACCAGGGGTTAGGCCGAAGCCAGCATTCCTCCCCTTGAGGGTCACCTGCTCTAAGCCAATAGGCACCTGGAACCCCTTTGTGCCTGGAGTGAAGGCCCTGGGAGGTTTGGGGTAGACCTCGGAGTCTCCTGCTACAATTTCATTTAGTTGCCAGTCCAGCCTCATATTCAATTTAGGCAGGCTTGCACAGTTTCTAAAATTCTGCATGGTCAGTCTTCAGAATACTTGACTTGTACGGTTGTACTCATTCTTTAGATCATCGTTTATTATATATTCCATTTGTTAAGGGGTATGTTTTTTAAGCACATACCAGATAGATCCTTCACAAATCAGGCTGAATAAATTTGGAACAGTTTGCTTTTGAATATTAAACAGCAATCTTCTTGGTTTTCTTTATAATTTCACAAACATGTAGTACAACAATGTTAAACTCTTGATTCATTAATTTATGAAATTACCATACTTTTTCTAAGTTCCCAGTTGATATATACTCATTTTCTTAGTGCAACCCGCCTTGGGCCTATTTTGAAAATGAGCAGGTTAGAAATGTCTGAGATTGGAGTAGATTAGATTATTCAAATTTTGTTAAATCTGTGCAAAATTTCTAAATAAATGTTGACCAGTTTCCCCAGCAAATCTGAGGGAAAATCCATAAAATGTGTTGCACTCAAACCGAATCACAATACACTTGTTTCAAGTTTGATTCTGAATCATTTGCACAGTGGTACTCATGAGGTGCACCATCTCTAGCATGTTCTAAGTCCTGAAGTGGAGAGATGCCATGTCCCTCCTAGAGCCAGAATCCTGATGTGCCTACAAAGAGAGGGGCTGTGATAATGAGGCTTTTCTAGTTCCAGCCATTTCTTCTTGTCAAAGTGATACCATGTGATTTCAAAGTGCAGTCATCATGCTAAAGAGATTCCTTCAGCAAGCTAAACATGCTGCATGAAGAGGAATGTCCTTTAAATTGCTTTAATATCATTTCATTGGCATCTATGGTATATCATAAGGAGGACGTTATCACCATGGGCCACTGTTAAGACATGTTATATAACTGTTAACCCCAGTTATTAGTATGTAGGTCTCATTGCATAAAATGAGACCTGTTCTAAATTAGTGGTAAAATAACATGTCTTAATGGTAGCCCTTGTTGAGAACTATATCCCTAAGATGTAAATAAAATGTATGTGTTGTTGATTCAAATAAGGACGTGTGTATAGGAGATAATAGCAGCACAACTGACAGGAACAAAGTGTTGCCCATATTTTCTCATCTTCCATTTCTTTTCTTGTCAACAGATTGCAGGGCTTCCAAATGATACACTGTCTGTAGAGAATGGAATGATAACACAGTATTCCCAACGTTGGCCACATTTCATAGACCCCCAGGGGCAAGCCAACAAATGGATAAAGAATATGGTAAGAACTAAGGATATGCCAGGGGTGGAGAATGAGGGGCAGTTTATATCAATGTGGGGAGTCGTTTGTTCTAGTGCATGCTATTTTAAAACAGTAGTGCACTGAAACAGATAAAAGTGACCAAGGAAGGTACAGCATAGTAAGTGTCGGAAGTACTGGGGGGAGGGGTGGGGGGGTTGCTGATGTTTGGGGGCATCACAATCTGCTATGACCACCACTCCAGTACCACTTTCACTGCTCCTGTCTGCACATATGGCTTGGCTCTTCAGCTTTCTGCCATATGGTGCAGGTAGGAAAGTTACTGTAAGTCTCATGAGACACTGGAGTTCCTTCTTGCAGTTCATTGAGGTAGGGTGGTGGCAATGGCAGCAGCAACTACTACTACTACTATTTAACATTTCTAAAGCGCTACCAGGGTTGTGCAGCGCTGTACAATTAACAAAGAAGAACAGTCCCTGCTCAAAGGAGCTTACAATCTAAAGGACAAAAAGTGCAGTCAATCAAGATTGAGGCAGTCTAGATTTCCTGGATAGAAGTACAATGGTTAGGTGCCGAAAGCGACATTGAAGAGGTGGGCTTTGAGCAAGGATTTGAAGATGGGTAGGGAGGGGGCTTGGCGTATGGGCTCAGGGAGTTTATTTCAAGCATAGGGTGAGGCGAGGCAGAAAGGGCGGTGGTGGAGAAGGGTACTGAGAGGAGGGATTTGTCCTGTGAGCGTAGGTTACGGGTAGGAGCGTAAGGGGAGATGAGGGTAGAGAGGTAGTGAGGGGCTGCAGATTGAGTGCATTTGTAGGTTAGTAGGAGAAGCTTGAACTGTATGCAATACCTGATCAGAAGCCAGTGAAGTGACTTGAGTAGAGGGGTGATATGAGAATATCGGTCTAAGCGGAAGATAAGATGCGCAGCAGAGTTCTGAACGGATTGAAGGGGGGATAGATGGTTAAGTGGGAGGCCAGTGAGGAGTAGATTGCAGTAGTCAAGGCGAGAGGTAATGAGAGAGTGGATGACAGTTTGGGTGGTGTGCTCAGAGAGGAAAGGGCGAATTTTGCTGATGTTATAGAGAAAGAAGCGACAGGTCTTGGCTGTCTGCTGGATATGGGCAGAGAAGGAGAGGAAGGAGTCGAAGATGACTCCGAGGTTGCGGGCAGATGAGACGGGGAGGATGAGGGTGTTATCGACTGAAATAGAGAGTGGAGGGAGAGAAGTGGGTTTGGGTGGAAAGACAATGAGCTCGGTCTTGGCCATGTTCAGTTTCAGGTGGCGGTTGGACATCCAGGCAGCAATGTCGGATAAGCAGGCCGATACTTTGGCCTGGGTTTCCTCAGTGATGTCTGGTGTGGAGAGATAAAGCTGGGTGTCGTCAGCATAAAGATGATATTGGAAACCATGAGATGAGATCAACTCTGAGGAGGGGGGATGGCATGCTGATTTCAGTTTGCGGGGGGGGGGGGGGGCACCAGAAACCTGGTTCCAGTCCTAAAAGTGACCCCTAGTCCTTTCCCCATCCCTCCACCTTCTTGGTTCCTGTCAGATCCTCACCAAGCTTACTGCAGTCATAGACTGCTGGGAGCAGGAACAATTCTCATTTGATCCTGCCCTACCAGTATTATATCTCACAATGGCACTATTTCTATTTGCTCCTGCAGGGTCAGCTGGTGAGGAGTAATTCTATAAAGATTTTCCTGTACAGAAAAGGCCTTTTGTAAAATATGCAATGCCATTTACATACATATATGTATGCATGCTAACAAAATGATGCATACTTTTATGCATACAATGTGGAGGCATTTCTAGGGGGAATAGTTTGGGTAGAGCATAGTCTATATGCACATATTTACACCAGTCTTGGAGCATGTGGAAATGTGGATGTTAGCATTTGCACAGTGCTGGAGCAAGTTCTGAGAGCTTATTTTATAACAGAACATAAGCATCTACATAGTAACATAGTAGATGACGGCAGAAAAAGACCTGCACGGTGCATCCAGTCTGCCCAACAAGACAACTCGTGTGCTACTTTTTGTGTATACCCTACTTTGATTTGTACCTATGCTCTTCAGGGCACAGACCGTATAAGTCTGCCCAGCACTATCCCCGCCTCCCACCACCGGCTCTGGCACAGACCGTATAAGTCTGCCCAACACTATCCCTGCCTCCCAACCTCCAGTCCCGCCTCCCACCACTGGCTCTAGCACAGACTGTATAAGTCTGCCCCGCACTATCCCCACCTCCCAACCTCCAGCCCCGCCTCCCACTACCGGCTCTGCTATCCAATCTCGGTTAAGCTCCTGAGGATCCATTCCTTCTGAACAGGATTCCTTTATGTTTATCCCACGCATGTTTGAATTTTGTTACCGTTTTCATCTCCACCACCTCCCGCGGGAGGGCATTCCAAGCATCCACCACTCTCTCCGTGAAGAAATACTTCCTGACATTTTTCTTGAGTCTGCCCCCCTTCAATCTCATTTCATGTCCTCTCGTTCTACCGCCTTCGTATCTCCGGAAAAGGTTCGTTTGCGGATTAATACCTTTTAAATATTTGAACGTCTGTATCATATCACCCCTGTTTCTCCTTTCCTCCAGGGTATACATGTTCAGGTCAGCAAGTCTCTCCTCATATGTCTTGTTACGCAAATCCCATACCATTCTCTTAGCTTTTCTTTGCACCGCTTTGATTCTTTTTACATCCTTAGCAAGATATGGCCTCCAAAATTGAACACAATACTCCAGATGGGGCCTCACCAACGACTTATACAAGGGGCATCAACACTCCCTTTCTTTTGCTGGTCACACCTCTCTCTATACAGCCCAACAACCTTCTAGATACAGCCACCGCCTTGTCACACTGTTTCGTCGCCTTCAAATCCTCAGATATTATCACCCCAAGATCCCTCTCCCCGTCCGTACCTATCAGACTCTCGCCACCTAACACATACGTCTCCCGTGGATTTCTATTCCCTAAGTGCATCACTTTGCATTTCTTGGCATTGAATTTTAATTGCCAGACCTTAGACCATTGTTCTAGCTTCTTCAGATCCTTTTTCATGTTTTCCACTCCCTCCGGGGTGTCCACTCTGTTACAGATCTTAGTATCATCCGCAAATAGGCAAACTTTACCTTCTAACCCTTCGGCAAGGTCACTCACAAATATATTGAACAGAATCGGCCCCAGCACCGATCCTTGAGGCACTCCACTACTCACCTTTCCCTTCTCCGAGCTAACTCCATTCACCACCACCCTCTGGCGTCTGTTCGTCAACCAGTTCCTAATCCAGTTCACCACTTTAGGTCCTATCTTCAGCCCATCCAGTTTATTTAAAAGCCTCCTGTGGGGAACCGTGTCAAAAGCTTTGCTGAAATCTAAGTAGATTACGTCCATAGCTCGTCCCTGATTCAATTCTCCTGTCACCCAATCAAAAAACTCAATGAGATTCATTTGGCACGATTTCCCTTTGGTAAAACCATGTTGTCTGGGATCTTGCAACTTATTGCAACTATGTTGCCTTTAGAAAATAGGCGCCTTATATGGGCACCCACTTACTTTACCAGCAAAATTAAATGTCTCCATCAAGGTCTACAAACAGTCCCATCAAAGCTCCTACCAACTAATGAAGAGAACACTCCCTCTTCCCCACCATGCACAGCCGTCTGGGATTCATTCAATCAGGTCACTGAGGAAGCTGTTGAAAATATCCTGAAAGATCTACGGCCTACAACCTGCCCTCTTGATCCCTGCCCAGCAAGGATTGTACAACAAGCAAGCACAGGCCTCATTAAAGGGGCCACTAAAATTGTTAACTCCTGTGTTATGGAAGGGCTACTGCCAGCAACACTAAAAAGAACTGTGGTGTGCCTTCTATTGAAAAGCTCGAAAACTACCAACCAGTCTCCAACATTCCTTTCCTGGCAAAATTTATAGAATGGACAGTCTGCACTCAACAACTGGCTAATTGAAAGTAATTGGCTAGACCCATGTCAATCTGACTTCAGACCTGGGTACGAAACAGAGACAATTCTTGTGTCCCTTCTTGATGATCAGCACAGAAACCGTGACAGGGGATCTGCCTCGATTGTAGTGTTGCTCGATTTCTCAGCAACCTTCGACACTGTGAATCATAATATCATTCTTACAAGACTGGCAGAAACAGGTATCAGTGGCACAGTATTTACTTGGTTCAAATCCTATTTGTCAGATAGACAACAATCAGTTCTGTTCAGCAACAGCACATCTTTACCTTGGGCACTGAACTGTGGAGTGCCACAGGGATCCATACTGTCTCCCATTTTATTTAATTTCTACCTCAAGCCTCTGGCTAAGCTGCTTTGGTCAAAGGACACAAAATTCTATATCTGTGCTGAGAGGACGTGACATCACTGTTGGAGATGGCTGCCTAACCATTGAACTCCTTTGTACCCCACTGCCACCAACTAACAGCGGTTGGTTTGATTGTATAATATCGTACACTTAATCACACAGGGAGTGCTGCAGTTTGTGTGGAGTGCATGGCAGGGTGAAAAGGAAAGCCTGATCTGAAAATGTTTGCTTATCATCCAGCTATCGCGCCTGAACAAACATCAAACAAGATGGCAATGAAGCCTGATGATGTGTATGTCTTTGTGGCAGTGGTGGTCTCCTCACAGATGAAGACACTCGGCTGATTGTCCATGGCAAGCTGAGGGGCTGGATCAAGGAGTTGAAAGCAGCCATGCTCTCCTTTAAATTTTTCATTTATAAGCATTATTGTAAAGTTTTAACTACATTATCATAAACTTTTAGCCTTTTCGCGTATTTTTGTATTATCCTTTTAAACACTACATGTCCGCTTTTCCGCGATACGTCACTTCCGGTTTAGCGTTTTTTTCTTTTTTTCTTTTTGGCGCCTTTTTTTGTTTAAAGTGCAGCTCCATTGAGATATATTCTTTCACTTACATTATCAACAGTGTGTGCAGCGCTTCTGACGGATTTTTTCAAAATAGTCTTTTTAAAGGTTAGTAGTATTATTCACATTTTTTAACCCCCTTTCTTTCTCGTTCATGCTATACACGTTTATTTATGTATCTTATGGTTCCAACAGCCTTTTCTGTGTTAACACTACATATAATATCTTTTTTATCCCTTACTCTCTTCTATATCTTGTTTTTCTATACACAACTATTTCTGTTTGAGCACATTTTCATCTATACTTGTTCTCTTTTGCCTCTTTTCTTTCTTTCAGTCCAAGTTTGAATCGGTTCCTTTTGAGCTTTCTTTCCTGTTTAAACACTTTTCTACTTGTCTATTTACAACAGACTAATACGCTATTTCTGAAGAATCAATCCCACTACTCTTCAGCAATTCATAGTGCAAGAGGTTAGTGTTCCTTACTATATTACACACTATTTTTCGGTTTAATTTTATCAAGGCTAGAGTTTTTTTTCTCTCTATTTTTTCTATATATTTGTTTCCATATATCTTTTTGACAGATTTGGTGTTATACCTTCAGAAGATTTCCATCGTCACTGCTCTGCAGCACTCTGCATTACAGGTCAGTCTTATTAATAAACACAAAACCGTTCCCTATCAAGGATTCCTCCAATATTTAAACCTTGTGACTTTACTTGTCCATCTAAATTTGCCTTTTTTACATATTCCTCTTCCCTAAGTTATGCGGTTATGCATTGGGTCAAAAATTTTCCCATGGTTTACCAATACTTTTTTCTATTTTTTTTCTGTTTATGTGGTTGGTATTAAAACCTCTGTTCAATATCATTATATTTCACATATGCATGTCATTTCATTGTAGCATATATATATATGCATTTGTATACACATTTTATTATTAACTTTAATTTTAAATATTCACTATTTCAAATGGTCATTTGCTCTTTCTATTTAACATGTATGTGCATTTTATATTATTTCGTTTTTATTGTTCAGATTTACGCGTATATATATATTTTGTATTTTTAACTGTTATTGTTCATATAAGATATGTTTTTGTATTGTATTATTACTTTACAAATTCATATACAGCATTTTTATTAGTTTATTATATGTGTGTGGCTCATTTTCATTATTATTACTTTTACATTATTTCACAAAATTATTATATGTATTATTTTATGAGTTCATATAATTTAATATATTTACTGATTTTACTACTTTTTTTTTGATTAAAATATTTTTTCTGTTTTTTTACACATATCATATATAAATGTACTTTTTATAGACTCCTGATGCAGGCCTGACGGCCGAAACACGACGTGTCGAGTCTTCCAACCTTTAATAAAGTCTTTTTTAAGAACATATTCCAGTTTCTGGTTCCCTTGGTCGTACTCCCACTTTTTATACATTTTTGTTTTCTCCCGTGGGGTGCTTGAGTTTTCCACCTGTTGGTGGATCTTTTCTCTCCTTTAAATTGCACCATGTCAGCACCCTGCGCATGGTGGTGGAAGATATGGAACAAAAGTTAAGTGACTTTGAGGAAAGAGTGGCAGACCACGATGGTGAGCTAGAGGCCTTGTACAGCAAACATACATTTGGTCTAGTGGTTAGGGTGGTGGACTTTGGTCCTGGGGAACTGAGGAACTGAGTTCGATTCCCACTTCAGGCAGCTCCTTGTGACTCTGGGCAAGTCACTTAACCCTCCATTGCCCCATGTAAGCCGCATTGAGCCTGCCATGGGTGGGAAAGCGCGGGGTACAAATGTAACAGAAAAAATAAAACTGGAGAAAAAAACAGGAGGAGCTTCTCCTTAGAATTGAAGATGGGGAAATCAGAGTGTGATGCAACAATCTTCACGCTCGAGGGGTCCAGGAAGTGGGAACTGATGTTACAGCTCAAGCGCTGATGAGAACCATTTGTCACCAGTTCCTATTGACAGCTGACCCAGGCTGCGAGATACCTGAGATAAAATTCAAGCGAGTGCATCGAGCCCTAGGCCTCAGAATGGGGGAGAGACCAAGAGACCTTGTGGCTTGCTTTTTGAGATTCCCCCTCAAGGAGTGAATATTGCAGGCGGCACGGAAAGGGGGCCATATTACCTAGGAGGGCTCAAAGGTGGAACTATTTTCAGACGTCTTTGCCCTAACCCTGAGGAAGCGCCACAAATTCCTCAATATAACACACTGCCTGGCCTCTCATGAGGTGCGTTACAGATGGCTGTATCCATTTGGCCTGTCTTTTACCCTTCAAAATCTCAAGGTCACCATGCCAGCTGAAGCCCAACTCTTATTCCAGGAAGCAAAGTTGCTATCATCCATGGAGGAGAGCGACCATAGAGCACCTACAGGGATCCATCCACCTCTGGCTACTCAGCACTGGCGGCGAGCACCTCAGAATGGGAGAAGGCTTCAATGCAACCCATCTTCTGCCTTGGATCAACCAAGCTGAGACACTACCATGATTCCTTCTGGTTAATTTACAATGTTTTCAGTCTATTGTTATATGACTGGTTTGTAACTCAGTTAGCAGTTAGGTTATTATGTTTAATAATGATGTTGTAGCTAGTTTTGTAGCTAGCCATGGCTCAATCGATCCATTAATGGGCCCATAGTTAGATGGTCTTTATTTTGGTTTGGGGAGCATGGCAGAAGGGGGGGGGGGGTTCAGAGGGATGATAGTTTGGTGTAATTGTGGGATTTAACAAAGAAATGGGTTCATTGATATCCTAGGTGGACTAGATGAGCTTTATTGCCTCTTAAGGTCTAGTTCCATGTGTCTTCTTCAAACATTCTTGCAATAGGCACAGTAAAACTTAACTTGCTTACTCTGAATATAAGAGGTTTGAATATTTCACGCAAGTGCCAATTGTTATTTAAGGAGACTGACAGACTTCATGGAGGGCTATGTTTCATTCAAGAGACTCATCTCAAGCCCTCCTATGAATATCTGATCAAGCATAAACGCTACCCTCATATCATTTTGGCCTCCAACAAGAGGGTTGCTAAAACTAATGGTATGGGTATACTTTTTGCCCACAACATTAAACCTCAGGTACAGGAGGTAGTGAGTAACAAGCTAGGGTAATTTTTACTTCTAGAGGTCCTCATCCATCAAGAACTGTACACTTTGGTCAATGTCTTAGCATCTAATTCTGACCAAAAAGCTTTTTTTTTTTTCAAATGAAATAGATACCCTGCTGAGGAACAATGCAGAGGGTCATCTTATTTTGGGGGGATTTTAATTTGACTTTTGATGCACAGCTTGATAACTCCTTTCATGGAGTCCAATACGGATGTACTGATAGGAAGCACCTAAAAGCACTTTTTGAGATTTGGGACCTACTAGATCTGTGGCGCCACTGGCATCCCTCAGCCCATGATTATACATGTTACTTAGCAGTCCATGATTCGTACTACCGAATAGATTTTTGGAGGGTGAGCGGTGGGCTGCTCACAAGGGTAGACACAGTGAATGTTGAGCCTAGAGTGTGGTCTTAACATGCCCTGGTCTGTTTGTCTCTGTACTGTGACTCCAATCACTTTGGTAGTCACTTTGGGTGCTTTGCAGGTGGTCTGTTGTTGGACCCAATGTGTCCACCCCGGAGGGGGATCTGTGGGAATACTTGCAATTCAACAATTCAATGCAGGACCGGAGGTGTCTCCTTTTATTTTTTGGGAGGGACTCAAGGTGGTCATGCGTGGCAATGTCATCTTCCTTAGAGTTATAGGCGTAAGGAGCGTGGGAGTATGTGGGAAAGACTGCAACAGCGACTAACAGGTTTAGAAACCCTTCACAAATGGGGGCAATGACCAAAGTCATTGTTGACCCAAATGGAGGGGTTACGCAATGCCCTTCAAGATTTAGACCTGGAAGAAATAAACAAACAGCTCCAATTTGTGCATCAGGAATACTTTGAGTCTGGGAACAGGGCAGGGAGACTTCTGGCATTTAAACTCCATAAGAGAGCATTGCAAAATAGAATCACCTTGGTTAGGGATCTTGTGGGGAGAGACTGTAAGGATTCCCCAACTATAGCACAGGCATTCACAGCTTTCTATCAAAAACTGTACACACCAGATCAGGTAAGCAGTGAGGAACAGCTATCCTAATATTTAGGGGGTGTTGAGCTACTCGCTCTGGCTCCTGGAAAGAGTGATCAATTATCCTCCCTGAACATAGAGAATGAGACACTATGGGCTATCAAGTCTCTCACTTTGGGGAAAGTCTCCTGGCTTCGATTGCTTCACTAGTCATTTCTACAAGTGCTTTAACATTTGCTGGTGAAGCCACCGACAGATGCTCTCAATAGCTTGCAAGAGGGGGAGGAGTTGCCTCTCTCCTGACAAAAGAAGGAGTCACCCTTATCCTGAAACCTGGTAAAGAACCTAACCACTACGGCTCCTGTAGGCCCATATCTCTATTGGGAACTGACTAAGATATTCGCCAAGATCTTAACGAGCAGATTGCAGTGGGCCAGATAGTGTGGAACAACCAGACGGGGTTTATAGACGGATGTCAAACCTTCGATAATATCCAATGTGTTCTCCATTTGATTTGGTCAGTCAATGAAGAAAGGGTCCCAACTTTACTACTGGGGATAGATGTGGAAAAAGCATTTGACAGGGTTTCCTGGCCTTATTTGCTAGGCACCCTGTCAAAGGTGGGAGTCCAGGGTCATTTCTTGGGCTAGATTTGTTCTATTTATAACAAGCCACTGGCTTGCCTGAAGATAAATGGAGGGTACACAGATGACTTTGAACTTCATTAGGGACCCGCCAATGCTGTGACCTCCCGCCCCTCTTGTTTGCTATTGCTATGGAACCGCTGGTTCAGCAGATACAACAGCATAGATATATACAGGGAGTCCAATGTGTCCCTATCCATACTAAATTGTTAGTGTTTGCTGATGATGTATTATTGACCCTTACTAATCCTCACAAGTCCCTCTCAAGTGTGCTTTCAGTAATGGCTAGTTATGGAAAGGTATTGGGTTTTAAGTTTAATGCAACCAAATCAGAAATTCTGAATATTTCTGTGGATGATCGTGAATGCTCTTGGTTGTGAGCTAATTTCCCATTCCGATGGGCAACCTCAGCTATAAAATGCTTGCTGGCAGGTCTGCGGCGGTGCAGGCACTTTTATTCGCATATGGTAGACTTGCCCAGTGGCTGCAAAGTATTGGGATATGATATTTGCTTTGATTTCAGATTTCCTGGGCATGTCCACATCAGAATCCATGGACTGTTCCCTCTTACACCTTAAACCAAGAGAGTTTCCAGGGAAACGTGTTCATTTGACACTACACATCATTACTGCTGCCTGGTTGTTGCTGGCAGCATCCTGGAGGAGACCACATCTCCCATCCCGTTCACAGGTTATTGCAAAGGTGGACTATCTGTGTCAAATGTCGTGCCTGACAGCCTTTACACGAAATCAAATGCTGTTCTTTGCTCGGACTTGGGATATCTATGTTATATGGTAGGAACATAGGCAGGATTGCGTACACTGGCCCTTAATTCTACTACTACTACTATTTATCATTTCTATAGCGCTACTAGATGTACGCAGCACTGTACACTTGAACCTGAAGAGACAGAACCATAAGTATACGGAGGTAAGAGGGGTGGGGGTTGCCTCAGGAGTATATTTAGCATTGTACCCAAGGGTCAAGATATGACTTGTGTTTGTATATTGGGCATTTGATTTGTTTTTGAACATTTCTAATAAATAAATAAAAATTCTATATCTAAGCTGATGATGTGCAATTACTCATACCCATTCAACCAGATCTACCCACAGCTCTGAGTAACCTGACTGCCTGCCTAACCGCAATCCAGGAATGGGAAAACAACAACAAACTTTTCCTGAGCCCAAACACAAGTTGAGAAATACCTGACTTCAAAATACCTTTTGGGGAGTATGAGCTCCTCCTAAAATCACAGTTCAGGAATCTTGGAATTCTGCTAGACTCATCATTCACTCTGATCCCATAAATTCAAACAACCTTCAAAAATTGTCTCTATTGCCTACGGCAGCTACAAAATCTCTCTCCATATATTGAAACGACAAGTCTGACCACAGTGGTCCATGCCATGATAATATCACAACTGTAATGCCCTGTACACTGGCCAAACCAAAAAGAGTTTGTACCAGCTCCAGCTAATTCAAAATGCTGTAGCACGACTGATAGAAGGCTGCAAGCGACATGACCACATCACACCCTTCCTGCGAAAGCTACACTGGCTACCAGTACCTTACAGGGCTAAATTTAAAACTGTATGGGCTCCTTTAATTAAGTGGCAGTAAGCCCAACAGGGGCTTACCGCTCACTATACAGGAAGTACTGCCGGGCTATTGCAGCAGCCTGGCGGTACTTCTCATCCCTAGCGCACCATCATTTCCAGCACTACAAAAATGTATTTTTGTAGCGCCAGAGTGTAACTGGTGGTAATCAGGCAGTGCCGCGTGCTGTCTGGTAACCACCAGGTTAACGCGAGAGCCCTTATCGCCACCTCAAAGTAACTTGCCGTCCGGCCATTTCCTGTAGGAAAGCAAGACTTCCCTTTTACCAGCTGCTCTAAAAGGGGGCGCATGTGTAAAACACACGTCAATGCCACCGCCAGCCCCTTTTGCTGCAGCTTGGTAAAAGGGGCCCTATGTTTGATTTTCAAGGTCCTCAGACAAAATGGTCCAGAATAAGCTAGCCCTTTACACACCTTTCAGATCTGTAAGGTCCACTCAAGGATCATCACTATCTGTATCCTCATCAAAAGAGATTGTATGATGTGATACCCGCCAGCGAGCCTTCTCAGGAGTAGCCCCCATGCTCTGGAATTTACTCCCAGGGGGGGCTAAGTGTAAGTCGAGGCTACCTCTACAACAGGAAGCAGGTGAAAGCCTGGCTCTTCTCCCAAGCCTTTAATACATAGGGTGACTGACTATACACTCATTCTACACCTGAACTAGCTTTCTACACACACTGTAACTTAGATCAGTTCCTTATCTCTTGCTTAACTATACAAAGAACTTGCCTTGAGTTTAGCCAACCATCAAATTATCCCAACTGACTCTGTACAATGCATCTTGTTCCCATCATATATCTGCTCGTGGTCCCTCAGCCACATGATAATCTGTATTGTAGAAAATCTTTAGTTGAATATTCTAATGCATGCTTAATAGGTGTATCATTAGTATTATGTTATCATTTTATTATATCTCTGGTATTTAAATTCCAATGCTGTTAAATATGTATATTTTTAATACTGTTTCATGGTAGTTCTATTATTAGGTTTCAATTTACTGTTTTAAATTTACCTCATTTATTGTATTTATGTTTATTTTTGGTTATTTTACTATTGTTATGCTGCTAACAAAATTGTAAATTTTGTGTTAAACTGTACCTGCTGTACACCGCCTTGGGTGAATCTCTTCGTAAAGGCAGTTAATAAATCCCAATAAATAAAAAATCACACCCTTAAGGTCTTGAGTTCTCTATTATTCTAAAACTCCACAGACTTTGTTTATTTAAAGTCCTTTTTCTATTTTTCTAAAACACCACACACACAATTAATTTCTTTAGGTTCTGTACTTTCTTCTGTACTTTGAGACACACAGTTTCCCAGAAGACCAATATTCAGTCTTGTTCACATGCAAGCAGAGGCAGTTTTCACAGTCAACAGTCTGACAGGAAATTTTATTGATACTTCTTGTTTGGTTCATATGAAACCACATCCCTAGTGTGGATGCCTATTTTTCTCTGAAAGTAATGTAACCCATCCACCATTCATCAGAAAGAGAGATTTTCAACTGTTCTCTTCATCGTGAGCTGAAATTTTCCAAGATTTGCACATTTGTTTTTGATTCTTATTTTCCATCTAGACATCATCTAGTGGTAAAAGCATGGGACTTGGTGTCATGTCTGCCGGGCTTTAATCCTGGATCTGCCATAGACCTTCTGTGTAATTATAGTTAAGTTGTTGGTTACTTAAGGCCCTTATTTTAGAAACCCTAGTCATGACTTACACATGTAAATACTGGCATTTACACATGAATCACATACTCATGTAAAACCTGATTTTAGGAAGCCAGTGTTTACATGTGTAGATTGCAAGAAGGCATGGTTCAAGTGGGGCTTGGATGGAACCAAAATCTATACATGTACAGACCTGCAAAGTCTCCAGCTTTTGCGGGTCATCTCCTGCACTCCCACTGGGGGTGCAGAGATCTCCCACTGAGCAGCCTCCTCCTCCATCAGCAGCAGGAGACCAGTCTCACGATAAAAGCTGCAGAATCTCATAGATCTTATCACGAGTCTGGTCCCACTGCAGCCAGAAATGACATTTTATTAAGTCATCTCCCCTTGCCCGAGGGCGAAGTGGCTTCTTGGTGCCAGCTGAGGTCTGTTGGGGGTGGAGCTAAGAGCTAGAGTGGGGAAGGGTATTGGGCGTGACTGGGCAGGAAGGGAATGCATGGGTATGTGCCAATATATCAATATCAGGGTTTACAGCTGCTCCCTTGTACGTACATATACATGTAAAAAGTGCTTATTTGGGCAAGCCCTTTACAGGAGGAATTAAGAGAGTTCTGCCCTTTAATCCTCAGTTACTTATTTCCCCCTCCAAAATGAAAATAAATAAGGATTGTAAACTGTGTTAATTAGCAGATTGTACATGTGATTTTAGAGGGGTGATGCCAACTTAAGATGTGTAACTTACACTTGTAAGTTGCTGAGTTGCTTTGTTCAGTTTTTCAATGTAGTTCTTTGTAAAATGGCTGCTCCCATTACACGTGTAGGCAACTTCACATGTATTTTAGAAAAGGCTCTTTGTCAGCAGATCCTTGTCTCAAATACTACCAGAATTGTACATTTCACAACCTGAATGTATCAATTACAATTTCTATACATTTTATGTGGAAGAGTAGCACTAATGGTTAGAGCAGCAGGCTGAGAAACAGTGAAACCAGACTGTGAAGCGTACTAAAATCCCACTGACACTCCTTGTGATCTTGGGCAAGTCACTTAATGTACAGTCCATTCAAGGTGAATGGGCTGTGTCAGCATTAGCGCGGCTTAGTAAACAGAGGTACAGGGAAATAATTTGCAGTACTTGAATGTAATTCACTTGAACTTTTGTGGAAAAAAGTTGAACCAAATCCAAAATCACTAATCTTTTGTCTACTTCAGGATCTATATGCTTTGTACATATGTTAAATGATTTGCATATTTATTTGCATGCGTGTTTCTGAGGAACTTTAATAATAGCATGTTTGAAGTTGGTTTAGCTGTAATGCACACAGTTTTGGCTTTAATGGATTTGAACCCCATTAACTCATTTCTGTTGTACATAGTTGAGATGATCATTTTGTTCCTGGAGTAAATAGATGAAGAAAGCTGGTATGTTGTTTTGTAAGAACCATGTTGGTGTAAGAAAAAGAATACTGCCTCTGTTTGAAAGCTTGTTGGAAGTCTGGTAACTAAAGGTATCCTGATATAAGATTTGTCCATCATTTTCATGGAGCCTTAAACCAGCATGCCTTGGACAGGAAAAAAAAAAATCTGTAATCTTCTCTTTTTTTGTAGGAGAAAGATCGTGGTTTGGAAGTGATGAAGCTGAGTGATCGCGACTTCCTTCGTAGCTTGGAGAATGCTATCCGTTTTGGAAAGCCATGCATGTTGGAGAATGTTGGGGAGGAGTTGGACCCTGCTTTGGAACCAGTGCTTTTGAAACAGGTACTTACCTTATATAACTACTAGTAAAAGAGGCCCGTTTCAGAGCAAATGAAACGAGCGCTAGCAAGGTTTTCGTCGCCAACACCCCCCCTCCCTCCCTGGCCAACCCCTTCGTTGTTCTGCCATTGCTCCGCCCCCAACGTCATGACATTTGACGCGAGGGAGGGGCCCGGAACGATTTCACACCCACCCCCCGCTTCCCTGCCTCCCTCCCTGCCAACCTGTTCGTTGTTCTGCCATTGCTCCGCCCTCGAGGGCGGGGCCCAGAGCGGTTTTGGTGGCTTCACCACCACGAACCTTCAAACCTTTTTGAAGGAAGTCAGGGCTTGGCTTCACTGACGTCAGTGTCCTCAGAACGTTGAGGGTGAGTTTTATTATAGTAGATTATTTATTTCTTCCTATAGATTAGAGCATTAGTTGTACTGGAGTATTGGAATTAGTAGTTCCTAATATTTGTGTGTGGGGGGGGGGGGGGGTCAGTTTCTCAGTATGAAAAGCTTTGAAATAGGAGTTGAATAAACATTCCTGGCACATTTGTTCTATATTATTTGGAACACGTTGCCTTTTTAAGGCTGCACAAGGGCAATTGATGGGAATTTTGTTGCTTTTTTCCAGACTTTCAAACAACAAGGTAACATAGTACTGCGTCTGGGAGATACCGTGATTCCCTACCATAATGACTTCAAGATGTACATCACCACCAACCTACCAAATCCCCACTACACTCCAGAGATATCCACCAAAGTCACACTGATTAACTTCACTCTCTCTCCCAGGTAATCAATATCTTTGATCTCTTATTGCATTTCCCAGGAAACTAGTTACCACACTTCTCCTTCCCACTTTCTCAAATTAACATCTAGACCCTTTTCTGTCCCTTGTTTTCAGGTTAACTGGCAGCACCTTACTCATTTTTTAAAATCTTTCATCCAGAGAAATGAATTATTCTTTCCTGTCTGCTCCCATTGGCCTATGTCAGTTTAATACAAGTATTTTTCAAGATATAAAGCATGTTTCTATGTGGGAAAAGGCTATTATAAAATAGTGCGGCCATATATGTGCATATAAATACAAACATCAACAAAATGGCATTTACTAATATGTATACACATGAAGGCATTTCTGGAGCAGGGGCAGATTTTATAAGCTATGCATATACCCACTTTGCGTACATGAACATATTTATACTGTCTTTGGAGCAAGTATTAATGTCTATGAAAGCATTTGTGCACTACTGGGAGCCTATTTTATGAAGGCACATAGAGGTCTGTGTTGCCTTTATAAAATGGGCACCTTTATAGACTTTTCACTTGGACACCTCTGTCACGAAACGCCTAGCACTTGACTGGGGCTAACCCTGCGACCACCTGGAGGGTCTGCCCCAACACAGCTCAGGCCCGCCTGCACCTGCTGCTCGTGCTCTCCGCTAGTACCCTCCTCCCCACCAACTGGGTCCCAACCTCCTCTGGACGAGTCTCCCACTCTCAAGTTATTTCCCAGTGATTTCTAATTTACTGGGACCACACTCCCAGGGAACCCATAGTTCCTAAAAAGCACTCATAGACCCATGGGTGTAGTTTGGGGGGGGGGGGGGCGGGGGGCAGTGCCCCCCCAAATGAGCTGCCACCCCATCCTCCAATCCCCGAGCGGCCAGCAGCCTCTGCGAGAAAACAGCACGCACGCTGCTTTAGACCTGCCCCCGGAAGCCTTTCTTTCTCCTTCAACTTCCTGTTCCCGTGCAGGCAGGAAGCTGTAGGAGAGAAGGGTCTCCGGGGCAGGTCTAAAGCAGCGTGCTTGCTTCTTTCGCTGAGGCTGCCAGTGGCTTGGGGGATTGGAAGATGGGGGAGGGTGATACCAAGCACCACTTGAAGACTCCGGGGTGGGAGGGGGGGTTGCAGGAGAGAGACACGCCCCACCCTTTGCTCCCCCCCAAATGAAACTGTCAAACTACGCCCATGCACAGACCCAAAACACAAACTATCAGGATTCTTAGTCAGTCCAGGACATCAGAGCCATTAACTAATAGGTTTATTGTCACAAGATTTAAACAGTGAACCGTATAAAACATATGTAAAATTAACAGGCAATAACAGGTAAAGCAAACAGGAATTAAAAACTAACTAACACTTGTTCACTACCTGAAAAGTGCATCAGAACAGGGCCTTAGGTCAGAGATGTTTATTATTATTATTACATTTGTACCCCGCGCTTTCCCACTTAAAGCAGGTTCAAATCGGCTTATATAGTAATAGGGATTGCATAGTATTGATAAAGAAAATATAAGTTAAGTATAGCAGAAAAATAAGAGGTAGATAGAGAAAGGTAAGGGTGAAGGGAGTAGGAGAGGTATGAGGTAAGGGGTAGGTGGGCATAGGAGGAGGGGTAATGGAGACGGGAGGAGGATGAGCAAGGGGTAGGTGGGCATAGGAGGAGGGTAGTGGAGGCGGGAGGGGGATAGCAAGGGGTAGGTGAGCATGGAAGGAGGGATAGTGGAGGCGGGAGGAGGATGGGACACAGAAATAGGCATAGGTAAAATGTAGTGGTAGGTGTAATCTGTAACATTGTCGTTGTCTTCTGGATACGTGTTGGGTAGATGGGTTCATAAGATTAGTTTGGGTTATTTGGGTAGGCTTGTTTGAACAGATAGGTTTTTAGAGATTTCCAGAAGGGTAGTCACTGATTAATCGGATAGGTCTGGGGAGAGCATTCTACTACTACTACTATTTAGCATTTCTATAGCGCTACAAGGCGTACGCAGCGCTGCACAAACATAGAAGAAAGACAGTCCCTGCTCAAAGAGCTTACAATCTAATAGACAAAAAATAAATAAAGTAATCAAATCAATTAATGTGAACGGGAAGGAAGAGAGGAGGGTAGGTGGAGGCGAGTGGTTACAAGTGGTTACGAGTCAAAAGCAATGTTAAAGAGGTGGGCTTCCAGTCTAGATTTAAAGGTGGCCAAGGATGGGGCAAGACGTAGGGGCTCAGGAAGTTTATTCCAGGCGTAGGGTGCAGCGAGACAGAAGGAGCGAAGTCTGGAGTTGGCAGTAGTGGAGAAGGGAACAGATAAGAAGGATTTATCCATGGAGCGGAGTGCACGGGAAGGGGTGTAGGGAAGGACGTGTGTGGAGTGATACTGGGGAGCAGCAGAGTGAGTACATTTATAGGTTAGTAGAAGAAGTTTGAACAGGATGCGAAAACGGATAGGGAGCCAGTGAAGGGTCTTGAGGAGAGGGGTAGTATGAGTAAAGCAACCCTGGCGGAAGACGAGACGGGCAGCAGAGTTTTGAACCGACTGGAGAGGGGAGAGGTGACTAAGTGGAAGGCCAGCAAGAAACAGATTGCAGTAGTCTAAACGAGAGGTGACAAGGGTGTGGATGAGGGTTTTGGTAGAGTGCTCGGAAAGAAAGGGGCAGATTTTACGGATGTTGTAAAGAAAGAAACGACAGGTCTTGGCAATCTGCTGGATATGAGCAGAGAAGGAGAGAGAAGAGTCAAAGATGACCCCAAGGTTTCGAGCTGAGGAGACAGGGAGAATGAGAGAGCCATCAACAGAAATAGGAAACGGGGGGAGCGGGGAGGTGGGTTTGGGGGGGAAAATGAGAAGCTCGGTTTTGGTCATATTTAATTTCAGGTGGCGTTGAGACATCCAGACAACAATGTCAGACAAGCACGCTGAAACTTTGGTTTGGATGCAAGGTGAGATATCAGGGGTAGAAAGGTAGATTTGGGAGTCAACAGCATAGAGATGGTAGGAAAAGCCATGGGATGAGATTAATGAACCAAGGGAAGAAGTGTAGATAGAAAAGAGGAGGGGACCAAGAACAGAACCCTGAGGTACGCCGACAGGCAGAGGGATAGAAGTAGAAGAGGATCCACCAGAGTGAACACTAAAGGTGCGGAGGGAGAGGTAGGAAGAGAATCAGGAAAGGACAGAGCCCTGGAATCCAAGTGAGGACAGGATATCGAGGAGTATGCTGTGATCGACAGTGTCAAAAGCAGCGGAAAGATCAAGAAGAATGAGGATGGAATAGAGACCTCTGGATTTAGCCAGTAATAGGTCATTGGAGACTTTAGTAAGCGCAGTTTCGGTTGAGTGGAGAGGGCGAAAACCAGATTGTAGTGGGTCAAGAATAGCATGTGAGGAGAGAAAATCAAGGCAGCGGCGGTGAACAGCACGCTCAAGTAATTTGGAGAGAAAAGGAAGGAGGGAGATGGGTCGGTAATTAGAGGGACAAGTAGGGTCGAGTGAAGGCTTCTTAAGGAGAGGTGTGACCACAGCATGTTTAAAGGCAGCAGGGACAGTCGCAGTGGAAAGTGAGAGGTTGAGAATGTGACAGATAAAAGGAATAAGAGCAGGAGAGATGGCATTAAGAAGGTGGGTGGGAATGGGATCAGAGGAACAGGTGGTACATTTTGAGGAAGAAAGGAGAAGTGTAGTTTCCTCAATAGTAACTTCAGGAAAGGAGGAAAGGGAATGAGGGGAAGGAGAGAGAGGGGAACGGACTAGTGGAGGGAGAGGTTGTGAGGTAGAGAAAGCAAGGTTTATCTTTTGAACCTTGTTGTGAAAGAATTCAGCAAGGGTCTGAGGAGATAATGAAGGGGGAGTTGGGGGAGGGGGTACCTTGAGGAGAGAGTTCAATGTGGTGAAGAGAAGTCGAGGATTAGAGCCAAGAGAGCTAGTCAGTTGGATATAATAATCCTGTTTGGCATGTAAAAGAGCAGATTGGAAGGAGGTCAGCATGAACTTAAAGTGTAAGAAATCAGCAAGGGCCCGAGATTTCCGCCAGAGGCGTTCGGCGGAGCGGGTACAGGAATGTAGGTAGCGGATATTAGAAGTCAGCCAAGGTTGGGGTTTTGTACGCCTTACAGGGCGGGTCATCAAAGGTGCAAGAGTGTCTAAGGCAGAGGATAGAGTATTGTTGTAAGAAGAAACAGCCTCATTGACAGACGTGGATGGTGCCACAGTAGAGAGGAGGTTTGAAACATGGGATGATAGAGATGAAGGGTCAATATCGTGAAGATTCCTAGATAAATTAGATAAGATAGGACGGGACTGGGAGGGAGGAGATTTAAGTGTGAAAGTTATAAGATGGCGATCAGAGGAGGGAAGATCAGAGGCAAGGAAACTAGAGGGTGAACAGTTGGAGGAGAAGATGAGATCAAGACAGTGACCATTCCAGAGTTGGCTACCTAAGAAGGAGAAGTTGGAACCATAATAGGTTTTGTACCTGAGTCTTTTGCAATTGGGGTAATGCAGGTTGAGGTAAGTTCACGAAGTTTCAGACATGTTTCTAGTTGGCAGGTCAATCAGATTGAGCATATAGCCCGGAGATTCACCGTGGATAATCTTGTGGATTAATGTGTGAACCTTGAAGTTGATCCATTCTCTGATAGGAAGCCAGTGAAGTTTTTCACGGAGAGGTGTTGTGCATTCGAAACGTGATTTGCCAAAAATGAGTCTTGCTGCCGTATTTTGGGCAGTCTGAAGTTTTTTCAGGATATGGGTCTTGCAGCCTAAGAAAAAACTATTACAGTAGTCGGTGTGGGTAAGTACTGTGGATGCTATGCTATGTTTATCTCTATGCTTCCGAGCTGAAAGTAAAAAATTACCTCAGCTTAGGTGAGAAAAAGAAAACTGTGACTTCTGGTACAGCTTTAAAAAAAAAAAAAAAAATACAGTCGCCATCTGGTGGCCAGTTGAGAGAAATACATATCATCAGTAAAATAATTCATAGGCTTAGAAACCCATTGTTTTGTCACACACCTTGTTAGAAAAGTATTCTCATACCCTTGAATTCAATATATGGCACCAAAAGATCAGCACTGAAATTTGTGCATGGATCAGGGATTCGTGCACAACTTAATTCATTAATTGGATGAATTATTGGCTAATTTTTACAATTATTAGTGTTAATAAATACTTAATTGACACCAGTTGGGGGTTACATATGGATCTCTGATACACGCACTTCTTCACCGACCACACCTTTGTGGCCTCAAACAAATCTCAAAAGGAGCAGCAAAGCCTTAGAGGGGCATGGGCCAGTCAGTGGGATCCAGAAAAGTTGTGTGCACTGCAGTGTCATGGAATTCTGAAGGTGTGTGCTCAAATTACAGGCCAGGATTTACACCAGATTTTAATTGGTATAAGTTGTCATGCACAAAATTGAACACTGGAATCGACACTACACGCTATTCTATAAAGCATACCATTCTGGAGCACTTTTTATAGAATAGCACTGAGTGCCTCAACCCATAATTTGCATCCAGACACATAGAGAGTAATTTTATAACAGGGTGCCAGGTGTAAAATGGCAAATAGACATCAGGTGCTATTTTATAAAGACACATCCAAATCCAAATAGGAAAGAAGGTCATTTTTGAAAAAAAAGAAACATACATCTTTTTTTTTTTTTAATACTATTTCAAACAAGGTTTTGTGCTGTGGACATTTTGTTTTATTGTCCATTTTCGAAAAAAAAAAATCCGAATAAGTGCAATACATAGAGATTCATGCCATTGGGATGTAGGAGCCAGTATTTTTAGTAGACTAGTCCCCCCAGACATCCCAGGAGAGCAATGGCGCACCCTAGAGGGCACTTCTGGGCAATTCATTAAAATTCCCCCCAGGTACACATCTCACCTTTGCTCCCTTATCTTATCCCTGAACTCTCCAAAACCCACTACCCCCCACTATACACCACTACAATAGCCCTTATGGGGAAAGGGAAATGGGTCTTGATATACTGCCTTTCTGAGGTTTTTGCAACTACATTCAAAACGGTTTACATAGAGGGGCATTTTCGAAAGAAACGTCCAAGTTGCGATTTGGACGCCCTTGCAAAACAGTGAAATCCAGGGGCAGGGAAACCCGTATTTTCGAAACAAGATGGACGTCCATCTTTTGTTTCGAAAATACCGTCAGAGACGTCCAAATCCTTAAATTTGGACGTCCCTAGATGTGGACGTCCCTAGACATGGACATTTCTGACTTTCGGTGATTTTCGAAACCAAAGACTCCATGTCAAAAATGTCCAAATGCAAGCCATTTGGGTGTGGGAGGAGCCAGCATTTGTAGTGCACTGGTCCCACTGACATGCCAGGACACCAACCAAGCGCCCTAGGGGGCACTGCAGTGGACTTCATAAAATGCTCCCAGGAACATAGCTCCCTTACCTTGTGTGCTGAGCCCCCCAAAACCCACTACTCATAACTGTACACCACTACCATAGCCCTTACGGGTGAAGGGACACCTATATATGGATACAGTGGGTTTTGGAGAGCTCGCTGTTTCCTCCACAAATGTAACAGGTGGGGGGGGGGGTATGGGACTGGGTCCGCCTGTCTGAAGTGCACTGCAGTACCCACTAAAACTGCTTCTGGGACCTGCATGCGCTGTCATGGACCTGAGTATGAC
Organism: Microcaecilia unicolor; assembly: GCF_901765095.1. Classification (NCBI taxonomy): domain Eukaryota; kingdom Metazoa; phylum Chordata; class Amphibia; order Gymnophiona; family Siphonopidae; genus Microcaecilia; species Microcaecilia unicolor. The sequence goes on from NC_044036.1 coordinate 180,681,816, forward strand.
ATCTGAGGCTGGCATGGAGGCTGGTACGACATATTTTTAAAGATGTTTTTTGAGTGTGGGAGGGGGTTAGTGACTACCAGGGGAGTAATGGGAGGTCATCCGGTCATTTCGGGCACCTTTTTCATAATAAAAACACATCTGGGTGAAAATGTCCAAGTGTTTGTCAGGAACATCCATCTTCCGATTTATGTTGAAAGATGGACGCCCTTCTCTTTTGAAAATGAGCCTGATAGTAATGTATGTAGAGGTAGAGGTTCTTATTTGTACCTGGGGCAATGGAAGGTTAAGTGATTTGCAAGGAGCTGCAGTGGGAAATCAAACCCAGTTCCCCAGGATCAAGGTCTGCTGCACTAACCACTAGGCTACTCCTCCACTCCACCCACTGGATGAAGGGGGCACCTGTATGTGGGTACAGTAGGATTTTGGTGACTTTGGGAGGGTTCACAGTTTCCACTACAAGTGTGATAGGTAGAGGGAGATAGGGACCTAAGTCCCCCACTCCATATTGCACTGCACTGACCTCTACACTACTCCAGGGACCTGCATTTGCTCTAATAGACCTGACTTTAACATCTGAGACTGTCATAGAGGGTGGGAGGGGGTCAGCGACCACTGGGGGAGGTATTGGGGGTCACCACTGATTCTCTCAAATAGTCATCTGGTCGTTTAGAGCAACATTTTGTGCCTTATTCATTATTAAAAAAAGGTCTAGACCAAAATGTTGAAGTTTCAGCCCTAGAAGTTTTGGTTTTGTTCCATTAAGGCTGAAAAACATCCAAGTCTTAGGAACACCCACATCCCGCCCTTAACATGGCCCCAACATGCCCCCTTGAGATTTGGATGCACAGCAGAAGAACCACATAAAAAATGTCTGAAAAATAGGTTTTGAAAATACTGTTTTGAACGTTTTTGTGAGAATTAGGTGTTAATTAAGGTGTGAGGAAGTAGAATATTTGCAAAGGTTACTGAGGGCAATCTGATTACTGAGTTAGCTTCAAAGGGTTTGTTTGAAGCAGACCCCTTAGAATCAAAACTATATAGGGAGGAAATGTCCCACAACTTTCTTTCTGAGAAGTTCTGAGAGAAGAGGATATTTCTCTGGTAAGAGAACATTATTTTGCTCTATGCTTTGGGAACTTAAAAATTGAGGTTTAATGGAGGAATTGTAGATTATTGATAGGCAGAATAAATAAAAAAAAAAGAAAAGAAAAAGCAAACTTTATCAACTAGTCTCAATACCCTCCTCCCTGCCTACCATGTTGTCGGTGGCTAGCCCATTTACTCCTGCCCACACTGCGGCAAAATGACTTCCAGGACCTCCAGCAGCAGTTTCCTACATGTATGTTGAGTTAGGATTCTTTCAAGTTTTATATTATTTCACAGTGTGCTTGATAAGGGAGAGTTTTCTGTTACTATTACTCAGATGACATAATAATTAAAATAGATAGATAGATAGATAGATAGATAGATAGATAGATAGATAGATAGATAGATAGATAGATAGATAGATAGATAGATAGATAGATAGATAGATAGAATGGAGAAATGTGCTAGTTCTGATATATACCTATTGTTGGGGAAAGATAGGATTTTTGTGGATAAGAGCATATGAATAGCCATACTGGGTCAGACCAAAATCTATCTAGCCCAGTATCCTGCTTCCACCAATGACCAACCCAGGTCACAAGTACCTGGCAGAAACCCAGTTAGTAGCAACTTTCCATGCTACCAATCCCAGGGCAAGCAGTTGGTTCCCTCAAGTCCATCTCAATAACTGACTCTGGACTTTTCCTCCAGGAACTTGTCCAAACTTTTTTTTAAACTCAGATACACTAACCGCTGTTACCGCATCCTTCAGCAACAAGTTCCAGAGCTTAACTGTTTCTTTTTTATTTATAAGAAGTCTTTATTGACAGTATAAGCATGGATAAAGAGCTTACATAATACATCAATAACTTCAATGCTCTAACATTATCTGAAAGTTAGTTCATCAAGCAACATTCTATCCAACCCACACTTGCTAGGTAAAGCAAAGAAAACTTCAACTTTTTGATAGACAGTTTATAATACCCCCAAACATCCACCCCCCCCTTCCCCTCCCCACAGCCACCCCTTCACTCTCCCCCCAACCTGCCCCAATCATAAACGTAAGGACAACCTGATCACTTCCCCCCCCCCCCACACCCACCCACAGAGAGCTTCATATCAAGTGTCAAAACTAATTACACTGAACAATGTGAAATAAAAGGTTCCCACACACATTCCCACTTACAGCGCTGATGTCTTCGCTCTGCCACTAGGCGTTCCATCTCACAAATGTACCACAGTTTGCTCAACCATTTCGCTATGGGCGGGGATGTCCTCTGTTTCCAGTGAGCAGCTACTATCATTCTGGCATATTTTACCAAGATGGCCTGTGATAACTTCAGATCCGGTACTTTCTTGGGAAAAAAGGAAGAAAGTTGATGCCCACGGTATTTGACAGCACCCACTCCTGCAATTTGTAAGATATGGATTTCCAAAAGACCCGAATTTTGGCGCAGGACCACCAAATATGCCCCATCGTACCAGGCACCCTACAATCCTGCCAACACATGTCTGACACTGATGGGAACATATGTCGAAGTCTGACAGGAGTCAAGTACCATCTAAATAGCACTTTGACTGCATGTTCCTTAAAAGGCACATAGAGAGACACCTTCAAAGTAGCCCTCTCAAGAACCTCCCACTCTTCATCCCTCAATTCTATCCCAAGTTCACACTGCCAGTTTTGTCTATGTAGAGTATATATAGGTACTCGCAAGCCCAAATACTTGTACAGGCTTGTGATCAAGCCCCTCATAGATTCTGAGTCTTCACAAAGATTCTCCAAAAAAGAACATTCTCGTGTGATTGCAGAGTGAATAGATGCCTTACTAAGAAGGTGGGAAATCTGAATATAGGCATATCTATCTGAAGCTACAAAAGGAAACTCACCCACCCCACACACAACCTCACATTCAAACTCCTATATTATCTCCCCTAACTAATTCAAGTTGTCAACGCAAAAGGGGTTACAAATCCACCCCGGCCCTACTCACCCCAAAATACCTACCCATTACATCTCCACCCCCTAACCCCCCTTCCCTACTACCATCCAAACACAATCTCATTTGTCTCAACTTACATTCACTAAGACATCCACACACTACATCTTTACTCAGAACCCAATCAAACACCACCATCCCCTCTTACATAAATCCCTAGGACCTCTACCAAGGAAGGTGGGAACAAAAGATCCTTCCCTCCCTCAAAGACCTCTAAGGTCGGCACCAATCCAGCAAATAACGTCATTTTACTAGCACTTATTGGAGACGTCTGAGACTCTCTGCCATTTCTGGAGTTTGGCCTTAGTTGCGGGAGCCAGCCCTGGCTGGGGAGTCGATGAGGTAGTCAATCCCGCTGCTTGCAGTACTTTCTAGGCTCCAGTCAGGGAGTGAACTCGGTGATTCTTTCCTTGCCAGGTGAAAGTTAAGGAAAATGGGAACCCCCATCTGTAGCGAATTTGCTCTTTATTTAGAATCTCTAGTGCCGGTCTCATCCCCTCTGCTGTTGTAATGTGAATTGAGAGATGTCTTGATACACCGCCACTCGGACACCATTGTACTCCAAGTCCTGCGCCTGGCGCACACATGTTAGGACCAGATCTTTATCCATATACTTAAAGAATCGTGCTATAATATCTCATGGTTTCCCATCCGTTCAATCGAAGCAGCACTCGATTCGGGTCCCAGCAGAGCGGCACATAAAGCTTTATCAATGGCCGGAACATCCTCTGTTGCCTCACCTTCAGGTACTCCACGAAAACGGAGGTTATTTCGGCGACCTCTATTTTCCAGGTCATCTAGCTTGTAGGAAAATGTTTCATATTGTTTCCCTAAATCTTGGATTTTAACCGCATGTGTTGAGATTGAATCTGCATGCTCATCTATTTTCAACTCGATACCCTCAACTCTCCCGTCCAGTTCACGGAGGTCAGTGCTAAGCGTTTCAATACGGTCAAGAATTTCCACTTTGGAAGCTTTTATGTTCACTTGTATAGATGAGAGTAGCTCCGTGGAAACACCTTTCTTCTGAGAAGGAGGCAACCTTGATTCAGCCATAGACAAAGCCGAATCAGAATCTGAGTGGAATACTTGCGACAATGGCTGCGACACATGGCGTGCTCGAGCCTTACTTGTAGATTGGCCCGACAGCCGTCCCGTATCTTTTTTTCCCCGTTGCAGTCGGCTTGCTCAATATTACAGCTTTGCTACACTTCCTCTGCACTATAACCGTGTGGATGGTAGCTGATGTCCAGAGATATCACTTTTATTTGTGTGCTCGGGTGAGGAACGAAAGAACTGGGCTGCATATGATGGCATGGCAGCCTAGTTCTTTCGTCACTTCCTCCCAGAGCTTTACTATTTCTTGAGTGAAAAAATATTTCCTCCTATTTGTTTTTAAAATGTTGCCACGTAATTTCATTGAGTGTCCTCTGGTCTTTGTACTTTTTGAGCATGCTTACATTTAATAAGAACTACCATACTTTGTCGGATCAAAAGTCCATGCGGTCCATGTATGCAAAGTGTCACATATGTAAGCGTCATCCGTCCGGTTTGTCTCATCTGAAAAAAGGTTGAGAACCACTGTTCTACATGGATTATAAGGTCTCCTCTATGGTTAGCTCTTCTGTTTGTGAAATGTTGACTGCTGATAAGTATTGTCCACTGCCAATGTCTGAATCATGTTCAGTTTCTTCAACTGTATCCCCAAACAAGTTCTCAGCCATATAAGAGACATCTGCTAGCCTAATAAGAATATCTTTCTGTAACCTTGAAGCCTTGAGTCAGGCCATCTGTCTAGCAGTTAAGGCTACTGCTGCTTCTTTTGAAGCAGTCATACGCATCAAAGACCAATCTCATTAAGTACTTTGAACATTCTTCTATACCTCAGAAACTTGCAATAAATGTATCCCTCTTGTCCTGTTGATATGAAGGTGACAGGTTCTGGATTCTATCTATTAATATAATTCATGTGTTTCCATTGCTGACATCTTCAAGGCACACTTTGAACATCGCTTAAACCCAATTTATTTTCAAGCCTACTGAACAGTAGCTGAACTAAATCAAACTCAGTTTTGCTGGATTTAGGAAGGGAAGGGAAGCAAAGCCTGACCAACCACAAATGCAGCAAAAACTAAAACTGAAGGAACTAGTCTGATTTGGGGCACAGGAAAACTCAGTCAGTCTCAGAAAGCATTTCTGAGGGTTTCTGAGCTTTGAGAGAAGAAATTCACTTGACTCCATCATGGTCAAATCACCACTTGTGTGGCTGTGGTGATCCTGCTTGTCCATGCAGACCACATACAGTGGTGGAAATAAGTATTTGATCCCTTGCTGATTTTGTAAGTTTGCCCACTGACAAAGACATGAGCAGCCCATAATTGAAGGGTAGGTTATTGGTAACAGTGAGAGATAGCACATCACAAATTAAATCCGGAAAATCACATTGTGGAAAGTATATGAATTTATTTGCATTCTGCAGAGGGAAATAAGTATTTAATCCCTCTGGCAAACAAGACCTAATACTTGGTGGCAAAACCCTTGTTGGCAAGCACAGCGGTCAGACGTCTTCTGTAGTTGATGATGAGGTTTGCACACATGTCAGGAGGAATTTTGGTCCACTCCTCTTTGCAGATCATCTCTAAATCATTAAGAGTTCTGGGCTGTCGCTTGGCAACTCGCAGCTTCAGCTCCCTCCATACGTTTTCAATGGGATTAAGGTCTGGTGACTGGCTAGGCCACTCCATGACCCTAATGTGCTTCTTTCTGAGCCACTCCTTTGTTGCCTTGGCTGTATGTTTTGGGTCATTGTCATGCTGGAAGACCCAGCCACGACCCATTTTTAAGGCCCTGGCGGAGAGAAGGAGGTTGTCACTCAGAATTGTACGGTACATGGCCCCATCCATTCTCCCATTGATGCGGTGAAGTAGTCCTGTGCCCTTAGCAGAGAAACACCCCCAAAACATAACATTTCCACCTCCATGCTTGACAGTGGGGACGGTGTTCTTTGGGTCATAGGCAGCATTTCTCTTCCTCCAAACACGGCGAGTTGAGTTCATGCCAAAGAGCTCAATTTTTGTCTCATCTGACCACAGCACCTTCTCCCAATCACTCTCGGCATCATCCAGGTGTTCACTGGCAAACTTCAGACGGGCCGTCACATGTGCCTTCCGGAGCAGGGGGACCTTGCGGGCACTGCAGGATTGCAATCCGTTATGTCGTAATGTGTTACCAATGGTTTTCGTGGTGACAGTGGTCCCAGCTGCCTTGAGATCATTGACAAGTTCCCCCCTTGTAGTTGTAGGCTGATTTCTAACCTTCCTCATGATCAAGGATACCCCACGAGGTGAGATTTTGCGTGGAGCCCCAGTTCTTTGTCGATTGACAGTCATTTTGTACTTCTTCCATTTTCTTACTATGGCACCAACAGTTGTCTCCTTCTCGCCCAGCGTCTTACTGATGGTTTTGTAGCCCATTCCAGCCTTGTGCAGGTGTATGATCTTGTCCCTGACATCCTTAGACAGCTCCTTGCTCTTGGCCATTTTGTAGAGGTTAGAGTCTGACTGATTCACTGAGTCTGTGGACAGGTGTCTTTCATACAGGTGACCATTGCCGACAGCTGTCTGTCATGTAGGTAACGAGTTGATTTGGAGCATCTACCTGGTCTGTAGGGGCCAGATCTCTTACTGGTTGGTGGGGGATCAAATACTTATTTCCCTCTGCAGAATGCAAATAAATTCATATACTTTCCACAATGTGATTTTCCGGATTTAATTTGTGATGTGCTATCTCTCACTGTTACCAATAACCTACCCTTCAATTATGGGCTGCTCATGTCTTTGTCAGTGGGCAAACTTACAAAATCAGCAAGGGATCAAATACTTATTTCCACCACTGTATAGTAATAACCTTCAGTTCTGGGTGGTGATGCCAGTATTTGGAGAGTAAAACCGTGCAGGGCAGATTCTACAGTCTGTGCCCTGATCATGACTGAATAGATATGGATGGGCTGGAGTGTTAATTTTAAGGGGCTTCGACATTAACTTCAGAACTTTTAGTACAAGAACAGTGCTGGGCAGACTTTTACGGTCTGTGCCCTGAGAAACGCAGGGACAAATCAAACTTGGGTATCACATGTAAAATGAGTTTATCCTGTTGGGCAAACTGGATGGACCGTTCAGGTCTTTATCTGCTGTCGTTTACTATGTTACTATGTTCTGTAATGGATGATTGTGAACTATGAAGATTCAGAATTCTTCCTTAGCATCCATCCAGACCTGCCCAGCGAGTGACCGATGGGTTGTGCATGCCTTCCAGCAGGTGGAGACTGAGAATTCTGATTCATCAGAGAGAGCCAATAAGAGCCCTTATCCTGACTAGTAAGATCCAGTATTCTCAGTCTCCAGCAGGTGGAAGGTGGTGAGCTCTTTTCAGTCTCTCACTGTTTTTTTCTGTCAAGTTGTCTTTCTGAGTATAAAATAAAATAGTTAAAAATTTGGTTAGAAAGGTTTTCCTTGCTTCTGTGCACTGATTAAAGCCTGGTTCTGTGAGGCAGAGGTCCAAGGGGGTCTCTTGTTTGCCTCGGGGGTGTTACACCCAGGTGGCCGGGTCCCTCCCCCCCCCCCCCCCCCCAGCCCTCTACTGTTTTTATTGTGAGGCATTTAGGGCTAGAAAAGTTCTCGACCTCTTCGGCTTGTTCTGACATCTCAGCTCTCTCGCTTTTCCTCCTACCTTCTCTTGGGGTTTTTGGAGGTTCTTGTCTTGCGCAGTACTGTTTACTGGTGGAGCGGACTCCATAATTGTTTTAGTTTTGGAGCTTCAGCAGGGAGAGCGCTCATGGCGTAGTCTGTCCCGGCGGCATGGCGGAGAAGCTGCAATGCCATGTGGTATGTGTTACCTCCCGCTTCAGAGAGTGCAGAAAGGCTTCCTCCTAGAGCACCATCTTCAGAGCAGATTCATTTTTTGGATTTTTCTCTCCTTCCTACCGGTTCTGATGGGGTTCCCTCCCCCCCCCCCCCCCCCCCCCCCCAAGAATTTCTCATGCAAATGTATCAGGCCTTTCTGCTTAAAAAGTCAGGTTCGGTCTTTGGAGGAAGTTTAAGGGGTGGTCAGTTTTGGCCATCTAAGAGACCTAGGGGGTCTTGGGATCAAGAAACTGGCTGTGAGTCTGATCCAGACCTGGACATGCCCGCTTTGGAGCAAACAGAATTAGATCAGAGAGATTTGGCGGAGGTAGACCCTTCTCAGGGGGATTCGGGAGGGGACCCTCTTATTCTGGGGGAAGACCCTCAGTCTTACGCATTTTCCATAAGGAGGACCTCCAAGAGCTGATCTCTCAAGTATCTTCTAGTGTGCATTCTGAGGAAGAAGAAATGGCGGTACCTGAAGCTCTGTGAAAGGTGGACCTTTTGTTAAAGGGAGTCCATAAGCTGGATAAAACCTTTCCCATGCACCAGGATATCAGAGATGTGATCCAGGCACAGTGGGATGCTCCTGACGCAGCCTTTAGGCCTGCCAAGTCGATGGTTCGACTTTATCCAGTTCCAGAGACGGATAGATCCCTTTTGAAACCCCCAGTGGTGGATGCGGTGGTTTTGGTGGTCACCAAGCATAACACGGTTCCAGTAGATGGTGGCACCGCGCTAAAGGAAGTCCAGGATTGCCGCTTTGAGGCCTTGTTGAAAAGTAGTTTTGACGTTTCCGCCTTGGCAGTGCAGATGGCCATTTATGACTCCCTGGTGGCTAGGGCTTGTTTCAGATTGTCTGAAAGAGTATTTGATAGGTCCTCGGATGACTTGGTTTCCGTAGACGCCGAGGTGGCGAAGCTGGAGATGGGCTCGGCTTTTCTGACAGATGCCTTATATGATTTGCTTAGAGCTTCGGCCAAGTCCATGGCCCTGGGGGTGGCCGCTAGGAGATCCCTGTGGCTTAGAGGCTGGTCGGCAGATGCAGCGTCTAAATCAAAACTCAGTAAGTTTCCTTTTAGGGGCTTGTTTTTGTTCAGTGATGACCTGGAGAAGTTGGTTCGCAGTCTCGGGAAGACCAAGGTTGCCAGGCTTCCGGAAGACCAGCCTAGATCTTCGAGTCATGGGGTGTCGTCTTCCCAAGGTCGAGGCAGAGATTTTCGTCATTTCTGTTCCGGTAAGGTAGCTCCGGTGCAGCGCTCTCATTTTTTCCAAAGGAGTCATTCCTTTCGCGGAACACGGAAAGGGAATAAGGACTCCGGAGTGGCATTTCAGTCTCCCTCCCGCCCTGCCCAATGAAGATGTTGGTGTCCGACCTCTGGTGCCTGTGGGAGCCCGTTTACCGCAGTTCTTCCAGAGGTGGACCCAAATTACCTTTGACCAGTGGGTACTAGAGGTTATTCGAGAAGGGTACGCCTTAGAGTTTGCATGGCACCTGCCGGACGCATTTCTGGAGTCCCCCTGTCGGTCAAGTGCCAAGGCATCTATTGTCAGAGAAACTCTGGATCGTCTAATTTCTCTTCAAGCTATTTGTCCCATGCCCGCAGAAGAACTCCGGCAGGGTCGGTATTCCATTTACTTTGTGGTCCCCAAGAAAGAAGGTTCATTCTGTCCGATCATGGACCTCAAGGTGGTCAATCAGATCTCCACTTTTTATATGGAGACTTATCATTCCGTCATTGTAGTGGTCTGGCCTGGGGAGTTCTTGACTGCTTTGGATCTTACTGAGGCATACCTGCATATTCCAATTCGCCCTTTGCATCAATGGTTTCTCCGCTTTGCGATTCTCGGTCAGCATTTCCAGTTTCAGCTTTGCGCCACATACTTCCACCAAGGTGATGCTGGTGGTAGCGGCGGCCCTTCGGAAGGAAGGGATTTTGGTCCAACCCTATCTGAACGATTGGCTCATCCGGGCAAAGTCCGTTCAGGAGAGTCTGAGGTACACCGATTGAGTAGTCCAATTTCTGGAGTCCCTTGGATGGGTGGTGAATGTGCAGAAGAGTCGTCTGCAGCCCTCTCAGACCTTGGAATGTGTTTCAACACTCGACAGGGTCGGGTGTTCCTCACTGTCGCATATTCTCAAGCTGCAGTCTTTGGTCCGGCACTTCCTCCAGACATCTCTTCCTTCGGCACAGCTGTATCTCCAACTCCTGGGTTCCATGGCAGCAACAATAGAAGCGGTGCCTTGGTCCAGAGCTCACATGCGTCCATTGCAGAAGTCTCTCCTGTCCAGGTGGTTGCCTCAAAAGAACTCCCTGCTGAAGAGGTTGCCGCTTCCAACAAAGGAGTGCAGCAGTCTGCGTTGGTGGGTCCGGACTCCCAACCTGACCAAAGGAATGCTCTTGGATCCTCCACAGTGGATTGTGGTCACGACGGATGCCAGTCTCAAGGGCTGGGGGGCACATTGTCAAAGCAAGTATGCACAGGGGCTGTGGTCGCAGAAGGAGGTGGCCTGGTCGATCAATCTTTTGGAGACCAGAGCTATTCGGCAGGTGCTCCAAGCATTTCTTCCTCTGCTAGAGGGCCATCCAGTCCGCATAATGTCCGACAACGCAACGGCAGTGGCGTATGTCAACCGTCAAGGGGGGCACCAGAAGTCTCAGGTTGGAACAGGAGATGGCCCAGCTAATGAACTGGGTGGAATTGCAGCACTTGTCTGCAGCCCATGTGGCGGGCTCAGAAAATGTGCAAGCGGATTTTCTCAGTCGCAACACCTTAGATCCCAGAGAGTGGGCTCTCAGCGACACGGTGTTCCAGACAGTGGTGCATTGCTGGGGGTTACCAGTCATGGATCTGTTCACCACAGTGTCCAATAGAAAGGTGCCGAGATTTTTCAGTTGGCGGAGGGATTCAAAGTCTCTGGGGATTGATGCCTTTCTTCAGCCATGGCTGGCAGGTCTTTTGTATGCTTTTCCTCCATGGCCTCTGTTGGGTTGGCTAATTTATTCTCAAATTGTAATTGTTCTTCTTGTACTGTAGCTTGCACTACAGACTTTTTAAGCCACTTTGAGCCTGTGATCAGTGGGAAAATGTGGGATACAAATGCAATAATAAATAATTCAAAAGGTGGAGGCTCACGGGGGTCTGGTGATTGTGATAGCTCCAGATTGGCCTCGTCGTCCTTGGTACGCAGATCTTCAGAAACGTCTTCTTAACTCCCCTCTCAAATTTCGTAAGGACCCCGGTCTGTTGGTCTAGGGTCCGCTGAATCATCCGGAACCCGATCGATTTTGTTTTATGGCCTGGCTCTTGAGCGGGCGCAGTTGTCTAAGAGGGACTACTCAACCAGTGTAGTATCCACTATGCTGCGATCTCGCCGTCGTTCCACTTCTCTTAATTATTCAGGACCTGGAGAGTGTTTGAGGCTTGGTGTTCTGACTCAATTGTCTCTCCCTTTTGAGCCTCGATGCCACAGATTCTCGATTTCTTGCAGATTGGCTTAGATAAAGGTTTGGGGTTATCCTCTCTCAAGGTTGTTAGCGGCCCTGTCCTACTACAGGGGTCGGGTACAGGGCAGGTTGCTGGCATCTCACCTGGATATAATTCAGTTCCTTCGGGGAGCGAGCTTTGTATGGCCGCCCACTCGGGTAATTTTTTCCTTGTGGAATCTTAATCTGGTTTTGGCGGCACTCTCTCGTTCTCCATTTGAGCATTTGTCATCCTGATCTTTGAAGGATCTGGCACTTAAGGTATTTTTTCTAGTCACCATTGCTTTGGCAAGGAGGGTCTCAGAGTTACAGGAGCTGTCGTCTAATCCGCCATTTTTGGAGTTTGCCAACAACCGGGTAGTGTTGCGGCCAGTTCTTTCTTTTCTCCCCAAAAGTGGTGTCGTATTTTCATGTGTCTTAGTCGGTTATTCTACCAGTTCTCGGTTCTTCTGGGTCTGAGGAGCAGCGTCGTCTCAAGTGTCTGGATGTCAAACGGGCGCTTAAATGTTACTTGAGGGTTACGACTGAATTTAGGCAGACAGAGCGTTTATTTGTGCTCATCGGGGGTCCACGGAAAGGATTGGCCGCGTCTAAGCTGACTTTATCCCGGTGGCTTAAAGAGATGATTATTTCTGCTTACCTTTTGGCAGGCAAGCCAGTTCCCAAGGGAGTTAAAGTGCACTCTCCTAGGGGGCAGGCGGCTTCGTGGGCCGAGCGTTCTTTGGTTTCACCCCTGGAGATTTGCAGGGTGGCTACTTGGTCTTCGTTGCATTCCTTTTCTAAGCATTACAGATTGGATGTGCTTAGTCGTCAGGATTCGGCTTTCGGGGCACGGGTTCTTACAGCAGGTTTGCTGGGGTCCCGCTGTTGAATTTACTGCTCTGTTACGTCCCATCAGTCACTCACTGGGCTGGTCCAGAGGGACGCTAAGGATGGAGAAATTAGTCCTTACCTGCTAATTTGCTTTCCTTTAGTCCCTCCGGACTGGCCCAGGCCCCGCTCTGGTAAGTCTGTACTTTGATTTTTCTTTTCCTATGAAGTGTTTAAAGGAGAGCGGTTTGTCCATTTATGGTTGTTAGTTACTGTTTTTTATTCAAACATTTGAAGCTAGTCAATATTATATATAGACATAGGCGGTCGGTGGCCCAACTGTTTGGGGAGGCTAAAGGGGGCGGGGTTAGGGGTGGGGCCATGGGTGGAGCTTAAATCCATAATTGTCTGATAATACACAGAAAAAAAAAAAATAAAAGTCACAATTAATACCTTTTATTAAATTTAGATATTACCTATGTATCATATGTCAAAGAATAAAGTGGTTGCTCAAAGCATATACTAACCAAAATTGCTCAACTGCAAAACACTATGCACAACTTTGTGCAAAAACACACTTAGAACCTTACTGTACCGTAAATATTACACTGGGCAGAACCTAATACACCAATATACCACCCATACAGAAAATTCAGACCATCAACAATATGAAACAAGGGATCATAATACCACAATTCTCATGTAGAGCCACAAAACACCCTAATTCATGTTTAATGTGGGATGAAATGCCATAAATAAGTAAAAAATATAAACCTTTAATGTTGAGCATCTGATTCTCAAAGTGGACATATTCCAAACACTATAATGAAAATAAAATGATCGTTTCTACCTTTGTTGTCTGGTGACTGTTTTTCTGATCATGCTGGCTAAGTATCCGATTCTGCTGCTATCTGTCCTCTTAACTCCATTTCCAGGGCTTCCTTTCCATTTATTTCTTTACTTTCCGCTGTTCTTCTTCATTTTTTGCCTTACATCCGTAAGTAAAAGCTGGGTCCTCTGCAGACTCGACTGTCCAGTGGATCCAGCTTCTGCCTATTTTCTCCATCGATGTGCAGGTTTTCTCCCTTTTCCCTCATCTTATCTCCTTCCTCTCTCTTCCCTCCCCTCCATCCATGCCCAGCATTTATTCTCTCTCCCTTCCCCTCCATCCTTCCTTTGTCTTCCCTCCTCTCCATGCATGTCCAGAATTTCTCCCCTTCATTCATGTGCATCTCCTTCCTGTCTTCCCTTCCCTCCATCCATGTCCAGCAACCCTCCTCTCTCCCCTGTCCGCCATCCATCCAAGTCCACCAACCCTCTTCTCCCCTCTAGCCACCCATGTCCAGCAACCCTCCTCTCTCCCCTGCCCTCCCCTCCATCCATGTCCAGCAACCCTGTTCTCTCCCCTGCCCTCCATCCACCCATGTCCAGCAACCCTGCTCTCCCCTCTAGCCACCCACCCATGTCCAGCAACCCTCCTCTCTCCCCTGCCATCCCCTCTATCCACCCATTCCAGCAACCCTCCTCTCCCCTGCTATCCCCTCTATCCACCCACCCATGTCCAGAAACCCTCCTCTCTCCCCTGCCATCCCCTCTATCCACCCACCCATTCCAGCAACCCTCCTCTCCCCTGCCCTCCATGCACATCCAGCAATTCCCTTCTGTCCCCTGCCCCCCTCCATCCATACCCAGCCCGATTCTCCTCTCCCCTGCCTCCATCCATCTGGGCCAGCGGCACCCTGGGTCTCCCCTTTCCCTCCCCTTGCTTACTATCTGCCCAGCGCCATCTTTAATTTACCTCCGCTGCGTCCCCACTCCCAGCGTTGGCCGCATCATTTCAAAGCTCGCCCTGCTGCCCGTCTCTATTCTCCCCTCGCTCCCTTCGCGACGTGATTCGTTCTGCAGAGAGAGTCCCGCCTTCTGACATCATTTCCTCGAGGGCGGGACTCTGTCTGCAGAACGAATCACGTCGCGAGGGGAGAATAGAGACGGGCAGCAGGGCAGGCTTTGAAATGATGCGGCCAATGCTGGGGACGGAGCGGAGGTAAATTAAAGATGGCGCGACCGCGGGGCAGATATAGTAATAAACGGAGAGGGAGGGAAGGGGACACGGCGCCACTCGCCCGGCTGGGGAGGCTTAGCCTCCCCAAGCCTCTTATACCGGGCGCCTATGTATATAGAGAGAATTTTTTTTGTCTGTTGGTGCCTAGTTGTAGTAGGCACGTGTTGAGGATTTCACAAGCTGGATTTTAGTCTGTGTGGCTGTCTCCTCAGGCTTTGAGTGCACAGAAGGTTTCTTTCCTGCTTTGTTATGGGATACTGGATCTTACAAGTCAGGACAAGGGCTCTTATTGGCTCTCTCTGATGAGTCAGAATTCTCAGTCTCCACCTGCTGGAAGGTGTGCACAACCCATCAGTCACTCGCTGGGCCGGTCCGGAGGGACTAAAGGAAAGCAAATTAGCAGGTAAGGTCTAATTTCTCCTTATCACTTAACTTTCTTGGGGTTTTCTGACAGTGGCTTGGAGGACCAGCTGCTGGGGCAGGTGGTTGCCGAAGAGCGTCCTGACCTAGAGGAGGCTAAAAACCAGCTGATCGTAAGCAATGCCAAAATGCGTCAAGAGTTGAAGGAAATTGAAGATCAGATCCTGTATAGACTTAGCTCTTCTGAAGGCAACCCAGTGGATGATGAGGAGCTCATCAAAGTTCTGGAAGCATCTAAGATTAAAGCAGGAGAAATCAAGGTTAGTAACTGTATATAATAATTTTCCTTCTATTTTTTTTTCTTCATTTCCCATGTTCAGCACTATAAAACAATATAAATAGACATATTAAGCTATTTTGCCTTCTATCTTAGAAAACCTATGATTGAATTAAAAGTCACATAACTCTGGTTCTGTAGCGATCTCTGGATTAAAGGTTGGAATTGTAGAGACTCAGCTTGTATTTAAGAGATTTTACTAAATACAAAGGTACTTAACAATTTGGTATTAGTAGATAACCAATAGGTACATTTAGAGTAACCACATTTAATAGAAATGTTAAATAGTAGTAGTAGTAGTAGATTAGTTTGAAACCAGAAAAATCACACTGAAATGTTATCTATTTATTTAATGCCACCACATGCACCTTAAAATGATGAAAAATTGAGTTCACTCTGTCTGGATTTGAACTTGTGAACCTCAAGTTTATATTTGTGAGCAAGATGCTTTAGAGAGCACAACTATCTCTCCAACTATTAACAAAATAGTGCTTTTGAAGGTGTTTGTGCAGTGCTTAACTGTCTTTATAACAACAGACATGAAAGGATACTTTTGCAGAACTAGGATGGAAAATGATGGTTTTGTCCCAGAACATGCTTCATTTTCATCAGTGCATGCTACAGCACATATATGTTTTCTAAAATCACTACATATATATATAATATGCCAATTGATATATGCAAATCATTTTTTCATATGTTAATGGTGCCTAAGTTTTGTAAAACAATTTTTCACATTATCTACCTTGGGACTATGGAGTCAGTGCCTTCTGTGTTTGAATACTGACCACACAAATTTAATACATGGACTTGTAGCCTTCCATTTTCAGTTAAAAAAAAAAAAAACTGTACAGAGCAGGATACACATATAATCCACCCCTTCCGTCCTGTCCTCCCCATCCCCAATTCAATCTATGCTTTCCCAATAAATCCCAAAAAGACATTTAAGTTCAACATTTAAAATACTCCATGAACAACCAAGTTTTAAACTGTTTCCTAAAATTCAGATAGTCCTGAGAAAGTTTCAGGTCTTCTGGGAGTTTATTCCAGAAACCCAGAAATGCCCCCCAAAAGTATGATGCTCTCATCCTAAGCAGCCTAAACTCTTTAGCTGATGGTAAGGCTAAATTCCACGAACCAACAGAAAGCAACTGTCTCTGTGGTTCATAAATCTTCATATGTACCCCCAAGTAAGGAGGCCACGGCCCCTCAGGACCCTAAATGCCAAGCAAAGGACTTTAAACAAGATTCAAATTTCTACAGGCAATCAATGCAAGGCACAAAATAAAGGTGTAACTTTATCTCAGAGTTTTTATAGGTCACCATTTCCACTGCAATATTTTATACTCTTTCCAACTTTTTCATTATATATTTAGGCAGGCCCAGGTAGACAGCATTACAGTAGTCTAGGCAGCTTAACCCTGTCATCTGGACCACCATGCAAAACTCCTGAGGGCACAGCTAAGCAATCTTCATTTCTGTACATGAAACTGAGCTTTATGCACAGAAATGGAGGTTTTTTAAAAATAATTCTCTACTATATGTATATCCAATAAGCTAGATTGGCGCTAAACAGTATTCTATAAAGGGCACCTAAGAATGGGCCCCCTTTATTGAATAGTGCGTAGCACCGGAATCTGCACCCGAATTTACAGGTGTAAATCCCAGTGCACAAATTAGGTGCAGATCCCCCTAATTCTATAACACTGCGCACATTTTAAGAGAATACCCTGACCCACCCTTGTCCCTCCCATCATTACAGCCACTTTTAAGATCCATGCAGAAACACTTAGACACTGTTCTATAACTGGGCGCATTAGTGTAGTTCCACATGGATATGCTGATTTTGACCCATTTCGGTGCTTTGCTTCCTTTTTAATGCTTTTCAGCATGGAAATAGCACATAATGTTAGGGGCTATATATAGATTTCCCTAGTCTACGTGCATATGGAGGAGTAGCCTAGTTGTTAGAGAATCAGGCTGATAACCGTGGAAGCCCAATTCAAATCTTGCTTCTGCTACTTTAGATCTTTGGCAAGTCACTTAACCCTCTATTATCAAAGTTAAAACCTTAGGACCTAATATTCAGAAGGGTTTAACTGGGGAGGACAGGCTTCTGTCCATTTATATTCAGTCTCACTTAAGCATTTAGGTATGGCTCGGATGGGATTGACATTGAAAAAAGTATTCATGTAAGTGTATTCTCTAAAAGTATGTATGGGAAAATTACCTACAGAAATAGCAGGTGAGTCAATTTTCAAATGGGTAAAAAGAACATACAAATGCAGGTTCGTTGTGTGAACTGACCCTAAAAACTTGCTTAATGTGTTCATATAACATACAGACGAGAATGTAATTTTGTTGTATATAAATATTTCTACAGGCTAAAGTAGTAGTGGCTGAGCAGACAGAGAAAGACATTGATACTACTCGGTTGCAATATGTCCCTGTTGCTGTTCGGACTCAGATCCTTTTCTTCTGTGTGTCAGACCTTTCCAATGTGGACCCCATGTATCAGTACTCGTTGGAGTGGTTTCTCAACATCTTTATGGCCGGAATTGCCAACTCAGCAAGAGCAGGTATCAGTTCCCCTGTTCAATGGTCTGCAGGTGGCAATTCATTTTGTTTTTATTTTAAGATATGTATTTGTGGTGATAATATATTTTGTCAACAGTTGGCTGCTTAAGTGCTGATATTTTTTTTTATTTAAAAATTTCTTATATGCTGCTATCTGCAAATCTAGATGGTTTACAACAATACATACACAATAAATCAGACATACATATTAAAATGCAAAAAAAAAACCCACCAAAGGTAAAACATAATGAAAATAAAAAAAACATATTATGTAATCAACAGAATGTCTGCTGAAATAGTCTTTCAACTGTTTTCAAAAAGAAAGCAAGGACTCTATAAGGTGAATTCTATAAATTGCGCCTAAAAAATCAGCACCAAAAAAATCCACTTAAGCGCTATTCTATAAACCATACCTAAACTTAGGCTCGGTTATAGAATAGTGCTTAAGTCCCAGGGGTTGCACACAAATTTAGGTGCGTCCATTTGCACCAACAAAAACTTGATGCAAATGCCTCTACCTAAATTTATGCACAGAACCCCCTTATTCTATAATTGCACATGTAATCCAAAACCACGCCCAAAGTCTGCCCCATCCTGCCCATGTAACTTCCATTTCCACACTCCTTTTTTATTATGTGTAACATTTAGGTGCGGATTGACTTAAGCGGTTATGTGTTAGCCAGCTTAAAAATAACTGGATATTCAAAGCTGAAGCCCGCATAGATCCTGGCTGAATATTGACTCCTGTGTTTTCAGCTGCTGGTTATGGCTAACAGAACTTTTATTGTTGCTATTTATGTTTCTCAAATGGCCAAAAGGGAAATGTGTCCACAAATTTATATATCTTAATTTTGAAAAATAATCAGTTATAGGCAGTTCAGTTATAGGCCTTGACTATCTATTACTGTTTTCTGACTGGGTGTCATCTATATATGATAAAGACAAGTCTATTCTGCCCCTCTGTACATTGCTCACAAAGATGTTTTCTGTGTACTACTATTTTCTGATTGACCGTAAGAATCTTTTGTTAAGAAATGGTCTATCTATTCTTTATGTATTACCCTTCTCTTGCTTTTTGGCAAATGTACATTTTTATGATTCATCTATCTTGTGCCTTATGCTTTGCTGTTTTCCGTTGTGTATGCCTCTGTTGAGACCTGATTAGTCTTTCCTTTTGTGCATTGCTGTTTTTGCAAGATCACGCTACCATCCTATGTCAGCCTCAATGATTTCTCATTGGTTGTTTCAGAGACGGTGGAGAAACGGATAGAAAATATAAACATGTACTTTACCTTCAGTCTGTACTGTAATGTATGCCGCAGCTTATTTGAGAAACACAAGCTCATGTTTGCCTTTCTGCTCTGTGTCCGCATCATGATGAACTTGGGCAAAATCGACATGGTAAGTATCCATCCATGCACCAGTTTCCTAAACTTTCTTTATTCTTGCTGCCTCCTTCCTTGGTTCTTCTCCCCAGTTCGATGTGATAGAAAACCTGTGAGGTCAGTTTTCAGCTGCAGGCCATTTAACTTTGGATTCTCAGCGGCACTATGCATTTAAGTAGTGTTGCTGAAAATTCACATATTTATTCATTTATTTGTTACATTTGTATCCCACATTTCCCCACCTATTTGTAGGCTCAATGTGACTTACATAGTTCCGGAGCAGCACTTACAGACTCCGGTGTAGACAGATACAAGGTGGTGATGTGGTTAAGTAGTTTGATAGAGCTACTATGGCGCAACCACATTGGGGATTATGCAACAGAAGATTTGTGTCCAGTCTGTACCGTGATTTAGTTACGTTGTGTTGCAGAGATCGGGCATTTATGTTTGATCGGTGGGGTATGCCTTTTTGAACAGGTGAGTTTTTAGGTTTTTCCGAAAGTTTAGATGATAATTCGTATTTTTCAAGGCTTTTGGTAATGTGTTCCACAGTTGTGTGCTAATGTAGGAAAAACTGGACGCATATGTTGATTTGTATTTGAGTCCTTTATATCTTGGGAAGTGAAGATTTAGGTATGTTCGTGCTGATTCGGATGTGTTTCTTGTTGGTAGGTCGATCAGGTCGATCATATATCCTGGAGCTAGACCGTGGATTATTTTATGAACCAGTGAGCAGATTTTGAAAGCAATTCGTTCTTTGATTGGAAGCCAGTGTAGTTTTTCGCGGAGGGGTTTCGCACTATCAAATTGTGTTTTACCAAAGATCGCTGCCGTGTTCTAGGCAGTCGTATATTCCGTTGCAGTAATCAGCGTGGCTTAGTACCATTGATTGCATCATGTTGCGAAATATTCCTCTCGGGAAGAATTGTTTCACACGTTTGAGTTTCCACATTGTGTGAAACATTTTCTTTACTGTGGTTGTGGCTTGACTCTCTAGTGTTAGGTTGTGGTCAATGGTAATGCCAATGATTTTCAGGCTGTCTGAGATGTGGGGAGGGAATAGTCTGGGCTATTAATAGTTGTGAGGTGGGCAGCGCTGTGTTGGGATGAGAGAATGAGGCAGTATGTTTTTTCTTTATTGAGTTTTAGTTTGAATGCCATTGCCCAGGAGTCCATATAATATTAAGCAAATAAAATATCCGTTAAACTTTTATTCCTGCTATTTGTTGCAGTGCCACTTAAATAAATAACTTTTCAGTCAGCCCCAGAATGCCCCTTATCCCACCTTGTGGAGGAGTAGCCTAGTGGTTAGTGCACCAGACTTTGATCCTGGGGAACTGGGTTTGATTCCCACTGCAGCTCCTTGTGACTGTGGGCAAGTCACTTAACCCTCTATTGCCCCTGTTACAAAATAAGTACCTGTATATATGTAAATGACTTTGAATGTAGTTGCAAAATACCACAGAAAGGCAGTATATCAAGTCACATTTTTGTGATTTTCTGCTCATTTTTGTTTGACAATGATATGCAACGATATAGGATGTGTCATTAACATTTCTCATATCGTTGCAAATGCATGTCCATCCCTTGGTTACAAACCCATGATTACTTTGTTATATATATATATACAGGTTTGCTTATTTGTATTGTTTGATTTTGTTCTCTATTCCTTTTTATTGTTATTTGCTTCTACTGTAACATTTGTAAGACATAGAGGGGCATAATCGAATGGCGCCAGCCAAATCGATGGCCGGCCATCTTCGGGGCCGGCTCTGCGACAGGGCAGAGCCAAGCGTATTTTCGAAATATGCTTGGCACTGGCCAAATCGCTTGCCGGGTTTAGAACAGGATCGCCGGGTTTATATTAGATGGCCGGCTTCGTTTTTCAGCCATAATGGAAACCGGGTCCGGCCATCTCAAACCCGGCGAAATGCAAGGCATTTGGGCGTGGGAAGAGCCAGCATT
The DNA here is from genome assembly GCF_901765095.1 of Microcaecilia unicolor. Lineage (NCBI taxonomy): Eukaryota > Metazoa > Chordata > Amphibia > Gymnophiona > Siphonopidae > Microcaecilia > Microcaecilia unicolor. Next base: position 180,702,787 of record NC_044036.1, read on the forward strand.
TGTAGTGCACTGGCCCCCCTCACATGCCAGGACACCAACCGGGCACCCTAGGGGGCACTTAAAAGTTTTTTAAAAACAAAACAAAAATAGCTTCCAGGTGCATAGCACCCTTACCTTGGGTGCTGAGCCCCCCAAATCCCCCCCAAAACCCACTCGCCACAACTCTACACCATTACCATAGCCCTAAGGGGTGAAGGGGGGGCACCTACATGTTGGTACAGTGGGTTTGGGGGTTTTTTGGAGGGCTCAACATTAGCCACCTCAAGTGGAACAGGTAAGGGGGGGATGGGCCTGGGTCCACCTGCCTGAAGTGCACTGCACCCACTAAAAACTGCTCCAGGGACCTGCATACTGCTGCCAAGGAGCTGGGTATGACATTTCAGGCTGGCATATAGGCTGGCCAAAAAAGTTTTAGATTTTTCTTGGGTGGGAGGGGGTTGGTGACCACTGGGGGAGTAAGGGGAGGTGATCCCCGCTTCCCTCCGGTGGTCATCTGGTCAGTTGGAGCACTTTTTTCAGACTTGGTCCTAAAAATAAATGGACCAAGTCCGGCCGGTGAAATGCTCGTTCGAGCCGGCCATTGTTTTTTTTCATTATAAGGTGAAGCTGACCATCCCATATCCACGCCCCTGTCCCGCCCCCCCCCCCCCCCCCCCCGTCCCCACTACCCTACCAACACGCCCCCTTGAAGGTTGGCCGGCACCACGACGAAAAAGCAGTTGGGGCCGGCCAAAATCAGCTTTCGATAATACCGATTTAGCCGGGATCAGGAGATCACCGGCGACCTCCCGATTTCTGTCGGAAGATCGTCGGCGATCCCTTTCGAAAATGAGCCTGATAATGTACTGTATTGTGTGATAATGCTTTTATTTATTTGTAGCATTTGTATCCCACATTTTCACACCAATTTGCAGGCTCAATGTGGCTTACATTTGCCGTAATGGCGGTTGCCATTTCCGGGTAACAGTATAACATATGGTATTACGTTAAGGTGCATACCTATATGGTAACATAGATGAAACATAATATAAATCGCTTTGACAGTATTGTCTTAGGCGATTCATCAAATAAGCTTAACCTTGAATCTTGAACCTTTGTATGCACAAACCTGCAAGTTTCACTTTAATAATCTGTCATTGCTTGCAAGTGCAAGGTATGCAGGAAAAAGAACATGCTGGGATTTAAAAGGAAAATCCAGGTGTACACCTCAACTGATTTTGTCAGCACTATCTCTTCTCTCCCCAGGGGAGGGGAGAACAATTTTTAAAGGGTCTTCTAAGTGGCTGAATTTCTATTTGTCTGAGAGAATTCCTTTGAAACTTGCCCCTGTATGAGGTAACTTTATAAAGGACTTTCTGCACTGCGAAGCCAGTTTTCTATGCAGAAAAAACCCCATTAATTATATGCATAGAAATACACATGGCAACAGAGTGGTGCATATACATTTGATGTATACAGGTGTTTCCAGGGGTATAGTTTGGGTGAAACTGGGGTAGAGTTTTGACAGGCATTCCTATGCTGCCATACAGATATCCATGTCCCTTGTTTCTTTCACCTCCTCTCCCCGTTTCATAATGTGAGTGTTTCAGTTTATAAAATGGATGTTCATGCTGGACATTTCCAGCATATGGATGTCCATCTCATATGTATTTTAAGACAATCTGTATACTGTTCTAAAATACATGTGAGATGGATGTCCATTTGTGAAGTTCTGACTTGGATGTCCATGTTCTGAGTTGGACATTCTTTCTAAAATGCTGCTCCACATATTAAATTATAACATGAGCATAGGCTTTCATTCAAAACTGAATATTATACCAAATTTCATGATGTGCTACAGAGAAAAGACATGCATTGGCAGGGCTACAATGCCTTATAAAAGTCTTCACATTCTTCTGTCTAAAATATACAGTTCAAAATGTATTAAAATAGGAGCTTGTTTTTCTGATATACAGAACATACTCTATACTTTCAACATGAAAGACCAGCTATAAAAATATTCAAAATGTAATTAAGGTTAGAAAACAAGATGGCTTGATTACATAAATCTTCACATCCAATAACACAGTACTTGGTGGATGCCCCTTTTGACAGCAGTGACAGCCATGAATCATTTAGGATACTTGTCTACCAACTTTGCACAGCTCAATCTCAGCTCACAATATGTAGTCTTTACAGTTTACAACAGATGTGTTGTGGCAAGGTTTAGATCAATGTTCTAGTTATTTTGTTTTATTAGATATCTCAGCTGCTTTTGATACTGTTAATCATTACATCATGCTTGGAAGACTTCAGTCCTTTGAACTTTCAGGAAGAGTTCTCGACCGACTTAAATCTTTTTTGAATGGCATTAAACAGGAAGTGAGAATAAACGATAGGTTATGTCCTACAGAGGACTTAATAACTGGGGTACCACAAGATTCATCATTGTCTGCTATTATTTTTAACATGCATTTAGTGCTATTATGTTGGAAGCTGAAGACCGACAAACAAAGAAGTGAAGTGGACTCAAGGAGGATATCAAGACGTCTTTAATAAAAACAACATAAAGACGACCCGATACGGCTGTGTTTCAGCACAAAGACCTGCCTCGGGTGTCAGGTGAATCTACATAAAAATTAAGTACAAACATAAATGAATACAGCATACAATAAATGAATTATCAAATTTAAAAAATCAAATGTTAAAAGACATTTGAATAAAATATAAAAAGAATGGCAGTCTATAAAGAGACACTATAAAAACAATAATACAAATAGAGTGCAAAACCAAAAAATAAAAAGTTCTGTCTGTTTGAGTCTCTGTGAAGTCTAAATAAAAACATAAAAATAGCTGCTTAAATAAAACTAAAGTTAGCAAGGAAGCTATCGTAAAACAATATAATGAAATACTTTGCCACTATCTCTGTAGTTAAAATAAGTGAAATACAATATCAAGCCTCAGCACTACTTTTGAGATCTGCAAGGAAACATGCACTGTTCCATAAATGAGCGCAAACGTGTTTTGGGGTTTTTTTTGCGTGGATCTGCTGTTTCTGTCCCGTTCTGGCACCTTGCATCCATTTAGATTGCATTTTCAAGCAGTGCCATATATAGAATTCCCCTGTAAATGTGCATGACAAGATTTGATTTCATTTAGGCATTTATAATCTACTTAAGCATCAAGTTCAAGGCAGAGAACAATCACGCATTATATTCGGGTACTTTTTCTGTTTGTAGGGGGCTCACAATTGTGGTTTTTTGTACCAGAGGCAATAGAGGGCTAAGTAACTTGCTTAAGGTCACAAGGAGCAGCAGTGGGAATCGAACCCAGGATACTGGGATCAAAGCCCGCGGCCCTAACAATTAGGCCACTCCTCTGCTTTTGGCTAAATTAAAGCTTGTGCTTCCTACTGAAGATTTTAGGACTGCACTGCAAAGCATAGTACTTAATAGCTTGAGTTACTGTAATTTGCTATATTTTGGTTTGCTGCCTTCATGTTTAAAATCTTTACAAACAATACAAAAAGCAGCCACACATTTCTCACTAGTTGGTCTCATTTACAACATATAACTCCAAATCTTATTGAATTATTAGTAAAAAAAAAAAGGCCCGTTTCTGAAACAAATGAAAAGGGCGCTAGCAAGGTTTTCCTCGGAGTGTGTATGTTTGAGAGAGCGTGTGTGAGAGTGACTCAGTGAGAAGAGAGAGTGAATGTGTGAGTGTGTGTGTGTCAGAAACTGAGTGAGACTGGATTGTAAGCTCTCTTGAGCAGGGACCGTCCCTCTATGTTAAATTGTACAGCGCTGCGTAACCCTAGTAGCGCTTTAGAAATGTTAAGTAGTAGTAGTACTGAGAGCCTACGAACACTACAGGGCTTCAGGGCTTCACTGCCACGTAGTGAGCTTCAGAACGTTGGAGGTGGAAATTATTTATATAGATATTGGATACCTATACAGTTGAGGGTTAGATTTAAAATACTTCTTATTCACAAGGCACTACAGCATGACTTTGTTCACTGCTTATCTTCTGTGCTTAAGATCTATAAACCTAGCAGATTTTTACGATCTAAGGAGATACGATTTCTCTCAGTTCTTTCTATGAGAAATATATGTTTTGAGGAATCTAGGAACAGCATCTTCTCAATTACATGACCCAGGAGAAGTAGTAATTAACCATCACAGCAGATATAGTGGCTTTTAAGTACAACTGAAAAGTCATCTCTTTTCCTTGGCATATGGGTCTTTATTTTTCCCCCTAAACCCTCCTCTCCTCTTCCCCCATTCTCTATCTCTGTTAATGGCTCTCATATCCTCCCTGTCTCCTCGGCTCGTAACCTTGGAGTCATGTTCGACTCTTCTCTCTCCTTCTCTGCTCATATTCAACAAATCGCCAAAACCTGCCGCTTCTTTATCTTCGGAATAATATGAGAAAAAACCTCTGTCCTTGGTAAAACTATATACTGGATACAATAACCAAAGATCCACACAATGTATAATAGGCTAACAGCACACCAAAGTAAAGCACTTAACAAATGCTTATACTCCAATATTCACGATAATTATTACCAATACTTTTAATATTTTTGTTAAGAGAGTACCCTCAGAAAAAAAACACCAATTTTAAGGCAACATGATTGATTTCGCCCAGTGGTATAGCACATCTTTCATAGGGCTAACTCTCAATTATAAATATAAGTGCTATTGCCTAAATTCAAGTGCTCACAAATGATATAGTGCTCAAAATGAAAAAACGTGACCTTATCTTTCAGATGTTTTTTTTCAAAATACTGCGCTTGCTCATGCTTGTCCAGCTTGCTTCCCAGTCATAATGTATAACTGTCCCATCGGCTTCCCCTGATAACGCCCGACTCCGCGGGTTTCACCGATTTCCTCAGGGACTTGGGTTAAAGCCGTCTGGTGCCTCAATTCAGGCCAACTGCTGTGGACTGCACCATGCTCATCATGCTTCTTTATCTTCAACATTAGTAAAATTCGCCCCTTCCTTTCTGAACACGCCACCAAAACCCTTATTCACACCCTTGTTACTTCTCGCTTGGACTATTGCAATTTACTTCTCACTGGTCTTCCGCTCAATCATCTTTCTCCTCTCCAATCTGTCCAAAATTCTGCAGCTCGACTTATTTTCCACCAGAATCGCTATGCCCACACTAGCCCACTTCTCAAGTCTCTTCACTAGCTCCCTGTCCGCTTCCATATACAGTTCAAACTTCTCTTACTGACCTTTAAATGCATCCACTCTATGACCCCTCATTACCTCTCCTCTCTCATTTCTCCCTACATTCCTCCTCGTGAACTCCGCTCTCTGAGCAAGTCTCTCTTGTCGTCCCCCTTCTCCTCCACCGCTAACTCCAGACCGTTCCTTTTATCTTGCTGCACCTTATGCCTGGAACCGTCTTCCTGAGCCCATACGTCTAGCTCCATCTCTACCTGTTTTTAAATCTATGCTGAAGGCTCACCTTTTCACTGCTGCCTTTGGCTCCTAGCCGCTACTCATTTGCCCTCCTCCTCCCCTATTCCTCTTTACCCTGTAATTCCCTTGCCCGTAATGTCTTGTCTGTCTGTTTTACCTAGATTGTAAGCTCTTTGAGCAGGGACTGTCTCTCTATGTCAAATGTTCAGCGCTGCATAAATGCTATTAGTAGTAGTAGTAGTAGTATTCATCTAATTTGATGTGATGCTATTTTTATACAAGGTTAGTGAAATAGTCATAAGTTTTTGTTAAAATGTTATTGAATTTTTGTTTAATTCTTTCATCATGTCTTTGTATTATATTGTATATTTTAATGTATTTTATGTTGTTTGTTTTACTTGGATTATTTATGTTTTATTATCATCTGCTTTGGATCTAAGTGGACTATAAATACATTGGCTGGGGATCATCTGAGGATTTGAAGAATGGAGTCTTGCAACAGAATTTTTATTGGATCCAGGTCTGGGCTTTGACTGAGCCACTCAAGGACATTCAGTTTGTTGTTGCCTTTGCTTTGTGCTTAGGAACATTGTCTTGCTGAAAGGTGAATCTTCTCCCTAGTCCCAGGACTATGACAGATTGGAACAAGTTTCTCTCTAGTATCTACCTGTACTTGCAATGTCCATTTTTCTCTCGATCATCACAAGCCTCCGTGTTCTCACTGATACAAAGCATCTTCAAATTTAATGCTTCCACTGTCATGCTTTACTGTAGAAATAATGTTAACAGGGTGATGTGCTGTGCGTGTTTTATGCCAAATCTATAAAGTTCTATTTTGGTTTCATATGACCACAAAATCATCTACATCAGAGCTGCCAAGGGTTCCTGAGTTTTGAGAGGGAGATTTTTAGTACATGCCCCCCAGCCCTGCCCTGCCCCCTGGCACCTCTCAGTCCTACGGCCATTCCAAAAAATATTTTACTTACACCAGTGACAGCAGGAATGGGTAAGAGAGAGAGTTTCAACTCACTCTATTACACCCACTATCCAGCATCTACATAACACGAGGGGACCTTGGCCCCCTCTTAAGCCCACTCCAAAATTATGGCACTGATTTATTATCAACCAGATACTATAGAGATAAGAGTTTTCAGTTTTGGTACAGTATAAGTCATCACAAGAACAAAATATAAGAAAACCAATGGACTTCATTAGGGGCTTATAGCCCATTTAGTTATGTTTAAACTCTGCATGAAACAAAATATTAATTTTTATTTTGACTTATAAAATCACTTGCCCCTGAAACATGTTCAAAACAGAATAATCAATTTGTGAATCTAAAATGTAAACGTCTACAAAACAGATGCAGTTGTCTATCCATGTGCCCCAATAAAAAGGAGAGTTTAATTTTATTTCCATTTAATTTCAGTATATTCCATCTTTATAGGACCAGGCTTCCCAAGGCAGAATACAACAACAGTTAAGATGAACCCATCAAGAAACAGGATATCCTCACTGAAATTTGGCCATCTGTATTATACAGAACAGTGTAGAAAAATGAGCACAAAATACAATTTATAAATTCTGTTTCTCTTCCAGCTACAATAATTTTTTAAGCTGGTTTAGTGATATTCAATTATTATTCTGTGATATTTATATATGGAAAGCTTTCAAATAAATTTAAAAGATGTAAACAAAGAAAAATAAAATATGTTGTCCTCCACCTTTTAAGGCACTTCCTATCCAATTGAAACAGCTTTAGTATTTTTACAGTTGGACCATGAATAGGCAGTCCATTATTTCTAAGAATCTTTTTACTATTGTTTCCAATAGTGTTTGCTATTGTTTTGGGTGAACCAGTATATGTGGAAATTGTCACCACAGTGGTTCACCCAAAACAATAACAAATGCTATTGAAAAACAATAGTAAAGATTATGGGCTAAATAGGCTCACTCCTTGCCCCGAGCCCAACTTCTCTCACACTCTCTCCCTTCACCCATCCAGCAGGCCAGCATCTCCCCCTCTTCCTCCCTCAACCCTCTTCTCTTGAGCCTACCTTTAATTTGCTTCAAAACTTGCCGGCCAGGGCAGCAATTCACAGGCACTGCCCTGCAGCTGGCCCAACATCTTCTCTCTCTGTTGCTCGACCCGCCCCAATGGAAACAGGAAGTTACCACAGAGAGGGTGGGCACCACAGTACATAAGCACCACCATACTGGGAAAAGACCAAGGGTCCATCAAGCCCAGCATCCTGTCCCTGACAGTGGCCAATCCAGGCCCTAAGAACCTGGCAGAACCATAGGCGCCCCGTATAAGAGGCTTGGGGAGGCTAAGAGGCATATTTTCAAAGTACTTTGGGAGGCTAAGTTCCATAGGTTTCTATGGAACTTTGGGAGGCTAAGTGCTTTGAAAATGAACCTCAAAGCCTCCCCAGCCCAACCCTGACCATCTTGTGTTTCTTCTGCTGCCCGCCGTCTCCATCGTCATTTTTACTGCACTGAAGAGTTCTGCCTCGGCACCGGCAATTCAGAGTCAGCCTTCTGCCAGCATCGGGGCTTTCTCTTCAGGCATGTCTCACTCCCTCCCAGCTCTGCAGAAAAGAGGAAGTTACGTTAGAGTCCTGGACGCCCCTGAGGAGAAGCCCCGACGCTGGCAGAAGGCTGACTCTGAGTCTCTGAATTGCCGGTGCCGAGGCAGAACTCTTCAGTGCAGTAAAAATGACGACCGGGGAGACAGCACGACCGACCGGGGAGACAGCAGGCAGCAGAAGAAACAGGGAGAAAGATGCAAGACTCCCAAAACCAGTGGAAGTGAGCCTCTGAGGCATATTTTCAAAGCACTTAGCCTCCCAAAGTTCCATAGAAACCTATGGAACTTAGCCTCCCAAAGTGCTTTGAAAATATGCCTCTTTGTAGCCCAGTAAGTAAACAAGGAAGCCAATTTGGTTAATGTGTTTCCCCAGCATGACATCCTCACTGCCTTCAGCCCAAACAAAACAAACAAACTTTTGAGCTGTTGCATCCAGGTTGTTCTTGATTGTTGATCGTAACAAGGCTAAAGCTGGGGCACATGGAATCACATTTTAATGTCATCTCATTTGTAGGAATTAGCATTTTAGATACACAACTGGATTATTCTGTTTTTAGGCATGTTTCAGGGACAAGTGGTTTTATAGGTCAAAATAAAAATAAATATTTTTTTAATGCAGATCTCTTTTGTTTAAACATAACTAAATGGGCTATAAGCCCCTAATGGTGTATTAGGTTCTGCCCAGTGTAATATTTTTGGTACAGTGAAGTTCTGAGTGTGTTTTTGCACAAAGATGTGCATAGTGTTTTGCAGTTGAGCGATTATGGTTAGTATATGCTTTGAGCAATCACTTTATTCTTTGACATATGATACATATTTAATATCTAAATTTAATAAAAGTATTGTGACTTTTATTTTTATTTATTTTTTTTCTGTGTGTTATCAGACAATTATGGATTTAAGCTCCACCCCTGGCCCCATCCCTAACTCCACCCCCTTTAGCCTCCCCAAACAGTTGGGCCACCGACCGCCTATGGGCAGAACCCAAAAAAATTAATAATGATCAATGGACTTTTCCTTCAGGAATCTGTCCAAACCCCCTTTAAACTCGGTTGTGAATCGCTGCCACTGCCTGGCAAGTTTTGAAACAAGTAAAGGTAGCACTCTGCAAGAGGGTTGAGGGAGGGAAGAAGGAAAAGCGGAGATTCCGGTCCAGGGAGAGGCCTGGGCCCGGGGAATTTTGTCCCCCCCCCCTGCCCCCTCCTCTTGGCGGCCCTGGTTATTTGTCCTTGTTTAATTACTGCATTAAAGAAGATTTTGGTTCAAGACTTATGAGTTTTCTTTTTTTTTTTAATTTATACTTTTAAAAAACTTACATCTCAAGTGATAACACTTGTAAAGAAATACAGATAGGCATAAGTATTGTGGATAAATACATCCAAAAGATTTTTGTATATAATCTTCTTTAGACCACAAAAAAGGGAGGGGAGTTTAGGCATTATTCCAGGAGAAAGAAAACCATATATAACAATTTAAACATGTATATAGCTTTACACGCCTATCCAGATATCAACTTAAATCAGCCCAATATCAGATACTAAGTTTCTGACAGTTTTTTTAAGTCTATAGATGCTTTCAAATGTTCAGGATTGAAGAAGATGTATTTAAGCCCTAAATATTTTATCACACATTTACAGGGATAGTTCAAATAAAAGGAGGCTCCTATTTCTAGGGCCTCCTTTCTAATAGCTAAAAATGCCCTTCTTCTTTCCTGCGTTTGTTTAGCAACATCGGAGTACATCCATATTTTTGACCCACAAAATAGGGACTGTGCATGTCTAAAGAATAATCATTTGACTGCTTCTAAATCTTGCTCAAATATGAGGACACTATTAAAGTATTTCTTTCAGAATCCTCATTTAATGAGGACTCTAAAGTTCTGTTAAGTTCAAATTTTGTCCATATTTTTCCCATGTGACTCTGTATCTGTTCCTGGTTCACTTTTCTTCTTTTGTGAAATATAATAAATTCGATTAATTGGAGGTATAAGTTCAGGGGAATATTTCAAGACCTCTATCAGATATTTTTTAAAGGCTTCTAAAGGAGAAGTCCCAGTTTAATCTGCGGTTATAATTTTCCAGTTGTTTCAAGCTTCCTATGAATAACAGCATTATCCTTTATTAGCATAGTTGAAGTTCCTTGAATCTTTTCTACTTCAGTTTTAAACTGAACCATTTGGTTTTTAGAGTCAGTTTTAATTGTTTCTATAGATTTAGAAAGATTATCCACAGTACCCACAAATGCTGCCAAATGTTCCGTTGAGTCAGTAAGTTTAGTATCAAGTTGTTGGAGAGCATCCCATATGTTCTCTAAAGTTACCGTCTGAGGTTTTACCAGAGAAACTCTGTAAGCTTGATAGCCCGCCTCTGTTAAGTGCCTCTGTCAGTTATACTCTCTTCCTGGCCTCTTGCTTGGGAGACCCCTTCGACGACTTCCGTTTTGGGCGTCCCAATAGGAGAGGGAGGACCTTCGGGCACAGGCGGTATGTTGGGCTCCCGGGGCGAAAGAGTAACATCAAGCCCCAAGTCTCGTAGCTCTCCCAGCAAAGAGACAGCAGGGCGGCTCCCAGTGAATAATTCTGGAGTCCTCATGGTGAACCTTTCGATTGACGGCTGTGATGGGGAGGAGGTCCTGACCGCCGTGGCTCCGGTCTTAACCGCTCCCTTACGCTTCGTGTGCAGCATATTGGTAATGTAGAAACAAGTTAATTTCACTACCGTCGTCTAGAGGTCTCATCCGAGATTGCGGCATGCCGCCATCTTGAAACGCCCCGCCCCCGAGTTATGAGTTTTCTTGTAGTAACAATTTAGACATCCCAGACTTTTTGTTTTCTTATCCATAATTACTTTTTGAATATTTCTACAATTGTTCTTTCATGTTTAAATTAGAGGAGTGTGGTAGCCGTGTTAGTCCACTCTTAAGGTTATCAATAGAAATCAAACAAAATAAAACATGGAAAAGAAAATAAGATGATACCTTTTTTTTGGACATAACTTAATACATTTCTTGATTAGCTTTCGACGAAGAAGGGCAACCTTCGAAAGCTAATCAAGAAATGTATTAAGTTATGTCCAATAAAAAAGGTATCATCTTATTTTCTTTTCCATGTTTTATTTTGTTTGATTTCTATTGATGTTTAAATTATAAAGTATGTTGTTTAGATCAGTAAAACAAACTCTTGACATTAATACATATGTTTAAGGCAGAATGAATAATGTATAAGTATATAAAGACTTTTACAAGGCATGATACATATGTGGGTCGCAACACTGAAATTAGAAAGCTAGATGGGAATCAATGCGAACATCTGCATTCTTCTTCTTAGCCCCTACACTTTGGAATTGTCTTCCTAAAGAACTTAGGCTTGAAGATCCTTATACTCACTTTCGCAAAACTTTAAAAACACATTTCTTTCGAGATTCATTTGAAAATAATGTTTAAAATAAAAACAAAGGAGAGAGAAGGAAAAAGGAGGAAGAAAAAAGAAAAAAAAATTTAGATTTTTTTTTTATTTTATTAAATGTTTTTTTGACTATAGCCTGAGAAATTTGTACGAATGTTATTAATAGAATGACTTTTTGCTCAGCTTTCCTATCATAAATGGATTTCAGAGTATGTTTACAGTATCTACTGTTTTTTAATGTTATTTTAATGTTATATTATATTGTAAACCGTTCTGATTTACTTTTGTAATAAGTGACGGTCTAGTAAATGAATAAATGATAAAAGGCACAGAGTTGGGTGACCAGAATTTCTAAGAGGATGGAACAACTCCCCTATGAGGAAAGGATTAAAGAGGACTCTAGCTTAGAAAAGAGACAGGTAAAGGAAATGTGATAGAGAGCTATAAAATAATGAGTTGAGTGGAATAGATGGGCATAGATCGCTTGCTTATTCTTTCCAAAAGTACAAAGACTACGGGAAATGCATGAAGTTACTAAGTAGTACATTTAAATCAAATTGGAGGAATATGTTTTCACTCAGTGTATAATTAAGCTCTGGAAATCATCTGTAGAGAATGTGGTAAAAGTATATAGCAGGGTTTTTAAAAGGTTTGGACAAGTTCCTGGAAAAGAAATCCATAAACTGTTATTAAGGTGAACCTGACAGAATGCCAGTGCTTATTCCTGGGATAAGCAGCATGAAATATATTTTGCTCTTTTGGGATCTTGCTTGGGTACTTGTCACATGGATTGACCACGGGTGAAAATGGGATTCTGAGTTTGATTGATCTTCAGTCTGTCCCAGTATAGCAGTATTTTTGTACTTATGTTCTTTTCTGCTTATAAAGTGCACTGGTAGGCCTAAGTATGTGGATCTTGGTACTAGAACAGCAGGAGATGCTGTAGAGCAGGACCGAATTCTATAACTAGAGCTGTGAATGAGGGAAACTTCTTTATATTGCATACTAATTCCAATAAAGGAAAATACCAATTTTGGTTTGCAATGTTATACTGCTTTTTTAACCATGCACTTTTTGTACTGGAAAATATGTTATTCTTGTTCTATCAAGCAATGCACATATATTTGCATTTGTAGGATGAATGGCGATACCTTCTTTCTGGGGGCACCATTCACACAGCACGTGATAACCCTGCCTCTGAGTGGCTGTCTGAAAGAGCATGGCGTGACATTTTGGCTTTGACCAGTCTAGAGAACTTCTCCAGTTTTGCCGATGATTTTGAGCTGGATCTGCAGGCATTCCGAAAGATTTTTGACAGTTCTGAACCACACAGGTAAGACACTCCCTGACCGACTGAGTCTTGATGATGCTATCCTATCATGACAAATGTTTACGGATTTCTGAAGCACTGGATAAGTCTGGCAAAAAGATCAAGGTTTGATGTTGTATGGGGTCATTTACTGGACAATTTTCCCTTTCAAAATCAGGCCAGCAGAACAGAGCAGGTGCTTCCAACCCACGTATCACCCCTTTTAACCACAGGTGAAAGTGCTAGCACTGTTTTTACCTATGGGGAAAAGCAATATTCAGCAACCTTGTTTTATGCAGTAAATATCCATTTCTCTGAGGACAAACAGGCTATGCAGTCCTCATAATTATATGATATCATTCAGTGGTGCCTGGGAAAGGGCTTGATATTCAAAACAGCTGAGCAATATTCAGCATGAGAGGGACCGCATAAAAATATATCAATAACTTAGGGCCCTGTTTACTAAGGCACGCTAGCATTTTTAGCACTCCCTAATGCTAGAGACACCCATATATTCCTGTGGGTGTCTCTAGCATTAGCACATGTAATTTTATTGTGCAATTAAAATGCTAGTGTACCTACAGTGCGGCTAAGTAAACAGGGCCCTTAATGTTATAACTTTATGCATCTATTTAGCTAAAATATCCATATAAGTCAGATCATTGAATATGCAGTCCTAACTATCCATATAAAGTTAGGAATTCTGTTTCTTCATTTAGGGGCCCTTTTACTAAGCTATGGTAAAAAAATGCCCTGAATTAGCGGCGGGGGCCATTTTTGCCGTGTGCTGAGGCCCTTTTTACTGCAGCACGTTGTAATCCATGGGACACTGCCAGGTTTGTAATCCACAGGATACCTCAATTTCCTGGATCTCCCAGCTTGCCAGTCCTCTCACAGGGAGAAACCAAGTCAGTCACTTCTGCTTTCTCCCCCTTCTGGCCCCCAGTGTCCGGTTTCAACCCCAAATGGATACACCCAGCTCTGACCTAGGTGGCCGCCTAGGCTGCAGCTAAGATGCTGGATTCATTGGGCTCCTCTATCCGCCCCTTTCTAGCTTCTGACCACTGCCCACAACTGTAGCTCCTCCAGCTGCTTGGGTCTCTGAGCACTCTTCCAAGTCCACCCTTAATTCCAGGGCAATAGTCACTCTCAGTCTGAAGGGCAACCCCCACCCCTTTAGCCTTCCTTCCTTCCCCTTCCCCTAATGGGGAGGGAAGGCACTTGTATCCCTTCCCCACTCCTCAGGTCCTGTTACCTCTTTATATTATCAAAGTTCACCACCCATGTCACAAACTCAGGTTAACAGTTATTTTCCTTTCTTTCCTATTCCAAAACACAGTCATTTAGTATACACATTTCAACTGGTTCAGTTTCACCCCTGTCTTCACTCCCACCTCTTACAGCCTGGGAAATGAAAGGGTCCCACCTTCCTTGTCAGCTCCAACACCTGACAACCACCCACTCTTGAAACTTTCACCTACTGTTAGAGTGCTGCTGTAGCCACTTCTTCCCTCCTTTCATTAAGTCAAAGAACCATGTTGCCATGAGTCCTTTCAACTGCCCACCTTTGACTCAAGCTAGAGCAGAAATGTCCATGAGCTCCCTCTGGGATCTTCTCCAGCCATCCTCCACCTTTCCCAGCCTGCCAGTCCATGGACTCCTCTACAGTACCACCTCCCAGCTGTCTAACATCCTCCTGATCAGTCCCACCCAGCTGTCTCCTATCATCCTGATCAAGCCCCTTCAGATCCTCCTCCTTTCCCCTGGGATTCTGGGACTCACAGTGTGGGTAGCACTTCCTGGTCCTACCCAGTGCCTCCCTCAAGGACTGCTGGGACTTGTAGTCGTTTAATCCCACTAACCTCAATGGAGAAGGAGACAAGCTGCTCTCCTGAACTGGCCTGGGTCTTTTGGTTCTGGACCTTCTGGCCCTGTACTCCCGTGGGGTTTTTAGGTATAAAAGGGACTTTCCCCTTCCTGCTCCCTCAGATTCCCAATCCATGCTCCCTGCCTGATCTCAACATAAAAAGGCTGAAAAAGACATCCATTGAGGTGGTGGTAAGGGCTCCCACGCTAGCCTGGTGGTAACCGGATACGATTATCGCCAGGTAACCCCCTGTGAAAATATTTTTTAAAAATATTTCCACTAGTGCCGGAAATGCCACATGCTGGGGGTGGAACTACCGCTGGTGCCCACATTGGGCCAGCAGTAGTTCCATATTGACGCACATTAAGCCCTCGGTGGGCTTGTAAAAAGGCCCCTTAGACTTACATGGATATCTGAATATCACTGCTGTCTGGACAACGTTTGACTCCCACTTAGCAAGGCCTTATATACCTAACTTTTAACCATAAATTGATTGCTACAGCCAAACATCCATTCAGAGGGGCAGGAATTTAAACAATTTTTTTTATTTAAATTATGAAATCACAATCACAGAAAACCAAACCTGTGATATACACATGCCTACTAAGAAACATTAAGGAAAAAGGAAAGAAAAAAATGTTCAAACATACAAATTGTCCACAATAACAGGTAATAAAGGTGCCCAGAAACAGGAAAATTAAAGATTAAATCAAGTAAAGATGCATCCTCCACTAAATACCCCTAGCTGACCCTAATAGCAGGCAATTAAACCTTAGCCCTCAATTCTTCTTTTGCCAAAATAAAGTCCAAGAGCAATTTGGGATCTATAAAGTGTAACCCCAACCCCTGCCCCTTGGGAGGGGACTACACTTCAGCCTTAGAGAAGTTCTCCTTACTTGGAGAAAAACTCCTTGGCTGTGTTTAACCTTATACCTATGATTCCGTATCAGACAGGCTGCAAGATGCAAGGCTAAACTTTAAGACTTTTATTCCCTGGATAAAATAATTTGGATTAAAGGACACAGGAAGAGATACACCATTAGCCAAACATAAATTTATCATAGCAGCTTATTTATTACAAATAGGAAAATAGACATCTAATTGCTGCTTTGCCATTTATAATTCATAAGTAGTACATACAAAAAGTCTTTTTCCTTTCTTGTTCCTGTTGAGGAATTACCAGCCTGGAGCAAAAGTGCAATGCAATGCTAGCAAGATTCCTGTTTCTGCAGTAATAAACCATTCCTTTTATACGTTTATCTATGTGTGTACGTGCCCATATCACATAACTATTACTATATCACATGACTTTGTGGTATATGGCCCAGTTAACATAACTTTCACCAACCAGCCTACCAGACTCTTGTTTGTAGTTTTCCTCCATTGTCATTGGTTGACTTCACAGCATGATGACTGCATGAACCTTGCTTTTCCACTCACCTGCTCCACATCAGCTTCCCCTCCCCTTGCTTAAACATGTGTATGTGTCATTTTGCATACTCAGCTCATTCCATTCTAACCACCTAGATTGCTCCATCTCCTTACACACAATACCCTAGAGATTTCTTCAGACCATCCTTTTGTCTTGTTTACTGTTAACCACTTATCTATCCAGCATAGCTTATCTCTCCAGGACATTATTGCCTCAGCTGACCAAACACACCAGGGGAACTTACATGCCATCTATTTTTATTCAATACTTCAGAACCTTAGATCTGGTCATGCTGGACCTTACAGGGCATAAATTACAGTACATTTCTACAAAAGAAATAACTTGTACTGTCAAATAACAAAACACATTGCGAAGGAAATGTTAACACAAAATTCTGGGTCTTAACACCAGAAATACCTGGCATCTTTTTTGAATTTCTCTAAACAAGTCAGGAAAAACACTTACTTTAGATCCCATAAACAGCTCATTCATAAAGTAGAAATACAAACGAAGGATACAAATGAAGGATATTATTTCTATCTGGTTCTAAAGCAAAAGTGAAATCAAAGTGATGATTCCAGAACTCTGCCAAATTCAATTGATTTTTCTGACAACTTCCTAAACTTTTCTCACTTCTCAACATCAAATATTGGGCCTGCACAAATGATGGTAAAGCAGCTGAAGATATTTTTAAGATCTCAATAAAGTATTTCCATACCATATCAGATGGTGAAATCAGAGGCGATTTGGGAAAATTCACAAATCTAAGATTTTGCTTTCTGATTTGATTTTCCAGATATTCAATCTTCTTAAATGAGTACAATTTGTCCTTAATAGAGCCACATTAGTAACTTGAAGCTCAGCCAACTTGGCCTCCAAAGATCCAGTCTTGTTAGAATGTTGCTCAAGAGTCTTATCATGAGCTGCAATAGATCCAGACACCTGATTCATCTGAGTAGCAACAGTTTCAGTAACTTTAAGAAAAGAATTATTAAGAGTCTGTAAGGCCTCCCAAATGGAATCCATGGTTACGATGTTAGACTTACCAACTCCAGCAGCCAAGGCATAGGTAGCAGCGAGTCCCCAAGAGGAAACTGTAACTTCATGGATCTACAACATTTCCTTCTCTCTTGATGGCAAAACTCCAGGGACAGTGTACTTGAATGTAACTCACCTTGAGCTACTACTGAAAAAGGTGTAAGCAGATATCCAAATAAATATATAAATATGTGAGAAACAATGTCCTGCTTGTCCTCAGAGAAAGCCGAAGTTATTTACCTGTAGCAGGTGTTCTCAGAGGACAGTAGGACATGCATTCTCACATGCCGTCCCACCTCTCCTTGGAGTTGTATTCCTTCAGCTAGAGTATTGAACTGCTGGTCCCACGCTCACGCATTATGCAGAAATGCACCAGCATATGTATGCACAATGGGATGCTGTCCAAGGCCTCTTAAAGAGATGATATGCTGAGCAGTATCCACACCAGGCTTCATTGGGTGATGTTACCTATATGTAAGAATACATGTCCTACTGTCCTTGGAGAACACTTTCTGTAACCACTATATATTGTAACACTTAGAAATGTATGGATAGGCAAGAGATATATTTAATAATAATAATGGTGTCAATGTTCAACACAGTTTAACCGGCCAGAAACAGCTTCTGTGATTATGCATGTGATTACATATGTTGAGGTATGCATTGTGTGTTAATGTTACTATAATCACAGAAGTTTGATCAAACTGTTACCTTTTTGCAGAGAGCCTTTGCCTGGCAAATGGGATATCGAGTTGGATGCCTTCCAGAAGCTGCTAGTTCTACGCTGCCTCCGAGGGGACAAAGTTACTAATGCTATGCAGGACTTTGTGTCTGCGAATTTGGGGCAGAGGTTCATTGAGCCACAGGTAATTCAGTGAAAAAAGATGATGTAAGAATCAAGGAAGACATTTCATACTCACACAGTTGAACTTCTCACTCTTACTCCCCAATTCTTTCAATTATTGTGACAGCACTCTGTGGCTTGTAGACCCAGCCAAACCCCAGGAAAGTTGCTTCCCAGGCTGAGCTTGAGCCTCCCCTTGACCTCTGGAAGCCTATCATCCTTCTCTCGACTCTTGTGGAGAGTACAAGAATACACCTGGCTTCTAGATCTAGAACCTTTTATCCTTCCCTCCAAAATTAATTTTGGAGGCACCCTTTGACTAGGGACCAATAGGCTTGCAGGACCATCCCTGCCACTGGCAGACTAGGCACTGCCTAGAGTGGCAGAATTCAAGGGACAGTGTCACAGCAGGACTGGATCTGCTGTCTCCTGTCCTCTTCTCTGCTGCTGCTGCTGCTACCACTACCATCCTATTTCTGTCTGGGCCTTCCTGAAGCAATTAAAAGTAGCATGTATAGTACGTGGCTTCTTAATACAGATGTGTGCTCAAGATCTTCAGGATCCTACCAGCTCCTTCATAAACGTCTTGCCAGAGAGGATGGGACCCAGCAGACCTTGAGCATACACCTGAGCTAAGAGTCCCCACACTGTGCATGTAGCTTTCAAGTATTTTAGGAGGCCTGCAAAGAAATGGGGCAGCAGCAGAAGCAACATCAGGAGAAGAAGGGAAGGAACATGTTCTTTGAGAGCAAGGGAAGATGTGGGAGAGATGCTAAAAGGAGGGGTGGAGGAAGAAAAGAGGAAATTATGGACATGGAAGGGGAGGGGGCTAAGAGGAGGTGAGGTGCTCAACATAGGGATTAGATGAAGGGGAGATGAAATACTAGTCCCCTGGGGGTGAGTTGAGAAAGGAAGCAGAATGCTGGCCACCTGGAGAGAATTTAGAGGGGGAAGGGAGATGGCCACTAGGGAGATGCTGGATAGGGAAAGAGAGAGGAAGGAAAGAGAGGCTGGACTATGAGGGATAGGGAAGGAGAGGGGAGATGCTGAACTGGTGGGGTAGAAAACGGAAGGGAAGTAAAGGGGATTTGCTGAGCTATGGTGGTGAGAAAGGCCTTGAACTACCCCTGTGGGGGTATGCTGAAAGTTTGTCTGAGGCATCAGAAACCCTTGAACTGTCCCTGCAGGCATGTCCATCCTCCATTACCTCACACTGCAGGTAGGTTAGATTTGGACCAGAGACTCAAGAATGTCTTCCATGTTTACCAAAAGGGCACACAGGGGTGTCCTGCTACATAATCATTTTATGAGATGCATTGTTAATATATGTGATTTTTATATGAGTTGCTTATAATATTTCATAAATGATAATTTTGTTTTAAATTTTTGGATTGTAACTTGCATTGGGCTAACACAGAGAAGCATGTTTAAATTTCACTAAATAAGTAAATAATAAGAAAATAAAGGAGATTATTTTAGAAGCATCTCCACGTGAAGTGGCATTTACATTTGTACAAAATCACATACACATATAAAATGCGATTCCCAAAAGCTGCTGTTATACACCTGGAGATCCGCACATGCAGAGATTTTAGGTGGGGGGGGGGGGAGACTTGGTTTTCCATATTTTACAATAGAAATACACATATATGGGGGGGGGGGGGGGGGGGGAGAGAATTTCAGTTGGGTTTTTCTCCCAGCTAAGAGGTGCACACAGATTTTGAAAAAGTGTTGTTTGAGGCAGGACTTTGCACACAAGATTAAGGGAGTAATACTTTTTAATAGCCCATTGTTTAATTCCATCTTCTTAATGAAACAAAATTAAAAGTGCAGCTTCACTAATTAATTGGCTATGTTTACACGTATAGGTTTGTAAAATTGGCCAGCTAAACATGGAAGTTGCAAAATAGCCACCTCCGTGTGGAAGCAACAGCACTTCCAGTTGAAGCTGCAAAGTTCATTTATTTCATTTTATCTATGCATATATTTATAAAAGGGCTGTAAATACACATTTCCATATCATCAAGCTGATCAATCCATAGACTGGTGGGTTGTGTCCATCTACCAGCAGGTGGAGATAGAGAGCAAACTTTTGCCTCCCTATATGTGGTCATGTGCTGCCGGAAACTCCTCAGTATGTTCTCTATCTCAGCAGGTGGTGGTCACACACAGCAGCAGCTCTGGCTAGGCCTCCAAGCCTAATCCTTAGGTTTTGTTGAGGCCTGGGGTTGAGGGCTCTTTTGAGCAAGTGCAAACCTGGTGGTGCCAGGTCCCTCCTTTTCTCCCCCCTCCCGCTGGCTCCGTTTAAAAAAAAAAAAAAAAAAAAAAAAAAATATATATATTTTTAAACGTCTTTAAAGGCGTTTAATTCGACGTTTCTTTAAACGTTCATTGCAGCTACTCACTGGGACACCAGTTCGTTACAGCTCGGAGCGGCAAGCAGGTAATTTTACCTTTTTATAGCGGGCAGGGGGTTCTCCGATTCTTCTCCTCGTGGCAATGGCGTCGGAGGGCGAGGGCGCAAAGGGTCGCTCCCCGGATCGCTGGAGCGCTTCTAGAGGGGATGCGGGGGTTTTACAACCTGATTCGCCCTTGATGGGTGATAGTTTAGTGACCGATGAATGTCCCGGTCGTTCCTCCGGCGTGGCGGTTTTTTCCCGCCATAAACGCCCATCCCCCGCTCCTCGCCTCCGCCATCTTGGCCGGCCACGCGGCTCGGACGGCTTCTTCGGGGCCGCCCTTGAGGTTGGAGACATTAATGCCATGAACGCCCTTAATTTGGGCGACGGCACAAAAGCGGCTAAAGTTAAGCGCCGTTCTTCCCGCGCGGCTCCTTCACGGAGTTTCGCGCCGGACGCCATTTTGGATGCGCAGCATGTCTCTCCCCCGCTATTGCGAGCGCCGGTTGAGAGTGCGTCTAGGGCTGTTGCCCAGGCTGCGGAAGTGCACAGTCTGGGGGTTTCTCCCCCGAGTTTGTTTTGCTGCTGCATCAGGCTTTCCTCATGCAAAACGCTGCCCCTGCTCCCTCTTCTGATAAAGAGGTTGAGATTCCCAGAGGTAAACGCCCTCGGGTTGATTTCCAGGCCTTGGAGGACTTTTGTCTCCTCCGATGTAGATGAGGGCAGCGTGTCTGAGGTCTCCCAACGATCCTTTGCGGATTCCTTGGAGGAGATAGATCCCCGCTCGGCTGGAGCGGATGACCCCTCTGCAGCGCGGCTTTTTAGCCCAGAGGATTTGCCCAACCTGTTGTTACAGGCCATGGACACTTTGAAGATTTCCTCTCCGGAGGACGTCTCTCCCTCAGCCCCTGTTGGCTCGGCCATTATGCTGGGGACGAAGCGCCCGCCTAGAACCTTCCACGTGCATGATGCCATGCACACCTTAATTGCGGCTCAATGGGATGTCCCGGAAATGAGCCTTAAAGTGGCTAGGGCTATGTCCCGCCTCTATCCTTTGGCTGTGAGTGAACGTGAGGCCTATCTGTGGCCTACCGTGGATTCTTTAATCACTGCGGTGACTAAGAAAACGGCGTTGCCGGTGGAAGGTGGCACGGCCCTAAAGGACGCCCAAGACAGAAGATTGGAGGCGGCCTTAAGGTCGTCCTTTGAGGCAGCTGCTTTAAGTTTGCAGGCCTCAGTTTGCGGCTCCTATGTGGCCAGGGCGTGCCGGACTATGGTGCAGCGGGCTTCCCCCTCGGATCATTCCTTGAGGGCTGATTGGCCGGCCCTGGAATCGGGCTTAGCCTATTTGGCAGACTTGCTGTATGATGTCTGGAGAGCCTCAGCTAAAGGCATGGCTCAGACAGTCTCTGCGCGGCGGTGGCTTTGGCTGAAACATTGGTCTGCTGACCACGCCTCTAAATCCCGCCTGGCTAGATTGCCTTTTAAAGGCAAGCTGCTCTTTGGGGTCGAGCTGGACAAAATCGTGACCGATCTCGGCACGTCTAAGGGCAAGAAATTACCAGAGGTCAGGGCTCGGGTTAGTACTCGTCCCGATACCTCCAGAGGACGGTTGCAGGAAGCCCATCGGTACCGCCCGGCAAGTCAGGTTCCTCTGCCCCCTCTTCCTTCAAGAGGAATTTCTCCCCCAAGCAGCATTCCTTTCGCAGAGACCGCCGTCCCGGAGGTGCTCCCTCCGGTCCTCCCCCAGGGTCTCGTACCCAATGACGGGGCCTTGGTCCACGCCCCAGTGCAGATTGGAGGACGGCTGTCCTCGTTTCTGGGCGAGTGGACCACTATAACTTCAGACGCGTGGGTGCTGGAAGTCATCAGAGACGGCTACAAGCTAGAGTTCTGCCAACCCTTAAGAGACGGGTTTGTACTCTCTCCCTGCAAGTCTCCGGTCAAGCTGTGGTAGTGCAGCAGACCTTGGACAACCTGATCCGCCTGGGTGCGGTCGTTCCGGTGCCAAAAAATCAGATTGGCAAGGGACGTTACTCCATTTACTTTGTGGTTCCAAAGAAAGGAGGTTCTGTCCGGCCTATCCTCGACCTCAAAGGGGTCAATCGGGCCTGGAAAGTGAGGCACTTTCGCATGGAGACTCTCCGCTCTGTTATAGCGGCAGTGAAGGCAGGAGAGTTCTTGGCTTCCTTGGACATCAAGGAAGCGTACCTGCATATTCCCATCTGGCCTCCTCTCCAACGCTTTCTGCGTTTTACAGTCCTGAGACGACACTTCCAGTTCAGAGCCCTCCCTTTTGGGTTGGCTACTGCTCCGCGGACCTTTTCCAAAGTAATGGGGGTCATAGCGGCCTTCCTGCTAAAGGAAGGAGTACAAGTCCATCCTTATCTGGACGACTGGTTGATCCGAGCCCCCTCTTATGCAGAGTGCGGCAAAGCTATGGTAATTGCTCTTTTGAGCTCCCTGGGATGGATCATCAACTGGAAGAAGAGCCAGCTGCGCCCGACTCAGTCCCTGGTGTATCTGGAAGTTCGATTCGACACCCAAGTGGGCAGAGTGTTCCTGCCAGACAATCGGATTGTCAAGCTTCAGGCTCAGGTGGACTAGTTCCTAGTAGCCTCTCCTATTCGGGCTTGGGACTACGTGCAGCTGTTGGGCTCTAGGACGGCCACGATGGAAGTAGTGCCCTGGGCCAGGGCTCATATGAGACCACTACAGCTATCTCTGCTGCTGCGCTGGACTCCGATGTCGGAGGATTATGCTGTGCGCCTTCCCGTGGACCCAGCAGTGCGCAAGGCGCTGAGCTGGTGGACGCAGACAGACAAGTTGTCTGCAGGATTGCCTCTGGTGACCCCGGAGTGGATTGTCGTCACGACAGACGCCTCTTTGATGGGCTGGGGAGCCCACTGCTTGGGAAGGACAGCGCAGGGGCTCTAGTCTCCTGCAGAGGCAAGTGGTCTATCAACTTCCTGGAACTCAGAGCCATTCGGTTGGTGTTATTGGAGTTCATCCCGGTACTGGTGTTGAAGCCTGTACGGGTCCTGTCGGACAATGCCACGGCTGTGGCCTATATCAACCGCCAGGGAGGTACCAAGAGCGCCCCTCTAGCCAAGGAGGCTATGAGTCTTTGCCAGTGGGCGGAAGCGAACCTGGAGCAGCTTTCAGCGGCCCACATTGCCGGAGTCATGAATGTCAAGGCGGACTTTCTCAGTCGCCATACCTTGGAGCCCGGAGAGTGGCAACTATCTGCTCAGGCGTTCTTGGACATCACGAAGCGCTGGGGCCAGCCGAGCCTAGATCTGATGGCGTCATCGGCCAATGGCCAAGTGCCGCGCTTTTTCAGCAGAGGACGGGACCCTCGATCCCTGGGAGTAGATGCTCTTCTCCAACAGTGGCCGACACAAGAGCTCCTCTATGTGTTCCCGCCCTGGCCCATGTTGGGCAGGGTGCTAGACCGGGTGGCAAAGCATCCCGGCAGGGTAATCCTGGTGGGTCCGGATTGGCCCAGACGTCCCTGGTATGCGGACTTGTTCAGGCTCTCAGTCGACGATCCTCTGCGGCTGTCAGTGGAGCAGGGCCTGTTACATCAGGGTCCCGTGGTGATGGAGGATCCCTCTCCCTTTGGTCTTACGGCCTGGCTATTGAGCGGCAGCGTCTGAGGAAGAAGGGCTTCTCAGACAAGGTCATCGCCACTATGCTGAGAGCGAGGAAGCGCTCTACTTCTACTGCTTACGCCAGGGTTTGGCGTATCTTTGCAGCATGGTGTGAAGCAGGCTCACTTTCTCCCTTCACTGCTCCAATTTCTTCAGTGTTGGCGTTCCTGCAAGAAGGTCTGGAGAAAGGCCTGTCGCTCAGTTCCCTTAAAGTCCAGGTAGCGGCTCTGGCTTGCTTCAGGGGCCGCCTGAAGGGTGTTTCCCTGGCTTCGCAGCCAGATGTGGTGCGCTTTATCAAGGGAGTTAATCACCTGCGCCCTCCTTTGCACTCAGTGGTACCTGCGTGGAATCTCAACCTGGTGCTAAGAGCATTGCAGAAGCCGCCTTTTGAACCCTTGTCGAGGGCATCTCTGAAAGACCTGACGTTGAAAGCAGTCTTTTTGGTGGCTATCACTTCAGCCAGAAGAGTTTCCGAGCTCCAGGCGCTCTCATGTCGAGAGCCTTTTCTGCAGTTCACTGAGGCAGGAGTGACTATTCGCACAGTGCCTTCCTTCCTGCCCAAGATTGGTTCTCGCTTCCATGTGAATCAGCAGCTCTGTCTCCCTTCCTTTCGTAGGGAGGACTACCCAGAGGAGTACTCTGCTCTTAAATATCTGGATGTGAGACGAGTCATCATCAGATACTTGGAAGTGACCAATGATTTCCGGAAATCGGATCATCTGTTTGTCCTGTTTGCAGGTCCTCGTAAGGGTCTGCAGGCTGCTAAGCCTACAGTGGCAAGATGGGTCAAGGAAGCCATTGCAGCTGCTTATGTGGCCGCGGGGAAGGTGCCGCCTATCCAGCTGAAGGCTCACTCCACGAGAGCTCAGGCGGCCTCGATGGCAGAGGCCGGATCCGTCTCCTTGGAAGAGATATGCAAGGCGGCAACTTGGGCTTCGGCTCATACATTCTCCAAGCATTACCGTTTGACTGTGGCTGCACGGGCGGAGGCCCGGTTTGGAGCTTCAGTGTTGAGGTCAGGGATTTCTATGTCCCGCCCTGGGTGAGTACTGCTTCGGTACATCCCACCAGTCTATGGATTGATCAGCTTGATGATATGGAAGGTAAAATTATGTATAATCATACCTGATAATTTTCTTTCCATTAATCATAGCTGATCAATCCATAGCCCCTCCCAGATATCTGTACTGTTTATATTCTGGTTGAATTTTAGGTTCAAGTTTAGCCTTCAGGAGGACTTCGTGTTCAAGTTCTTCTTTCACTTGGATTCTTCAAGAGTTGAGACGAGTTTGTGTTACAGTGAGCTGCTGCATTCCTCTCCCCTCCGTTTTACGGGGCTGGATTGAGACATAAATTCTGCCGGCACTCCCTCCCGCTTCGTGCGGCTGTAGGGCAGCTTTGTACCCCTCCCGCTTCGGCGGTGTTAGGGTCAGTCAGCTCCTCCCGCGGTTGCGGTTGCAGGATAAGCCAGATCAATTACTTGTATCAATTACTGTGGAAGTTTCAATGTTTCCCTTGTTTTGCTTTACTATAATAGGGTTACAGTCTCAGAGTGTTTTAAAAGTGCTGCCATCCAACATTTTGCATTTGTGTGCACAGTTTGAAAGTTGCCACCAAAGTGATTTATTGAATCTGTATGAATCTTTTTACCTTCCAGACCTCAGACCTGTCAGTAGTGTTTAAAGATTCAACACCTACAACACCTCTGATCTTTGTTCTGTCCCCTGGGACAGACCCTGCAGCTGATCTCTACAAGTTTGCAGAAGCAATGCGCTTTTCAAAGAAACTGAGTGCCATTTCTCTAGGACAGGGTCAGGTGAGCATTACTTTCAACATCTAGCATCCTGGATAGCTCTAGGAAGCTTGTAAATACTGTCAGAAAAAGAGAATTTCAGTTCAAAGTCTTAACTAATGTTCTTATGCCTTCCAGGGCCCACGTGCAGAAACCATGATGAGAAGCTCGATGGAGCGGGGAAAGTGGGTCTTTTTTCAGAACTGCCATCTTGCCCCAAGTTGGATGCCATCGCTGGAAAGACTCATTGAGAATATTGATGCTGATAAGGTGAAAAATAAAGTCATAAATTTGGATTCTGTCCATAAAAATGTCCCCTCCAACTTCAGGTGTAATCCTCTGACTGGAATCAGTCTTGTATGTATCTCTACTGTAAGTCTTGGGATTTATTCACTGCCTTTATGAAAAGATTCACTCAAAGCGGTGTACAGCAACCTAGGAGCTTCTCCTGCATTTTCCTGTCTTGAATCTCTTTTCCTTTCATTTTCCTCTCATATGCTGTAGTCCTTTACTTATATTTTCTGATGACGAGCCAGCATAGTCATACAGATGCCAACACAGAGCTGATTGCTGGAGTTTTTTGGTAAAATCTTTTTAGTCGTGCACGGATTTTCCATCACTATTTACCTTAGTACTTCATATCATTCTTTCCTCAGCCACTGTTGGAAGTCTCTAGAGATTTCCACAATAATCTACTGCTATAGGAAAAGAATGTTTCTTCTGAACATTTGTGCCCATCTTCTTTGTTCTATTATAACCAGGCTTTGGGCATTTTGAAAAGTTTTGGTTTTTTTTAACCATACTGTGCACCGTCTGCAAAATAAACATTTTTTCTTTGCAGTCCTGCATTGTTTGCATATCTATCAGTTGCTTTTATTCTCCAAGGACAAGCAGGCTGCTTGTTCATGTGGGTCGACATCTGCGTTGGCCCAGGAATCGGCATTTTACAAGCCACGCACCACTTATGCGCTGACTGATTTCCTGCCCGTCGCGTGAGCACGTCTCGTCAGTTTTCTTTTCTCCGCGTTGAGGCGCGCTCCTCTCAGGCCCAGGAAAGAGTCTTCGCGAGTTTTTTTCACTTTTTTGTTCTAAATTTTCTTTATTTTAATTCAATTGGGTTTTTTTTAACGTTCCCGTAGTGTCTGTTAGATTTTTTTTTCACTTTTTAAAGTTTCCTTTGTTTTTTGACGCAACCGACTTAGGCTGCACGGTCGGGTTGTTCCCTTATTTTTTGTGCCCCTTTTTCTGTTAACAGGCACAATTGCGTCTTTTGATTTTGCCGAAGCCGTTTTTCCTTCCATGACATCGAAGACACCCAGTGGCTTCAAACATTGTACTCGGTGCAACCGGACCATCTCAGGTACCGATACCCACGCCTGATGTATCCAGTGCCTTGGGCCCGACCATAGCCCAGCTGCTTGTAGTCTGTGTCTTCGTATGAAGAAACGGACCCAAGCGTCTCGAGAAGCCCAATGAGAAAAGCTTTTGGGGGCTCGGTCTGGTCCTTCGATGTCGACATTGACATCGACATCGGTACCGAGGTCAGCGGCATCGACATTGAGGGAAGCATCGACATCAGGAACGGAGGTAATGGCTGCTGAAACACCAACTCACGCTGGAAACAGGCATCGAGTGGGTCTCCTCCTGCCTCGAGGCCTCCTGTTATGCAGGCCCCCCAGGACCGACCTTTGTCAGATCCGGCCCCGAGGAGACATGAGGATTCTGCGTCCTCATCGGTACCGAGGAGTCTCGATGACGGGCATTAAGCGAAGGCGAAGAAGCACAGTCATCGTTCTCCTTCAACACACGGTGCCAGGAGCTCCGGGGCGTCGAAGGAATCGCAACCTGAGAAGTGTCGGCGCCAAGAGGATCGCTCCCCCTCTATACAGGAGGTGCCGATGCATCGGTCTTCTGGCAGCCTGGTACCTGTTCCTGAGCCTCGACAGATTCTGCCACCGGCTCCTTTACTGACCCTGCAGCCTTGTCTGATGGCAGCTCTCAACGAGCGCATCAGGGCCCTGCTTCCAGTGCTTCTGGAAGGATTGCTGCGCCAGTCTGCTTTGGTGTCAGGGGGTGCTTGCGCCTTCCGTACTGTCTGCTGCAGCAGCATCTGGCCCTTCACCTGTGGTGAGGTCCATGACCTCGGTGCCGCCTGCAGCATCGGCGTCAGCTGCCACCCAGGTCGACTCCCCTTCGACGTCGTTGGAGGAAGCTTCACCGTAGTCCAGCGCTATCGAGGATGTCATTCCTCGGCGTCGAGGCAGGCTCAGTTTTGGACTGCTCTGAGGGAAGTCTTGTCCAATACTGAAGATGAGCATTTGTGTGAGGAAGAGGAAGATCCCAGGTACTTTTCTTCTGACGAGTCCTGTGGGATTCCCTCTGAACCTTCCCCTCCACCAAAAAGGAGACTTTCTCCACCAGAGAGTCTATCCTTTACCTCCTTTGTCAGGGAAATGACTGTGGCTATTCCTTTCCCTATGGAGGTTGAGGATGAGCCCAGGGCTGAGATCCTCGAGGTCCTGGATTATCCTTCTCTGCCTAGAAAGGCTGCAATGGCTCCTTTGCATAATGTACTGAAGGAAGTCCTTATGCAAAACTGGTCATTCCCTCTGTCTAATCCCGTGATCCCGAAAAGGACTGAATCCCAATATCGGATCCATGGGAAGCCTGGATTGATGAAGTCTTAGCTACCTCACAATTCCAAGGTGGTGGACTCCGTTCTCAAAAGAGCCAAGAGTACTAGGGACTATGCCTCTGCGCCCCCAGGTAGAGAATCTAGAACCTTGGGCTCTTTGGGCCGCTATGGTCCCTGCCTAGATCCAAACATACCAGCTCTTCACAAGCATCCACTTGCAGAACTCGGTGAGGCAATTGTCTAGCTTGGTTGATGCACTCCCTCCGGAGCAGGCTGGGCCTTTTCGCCAGGTGGTCAGGCAGCAGAAGGCGTGTAGTGATGCGCAGACTCTCGTGGTTGCGTGTCTCTGACCTGGATCATTCGGTCCAGCAGCGGATGGCGGATGTTCTTTGCCGGGAGAATAACCCTTTTGGTGAAAAAGTAGAGGATGTAGTTGACCAGATCAAGAAACATAATGATGCTATGGATTCTCTCTCCCGCTGGGCATCTTCTGCTACTACCTCCTCATCTAGGATGTTTTTTTGGGGGTGGAGTGCTTCCTATTACTATCCTAGGCGTAGGTACACTCCTGCTTCTCGGCAGCCTGCCCAGGCTCTGTCCCAGCGTGCTCATTCTCGTCAACAGCGTGCACCTAAGGTCCCTGGTGCTCCCCAGCAAAAGCAAGGGATGGGCTTTTGCCTGGCTCCAGTTCAGCATAGCCTCAGTAAAATTGTCCGTACCGGACGACTTTCCGGTAGGGGGGAGGTTGATGTTTTTTCACCAAAGGTGGCCTCTTATAACCTCCAACTGGTGGGTTCTTCAAATAGTCCAGTTAGGATACACCCTCAATCTGGAATCCAAACCTCCAAATTGCCCACCAGGATCTCATTCTTACAGCTCCCAGCACAAGCGAGTACTTGTAGAGGAACTCTCCGCCCTTCTAAAGGCCCATGCGGTCAAACCTATTACACCAGGGGAAGAAGGGCTGGGATTCTATTCCAGGTACTTCCTTGTGCAAAAGAAAACAGGGGGGATGCGTCCCATCCTAGACCTAAGGGCCCTGAACAAATTTCTGGTTTGAGAAAAGTTCAGGATGGTGGGCACCCTTCTTCCCATGATTCAAGAGAACAATTGGCTATGCTGTCTGGACTTAAAGGATGCTTACACACACATCTCGATACTTCCAACTTGCAGGATTTATCTTCGATTTTGGCTAGGAACACAGTGCTTTCAGTACCGTGCACTGCCCTTTGGTCTGGCGTCTGCGCCCAGAGTGTTCACAAACTGCCTGGTGGTAGTCGCAGCATCGCTATGCAGACTGGGAGTTCATGTTTTCCCTTATCTCGACGATTGGCTGGTGAAGAGCACCTCAGAGGTGCTATAGTCCATGCGAATGACTATTCAAGTGCTAGAGGTACTGGGGTTCGTGATAAATTATTCCAAGTCCCATCTCACCCCAGTTCAAAAATTGGAATTCATTGGAGCTCTGTTGAACACAAAGACGGCTCATGCTTATCTTCCCGCGGCAAGGGCAGACAACCTCCTGTCCCTAGTGTCCATAGTGCGAGCGTCTCAACAGATCATGGCTTGGCAGATGTTGAGACTCCTGGGGCACATAGCCTCCACAGTTCATGTAACTCCCATGGCACGTCTACACATGAGACCAGCTCAATGGACCCTAGCTTCCCAGTGGTGTCAAGCTGCGGGGGATCTAGATGATGTGATCCAACTGTCCACCGACTTTCGGAATTCCCTTCAGTGGTGAACAATTCAATCCAATTTGACCTTGGGACGCCCATTCCAAATTCCTCAGCCACAAAAAGTGCTGATGACGGATGCATCCCTCCTGGGGTGGGGGGCTCAAGTAGATGGGCTTAAGGAGCTTGGTCCTTTCAGGAAAAAGGTCTTCAGATCAACCTCCTGGAATTGCGAGCGATCTGGAACGCTCTGAAGGCTTTCAGAGATCGGCTGTCCAACCAAATCATTTTGATTCAGACAGACAATCAGGTTGCCATGTATTACACCAACAAGCAGGGGGGCACCGATCTCACCCTCTGTGTCAGGAAGCCATCAAGATGTGACTTTGAGCATGCTGTCACGGCATGTTTCTCCAAGCCATTTATCTGGCAGGCGTAAACAACAGTCTAGCCGACAGATTAAGCAGGATAATGCAACCTCATGAGTGGTCACCGAACATGGGCGTAGTCCGCAAGATCTTCCGAGCGTGGGGCACCCCCTCGGTTGATCTTTTTGCCACTCAGATCAATCACAAGGTCCCTCAGTTTTGGGGGGGCTATGGATACAGGCTATGACTTCTTAAGGTTCAAGCCAACATGAGTGCTTCTCTGCCAAAGGGTCAAAGGCAGTTGCCCTAGTTGCATCACACCTCCTAACACCAGCCCTGCTATCTGCTATCATTATATTTAGCACAGCATAAGGGGAAAAGCTTCTTGTTTAATTTCTGTCTATATATTCAATTTCTATTTTGTGTTCACTTACTCTGTATTTGGTAACTGTGTTCTGTGTATGTGGCTGAGGTCAGGTATTTTATTTACATGCATTTAGTTCACACTTTTTTTTTTGTAATCGCACAAGATACAGTAGGTGCGGTAGGTATTTTCCTGTCTACAGAGGACTTACAATCTAAATTTGTATCTGAGGCATATGGAGGGCAATTGGAGATGCTGGGCAAGCAGGGGAGGCAATGGACAGGGCGCACTTATGGTACTCCTACCTCCCTTGCACCCATACCTTTCTATGTTCCTGCTGTTCTGTAAGTGCATGTGTAGGTGGCAAAGCCTGTAAATGAAATGGGGGCCATTCATGTGAAACATGGGAGGGGCATGAGTCGTGTTACCACTTACACATGCAACCTAAAGAATGCTGGAAGTTATATATGCCCTTGCCACATATAAGCACCCTTAGTTATACCAACTGTATGGCTTGTGTAACCATGAGCACAAAAATTTAAAATTCACTGATGTCGGCTGACGTTACTATTCTATAACAGAAACTGGGCATCCAGATGCAGCATCAGGGCACCTAAAAGGAGGGGCCCACATATAGAAGTGCCCCCCTTGATATCCGGTTGTGCATTTTTACAGATTGTTCTAAGAAGGATGGTGTTTGGGGGTGATCATTATGCTCAGTTTAATTATCATAATCTTCTCCGAGGACAAGCAGGCTGCTTGTTCTCACTGATGGGTGACGTCCACGGCAGCCCCTCCAATCGGAAACTTCACTAGCAAAGTCCTTTGCTAGTCCTCGCGCGCCCGCGCGCACCGCGCATGCGCGGCCGTCTTCCCGCCCGAAACCGGCTCGAGCCGGCCAGTCTTCTTTTGTCCGCACTCGGTACGGTCGTATTTTCGCCGTGTCGAGCCCCGGAAAGTCGACCTCGCGCGTCCAAATTGTTTTGAGCGTGTTTTTTCTTCGGAAAAGCTTTTGCTTAAGTCGGGAAGTGCTCCGGAAACCCTCCACCGGGTTTCGTGTCAATCCTCCCCGTACTTCCAGCTTTTTGCCCCGGTAAGTTTTCTTTCGTCGTCGGGGTAGGCCTCTTTTCGGCCTCGGTCGAGATTTTCTCCCTCTAAAGTTTTGGTGCTCTTTTTCCGTCATTTCGGATTTTGATTTCGCCGGCGTGATTTTTCCGCCCATGACATCGAAGCCTTCCAGCGGCTTCAAGAAGTGCACCCAGTGCGCCCGGGTTATCTCGCTCACTGATCGACACTCGTCGTGTCTTCAGTGTCTGGGGGCCGAGCACCGCCCTCAGAACTGCAGCCTGTGTTCCCTGCTTCAGAGGCGGACTCAGGTAGCGAGACTAGCCCAGTGGAACGTGTTGTTCTCGGGCTCTTCGTCGGCATCGGCACCGGGATCTTCGAGTGCATCGACGTCGTCAGCGTCCAGACCATCTTCCTTGGCCGCCCCTGCATCGAGTGCATCGAGGCATCGGGCCTCTGCATCGGCGCCGAGACATCGGATAGCTGCATCGACGTCGGTGGTACCGGGACCTCGTCTGCTGATGTCGTCGGACGGTGGTGCATCGTCAGGAGTGCAGGTGAGGGCTGTCCATTCCCCTGCTGGTGGCGGTGAGCCTTCGGGTGGGTCTCCTCCTACCCTGAGGGCTCCTGCGGTACAGCCCCCCCGAGACCGACCTCCTTCGGTCTCGGCCCCGAGGAAGCGACGGATGGATTCTACGTCCTCCTCGTCGGTGCCGGGGAGCTCCGGTGACATGCTTCGGAAGAAATCGAAGAAGCATCGACACCGGTCTCCTCCCCGTGTCGGCACCGAGAGCTCTGGGTCGCCGAGGGATTCGGCACCCAGCAGGCATCGGCACCGAGAGGACCGCTCACCCTCTGTTCAAGAGGTGTCGATGCGCTCCACTCTGGACAGCCCGGAACAGCCTCCTCGCCCGGAACAGGTTCTGACGTCGACGCCTGCATCGACCTCTCAGCCTTTTTCTGCAGCCACTCTGAACGAGAGCCTCCGGGCCGTTCTCCCAGAGATTCTGGGAGAGCTGTTGCGCCCTACCCCTCCGGTACCGGCGGTGCTTGCGCCTCCGGTACCGTCGAGCGTGGCGCCGGCTGGCCCATCGCCCAGGTTGAGGTCCCCGACGTCGGTACCGCGTGCGGTGCCGACTGCGGCCACCTCCCAGGAGGGCTCCCCGACTACGTCGGCGGAGGGAGCTTCGCCGATGCGGGCCAGGGAGTCTACCTCTCGACGCCCCCATCGTGGACGTGGCTCCACGGAGTCGAGCAGGGCGAGGTTGCAGACACAGGTCCGTGAACTTGTGTCTGACACCGAGGGTGAGGCCTCGTGGGAGGAAGAGGAAGATCCCAGATATTTCTCTGACGAGGAGTCTGAGGGTCTTCCGTCTGATCCCACTCCCTCTCCTGAGAGACAGCTTTCTCCTCCCGAGAGTCTGTCTTTTGCCTCCTTTGTCCGGGAGATGTCTACGGCCATCCCCTTCCCGGTGGTTGTGGAGGACGAGCCCAGGGCTGAAATGTTTGAGCTCCTGGACTATCCTTCTCCGCCTAAGGAAGCGTCCACTGTTCCCTTGCACCATGTCCTGAAAAAGACATTGCTTGCGAACTGGACCAAGCCATTAACTAATCCCCACATTCCCAAGAAGATCGAGTCCCAGTACCGGATCCATGGGGACCCAGAGCTGATGCGCACTCAGTTGCCTCATGACTCTGGAGTTGTGGATTTGGCCCTAAAGAAGGCTAAGAGTTCTAGGGAACATGCTTCGGCGCCCCCGGGCAAGGACGCTAGAACCTTAGACTCCTTTGGGAGGAAGGCCTACCATTCCTCTATGCTCGTGTCCAAGATCCAGTCTTACCAGCTCTACACGAGCATACACATG
The DNA here is from genome assembly GCF_901765095.1 of Microcaecilia unicolor. NCBI lineage: Eukaryota > Metazoa > Chordata > Amphibia > Gymnophiona > Siphonopidae > Microcaecilia > Microcaecilia unicolor. The sequence goes on from NC_044036.1 coordinate 180,736,499, forward strand.
CGGAACAATGTGCGGCAGTTGGCGGGCTTGGTTGATGCTCTTCCCCCTGAGCAAGCCAAGCCTTTTCAGGAGGTGGTCAGGCAGCTGAAGGCGTGCAGAAAATTCCTGGCCAGAGGAGTTTATGACACTTTTGATGTTGCGTCCAGGGCCGCTGCTCAAGGTGTGGTGATGCGCAGGCTCTCATGGCTGCGTGCCGCCGACCTGGAGAATAGAATCCAGCAGCGGATTGCGGACTCGCCTTGCCGTGCGGACAATATTTTTGGTGAAAAAGTCGAACAGGTGGTAGAGTCTCTCCACCAGCGGGACACCGCATTCGACAAATTCGCCCGCCGGCAGCCTTCAGCTTCTACCTCTACAGGTAGACGATTTTTCGGGGGAAGGAAGACTGTTCCCTACTCTTCTGGCAAGCGTAGGTACAATCCTCCTTCCCGACAGCCTGCGGCCCAGGCTAAGCCCCAGCGCGCTCGCTCTCGTCAGCAGCGTGCGACTCAGCAAGGCCCCGCGGCTACCCAGCAAAAGCAAGGGGCGAGCTTTTGACTGGCTCCAGCAGAGCATAGCCGACATCCAAGTGTCCGTGCCGGGCGACCTGCCAGTCGGAGGGAGGTTGAAAGCTTTTCACCGAAGGTGGCCTCTCATAACCTCCGATCAGTGGGTTCTGCACGAAAAAGAAAAGTTCAGGATGCTTTCCCTGGGCACCCTTCTCCCCATGATTCAGCAGCCCAGGGTGTTCACCAAGTGCCTAGCTGTGGTAGCAGCGGCGCTTCGCAGGCTGGGGGTGCACGTGTTCCCATATCTCGACGATTGGCTGGTAAAGAACACATCCGAGGCAGGAGCCCTGCAGTCCATGCAGATGACTATTCGCCTACTGGAGCTACTGGGGTTTGTGATAAATTATCCAAAGTCCCACCTTCTTCCAGTGCAGAGACTCGAATTCATAGGAGCTCTGCTGGATTCTCGGACGGCTCGCGCCTATCTCCCAGAGACGAGAGCCAACAACTTGTTGTCCCTCGTCTCGCGGGTGCGAGCGTCCCAGCAGATCACAGCTCGGCAGATGTTGAGATTGCTGGGCCACATGGCCTCCACAGTTCATGTGACTCCCATGGCCCGCCTTCACATGAGATCTGCTCAATGGACCCTAGCCTCCCAGTGGTATCAGGCCGCTGGGGGTCTGGAGGACGTGATCCACTTGTCCACGAGTTTTCTCGAATCCCTGTATTGGTGGACCATTTGCTCCAATTTGACCCTGGGACGTCCCTTCCAAATCCCTCAGCCACGGAAAGTGCTGACTACGGATGCGTCCCTCCTGGGATGGGGAGCTCATGTCGATGGGCTTCACACCCAAGGAAGTTGGTCCCTCCAGGAACGCGGTCTACAGATCAATCTCCTGGAGTTACGAGCGATCTGGAACGCTCTGAAGGCTTTCAGAGATCGGCTGTCCCACCAAATTATCCAAATTCAGACAGACAACCAGGTTGCCATGTACTATGTCAACAAGCAGGGGGGCACCGGATCTCGCCCCCTGTGTCAGGAAGCCGTCAGCATGTGGCTCTGGGCTCGCCGTCACGGCATGGTGCTCCAAGCCACATATCTGGCAGGCGTAAACAACAGTCTGGCCGACAGGTTGAGCAGGATTATGCAGCCTCACGAGTGGTCGCTCAACTCCCGAGTGGTGCGCCAGATCTTCCAAGCGTGGGGCACCCCCTTGGTGGATCTCTTCGCATCTCGAGTGAACCACAAAGTCCCTCAGTTCTGTTCCAGGCTTCAGGCCCACGGCAGACTGGCTTCGGATGCCTTCCTCCTGGACTGGGGGGAGGGCCTGCTGTATGCTTATCCTCCCATCCCTCTGGTGGGGAAGACTTTGTTGAAACTCAAGCAAGACCGAGGCAACATGATTCTGATTGCTCCTTTTTGGCCGCGTCAGATCTGGTTTCCTCTTCTTCTGGAGTTATCCTCCAAAGAACCGTGGAGATTGGAGTGTTTTCCGACCCTCATCACGCAGGACGAAGGGGCTCTTCTGCATCCCAACCTCCAGTCTCTGGCTCTCACGGCCTGGATGTTGAGGGCGTACACTTTGCCTCTTTGGGTCTGTCAGAGGGTGTCTCCCGCATCTTGCTTGCTTCCAGGAAAGACTCCACTAAGAGAAGTTACTTCTTTCATTGGAGGAGGTTTGCCGTCTGGTGTGACAGCAAGGCCCTAGATCCTCGCTCTTGTCCTACACAGACCCTGCTTGAATACCTTCTGCACTTGTCTGAGTCTGGTCTTAAGACCAACTCCGTAAGGGTTCACCTTAGTGCAATCAGTGCATACCATTACCAAGTGGAAGGTAAGCCGATCTCAGGACAGCCTTTAGTTGTTCGCTTCATGAGAGGTTTGCTTTTGTCAAAGCCCCCTGTCAAACCTCCTACAGTGTCATGGGATCTCAATGTCGTTCTCACCCAGCTGATGAAACCTCCTTTCGAGCCACTGAATTCCTGCCATCCGAAGTACTTGACCTGGAAGGTCATTTTCTTGGTGGCAGTTACCTCGGCTCGTAGAGTCAGTGAGCTTCAGGCCCTGGTAGCCCAGGCCCCTTACACCAAATTTCATCACAACAGAGTAGTCCTCCGCACTCACCCTAAGTTTCTGCCAAAGGTTGTGTCGGAGTTCCATCTGAACCAGTCAATTGTCTTGCCAACATTCTTTCCCCGTCCTCATTCCTGCCCTGCTGAAAGTCAGCTGCACACATTGGACTGCAAGAGAGCATTGGCCTTCTACCTGGAGCGGACACAGCCCCACAGACAGTCCGCCCAATTGTTTGTTTCTTTTGATCCCAATAGGAGGGGAGTGGCTGTAGGGAAACGCACCATATCCAATTGGCTAGCAGATTGCATTTCCTTCACTTACGCCCAGGCGGGGCTGGCTCTTGAGGGTCATGTCATGGCTCATAATATTAGAGCCATGGCTGCGTCGGTAGCCCACTTGAAGTCAGCCTCCATTGAAGAAATTTGCAAAGCTGCGACGTGGTCATCTGTCCACACATTCACATCTCATTACTGCCTGCAGCAGGATACCCGACGCGACAGTCGGTTCGGGCAGTCAGTTCTTCAGAACCTGTTTGGGCTTTAGGATCCAACTCCACCCCCCGAGGGCCCTGTTTGTTCTGTTCCAGGCTGCACTCTCAGTTAGTTGGTAAATTTTTTAGGTCAATCTCAGTTACGTCCTCGCCGTTGCGAGGCCCAATTGACCTTGGTTGTTGTTTTGAGTGAGCCTGGGGGCTAGGGATACCCCATCAGTGAGAACAAGCAGCCTGCTTGTCCTCGGAGAAAGCGAATGCTACATACCTGTAGAAGGTATTCTCCGAGGACAGCAGGCTGATTGTTCTCACAAACCCGCCCGCCTCCCCTTTGGAGTTGTGTCTTCCCTTGAAGTGTATTGTCTTGCTACATACTGGACTGGCCGGCTCGAGCCGGTTTCGGGCGGGAAGACGGCCGCGCATGCGCGGTGCGCGCGGGCGCGCGAGGACTAGCAAAGGACTTTGCTAGTGAAGTTTCCGATTGGAGGGGCTGCCGTGGACGTCACCCATCAGTGAGAACAATCAGCCTGCTGTCCTCGGAGAATACCTTCTACAGGTATGTAGCATTCGCTTTAGAGAGGGATACCCAGGGGCCTGAAAGATAATTGAGCATCTGCCCTGCAATGCTGTTGGATAATCAATCTACCAATCCATAAAGTGTATTATTTTTTTTCCAACAAAGGTGCTTTCTAACCATTTGGAGATTGTTCTATTGTCTTTCTTTTGTGTCTGTATATGACCCTTATTATCAAGGGAGTCCCATCTGGATGATTGTACTTCTCATCAAAGAAAGTAAAATTGCTAACTCTTGGTAGATGTTATAGGCAAGTAAGAGTACCTCTTTCCTTAAACCTCTGTTTTGATGAGATAATCAACATTTAGCTGCTTAATGAATCAGAATGAGCTGGATGGTCAAAGTCACCAAGCCATGCCCAACTTCCTTCATTGTAAATATTGATCTAACATGAAAGTTTTAAATTTAGGTACATCGAGACTTTCGCCTTTGGTTGACCAGTTTACCTAGTAACAAGTTTCCAGTGGCCATCCTGCAGAATAGCTCAAAGATGACCATTGAGCCTCCACGAGGGGTCAAAGCCAACTTGCTGAAAACATATCTGAGTCTCAGTGAGGACTTCCTTAACTCCTGCTCTAAGGTACAATATCAAGAAGAGGTATAGGACATTAGTTCTGCTGCAGATATTTTGTTCTAGACACTTAAAGCTGCATAGCTATGTTTGAAGATATGGGGGTCAATATTCAGCTGGTGGTGGTGAGCGTTTTGCTGACCGCTGCTAGCATTATTCCTGGATATTCAATTCTGGGCCATGTCAAGGCTTCGGCATTGAATATTCGGTTTATACGGCACCAGCTAACACATGGCCAGTTAAGTCGATATTAGGAACTTAGCCGGCTATGGGTAGCTGCTTAAAGATAAGACTGTATTTTATGCAGTCCCATTTATGTGGTTACCCTGGCCACCTAAGTACTGAATATCGGTACTTAAGTTTCCAAGTGCCGACTCTACACCCGGAACACCTCCAAATTAGCCGGCTTTCACTTAGGCGCTAACCACTAATTTTCAGCTGAGATAACCACTTAAGTGCCAGTAAAAATTAGTAGATAGCCCCGAACAAGCAATCTGTGTACATGTTTATATGCATTGATTGAACTGGTCAGCAGCTGTTTCTGGCCGGTTAAATCATTTTGAATATTGACCAGATGATGTTTTTTTTATCTGTAAAGCATTGATTATCCCTGGTAGCGCTGTGCAGATAACAATAGTAATAACTTTAACTTTGAATGTACCAGAGACTTTCAAATGAGTGCTAACAGTTTTTTGAAAGCTCACTTATGCCTGTGGTGCTGTGCTTGGCAGGCTTCCGAGTTCAAGGCCTTGCTGCTGTCATTGTGTTTGTTCCATGGGAACAGCCTGGAGCGAAGGAAATTTGGGCCACTGGGTTTTAACATTCCATACGAGTTTACTGATGGAGACCTTCGCATCTGTATCAGTCAATTAAAGATGTTCCTGGATGAGTATGCGGAAATCCCCTATAAGGTGGGAGTTCTAAATATGCTCTATTCTGGTCTATACACTTAGGAGATAATTTCATAAAGCTTTTTGTGTTTGAAGCACATTTTACATACAGAAAATAGCTGTTATAAAATTATGTGTGTGAGGGGGGGATATACACACAAAATATGAACACCAGCTGTTGCATGATCTGCACATAGGCAGAGAGGTATAGTTTGGGTGGAGATAGGGTAGATGTATGTGTGTATTTTATAAAATACACTTGATCATATGCCCACACACACATTTATACTGTCTTTGGAGCAGAAATAAATTTGTGCAAGAGAATTTGGGCATTACTGGTGGTCATTGTAGGAACCTATGAAGTATGTTCTGAGGAAAGGGATATGTTACCATGGTGTGTCAGAGATCGATTCTTTGTCCAATCCTTTTTAATATATTTGTAAACTGTATTACAGAAGGATTGTCTGGTAAGGTTTGCCTCTGTGTGGATGATACCAAAATCTGCAATAAGCTAGACTCCCTAATAGGGTAGATAACATAAAGAGGGATAAAGCAAAGCTTGAAGAATAGTCTAGAATTTGGTAGCTAAGATTTAATTTTAAAAAATGCAAAGTAATGCATCTGGACTGCAAAAATCCAAGGGAGTGGCACAGTATGTATCTATTTATGTATTTATTAGGATTTATTGACCGCCTTTTTGAAGGAATTCATTCAAGGCATTATACAATAAGAATAAGTCAAACATAAGCAATAGACAATTACAGTGGTAAAAATATTCAAATAAAAATACAAGGTATAGCATAGAATGCTACATTACAGTGGCAACACAATACACAATAAAACATTTTAATAGAGGGCATAAGGTGTAAGCAAAGATGAAACAGGGGAATAAGACTTGGAGGTGATCATATCTGATGACCTTAAAGTAGCTAAACAGGTAGAAAAGACAACAACAAAAACCAGAAGGAAGCTTGGGTGCATAGGGAGAAGAATGATTAGCAGGGAAGACAAGGTAATAATACCTGTATATAAGTCTCTGGTGAGACCTCATTTAGGCCCAATGCTCAAAACTCCAGCGCTGTACTGAACAGCATACCAGAACAACTCCCTAGTGCTCAATGCTAATGAGATGCAAATATAGGGATGCTACTTCAGTACTTTCTCTGGTTCCATGCTTGTCTTTGCTACCCTGTATCTCATAGAACTATGCATAGATGGTTGGAGACTGTTCTTAGATCATGGGCACCTTCTAGGTTGATGTTTTTGTTGTGTGCCTCACCAGGTTCTGAAGTACACAGCTGGAGAGATTAACTATGGAGGTCGAGTGACCGACGACTGGGACAGACGCTGCATCATGAACATTTTAGAGGATTTCTACCACCCAAACGTGCTTCAGGAAGGTCACATTTATTCAGAATCTGGGATCTACAGACAGATCAATACTACATATGATCTCAATGTAAGAGATTTCTGGAATATTCTTTTCCTGATCAGATCTTCTCCATTTTCTCATCTGAAGAAACTCTCTTTTCATTTCTTTTCTCATTCCTCTCCATCAAGCCTAGAATCTATAAACAAATCAGAACTATTCATGATCTCAAAAAAGAAATAACCATTTCAATCAATTTAAATAAAGAAGGGTGTAGGGGAAAGAGGTAATGTCTGTGCCTAGGGTTATAATTGCACCTCTTCCTGGTCCTGAGTTCACTCTGTCTGCTAGCAATCAGAAAACTGAGATAATTCCGTGCAAATAATGATTTATTAATGTAACAAAAGCAATAGATCAGGTAGTAAAGCAAGTAGTAGATTCTCAGTATTAGTTTCATTATACAATCTTCTCACAAGTAATACTTTTTCTCCTCTATAAACAAAGACCCAAGTATCAAAGTCTGACCCACATTTTCCAGACTAATAGAAACATTCCAGTACTAGAAGAATTATAATAGCCTTACAATCTTTGGTGACTTGCAGGACCAACATTGAGCCTTGTCCTAGGAAGCAGCAGCTGCTCCTCAGTGAGGCAGCCTAACACAGCAAAAATGGCCTAATGCAAGATGCACTAAAGCATTCCACATTAGTTTTGCAATGTACACACACTAATCATACACAAAATAATTTTTTGTATTTTATTTTCAGGGGGTGTGTCAGAAGCAGAGAGTGGGCATTTCCGTGATATATACATTACTGCATGCTAATCAATTAGCGCACGACTAATGCAGGAGCCCTTACCACCTAGAAAATGGATGTTGGTAAATACTCCAGCAGTAATATTTTTAAAATGGCCATGTGCTACTGGCCAAATAAAATAAACTGGAACCAGGACAAATCGCTGCTACATAAGCCCAAATCACAGAAGCACAGGAAACACAATTGTGTTTCCTGTGCTTCTGTAGCAGCGATTTGTCCTGGTTCTAGTTTATTTTATTTGATTATTTGATACCAGAGACTGGGAGTTGATTTATCATGTGCTAATGACAACATTAGCACATGGCTATTAATGGAAAAATAGAAAATCCATTTTATTTTACAGCCATGGTATAAATGGCCTTAGCCTGTAGGAAAGACCTGTGTAAGGGTGCGCTAAGCCAGTTTTTGCCACCTAAGGATCCCTAAGTGCTTAAATGTCCTTTAGTAGAAGGGTACCTAAGTCATTTTTTAAAAGATTTTTTGGGGTTTAAGTAAAAGTATGTTTTTTGACCTGTGATGGAGACATTAAGAAGCTGAATGAATCAGCCAAATTTTCAGTAACAATTATCTGAAGTTTTCCCCACTTAATTAAAAATTAAAATTTGTGCTAATAATATAATACAGACACTTGCGGTTAAATACTGGATACGTACAATTCCAATCAGAGGTAACTACTATTCTTCATAGACCTCCGTATACTCCAGAAATAATAGACAGTATTGTGGTGTAAGCCGGTAAACCTCAGTAATTTTATTTTCCATGAGAATTTATTGAAGTTTCAAAGTTATAACAAAGGAAAAAACCAAACATGAACAATGTTGGAAAAAGCAATATAGATACAGATATGGATATACATCAGAGCCTTGTGTTATAAGAATATATATAGGAATTGTAATAAGGATAAGCTACAATAATATTAATAATAATAATAAATATAGAGCTATCTATTTCTGAATGTTGAAGATAATAATAACCTTATTGCACTGTGTTTAATCATCTTATACACAGTGTCTTACTTATTGCAGTCCTCATCGGTTTCTGGCCACCACCACCCTGTACTATTTATTATCTTACGAAATCTCATTCAATGGTTTATATTTATTCAATATTTTATACTAATCTTTAAAGTATGATGTTAAATCTAGTTGGCTCAGGGGGTCTCTTCCGACATGGCACGTGTTTCACTATGCAGCTTTATCTAGGAAGACCCCTAAACAATAGCCTCTGACCATCCTGCTGACTTTCACCTGCTGTAAGCAAGATCCTGTTCAAAAATACATGTGAGATGGACGTCTGTTTGGGCCATTCTGATATGGACATCCCTATTCTTACTTGGACGTTATCATGGGCGGTGTGAATCTGACATGGATTTGCTCCCTTTCCCTGTGTTTCTCCCCACTAGACATGCAAAAAGGAGCAGTTCTTGGGAGTATGCCTCTTTTCCTAAATCACAAGGTGCTTTATTATAGTTTCCAAAACACCCACCACAGTCTTAACTTTGGCAGATATGTTCCTTCTGCAATTTTCCAAACATCAAACACAGTCTTAGCTTTAACAGATATATTCTCTCTCCAGCAGCTCAACCAAAATCATCAAGCATAACACTCTGTTCAGTCCACCATTTTCTTCAACTCAGCACAGTTCAAGCAGAAAGAAAATACTGTCCTGGCTTTTTTAGTCCTTAGCCATATGGGCTGGGCAGCCACCTCCCTTGCAGTGTTACATCTTTTTACACTGGCCTATCCCCTGTAGCCTTAAGTAAACAAAACTACAAAGTCTTAAAAGTTCCAAACAAAAAGGATTCAAATAAAAATCCCAAACCCATCTTTCATATCTGAAACTTCTAGGCTGTCCCCTACAGCCCTTTTCATTCATTCATTCATTTCAGTATTTATATATCACTTAGACCTAAGTGGTTGCTGATGAGGCCCCACTTGGAATACTATGTTCAGTTTTGGAGGCCATGTCTTACTAGGAACATAAAGAGACTGGACTTGGGCCAAGAGAAAGCAACTAAAATGGTAAGACATCTCCATTAGAAGACTTATGAAAAGAAGGTCCCAAATATGTATACTGTAGAGGAGAGGGGGGACAGAGATAACGCGTACGTTACAGATCTTTAAATACTTGAAAGATACTATACTGAACAAAGAAGCCTTTTCCAGATAAGGGGAATCTCTAAAACTAGAGGACACAAAAAGAAGTTACAAGGAGGTCGAATCAAAGCAACATCAGCAAATACTGGATGCCTGAAATTCCATCTCAAAAGAAACGAGTGAATGCAAAAATGGTTCTGAAATTCAAAAAGGAGTAGGATATACACAGTGGATCCCTAAAGAGCAAGAAGATGGATATCAAGCAGAGAGCTGTGAAATTACTTTTGCACTTTCAAGAAATCATAAAGAAAGTTACCTGCTCTGTGTTGCAGGTACATCCCCAAACAAAAGACAGGTACAACCCCAACAACCTCACTGGACTGACTGGATGGGTCTTGTTGGTCTTTACCTGCCATCATTTACTGTGTTTCTGTGTAAACTGAACTCAAAATTAAATTCATGGCTATAACTTTTGCTATGCTGTCTCCTTGTAATCCTTACTAACAGTACCATTTCTGAAATGGACATGCACAAATATATACGTTTACATTTCTACATGCTACTTTTGGTAGGAACAGAGATAGACTTATTTTATAAACTGTGCAGCTCCTGCTATACAGGTTATGAAATACCAACAGACTTCTATGCAGCCCCATTTCCTGGCATATTTAAATTATCCTCCCTTTATTATTCCTACCTGCCTTATTTAAATTATCCTCTGCTTTGTTTCCTATAAAACAATGATGATAATAACAAATAATAATTTAAACTGATCATTTACAGCTTTCACAGGGATACACTAATTACAATAAAGCATGTTAGTTGAAAGGCATCTAATAATCTTTCATTTCTGCATATTTTTCCTTCTTTCTGTCCATGTTTCCCCAATTGCTTTTTTTTCTCTATTTCCTTCCTTAATTCGGTGCATTATTTTCCTCACAGGGGTACCTTGAATATATAAAAAGTCTTCCAATTAATGACATCCCAGAGATTTTTGGCCTACATGACAATGCCAACATCACATTTGCTCAGAATGAAACCTTCAATCTACTTAATGCCATTGTTGATCTGCAGCCCAAATCTTCCAGCAGTGGTGGCAGAGGAAGAGAGGAGGTCTGTATAAGCGACTTTAGTCGGCTGTCTGTTTTTATTCTCTTTGTTTCCTGGATGTTTCCTGAGGGCCGTGTTTACTAAGCTACGCTAGTTAGCACATGCTAAAAACACTAGTGCACCTTAGTAAACAGGGCCCTCAGTGTCATACTGAGACAAACTAAAGGTCCATCAAGCCTTTAATGCTAAAAAAAATGCAGAGTCATGTACTTGGGTTACAAGAATCCGAGAGAACAGTACAGTATAGGGGGTGAAGTGCTTCTGTGTACAAAGGAAGAGCAGGACTTGAGGGTGATTGTGTCTGACCTTAAAGTTTCCAAATGGGTAGAAAAAGTGACGTTCATAGCCAGAAGGATGCTTGGGTGCATAAGGAGAGGGATGACCAGCAGGAACAAAGAAGTGATAGTGTCCTTGTATACGTCTGTGGTGAGGCCCCATTTAGAGTATTGTGTGCAATTCTGGAGACCGCACCTACGGAAAGATATAAACAGGATGGAGTCGGTCCAGAGGGTGGCTAAAAAAATTGGTAAGTAGTCTTGGACATAAAACATATAGGGACAGGCTTATGAACCTTAACATGTATACGCTGGGAGAGAGGAGATATGATAGAGACATTTAAATATCTCAGGGGCATTAATGTACAGGAAGGTCACAGGTACCCGGTAGGATCCTAAAGACCAGCAAACTGCAGGGTATCTGTGAGGGAGATCTCATAGCACTGACTGATAATGAAGGTATCTTTAGTTGCAATTTAGTTTAAGGGGAAGTTACCAACTTGGGCTACCATTAAGAAGGGTTATTTTACTGTTAATCCTAGGTCTCATTGCATAAACATCACTTTGTATTTGTTTACACCGGAGTCTGTAACGCCTCTCCGGTACTATGTAAGCCACATTGAGCCTACAAATAGGTGGGAAAATGTGGGATATAAATGTAACAAATAAAAGGAGACCTGTGCTAAAACAGCATGAGCTAGTGATAAAATAACTTTTCTTAACGGTAGCCCACATTGATAACTACACCCTTATATCTTTCTTTTTGCATTAGTTCAATAAATACAAAATGCAATAGATACATAATATAAAAAATTTAAAATGTAATAAATATATCACATAAAATAAAGCTGAGGCATAACCACAACATCCCAGAGCCACAAAGTAAACCCCATTCAAGAGATTAAAATGGTCAGCCAGACACCTCTTGAAAGAATATAAAACAAAAAAACTGGCTAAATAGCCAGATTTTTAATTCCTTCCTTTGATTATAATCTGGTCTCCAGGGGAATCAAATTCAATAAGGCAAAGGTGGAAAAAATCTATAGGCCCGTTTGGTAACAGCCAGCTTAGCTTCAGACAGTTCCAGGATGTGAAGCACAGCTGCTTAAGTGGTGTTCTTGTTGGTTTATTATGTCATTACAAGTCATTTAGATATATAGATACCAAAGCTTTTACTATGCTGCAATAACAACTGACATAAGACATAAGCATCGCCACACTGGGACAGACCAAAGGTCCATCTAGCCCAGCACCCTGTCTCCGACAGTGGCCAATCCAGGTCACAATCACCCGACAAGATCCACGGAGCAAAGCAATTTGTACTGCTTGTCCCAGGAATAGTGGATTTTACCCTACATCCATTTAATAACATTCTATGCCTTTTCCTTCAGGAAGCCATCCAAACCTTTCTTAAACTCTGCTAAGATAACCGCTTTAACCACATTCTCCGGCAGTGGCGTTCCGAGGGGGGGCGGGGGGGGCGGTCTGCCCCGGGTGCACGCCGCCAGGGGGGTGCCGCGCGCGCCTGCCCTCCGTTGTTCCATGCTTCTTCTCTGCCCCAGAACAGGTTAGTTCCTGTTCCAGGGCAGAGAAGAAGCATGGAACAACGGAGGACAGGCGCGCGCGGCACCCCCCCCCCCCCCCCCCGGCGGCGTGCACCCGGCGGGGGGGTTCCTTCACAGGGGTGTCCTTTCGCCGGGAGGGGTCCGCGCTGCACCCGGGGGTGGGGCGAATCGGCGATCCTTCCCGGGTGCCAGCCCCCCTAGGAACGCCACTGTTCTCCGGCAACAAATTCCAGAGTCGAATTACACGCTGAGTAAAGAAACATTTTCTCTTGTTTGTTTTAAACTTACTGCACTCCAGCTTCATCGCATGCCCCCTTGTCCTTGTATTTTTGGAAAGCGTAAACAGATGCTCCACATCTATCTGTTCCACTCCACTCATTATTTTATATACCTCTATCATATCACCCTTCAGCCGCCTTAGCGTGCCCTTACGCAGATCATTCCCATGCATTAAGGCCACTGTTATTGCTGCCATAAAAACCCTGATTTTCTATTTATTTCTCTTTTTTGATATCAATCCATTTTTATTCAACAAGTTTAAAAAATATATACAAACAGCACTTGGCAATAAGAATATATCACCCCAGTCAAAATATAACAAAAAAATGATTCCCCCCCCCCCACCTCCAGAGAACATTAAACCCATGTACATTCCAAGAACCAGTTTTGCAGTTTGCTTTGGTCTTCACTGAGGAAGATTTGGATGGGATACCGGTGTCAGAAGTGGTATTTCAAGCGGACGAGTCGGAGAAACTTACTGTCTTCACGGTAAACCTGGAGGACATAATGGGGCAGTTCAGCAAACTGAAGCATAGCAAATCTCCTGAACTGGATGGTATTCACCCTAGAGTACTGATAGAACTGAAAAATGAGCTTGCGGAGCTACTGTTAGCGATATGCAATTTATCCTTAAAATTGAGCGTGGTACCGGAAGATTGGAGGGTGGCCAATGTAACGCCGATTTTTTAAAAAGGTTCCAGGGGAGATCTGGGAAATTATAGACCGGTGAGTCTGACGTTGGTGCTGGGGAAAATGGTAGAGGCTATTATCAAAAACAAAATTACAGAGCACATCCAAGGACATGGATTACTGAGACCAAGTCAGCATGGCTTTTGTGGGGGGAAATCTTGCCTGACCAATTTACTTCAATTCTTTGAAGGAGTAAACAAACATTTGGACACAGGGGAGCCAGTTGATAAGGCGTTTGACAAGGTACCTCATGAAAGGCTACAGAGGAAATTGGAGGGTCATGGGATAGGAGGAAATGTCCTATTGTGGAATAAAAACTGGTTGAAGGATAGGAAACAGAGAGTGGGGTTAAATGGGCAGTATTCACAATGGAGAAGGGTAGTTAGTGGGGTTCCTCAGGGGTCTGTGCTAGGACCGCTGCTTTTTAATATGTTTAGATTTAGAGATGGGAGTAGCTAGCGAGGTAATTAAATTTGCTGATGACACAAAGTTATTCAAAGTCGTTAACTCGCGACAGGATTGTGAAAAATTACGAGACTGGGAGACTGGGCAGCTAAATGGCAGATGACGTTTAATGTAAGCAAGTGCAAGGTGATGCATGTGGGAAAAAAGAACGCGAATTATAGCTACGTCATGCAAGGTTCCACGTTAGGAGTTACGGACCAAGAAAGGGATCTGGGTGTCATCATCGATAATACACTGAAACCTTCTGCTCAGTGTGCTGCTGCGGCTAGGAAAGCGAATAGAATGTTGGGTATTATTAGAAAAAGTATGGAAAACAGGTGTCAAGATGTTATAATGTCGTTGTATCGCTCCATGGTGCGACCGCACCTTGAGTATTGTGTTCAATTCTGGTCGTTGCATCTCAAGAAAGATATAGTAGAATTGGAAAAGGTGCAGAGAAGGTCGACTAAAATGATAGCGGGGAAGGGACGACTTCCCTATGAAGAAAGACTAAGGAGGCTAGGTCTTTTTAGCTTGGAGAAGAGATGGCTGAGGGGAGACATGATAGAGGTATATAAAATAATGAGTGGAGTAGAACAGGTGGATGTGAAGCGTCTGTTCACGCTTTCCAAAAATAGTAGGACTAGGGGGCATGCGATGAAACTACAGTGTGGTAAATTTAAAACAAATCGGAGAAAAGGTTTCTTCACCCAACGCATAATTAAACTCTGGAATTCGTTGCCAGAGAACGTGGTGAAGGCGGTTAGCTTGGCAGAGTTTAAAAAGGGGCTAGATGGTTTCCTAAAGGACAAGTCCATAAACCACTACTAAATGGACTTGGGAAAAATCCACAATTCCAGGAATAACATCTATAGAATGTTTGTACGTTTGGGAAGCTTGCCAGGTGTCCTTGGCCTGGATTGGCCACTGTCGTGGACAGGATGCTGGGCTCGATGGACCCTTGGTCTTTTCCCAGTGTGGCATTACTTATGTACTTAGTACCAAGCACTTCCCCCCAACAATCTCCCCTGCCCCCGAACCCTATCAATCCCCCCTCAGAACCCCCTCCCCCCCTCGACTAACCAAACATGGGCCATCCCCCCCCCCCCCCCCCCCCCCCCACCTGCCATCCCACTCTAAAGACAGAGGAAGCCACTCACCTCCAGGGAGCCAAAGGCTAAAAGAAACTCCTCACAACCACCCCCTTTCCCCTCATCCAACCCAAAAGAACCCCCCCAAACCCTCAAACAATACCCCCAATGCCCCCACTCCCAGGAAATGCTAACCAAGAAACCAATGAATAACCATCAAAAAGTACTCCAAGAGAACATAGACAGAATCGGGTGGGTAGTCCCCAATTTCTCAAGGAAGTCTTAGATTTGGTGGTCGGGAACTTCTGCCAGCCGATGTAGATACACTCTCTTTTGGTCTGGAGAGAAAATTGCAACACCCAAGTTCTTCTAGTGCCAGCCATGCCTCACCACTATTGCGCTCTTTTTTGGATTGGCCCCAAATGCTTTCAGGTAGACTTCCCTAACTCTGCATCGAGAGGAAATGCTGAAAACAAAAACCAAGGGGAAGAATAGCTAAATTTAAACATGGCCCCGATGGAGCTCAGCTCTCAAGCCTCCATTCCCCAGTGGTAACGTCACTTCCTTTCCCTATTTAATTAATGGCTATTCTAAAATTTACTGTGGGAGCACTTATTGCCACATATTTTGTAGGCAGTAAGGGCTCCCGCATTATCTGTGTGCTAAAAAGTGCATGGTAATGTAGTTGCCACACCTGACATGCCCCCTAAAAAGAAATGACCAAAAATAATGACCATGCAGTTAGTTTTTGCATGTGTCAAAGGTGACGCTTCAAAATGTTTCGCATTAGGTGCACATTAGCACCAAAAGCAACTTAGTAAAATGACCCCTAAGTGACCTGAAAACCAGCACCAGAACTTTTACTTTCACTCAGCTTTCACTAGTGATTAGGAGCAGAGTAGAGCAAAGCTTCATATCTGGCCAGAAAAGGAAGGAACCATGGGGTAGTTTTAGCTGCAGAAAATCAGGTATAATTATTCATGCAGCTTGAGAAGATCTTGATTTAAAAAAAAAAAAGGCAGGAGATGTAATTTTGCCATAAAATCATGCCAAAAGCTGTGAAAACCACCTACGACCATCTAAACTTCAGGAAATCACTAAAAACCAACCTGTTCAAAAAGGCATACACAACCGACCCAACTTAAATGCCTACACCCTGCAACACATCAAAACCAAAGGTTGTAATGGACATTATATAACCCCCCCCCCCCCCCCCCCACTCAACCCTCATTGTGTCTGAACCTTATCCGACCACAACATCACCATGTATTTGTTTCTCTACCGGACTGGCGAACGCCTTTACGGTACTATGTAAGCCACATTGAGCCTGCAAATAGGTGGGTAAATGTGGGATACAAATGTAACAAAATAATAAATAAGATGTTACTTCTTATTTCACTCCACAGCACAGAGCTTTTATTCATCTCTTCTGTTTTACAGATTGTAGAGGAGGTTGCTGGGATTATACTTAAGGAAATTCTAGAGCCCATTAATGTACAGGAAGTGATGTCAAAGTATCCTGTCTTGTATGAGGAATCGATGAACACAGTTTTGGTGCAGGAGGTCATCAGGTAATAATTACTTCACAAATTAAATATGAGGACAATTGGTGAAAGATACAAAGATACATTCTCCTTTCTCCTGATACTTCTGTGACTGAATTTCCAACATATTCTAAATAATAATAAAGACCTGCTACACAGTATTAACTTGTCTGTGCAACTACTCCCAGTTTCCAGCAGTCACTGTTGGAAAAACCATTTCCTCTCTGCTGTCATTTTATTATAGTTTGGTATACAGGAGTTTTCTTGGCATGCAGCACTGAATAAAGAAAGAGTTCTTCCTTTTCACCTGGTTGCCAATAACAAGCATATTTTGCATTGCTCAGCATCATTTGTGAAAACCCTATTAAGGTTTTGCAGTTGCCATGTATTAATTGTCAAAAAAATTACTAATTGCTACAAAGGCCAGTATCTTCCTTTACAATTAATGCAAACACGATACACTTATCACACGTTACGTGTATCTGCATTAGCTACAGTGCAGTTAATGCCAGCTATTGAGGTGACTTATGACTCCATGTTTTATGTTGTCTTAGCAGCAGGGCTTTTTTGAGGGGGTACTTCGGGGTACTGAGTACTGGCACCTTTTCTATTGTCTGCTACAATTGACCCATGGACCCCAAGGTTTAATGAAAGAGCTGAGTCTCTACACACCAATTCTGCCTTGTCAAAGATTCTGTGACTGGTTGCAAGGGGCCTGGCTATTGTGGGGTAGGTCTCTCAGTGATTACCCCACCCCTGAAGGGTGGCCTAGCATTTGAGTACCGGCACCTTTTTTGCTAGAAAAAACACACTGCTTAACAGTTAGTGCACGATCACTATCTTCCACATGTAATGCAGAAATTAGCATGTAGGTTCATTATATAAACTGCCTAGGGATAGGTGAGGTATACATTTTTTAAATAAATAAAAATTAAGGGTGTCTTTAGTTAGGCACCCTGATAACGTGCAAGAAGAGCATATTTTGTAATGACAACGGGGTGCTTGGGTGTCATTACAGAATACCAGCATAACCTAGTATTGATGTACCTAACATTTGCATGCCTGCAGTTGCACCAGCCATAGCCTGGCATAACTATGGGCACCTATATGCAGCAAGGGTGTGCATAATTTATAGTATTCTGTAAGTTACATGTGCAAGTGGAAGCTCCGATCATGTCCTGTCCATGCTCTGCTCCACTGCTCCTTGAAGTTATGTGCTATAACCCTTACAAGCAGCATTATAGATGCTTATGGTGATTACATGCATAAGTGCTCATTTTCCCTGTATTTACATGCACAAGGGAATCATACCTGGTGCCTCATCCTAGAATTGCCCTTTTAATGCAGGGCCCACACTAACAATTAGCACATGCTAATTTCTATGTTAGCTATGTGTCACACTTTGTAAAACAGTTACAGTTATGCCTTTTATATCCCGCTAATTGCTGTCAATGGTAATAAACAAATTACAAACAAGAAGACTAGATTATATATCTAGGAATTTACTAATTACCATATATACTCGAATATAAACCAAGATTTTTTATCCAACAAAAGGCCTCAAAAATTTAATCTCGGTTTATATTTAACACCTACCTCCAGGCATTCCTACCATTCCCTCCCGGTAGTGTCCCTCCCTCTCAGCCCCCCTGAACCGGCAGAGTTCTCATTGACTCCCTTCCTCCCCATCCCCAAAGGACATGGCTCGCACTTAATTCCTCCCTCTCCTTATATGAATCTTTCTCCCAGACCCGCTGGTAGGCTCCCCCAGGCCTCTTATACCTCTCTGGTGGCCTAGTGGTGCATTGCGGCAGGAGCAATCCCCACTTGCTCCTGCCCCAACGTGCCACTAGACCACCAGAGAGGTACACTAAATCTGGGGGGGGGGGGGGGGCTACTGGCAGGTCCGGGGGAAAGAGGAGGGAGGAACTAAGTGCAAGCTGTGCCTGTTTGGGGGGAGGGAAAGGGAGGGAATCAGTACAAATTCTGCCAGTTCAGGGGAGTGGCAGTGGTGGAGGAGGAGGGACACTACAGGGAGGGAGGGAATGGTTGGACTGCCAGACACCACAGGGATGGGAGGGAGGAAGGAAGGAAGGTTGGAAGAGGAGGAATGCTGGCATATAAACCTCTGGTTTATATTCAAGTTAACATTTTTCCCCTAAAAAGGAGGAAAAATGTTCTCAATTTATATTTGGATAGGTTTATATTCGAGTATGTACGGTAATACAAGATAAGGCATACTAATAACAAGCTGAGGTAAAAGGTCCTCTTTAGTAGCATCAGAGCACAGGTTTGCTGGATGCCAAGGCCCCCTTTTACTGCAGTGGGTAAAATATGGGGGGTTTTAACTGGAAATTAGCCGTGCAATAAGTTAAGCACTTGCCACACGACTATTTCCTGGGGGAGCCCTTACCACCTCCTATTTAGGAGGCAAGGGCTCCAGTTCTAACCTGACAGTAGCCAAGCAGCATGCGGAGCTGCCTGATTACTGTGGGTAAGCCCCTGGCAGTAGGACCAATTTACCACATGCCATTGCTGCAATAGCCCTACCACAACTAGAAATAATAATCTCTCTCAGATCCTTTAATAGCAATTCTACAAATGTGTGTGAGCAAGGTGTCATACATGTAAGTGCACCACACGCTATTCTATACAGGCGCATATAAGTGCTATTGTGTGTACCTGCAAGGGTGTGTACATATAGGAAGAACATCCAAAGGGCATGGGTGGGGCTGCCACTTAAGCAACTTATATGGTGTGAAACCCCACCCAGCGCATTCCAGGATGCACTGGGCAGGGCTGGGTGTCACCATTATCGAGGCAGTGCCAATGGAAGAGGAGGGAGGCCACCTCCCTCCACCAACTGAAGGCAGGGGGTGGGGAATGGCTGCTAGACCACCAGGTGAAGGGGGATTGTCCCACGGCCCACTGGGCCACCAGGGACTAAGGGGATGCTGGGGAGGTTAGGGGGGCTGGAGACCCACCAGATCTCCAGCCCCCCCTGAACCTATGTCCGGAGTGACCAGAGGTCCACCAGACCTCCTGCCCCCTGTCACTGGGGGGGGGGGGCTGCTGCATTGGGGGGGGGGGGGCTGATAGCAAGCAAGTGCATGCTAGACAGGGCAGACCATTCCTCCACAATGGTTTGAAAACCCTAACGTCAGCTCCGAGCTGTGTAGGGTTTGTCACAGCCAGCAAGCCAATCTGTGGCACGCTGTTTCGCTGATCATTGGGAATGAATAGGTTTAGCATGCATTTGCATGCTACTTGCGCTGAACCCCATTTTGCATGCATTTACATGCTAGTTGCGTTCAGAGCCTGCGAGTGCGTTGTTTCACGTGCTCGGGGGCTCTGATCATGGGGCGGTAGCAAATGTAAGTGCTAGTATGGCGCTAACAACCTCTAGCACCTGCGTTTGCTTCTGATCATCAGCCCATGAATGAATTCTTTGCTTCTGTCTTTATAGAAGAAGATGTAAGAGATCTGCCTGTATGTGGAGGAACTGAAAGAAATCTCAGTGAACCTGGAAAATGTACTGAGCCAAACTGACAAATTAAAGAGTAATAAATCACCTTGACCGGATGGCATACATCCAAGGGTACTCAAAAAAACTCAAGCATAAAATTGCTGATCTGCTGTTAGTAATATGTAACCTGTCGTTAAAATCGTCCGTAGTACCTGAAGATTGAAGGGTGGCCAATGTGACACTGACTTTTAGAAAGGGTTCTAGGGGTGATCCGGGAAATTACAGACCGATAAGCCTGACATCAGTGCCAGACAAAATAGTGGAAACACATAGACAAACATGGTTTAATGGGACAGAATCAGCATGGGTTCACCGAGGGAAATCTTGCCTCACCGGTTGATGAAATGTATCTAGATTTTCATAAAGCTTTTGATAAAGTTCCTCATGAGAGACTCCTGAGAAAATTAAAAAGTCATGGGATAGGAGGCAAGGTTCTGGTGTGGATTAGGAATTGGTTATTGGACAGAAAACAGAGGGTAGGGTTAAATGGTCATTTCTCTAAATGGAGGAGGGTGAACAGTGGAGTGCAGTAAGGATCAGTACTGGGACCGGTGCTATTTAACATATTTATAAATGATATGAAAATAGGAATGACAAGTGAGGTGATTAACTTTTCAGATGACACAAAACTATTGAAGGTTGTTAAAACATGTGCAGACTATGAAATATTGCAAGAAGACCTTAAGAAATTGGAAGACTGGGCATCCAAATGCAGATGAAATTTAATATGAACAAATACAAGGTGATGCACATTGGAAAGAATAATCTGAATCATAGTTACCTGATGCTAGGATCCACCTTGGGGGTCAGGTTGTGTTGTTGATAATATGCTGAAATCTTCTGTTCAGTGTGTGGCAGTGTCCAAAAAATCAAACATGATGCTAGAAATTATTAGGAAACGGATGGTGAATAAGACCGAAAATATTATAAATGCCTCTGTATTGCTCCATGGTGCAACTGCACATTGAGTATTGCGTTCAGTTCTGGTCACTGTAACTCAAAAAAGATATAGCAGAATTAGAAAAGATGCAAAGAAGAACAACCAAAATGATAATGGGGATGGAATTCCTCTCGTATGAGGAAAGGCTAAAGAGGTTAGGGCTCTTCAGCTTGGAAAAGAGACAGGTGGGAGATATGATTGAGGTCTACAAAATTCTGAGTGGCGTATAAGAAGTAGAAGTAAATTGATTTTTTTTACTCATTCGAAGAGTACAAATACTAGGGGACACTCGAGGGAGTTACATGGAAACACTTTTAAAACAAATAGGAGGAAATATTTTCTTATTCAACGAAGCTCTGGAACTCTTTTCCAGAGGATGTGGTAACACTGGTTAGCGTATCTGGGTTTAAAAAAGTTTTGGACAAGTTCCTTGCGGAAAAGTCCATAATGTGCTATTGAGACAGACATGGGGAAGCAACTGCTTGCCCCAGGATTGGTAGCATGGAATGTTGCTACTGATTGGGTTTCTGCAAGTGAACTTTCTTGGCCACTGTTTGGAAACAGGATACTAGACTGGACCATTGGTCTGACCCAGTATGGCTACTCTTATGTTCATGCCACAAGTTTACTTTTTTTTTTTTACTTTATTTTTCTAATTCTAATTAAGTACATCACAAAAAATGGAAATATTTGTGATACCAGAAAATTAAGTAATAAGATACAATCAGTAATTAATTTTAAAAAAAGGAAAAAAAAGAAGATAACATAAAAGTAATATGGGTCAAGGTAAAGTGAAAAGTAAAAAAAAATCGAATTATTACAAAGGAAGCACAAAACCATACTGCATTCCGAACCACCCCACAACAGTATAGCATTACCTCAGGGAGTCATACTTGAAGCTTCAGTTCTTCCTTACCATAGACATAGTTTGACTTTCATTTGGGGGCTGTGACATTTTAGCATTTTAGTTTACGTGTATGCATCTCGTACATATTCATTATGATTATCTCAAAAAATGGTCCAGATAGGAACCCAGTGTATTGGACAGTGAAGATTTTTTTCCACTAAAATGAGCCAGCACCAAGGGAAGTTCGTCTCATAGTGCCTCCAAGAATTAGCAAGGGGAGCACACACTGTCATTCTTCCCTTCCCCTTACTACGGCAGCCTGCTCTTTCTATCTCCCTCTCCAAAGCCCTGCCCTTTCTCTCTTCCTCCCCCTCCCCTCCTCCTTTAGCCAGCACTTCCTCTTCCCTCACAACTCAATATTTTCCCCATACCATGCCAGTATGAACCTTAGACATACACAGGCTCTTGATGTAGAATTGCTGTATTTGGTAAGAAAATGGCTGACAGTGACAGCAAGTAGTTTCTTATCTTCAGAATAACATCTTCAGATGGGTTAGTTTTGTGTATTCCATAACACTTACAGGAATGAACCTCTTTTTAAATCAGGGTACATTACCTGGAGATTATCTCATCTCAACACTTTTCATTGTCTCAAAAGCAGCCTCCTTCAGAAGTTTGTAGTGTGTAACATCAACAAGCAACATATACACTTTGATATGTTGCCTGTTGATGTTACACCTTCCAGATTTTAAACACAATGAAAGGGTTAAAATGAGCATTAGCAGTAGTGCTGTCCGATTCGTGATTCAAATCGATTTGCCAATTTGTTTTAGGCAAATCAATTTGAAAAATTTTGTTTTGGGAAATATTGGACTTTCCCCACCTCCCTCTTGCTGTCACCCAAGCCCGCTGCTGCAGCAAAAGCAGCTAAACTTACCACGGGGCCAGACACTATTGGTGCAGGCTGCTAGCTCTGCCATGCAACAGGAAGTGGTACATCCAAGGAAGCGGGAGAGACAGCCACGCCAATGGAGAGTCTGGCCCCACAGTGAATTTAGCTTCTTTTGCTGCCGCTGTTGCTCATCTAGAGAAGCAACAGCTGCAGCGGCAGGTGTGTAAGGGCAGGAAGGGAGACAGGAAGAGATGTGGAGAGAGAGAGGGGACAGAGGCTGGATGGAAAGGGGGCAGAAAAGGAGGGCAGAGAAAGAGAGAGAGCAGACCATGGCTAGAAGGAAGAGATAGAAGGATGGCAGATGCTGGATGAAAGGAGGGAGAGGAGGGCAGAGGCTGGATGGACGAGGGAAAACAAAGAAGACACATCCTGGATGGAAAGGGGGAGAGAAGGAGGGTAGACGATGGATGGAAGGGGGGAGAGGAGGGCAGAGACTGGATGGAGTGGAGGCAGAGAAGGAGGGCGACGCTGGAGATAAGGGGGAGAGGAGGAGTGCAGATACTGGATGGATGGGGGAGGGTAAGCCAAGAGAAAAGGAAGGGATATGCTGGTCCTGGGGGAGGAAGGACGAGAGGGGAGGGAGAACAGGAGGAAAGGAGGAATAAGAGGAGAAGTTGAACATGAGAAGGGGTTGAGATGTGATGCTGGGAGGGATGCTGCTGGACAGAGCAAGAATAAAGATACAGAGAGGGAGATGCTCAACATGCCAGGAAGGATAGGGGCAGGGACACAGAGAGGAGTTGAATGATAGACATGACAGAGAAGAAATGCCAAATGGACCAGGAGACCCTGGCAAAAGAATTAAGAAAAGACGGAGGAAAGTGGAAACCAGAGACTAGGACTAACATGATTACAAAAATGAAAAGACCAGACAACAAAGGTAGAAAAATTAATTTTATTTTCTATTTATTAAAAGTAGCCTGAATGGAAAAATCGATTCATATGAGTGAATCAAATCGACAACTTTATGCTTAATCGTACAGCACTAATTAACAGTATACCAGTTTACCATGATCACAGGTTAAAAAACACTTCCCTAGAACATCTATATACCTCTTACTGCCATGTTTAGGAGATACTGTGGTTCTCATCAACAAATGTTATGTTTTTCTCTTTAAATCACACAGGAGATTTTTCTATCATGCAGTGCTCTTTATTATCGCTATATCTTAATCACCTATGTATTAACATACCAACATGACATCCATCTCTGTGCTCCAATTCCCACTTCCTGACCTTAAAACCTTCTACTGAAAAAATAAAAGGCACAGAGTTATCAATATCACAGGCATCAGTTGGATATAACAGGCTGGGAAATGCTTTCCTCCAGAATCTGCCTAGAATTTGCACCATCCGTATTGCTATCAATCTTCAGAGCCTCCCCACAACATAATGCAGACACCACCATATCATTTAGTATTGAGACTATCAGGCAATAAAACCTTTTCTCCAATGTGTACAGTGTCTTCTAATCTAAATATTTTTTAATGGTGTATTGCTGATCCTCATCCTCACAGTGAAACGGGTAAAAGTGAATAGATTAGTCATTCTTTCAAAAAGTGCAAAGACCAGGGAACACTTAATAAAATTACATGGAAATACTTTTAAAACAAATACAAGGAAATATTTTTTCACTCAAAGAATAGTTAAGCTCTGGAACAAGTTACTGGACGATGTGGTAACAGCAGTTAGTACTTCTGGGTTTAAAAAAGGTTTGGACAAGTCAAGTCCATAGTCTGTTATTGAGATGGACATGAGGGAAGCCACTGCTTGCCCTGGGATTGATAAAATGGAATGTTGCTACTGATTGGGTTTCTGTCAGGTACTTGTGACCTGGATTGGCCACTGTTGGAATCAGGATACTAGGCTAGATGGACCATTGTTCTGACCCAATTGTTCTTATGTTTTCTACCTTAAAGAGCCATAGAAGTTAATTGGTCTGATATTGTTACAGTTTTTCTCCCTTGGTTCCTCTCTCCTTCAGGTACAATCGTTTGCTGGAAGTAATAGCCCAGACATTGCGGGACCTGCTGAAGGCTATCAAGGGCCTAGTGGTGATGTCTTCTGAGTTGGAACTGATGTCCAACAGCCTGTACAACAATGCAGTTCCAGAGCTATGGAAATCAAAGGTAACCCCTTCCTTTTTACCAGACCTGCTGCTTTTAAATGCATGTTACATGTATATTCTTCTTTAAATCCTGTCCCTTCCGTCCTGTTAGTTGTAGAATTTTTGTGTTAACAGGACAAATAAAATACCCAATATTTCAAATAAAAGAAATAGCATGTCTGTGGTTACATTTAAAAAGTATGCATAAGTTACCTGGATGTTTCATGACATTTGATTTGATGATGTAAGGTTTGTATTTTTATTATTGTTTACTGATTTAGATATTTTAAAACATTTCTGGGACATAATGCACATTATGAGTGGGACCAGTTCAGTTCATATTTCTGTTTGAAGTAAGATCTTGGTAGTTTAGAAACTGTTTATTTTCCAACGTTTGTACATTGGAAGGACACTTTTCCAAATTATTTTACCTGGGGGGGGGGGGGGTAATTGGATAAAATCAAGGATTGAAAATTGCCCTCACCCTCTCTAGGTAAAAATATCTGCTAGGGGGAAGGACCAGGAAAAGACTAAACTGGCAGGCAGGGTGCTCCATAAGTTGTTTATCTTTGAGAATGTGCTTTTAGATCTTCAAGCATAGCCACAGGGATTCAGAATTGCTCCACTGATACCAATGTGTGGCTTTGCTCATTTCATTTGTGTCCCATTAATATTGCTGATGTTATGCTCTGTGGGTGCATGTTTTCACCTAGTGCACAATTAAACTGTGGAATTTGTTGCTGAAAAGCAGTTAGCATAACTGGGTTTAAAAGGATTTTAGACAAATTTCTGGAGGGAAAGTCAATAAACTTTGCCCTTTTCCTGCTCTTGTCCTGTTTCCTTTCTTTTAAGCATGGTAGTTAATCAAACACTTCCAGCTAGCTATGGGCTGGAATGGAAATGTCCTGTGAGGATGAAGCAGTAATGGGTCCAGGGGCTGCTTAAGGTTTTGGTTAAAGTTATCACTGCTTTTTGTTTCCAAAGTAACATATTGTGAATAATCAAGAGGCCCCATTTCTCTTCAGGCATCCCTTAGAAAAGGCAAAGTTCAGCAATCAAAGAAAGATCAGGATCAAGTATTTCACATTCATTGCTAGCTTTTCATCATGAATTGGTTATGAGTGACTATTGGGCATACTGGGTGGGCCATTCATGTCTTTATGTACCGTCATCTACTATGTTACTATTGGGCTCATTTTCAAAAGAGAAAAGTGTCCAAAAAGTGGCATAAGTCTGCATTTGGATGTTTTTCTCACAAAAACGTCCAAATCAACATTTTCAAAACCTATTTTTAGACGTTTTTCTCTGACGTCTGCCAGAAGTGCGTCCAAATCTCAAGGGGGAATGCCAGGGGCGTGTTGAAGGTAGAACTTGGGCGTTCCTAAGACTTAGACATGTTTCAGCCATAATGGAACAAAATAAAAATGGCCAGGACTAAGACGTTTTGAGCTAGACCTGGTTTTATTAAGAATAACCTACTACATATAAATGAGTGCTACTCAAGGATCCTTCTATTGCACATACTATAACTTTAAATCCTATCAGTGAACCATACTGTGTGTTGTATTAGAGGAAAAGCCTCAATAGACTCCTACTTTCCAGCTTCACAGCTCTTAAGCATCATAGGCTAAAAAACCTCCGTTAGTGTCTGTATTTAATCTCTCAAATTCTTAAATTAACAACACTTATCTTTGTGCATATCTTTAAACTGCCATTATCTTTCCACGGCCGTAAGGGCTATGGTAGTGGTGGGGTAGTGGGTTTTGGGGGGGCTGAGCACACAAGGTAAGGGAGCAATGGTGAGATGTGTACCTGGGAGCAGTTTATGACATGCACTGCAGTGCCCCCTAGGGTGCCCTATTGCTGTCCTGGGATGTCAGGGGGACCAGTCAACTAAAAATGCTGGCTCCTCCTACATCCCAATGGCTTGATTTTCTGCGTTTTGCACTCGGACGTTTTTTTTTTTTTTTTTCCAAAATGGACCAAAAAAAAGTCCAAGTCACAAAACGTCCACAGTATTTTCGAAAAAAAAAAAAAAAAAGATAGACCTTTTTCCTTTTTGAAAATGGCCTTTTTCCCTTTTTAGATTTTGGGCGTTTTTTGCAAAACGTCCAAAGTCGGACTTAGACGTCATATCGAAAATGACCCTCCACGTAACGTTGTAAGTCTAAGTGCTTTGAAAATATGCCTCTGTGTTAGCTGTAGTGCAGTGAGCTTAATCATCCGTTTTATTTATATTTATTTGTTCATATTTCTATCCTGTCCTTCTTGAAAGGTCAAAGGCAGGAGGACATCATATCAAACATTAAATTCATTGCAATAAACAACTGCACATTTTTGGCTTTCCCTCAGGCCTACCCTTCTCTGAAGCCATTGGCATCATGGGTGATGGACCTGCTACAAAGGATCGAATTTCTGCAGAAATGGATCATGGAAGGAATCCCACCTGTTTTTTGGATTAGTGGCTTTTTCTTCCCACAGGCTTTTCTGACTGGAACCTTGCAGAATTTTGCCAGGAAATCTGTCACTTCTATTGATATCATTTCATTCAACTTTCAGGTGAGGGGTGTATGTAACCTCTAATCTATCCATTTGCTGTAGAACAAACCAAAAACAAGCCCTATGTTTTACAGGAAATACCATGGTCTTCAACTCCTTTTTAGAAAAAAAAACTTTACAAAGAACCTGTTATTGACAAACAAAAAATGTCTTTATAGGCCAGGGCAAACAAGGCACATGCCTAATGCCAAGTCTGCAGACCTGTCTAGTCTCTCACCTGAAATGGTAAACTTCTGGTGGATGCAGGGTACATGAGGTCAGACTACGATTATCAGATAGCAGTTTTAAGGGAGGTCAGTGGATGGCAGAACCTTTAAACTGGCAAAATAATTGTTAATAATCTACTGAAGGTTTGTATCCCAAGCAGGAGACATTCACAGCTTCCCTTTCCCCCTTCCTATAGGGTAATTTTATAAAAGAGCGCCCCAGGCAGGGAAAGCACATTTGTACACATTTGCCCAGATTCTAATGTGACTTGAGTTCCGCGCGCAACTTAAATAGCTTAACAAGCCAATCAGTGCCGATAAATTGAACTTATCAAGCAATTATTGACACAAATTGCCATTAATTAGAATTTATGCGCACAAATGTCTAAGCATATTCTATAAAGTGATGCATGTAAATTCTAAGACAAGGATCTGAAAAGGGAAGCATGGGCATGGCAGATCATGGACATTCCTAGAATTTATGTGCCCTGTTATAGAATATGCCTGTTCCGCATGTAATTTAGGCATTTACACTAGATTTTCATTGGTGTAAATATAGTCGCAGAAAACGGGTGTTGGGTACATTCTATAAATCATGCCTAGATTTAGGCATATTCTATAAACCGTGCCTAGTTTAGAGAATATGCCTAGATGTATTTTTTTTCAGTGCTGATTTTTTAATTTTATTTATTTATTTATTTGTTACATTTGTATCCCACATTTTCCCACCTATTTGTAGGCTCAATGTGGCTTACATAGTACCGGAGAGGGCGTTTGCAGACTCCGGTGTGAACAAATACAAAGTGATGTT
This sequence comes from Microcaecilia unicolor, assembly GCF_901765095.1. NCBI lineage: Eukaryota > Metazoa > Chordata > Amphibia > Gymnophiona > Siphonopidae > Microcaecilia > Microcaecilia unicolor. Next base: position 180,764,815 of record NC_044036.1, read on the forward strand.
GTGGTAAAATAAAGTTCATGTGGCACAGCCACATTAGGGCATTGTATAACGGAAGAGTTGTGGTATGTTCATTACATAATTTAGTTTTGTTGTGTTGCAGTTATCAGGCATTTATGCTGGATCGGCCGGGTATGCCTTTTTAAACAGGTTAGTTTTTAGTGTTTTCTGGAAGTTTAGGTGATCGTACATAGTTTTCAAGACTTTTGGTAATGCGTTCCACAGTTGTGTGCTTATGTAGGAAAAACTGGATGTGTAGGTTGATTTGTATTTGAGTCCTTTGTAGCTTGGGTTGTGTAGATTTAGGTACGCTCTTGTTGATTCGGATGTGTTTCTAGTTGGTAGGTCGATCAAGTCTGTCATGTATCCCGGGGCTTCACCGTAGATAATTTTGTGAACCAGAGTGCAGATTTTGAAAGCAATGCATTCTTTGATTGGGAGCCAGTGTAGTTTTTCGCGGAGGGGTTTTGTGCTTTCAAATCGCATTTTTCCGAAGATAAGCCTAGCTGCTGTGTTTTGAGTGGTCTGAAGTTACCTTAAGGTGTGTTCTTTACATCCCGCATAGATCCCATTGCAGTAGTCTACATGGTTTAGTACCATTGATTGTACCAGGTTGCGAAATGTTTCCCTTGGGAAGAATTGCTTCACTCGTTTGAGCTTCCACATTGAGTGGAACATTTTCTTTGTCGTGGATGTCACTTGGCTCTCTAGTGTTAAGTAGCAGTCCATAGTAACGCCGAGGATTTTCAGGCTGTCTGAGATGGGGAGGGTGTAATCTGGGGTGTTGATGATTGTGGGGTTGTCCGCGCTGTGTTGGGATGAGAGGATGAGACAGTGTGTTTTTTCTTTGTTGAGTTTTAGTTAAAATGCATTAGCCCAAGAGTCCATAATGTACAAGCTGTTCTTGATTTCATTGGTGATTTCTGTCAGGTTAGATTTGTAAGGTATGTATATTGTGACATCGTCTGCATAGATGAAAGGGTTAAAGCCTTGGTTGGATAAGGACTTGGCTAGTGGGGTCATCATTAGGTTGAAGAGGTTTGGTGATAGTGGTGATCCTTGTGGTACTCCACAGTCTGCTTTCCATGGTGTTGATATGTTTGAGTTTGATTTTACTTGATATGTTCTTGTGGTTAGGAAACCCTTGATCAGCTAAGTATGTTTCCACCGATCCCGAACTTATCTAGTAATCTTATTAATTTTAGGCATGATATGTAGAATCTAGCCCATTATGTCTGCTTTACAAAGGCATGATAGGCACACATGTTAAACGTGCTTTATACAGGCAACATGTGTGCCTGTATAGCTTTATAAACTAGCCCTACTCAAAAAGCCCCATACCTGCTCCGTGCTGGTACGAGCTGGTGCATGTGCCAAAAGTCTGCTTAAGTGTATTCTGTAAGTATGCACATATATTACATAGTGTGTTTTTAACAGGTGGGTGTACACATGGGCAGAACTCATACTTGCACACATAACCTATAGAATGATGTGAGTTAACCACATATTGCTGGCATTTAGGTGCATTTACACCACTCTATAGGTGGCCTAACTGCATATGTGCATATATACCTGCTGTTGTATAAAGCTTTGTAGAATATTGTTCAGTCGGGAGCCCTCTAGGTGGCTGTACTTGGGCACCCTGTTACAGAATTGCTCTCTAAAAGGGCTTTTCTGTAAACTGGACATTCTGCATATACGCCAGCATGCCACCTAAGCAATATTCTGTTAATCCATGCCTATCTTGCATACTTAAAGAGGAACATACACATAGGCAGAGCATGGGGCAGGATATAGGAGGGGTCTTCACTTATGAAAATATCTTTCAGAATACTGTAAGCTGCACACATCCCTGGTGCATTTAATGGATGCCCGAACTTACGCGAGCTCTGTGGCTAATGTAAGTTCTGGCACCTTAATGATACCGTGTTAAAATAGTATTCAATAACAGAACCTAGGTAACTAGGCTCCTAATGGTGCCCAGTTAGATAATTACCTCCTAAAAGGCTCCGGTCGTTCCCTGTATCCACATCTGACCCTAACATCATGCTCACCTGTCTCTACTCCTTCTCCCTCCTCTATTTCATAGATCTGTACTGTAGACTCAGTTCCTCCCCTTCCCTCCAGAGTATCCAGATAACCTTCAGGGTATGGGCTTGAGTATGTCAGCATGTTATGAGTGAGTTACTACTACTACTACTATTTAGCATTTCTATAGCACTACAAGGCGTGCGCAGCGCTGCACAAACATAGAAAAAGACAGTCCCTGCTCAAAGAGCTTACAATCTAATAGACAAAAAATAATAAAGTAAGCAAATCAAATCAATTAATGTGAACGAGAAGGAAGAGAGGAGGGTAGGTGGAGGCGAGTGGTTACAAGTGGTTACGAGTCAAAAGCAATGTTAAAGAGGTGGGCATCCAGTCTAGATTTAAAGGTGGCCAAGGATGGGGCAAGACGTAGGGGCTCAGGAAGTTTATTCCAGGCGTAGGGTGCAGCGAGACAGAAGGCGCGAAGTCTGGAGTTGGCAGTAGTGGAGAAGGGAACAGATAAGAAGGATTTATCCATGGAGCGGAGTGCACGGGAAGGGGTGTAGGGAAGGACGAGTGTGGAGAGATACTGGGGAGCAGCAGAGTGAATACATTTATAGGTTAGTAGAAGAAGTTTGAACAGGATGCGAAAACAGATAGGGAGCCAGTGAAGGGTCTTGAGGAGAGGGGTAGTATGAGTAAAGCAACCCTGGCGGAAGATGAGACGGGCAGCAGAGTTTTGAACCGACTGGAGAGGGGAGAGGTGAGCCAGTGAAGGGTCTTGAGGAGAGGGGTAGTATGAGTAAAGCGACCCTGGCGGAAGATGAGACGGGCAGCAGAGTTTTGAACCGACTGGAGAGGGGAGAGGTGACTAAGTGGGAGGCCAGCAAGAAGCAGATTGCAGTAGTCTAAACGAGAGGTGACAAGGGTGTGGATGAGGGTTTTGGTAGAGTGCTCGGAAAGAAAGGGGCGGATTTTACGGATGTTGTAAAGAAAGAAACGACAGGTCTTGGCGGTCTGCTGGATATGAGCAGAGAAGGAGAGAGAAGAGTCAAAGATGACCCCAAGGTTTCGAGCTGAGGAGACAGGGAGAATGAGAGAGCCATCAACAGAAATAGGAAACAGGGGGAGCGGGGAGGTGGGTTTGGGGGGGAAAATGAGAAGCTCGGTTTTGGTCATATTTAATTTCAGGTGGCGTTGAGACATCCAGGCAGCAATGTCAGACAAGCACGCTGAAACTTTGGTTTGGATGCAAGGTGAGATATCAGGGGTAGAAAGGTAGATTTGGGAGTCATCAGCATAGAGATGGTAGGAAAAGCCATGGGATGAGATTAATGAACCAAGGGAAGAAGTGTAGATAGAAAAGAGGAGGGGACCAAGAACAGAACCCTGAGGTACGCCGACAGGCAGAGGGATAGAAGTAGAAGAGGATCCACCAGAGTAAACACTAAAGGTGCGGAGGGAGAGGTAGGAAGAGAACCAGGAAAGGACAGAGCCCTGGAATCCAAGTGAGGACAGGGTATTGAGAAGTATGCTGTGATCGACAGTGTCAAAAGCAGTGGAAAGATCAAGAAGAATGAGGATGGAATATTGACCTCTGGATTTAGCCAGTAATAGGTCATTGGAGACTTTAGTAAGCGCAGTTTCGGTTGAGTGGAGAGGGCGAAAACCAGATTGTAGTGGGTCAAGAATAGCATGTGAGGAGAGAAAATCAAGGCAGCGGCGGTGAACAGCACGCTCAAGTAATTTGGAGAGAAAAGGAAGGAGGGAGATGGGTCGGTAATTAGAGGGACAAGTAGGGTCAAGTGAAGGCTTCTTAAGGAGAGGTGTGACCACATCATGTTTAAAGGCAGCAGGGACAGTCGCAGTGGAAAGTGAGAGGTTGAGAATGTGACAGATAAAAGGAATAAGAGCAGGAGAGATGGCATTAAGAAGGTGGGTGGGAATGGGATCAGAGGAACAGGTGGTACATTTTGAGGAAGAAAGAAGAAGTGTAGTTTCCTCAATAGTAACTTCAGGAAAGGAGGAAAGGGAATGAGGGGAAGGAGAGAGAGGGGAACGGACTAGAGGAGGGAGAGCTGGTGAGGTAGAGAAAGCAAGGTTTATCTTTTGAACCTTGTTGTGAAAGAATTCAGCAAGGGTCTGAGGAGATAATGAAGGGGGAGTTGGGGGAGGGGGCACCTTGAGGAGAGAGTTCAATGTGGTGAAGAGAAGTCGAGGATTAGAGCCAAGAGAGTTGGTCAGTTGGATATAATAATCCTGTTTGGCACGTAAAAGAGCAGATTGGAAGGAGGTCAGCATGAACTTAGTGTAAGAAATCAGCAAGGGCCCGAGATTTCTGCCAGAGGCGTTCGGCGGAGCGGGTACAGGAACGTAGGTAGCGGATATTAGAAGTCAGCCAAGGTTGGGGTTTTGTACGCCTTACAAGAACAAGAACTAAAGCACCGTACATTCATAGGATGCATCATGGCCCTCTTGTGTGTGAGGCAGGGCGGTGAGTATATGATTAAGTTCACATGCTCATTTGCAACCTGCAACTGCCACTACATCTAGAGCCCATCCCTGCAGTTTCCCAAGTCACTTCAGGAGCAGTAGTCTAAGGGAAGGACAGCCTAGGGATGGCAGGGGAAAGACATAAATGAAGATCCCTGGAGGGGGTGTGCGGTGACAGAGAATCAGGTCCCACAAATGGATCTGAATATTCTAATGTTATGACTTTATTTTTAATTGCACTTCTTAAAAATAGGTTTTGTTAATTACTTTGTAGCCTTTGAGGAGAGCTTGCTATACATTAGATGAATAAATGTTTGCCTAAGACCAAATAGTGTCAATTCAGTCCTGCTTCTCATATGAGATTCCTCTACCATGCAACTTTTTGGAGGGAAGACATTCTATAGTGTGACTTCCTGAGTTGAAAACTGAGCTTGATGTATATGAAGCTCCTATTCTGGGCGCTCTATCAATACTCAGTGGTCTCACTAGTCCGGGTTCCACTTATGGGGAAAAAAACTGGAGTGGATTCTCTGAATGGGGGAATAGATCCACCTTTGCAAGGCCCTGGGCTTAGGCACACTTCCAAAAACTGTCACAAACCCACAGATGGTATTCCAAACAGCAAACTATATTCATTGTTCAAACAGATGCAATCACATGATATATCTTCATTCCATTTCTTCTGTAGCACAGTTCATAAGACATTCTGTAAACTTCAACACTGTTAACCACACTCCTGATAGCTTCTTCTTTGTGCCTCGGGATCTTCACACACCTTCAGACCTGTTCTTCAAATGAATGTATTTCTCTTGTTGTTCTAAGGGCAAAGGTACCAAGGGTATCTGGAGTTATACTTCTGTTTCTACTCTCTTCTCTCCTGTATTATCCTCCTTATCTCTTTCTGTTCCCACATTGATGTCATCTCTGTGTGGGGTTTCTACGGTAAAATCCCAAGCTCATCCTCGGCTGCTCTGGTGCTCCAAGCTTTTATTTCTTGGACTCTCCACCATTCTGACAGTCAGACTCCCCTTTTGATTCCAAACGCCTGCCAAGGAACCCTGAACAGGATGTTCAGCTTCTTCTTTCATTACTCACCCACTTCTTTCTGAAGATAGCTACGTGTCCCTTTTTTCCACACACTCCAAATTGGTAATTACTAGTGCCGTCAAATGTGAGAGTTACATTACTAGTACATTACTTCTGCAAATAGTGACATCTCTCCTCCATTTTTCTTTCTGCATCAGGTCCTGAGCGAGTCAGTAGCAGAGTTAACGGAGCGACCCTCTGAAGGTTGCTATATTCATGGCCTGTACGTCGAGGGAGCACGCTGGGATCCTACCACTTCTCAGTTATCTGAGTCACGACCCAAAGAGCTTTATACAGAGATGGCTGTCATCTGGTTAATTCCTGTTCCAAACCGCAAAACGCCAGCGACAGGATTCTATCTGTGCCCCATCTACAAGACCCTAACCCGTGCAGGTAAGAGTCCACTGAAGTGAAGGAATAGCTTAATGGTTTAGAGCAGTGGCCTGATACTCTACGAATCCAGAGTTCAAATCCAACTGCTGCTCTTTGTGATCTTGGGCAAGTCACTTAACCCTTTGTCTTGCGTACAAATTGAGATTGTGAGCCCTCCAGGAACAGAAAAATATTTACTGTACATTGAGCTACTACAAAAAACTAATGCCAAAAGATCTACTGTATTCATTGACAGGAAGTAAAGTTTTGTCTCTTTTGATATAGAGGATTTCATTCTCCAGTCATTCAAATCCCAAGCTTCCTACCTCCCTACCTGCCAGAAGGCTTTCTTTCAAATTAAGTTGCCTTAGAGAGAGGCTGAGCAGCTCAGGATTGTAAAGCAATTTGACTTTGAACTTTCTTACACACGGACTGTCAAAAGAGGGCAGTCTCAAAAGCCATTTGTGCACATAAAGCATGGAAATAGATTCATATACAATAGTAATCCAATATGTACACAACATTACACACATACAACCTATGCAAATATAACTTCACCTGAACTAAGTTAGGAAAGAGTTTTCATGTATGCACATACTTTTGAAAATACACATTATCCCCTTCATTCTATGTAATGCACCAAAACTTAGGTGCCAGTTCAGTATGTATGGCATGGAAATACTTTTAAAACAAATAGGAAGGAATATTTTTTCACTCAACGAATAGTTAAGCTCTGGAACTCTTTGCTGGAGGATGTGGTAACAGCGGTTAGTGTATCTGAGTTTAAAAAAGGTTTGGACAAATTCCTGGAGGAAAAGTCCATAGTCTGCTGTTGAGACAGACATGGGAAGCAACACCTGGGATTTGTAGTATGGAACATTGCTACTATCTGAGATTCTGAATGGAATCGTCACTCTTTAGGATTCCAGAATCTTGCTATTCTTTGGGGTTCTACATGGAATGTTGCCATGATTTGGGTTTCTGCCGGGTACTTGTGACCTGGCTTGGCCACTGTTTGGAAAACAGGATACTGGGCTAGATGGACCATTGGTCTGACCCAGTATAGCTATTCATATATTCTTATGTAACACATAAGACCAAAAGTGTTGCCATACTGTGACAGACCAAATGTCGATCAAGCCCAGTATCCTGTTTCCAACAATGGCCAATCCAGGTCACAAGTACCTAGCAAGATCCCAGTATGGCTACTCTTATGTTCTTATGTCTGCACTACAGTGGAAGTTACATGCCAAAACGAGGGTGAAATAGCAGGAACTTGGCATCTAAATCTTCTAACATGTAACTGCAAGAGGGCATTCACATGGGAGGGGTCAAGGGCAGGGCATGAGCATGTCAATAAACTACACCTGCAACTTATAGAGTGCTGTCAGCTGTGCACTCAGGATGCCACATTTAGGCACGCACATTTATGCTTGCTGTTGACATGGCATAAGTGGGTGCGCCCAAATGTTGTCACGTGACTGCCATCTCGCACTAATATTCTGTATCGTTTATCGTTTATTCATTTACTATACCGTTTCAAATTGTATTCACAAAACAGAACGGTTTACATATTGATATAAAAATCATTAATGAAAACAAACATAAAAGAACTCCATCGATTTGAAAGGAAAGCAAGCTAAAACAACCATTCAAAAAAATAAGAAACACCAATGCTTACTGAATAGCCATTCATAACAAATACATGAACTAAACATATAATTGTGCTGTATATTCATTCTACCTAATACTGCCTTTCATCACAGATTATTTTCAAACGTATTCTGAAACAAATATGTTTTCAAAAATTTTCGAAATTGAATGTAATGGATTTGGTGTGCCAAACTTGCCATTACACCTAAATTTATAGAATTACCCTCTATCTAGTGGATTCTATGTAGGTCGCGCAAAGTTGGACACGGAAATGTGGGCACTGATGACAGATCTGCGTGCAAACTAATTAGGCGTTAACAATCAATAAGTGTTAAGTACTAAATTGCCAATAATTAGGAATTACACGTGGATCTGCTCCAAGCCCCATTCTATCACATCGTGCCTAAATTTCATAGTGTGCAACTCAAAAGGAGGCGTGGCCATGGGAGGGGCATGGGCGGGTCAGGGACATTCCCAGGATTTAAGCACAGTGCTATAGAATAATGTCATTTCTATGCCTAACTGCCATTAGTTGGGCGCCAGTATTTACACCAAGTTTTGGCAGGCATAAGTGTCGTGCCCAAAATTAGGTGCAAGATCTGTGCTAAACTAGTATTTGTAAAGTGTGCTCTGCGCAGATTGTCATTTGCGGAATTCTACTTTAGCATGGATCTTATCGGTGTGTAACTTTGGGCACCATTTACTGAATTCTTGCCTAGGGGCTAGATTCAGTAAATGGCATGCAAAATTCAGCACCGAAAGATATCAGTGCTGATTGGTATTCTATAAAGTGCACTCTGGGATGGGTGTCCTTTATAGAATAGCGTGTAGCGCCAGGATCCGTGCTGAACTTTAGGCACGAGGATTTATACCAACTGAAACCTGGTGTAAATCCCAGGGCATAAATTAGGTGTGGAGCCCCCAAATTCTATAATACTGAATGCCCCTGACCTGCCCATGCCACTCCCATGGTCACAACACCTTTTCAATTATGCGCTAAAAACTTTGCACACACATCTCTGTAGAATAGTTCTTAGCAAGATGTGTGTGCAAATCCAAATTGTTGCAAATTCATTGCCAATAATTCTATTCTATTCTATTTGGGGATTTATAATCCACCTTTAAACAAAATGGTGCAAAGCGGAGTACGGAATGAAGAAGCTTCCCAAGTGGAAGGAGATTTCTTTTTTTTATTATTAATTTACAATATTTATAATCAAGTACAGCCTCTTGAAAAGAAAGTGATAAAATTAAGTTAAATCTTTAGATTTTTCTTAAGGTATAGCTAACATTGCCAATTTTATCACTCAAGTCCACAAATGGGATTCCAAGATCAAGAAAAAAGAGGAGATTAATCAAAAGACAAATTTAAATAAAAGAAAATAGCTTTCACGAAGGGATTGGTGATTCAATATTTATGATACTCCGGTTGTCGTCTTGGAAGCGATAAGTTTTGAAAGCTGAGGCGGATCTGTAAACACATATTTGACATTATCAAACCTAATTATACACTTGCAGGGGTATCTAAAAAAAAAAAGTACCTCCTGCTTGAATTACTGCCGTTTTCATTGTGAGAAATTGTTTCCTTTTCTTTTGAGTCTCTCTTGAGAAATCCGGGAATAAGGAAATTCAAAGACCAAGAAATGGTTTCTCCCTATGCTTAAAAAACATCTGGAACAACCATACTTTGTCAGGAACTAAGGCCACGGTTGCAACAAGAGTTGCCGCCGTGGCCTGTTGGGTATCCGATGTCTCAAGAAGAGCTGTTACATTCAAACTCTGTTGTAAAGGCATTTTTTGAGGAAGATAGAAAACCTTTGAAAACGGTGGTAAATTAATTTCTGGTATACAAAGATTTTCAAGCAAATATCTTCTTAACATGTCCCCAGGTTTTATCATAGGAACATAGGGGAAGTTTACAAAGTGCAATTTTTGATTCCTGGTGTAATTCTCAAAGTTCTCAGTCTTAATTCTTAGGCTAGATATGTCTTTAACAATAGTCAGTTGTATATTCTCTAGCTTTTGTATTTTTTGTTCCATTGTATCTAGTCTAGAAGAAATTGTTTCTACCTCAGTTCCTTGTTTTTCAGTTTTCTGTTCCATATCGTTTATTTGCTGAGTTTGTGTAGTTGCAGAGGCAAGAAACATTTGTCCCAGCTGGAACATAAGATCCCACAGTGAATCTAATGTTACCTCTTTCGGTTTGGTAGTCAAACCTACAGGAAAAATAAATCCTTGTCCAGCTTTCTTCTCCCCCATCGCTTCCATTCCTCGCAAAGTCTCTCCAGGCAAACGAGTTTCTTCGAGAGGCTTTAGCCTCGTCTCCCACTGCTACAAGCTGTTCTTGGGTCCCCAGCGATTCTGACATCAAAGAACCCCTTCGGGAAGACGCCGTTGCCCCCAGGAGCGGGGAACTCGTTGCTACTGGTTGCGGGGGCGAAGTTCTCTCCACGGGGCTGAATGCTGTTTCAGGCACGAAAGACGCCGAAGGCTCCTCACCGTCGCCAGCGTCCAAATTCGGGCGAGTCCCGGGATCACTTCCACTAACCCTCTGCGGCAAAAGGAACCGATCAATCGGTCCAGGTATCTGGGAAGGGGTCTGGGGGGCACGGGCAGCTGCCCTTCCTCTTCTTTTAGGCATGAGCTAGGAATAATGCTGCAGCTAGTCGTGAAAGCCAGCTGTCATCTTGGAATCTCCCGTGGAAGGAGATTTCATATCATTTTATAATCAAAACAATAACATTGAAAGTAGTGAAAGATTACATTATTATTAATCAGGATACCTGTACAGTAAAGAAATATGTCTTAAGCGCTTTGCAAAATAGGGTAGAAGAAGTCAAAGTACATACAGTGGTGGAAATAAGTATTTGATCCCTTGCTGATTTTGTAAGTTTGCCCACTGACAAAGACATGAGCAGCCCATAATTGAAGGGTAGGTTATTGGTAACAGTGAGAGATAGCACATCACAAATTAAATCCGGAAAATCACATTGTGGAAAGTATATGAATTTATTTGCATTCTGCAGAGGGAAATAAGTATTTAATCCCTCTGGCAAACAAGACCTAATACTTGGTGGCAAAACCCTTGTTGGCAAGCACAGCGGTCAGACGTCTTCTGTAGTTGATGATGAGGTTTGCACACATGTCAGGAGGAATTTTGGTCCACTCCTCTTTGCAGATCATCTCTAAATCATTAAGAGTTCTGGGCTGTCGCTTGGCAACTCGCAGCTTCAGCTCCCTCCATAAGTTTTCAATGGGATTAAGGTCTGGTGACTGGCTAGGCCACTCCATGACCCTAATGTGCTTCTTCCTGAGCCACTCCTTTGTTGCCTTGGCTGTATGTTTTGGGTCATTGTCGTGCTGGAAGACCCAGCCACGACCCATTTTTAAGGCCCTGGCGGAGGGAAGGAGGTTGTCACTCAGAATTGTACGGTACATGGCCCCATCCATTCTCCCATTGATGCGGTGAAGTAGTCCTGTGCCCTTAGCAGAGAAACACCCCCAAAACATAACATTTCCACCTCCATGCTTGACAGTGGGAACGGTGTTCTTTGGGTCATAGGCAGCATTTCTCTTCCTCCAAACACGGCGAGTTGAGTTCATGCCAAAGAGCTCAATTTTTGTCTCATCTGACCACAGCACCTTCTCCCAATCACTCTCGGCATCATCCAGGTGTTCACTGGCAAACTTCAGACGGGCCGTCACATGTGCCTTCCGGAGCAGGGGGACCTTGCGGGCACTGCAGGATTGCAATCCGTTATGTCGTAATGTGTTACCAATGGTTTTCGTGGTGACAGTGGTCCCAGCTGCCTTGAGATCATTGACAAGTTCCCCCCTTGTAGTTGTAGGCTGATTTCTAACCTTCCTCATGATCAAGGATACCCCACGAGGTGAGATTTTGCGTGGAGCCCCAGATCTTTGTCGATTGACAGTCATTTTGTACTTCTTCCATTTTCTTACTATGGCACCAACAGTTGTCTCCTTCTCGCCCAGCGTCTTACTGATGGTTTTGTAGCCCATTCCAGCCTTGTGCAGGTGTATGATCTTGTCCCTGACATCCTTAGACAGCTCCTTGCTCTTGGCCATTTTGTAGAGGTTAGAGTCTGACTGATTCACTGAGTCTGTGGACAGGTGTCTTTCATACAGGTGACCATTGCCGACAGCTGTCTGTCATGCAGGTAACGAGTTGATTTGGAGCATCTACCTGGTCTGTAGGGGCCAGATCTCTTACTGGTTGGTGGGGGATCAAATACTTATTTCCCTCTGCAGAATGCAAATAAATTCATATACTTTCCACAATGTGATTTTCCGGATTTAATTTGTGATGTGCTATCTCTCACTGTTACCAAAAACCTACCCTTCAATTATGGGCTGCTCATGTCTTTGTCAGTGGGCAAACTTACAAAATCAGCAAGGGATCAAATACTTATTTCCACCACTGTATTTCAGTTGGAAAGAGTGCACATTTCAACATGTTATAAATGCTAATGTAAAGAAACCTAAATTCAAGTCCTCTTTTCCCTCAGTGACTGGAAATAGTGTTGTGGATAATTCAGCAAGAAGGGAAAAAATGTGCCTACTAAATCATTCATCCCATACTTTGTAGGAAATGAAGAGCATAACAAAAGTTTTACAACTCATCAATTGTCTTATTGGCAAAGTTAGGGATGATGGCCCAATGCTGAGATTTAAAAAAATGAAAAATAATATGTTTTGTTTTTACATTTTTATGTTTATTTTAGGTACCCTGTCAACCACTGGTCATTCTACCAACTACGTAATCGCAGTCGAAATTCCCAGCACAAAAGCACAGAAACACTGGATCAAACGCGGTGTGGCACTGATCTGTGCCTTGGATTATTAATGTCTGCAAGTTCATTGTGTGATCATAGTCTCTCAAACCTCAATAGAAAGCATCTTCCTGTTCTACGACTGTACCAAATACTAATTATTTTGCACCTCTTGCCCTCAGCCTCTCCAGTGTCCTTTGTGGAGTTCTGTGATATGTCTAAGAGAAGTGATTCTCAACTCTGGTCATTTAGGAGGTAATTCTATAATCTAGGTGCTAACATTTATACATGCGTTAGAATGCTAGCATACCAATATTCTGCCTATGTACTCTTCTGTAAATACACACCTATCTTGCATATCAAATATTTGCAAGGGGGCATACACATGGTTGGAACAAGGGCAGGACATAGGTGGGGTTTCAACTTATGTAATTTACAGAATACTGTACGTTACATGCACTTACACCAACTCTATTGCTGGCATAAATTTTAGGCATGTTGATACAGAGTTACACTAGTATCTGTTACAATGGAACTTAGGCATTTTAGGTTCCATTATAGAATAGGCTTCTACCCTGTGCCCTCAGGGCACCTAAATGAAAGCACTTAGTTACGGAACTGCCCCCATAAGAGCTGAGACTTAAAGTACCACATTCTCCTCTTCCCTTTATTTGAATGTTATTGAATAAGTATTATTTCACACCAGGCTTTTTTAAGCCTCACATTAAGCATTACTGCTTTAAAGTTACAGATGTAGGATCTATCATGCTGATGCACCATGCCTCATGTTAACTGTATAAGGTTTACACATACTGTGGAAGTTGTCTCGTCTAATTTTTTCTGTGTTAAGCATGATTGCTAACCCCAGCAATGTCTAATAGCTCCCTAATAAGATACTTAGTGCCATCTCATCAAGATTAACTACACAAAGTACATCAGCTCTATTAATCTACAGATAAACAACTTTATGCCAACTGTACCTGTGTTAATTATTATATATAAGGTCCCTGCGTGCCACCACATGAGGGTTAAACAAATAGCTGTAATAGTGCCAAATATTTGCCATCTCCAAGAGTGAATACTGCAGACCTGAGTGAGCAGTGCTGTTATAAATTTCACAAACATCAAAGCTTTTACAAATGACTAAGCCACTAATATTGAAAAGATTGAAGTACTGTATCTACCCAACATAAGAAATTAGGTTCTAGGCCTTCCTAAATTACTCTCCCCCTGCTGTGTATCTAAATTTAGGTTCCCAAAGAGAGCAGAGTCAGGTCAGGAGATATGTCTCACTTAGGTATCTAAATGTAGGTAAATAGGTCTAAATTTAGGAAACTTTTCAGTCCAAAATCTAAGTGCCTACCTCAGGCATTTAGCATCTTTTCAATTTCAGACCAGATATGTTTTTAAATTAGGACCGCTGGCTGTTAATTCTATCTTTGGTAACACATCTGAGAGCCAATAATTTGGAAAAAAAGAGGGAAGTGTAAAGACAGCTGATGTAAATGTTTATTGGAAAATCCTGTACTTATTCTCTATTGTATTTGGTTTTGTTCAAATCAGTGATTGTCGCTGATTCCTGCTGTACTCCAGCATTCATTGTTGTTAAAGAAGGAACACCACACATTGTATTCAAGTAATAATAAAATATATTTACTATGCATTCTAGTCTTATTTCAAACAGAGGTAGCAGAGCAGAAGCTTCCATGTAATTAGCTTAATGAGAGCACTACCAACAGGAATGATCTAATGATAATAATTCAGAATGTACTGACTGTGATGGACATTTGATGAAGCTGGCTTACTTATCTATAAGGAAAATGTTTTAGAAAATCATCATATCTGTCTTCAAAATAATTTGAAGTAGTTGGGAATTACCAATTAAACAAAAAATAAACCCACTGTAAACAAAAAATTACAAAACAAATCACAGAATCAATAGCACCGTGTATCTTATATTCAACTCTTCATCTCAATAAACAATAACTCTATGGGTTGGCCACTGATATTCAGTGGCACTTAACTAGACAATGCTGCTGAATACTCGCTCTCATTGGCCATTTTTGAAATGGACCAGAGAAGGGTTGTTCTGAGGGCGGAGCTGGGGAGGAACCAACAGTATTCAGTGTCCGTGTCTGCGTAACTAAGTGACCAAATAGGACAGCATAAATAGTAGTCCTAACTTTGGTCATTTAGCCATACAGGTGATAACACTGAATATTGAAGGTGGAGATGAAAATGCCACCTGACTTAAAGAAAGCATGGGAAAATTACAGAGGCTTTTTGACAGAGCTTGTGGATGGGTAGACTGGATAGGTTGTATGGTCTTTATCTGCTATCATTATCTCTGTTTCTATGTTCCTGTCACAGTGCTCTCTAGTATTATAAGGATATAAGAATAGCCATACTAGCTCAGACCGATGGTCCATCTAGCCCAGTAGCCTGCTTCCAACAGTGACCAATCCAAGTCACGAGTACCTGACAAAATCCCAAATAGTAGCAAGAGCAAGATTCCATGCTACCTACCCGTTCTACACCACTCAGGATTTTGTAGACCTGTATCATATCTCCTCCCCCCATCCAACCATATCTTTTCCAAGCTGAAGAGTCTTAAGCTCTTTAGCCTTTCTTCACATGAGAGGAGTTCATATCTTTTATCATTTCGGTTGCTCTTCTTTGAATCTTTTCTAATACCACTATATCTTTTTTGAGATATGGCAACCAGAATTGCAAGCAGTACTCAAGGTGAGGTCACAACATGGAGTGATACAGAAACATTATAGTATTCTTTGTCTTGTTTTCCATCCCTTTCCTAATAATTCCTAACATCCTGTTTGCTTTTTTGGAAGAATAGGGCAGTGCCCGAGGGCCCACACCAGTAGGTTCCACTCTCCCCTAACTTCCATCTAATTTAATCACTTTTGAAAGGTAGTTAAGGTCCCATGGGATCTTGCCATGTACTTGTGACCTGGATCTGCTATTGTTGGATACAGGATACCGGGCTTTTGATGGACTTCGGTCAATTCCCGGATGGCAATGCTTATATTCTTATTGCCCGAGGACCCAGAACACTCCCTTGGTTTGGAGCTATTTTAAAAAGCGTGTAATATTCACATTCATAGGCCATAGCACAGGAACGTCTGCACCTACCCAGGGGGAGAATTCTGGCAAGGATTGCTCTTCAGTTTAATAGTGGCTGTTATCTACAGTACTCCATAGTGAAAACTACTATTAAAACGAAGAGCATACATTTAACAAGTCTTTTGAATAGGTCATGTTGTTGTCCCTGATACACCATAGGTGAAATATTGCCTACGTTGAATGGATATTTGGTTTGGAAGGACATGTGAGGTTTTTCACATAAACAACAACAACAACAAACAAAACAGCGAAGAGGACCAATAAAAGAAATAATAAAAGGAATAATTTATGTGTGTCTTTGTAATCAGGCCCTAATTTGGATTTGTAATATGACCTTTTGGTTTGTCTAATTGTATATTTATATTTTCTTAAAAAAAAAAAAAAAAAAAGGCACACAACTGCTTACAAAACAGTAGATAAAAAACAACAAAGCAGTGGAATCAAATGCAGTGACGTAGGAGACGGGAGGAGCCTGCGAGCCAGCAGCCAATGCCTCAAGGCTGCCTAGACAGTGCCTGCCGGTGCCGCGCTTTTTTTTTTTTTTTACATTTTTCATCCTTAGCGCCGTTAGCGCTTCTTCTTTTTGTAGCGCCGGCCCTGCTGCTCAACAGGAAAAGCAACAGTGGCCGGCGATGGGTGCTGGGGCTGGGGCTGGCGCTGGGCGGGCCTGGGCTGAAATTGGGTGGGCCTGGGCCCAGCTACGCCCCTGGTCTCTCCTCCTTTAAATGATTGAATTATATGTGTGTTACATAGAGGGGCATAATTGAACTTCGCCGGCGAAATAGACGGCCGGCGATCTATTTTGGCGGCGGCACAACAGCTGGCCGGAATCGTATTATCGAAAAAGATGGCCGGCCATCTTTTTTTTCGATAATACGGTTTAGCCCGGCCAAATGGCAGAGTTCGCCCGGGTTGAGATGGCCAGTTTTGTTTTTCTGCAATAATGGAACAAACTGCCGGCCATCTCAAACCCGGCGACATTCAAGGCATTTGGTCGTGGGAGGAGCCAGCATTTGTAGTGCACTGGTCCCCCTCACATGTCAGGACACCAACTGGGCACCTTAGGGGTCAGTGCGGTGGACTTCAGGAAACACTCCCACATGCATAGCTCCCTTTCTTTGGGTGCTGAGCCCCCCCCCCCCAAAAAAAACCCACTACCCACAAATGTACAACACTACCGTAGCTCTTAGGGGTGAAGGGGGAAACTACATTTGAGTACAGTGGGTTTTGGAGGGCTCCCATTACCAGTACAAGTGTTACAGGTAGGGGGGGGGGTGGGCATGGGTGCGCCTGCCTTAAGTGCACTGCGGTACCCACTAAAAGTGCTCCAGGGACAGGACTTGCTGTTGCTGTATAACCTTGGCACACCAGTTGACACCTGAAGACTAATCTCTTTGAAAAAGTCCTTTATTTGAATAAGCACGTTTACTCACAGTTAACTGCAGATCAGAGGTTGTGCCCCACTGGCAAAGAGTCTCCCTGGGGCTGAGATTAGCAGTAGGTCAGAGCTGGCAGAATGGTGTACAATGCCCTCTTTCAGCAACATTCAAGGTTATCAATAGAAATCAAACAAAATAAAACATGGAAAAGAAAATAAGATGATACCTTTTTTATTGGACATAACTTAATACATTTCTTGATTAGCTTTCAAAGGTTGCCCTTCTTCATCAGATCAGAAATAAGCAAATGTGGTAGCAGATAGTATATATAAGAGAAACATCAAAGCATTACTTTGACAGTCTGACAGAGTGGGAGGGTGGAGGTATGCATGGGGACATCAAAGCATTTCATTGATATTCTAACAGGATGGGTGTTGGTAGATGAGAGGAGGGTAATAAACAGAGAAATACAGCTTTATGGTTTATAATGGGTTAGAAAACCCAGATCCTTATTAAGTCCTGTTTGTTGGGTGTCAAAATATTCAATCATTCTTATTTCAAAGGTCTTACGTTCCTGTATTGTTTTAAAATTACCTTTCAGTATTCTTACTGTGAAATCACTGGTGCAGTGTTCTGGTCTTGTGAAGTGTTGGCCCACAGGGGTGGGGGCTTGACTGGCACCAGCTATTTTCATGTGATGTCTGTGCAGATTGAATCTTGTCTTAAGCATCTGGCCTGTTTCTCCAATATAGCATCCTTCGTTACATTTTTTACACTGAATGATATATACCACATTGGAAGATGAGCATGTAAAATAGTCCTTTATGTTGAATATTTTCCCCTTGTGAACGACTGTGGGGGTCTTGTGAAATGTTTTGGCATAGTTTGCAGCTGGATGTGTTACAGGGAAACGTGCCCTTTTCTTTTTCCGTCTGTGTTGGGAGTTTACTTCTGATCAGTAAACAAAGTTTACTTCTGATCAGTAAACAGTAAAAAAGGTAACATCTTATTTTCTTTTCCATGTTTTATTTTGTTTGATTTCTATTGATAACCTTTAAGAGTGGACTAACACGGCTACCACACCTAGCAACATTCAAGGTAAGAAATAAGTTCTCTAACGTGGGTAACACATGAAAGGGATCTAAAACTGGCTGACAAAAATGGCAACTACCTCATGGACTACTGGAAACAAAACAGGGCACACTCTGACCCAGTTAGCATGGGGGGAAAGCACCATGGGAGTAGAGGCCACTACCCTACACCCACCACAATGCATTGCTGATGTGACTGTGCAGTGCACCTTACAGAAAAGGTGTCACACTCACCCGAGAGCCACATCACAACCAGGGAAAGGCTGTCAGAGGATAGAACACATTCTGCTGTCATGGAGGTGGGTACGGCATTTGAGGCTGGTATACAGGCTGGCAAAAAAAGTTTTTAGTTTTATTGTTTTAGTGTGGGAGGGGGTTGGTGACCACTGGAGGAGTACGGGGAGGTCTTCCCCGCTTCCTTCTGGTGGTCATCTGCTGAGTTGGGGAACTTTTTTGAGGCTTGGTCGTGAAACTAAAAGGACCAAGTAAACCCGGTGAAATACTGCTTAACGCCGCTTTTTTTTTTCCATTATCAGCGAAAGCCGGCCATCTCGGAGCCACGCCTATGCCCGCCCATGTCCTGCCTTCACTAAGCTACCGACATGCCCCCTTGAACTTTCGCCGGCGAAGCAACGGGAAAGCGGCGATGCTGTCAAAAATGCCACTTTAGATTATACCGATTTATGTCGGGAAATGGCCGGCGATCACTTTCGAAAATAAGCTGGATAGTAACATAGTAGATGATGGCAGAGAAAGACCTGTACGGTCCATCCAGTCTGCCCAACAAGATAACTCATACGTGCTACTTTTTGTGTATACCTGACCTTGATTTGTATCTGCTATTTTCAGGGCACAGACCATAGAAGTCTGCCCAGCACTAGCCCCGCTTCCCAACCAGCCCCGCCTCCCACCACCGGCTCTGCCACCCAATCTCAGCTAAGCTTCTGAGGATCCATTCCTTCTGAACAGGATTCCTTTATGTTTATCCCATGTATGTTTGAATTCCATTACCGTTTTCATCGCTACCTCCCGCGGGAGGGCATTCCAAGTATCCACCACTCTCTCCGTGAAAAAATACTTCCTGACATTTTTCTTGAGTCTGCCTCTCTTCAATCTCATTTCATGTCCTTTTGTTCTACCATCTTCCCATTTACGGAAAAGGTTCGTTGAATGATTCGTATGACTGAAGATGTGTTTTCTTAGATTATTTCCTGCCTACTGTTCCCTAATTAGCTCACTCTTTTTCCAGAAATACCATCCTTCTCTGTTTCTCGGTACTTTATAACATGAGGGACATGTCTATAACTGGGAACACGCATACAGCACCTGGGAAAATGCAAGAAAGATTTCCAATTTATTGCTTACAAACATTATCATAAAGTCTCTTTTACTGAACTAAAAATCCGCTTATTCTTTTTCACGATGAAGGGCAGCTTCTTCATCCTGTGCCTGATGACAGAAGTCACCTTTCTTCCTGTTCTTCTAACAGTCAGGGATTGTAATCGCCGTTTGCGCTGCAGCAGTATCTCCCGGTATATGCAGCACATGCATATATGCCTTTTGTTGCACTCTCCTGGAGCCTGAAAGGAACAAGATGAAAATGTACTCAGTATACAGTGAATGAGGATGAGGAGGAAAAGAGAATGGAGTTTTCCAGGATAATAGAAATAGGATATGGTGAGATAAAATAAGGAGGAAATCCCTATGGAATTAAGATCCTGGCTTTGTTTGTGATTCAGCTAGGAGCCTCAAGAAACTTACTAAAGAGGGCCTGATAGAAAAGCTGCAAGAGATGAATAATGCCTCTGTATCGCTCCTTGGTGCGACCTCACTTTGAGTATTGTGTTCAATTCTAGTCGCCATATCTCAAAAAAAGGTATATATTGGAATTAGAAAAGGTTCAAAGAAGAGTGACCAAAATGATAAAGGGGATGGAACTCCTCTCGTATGAGGAAAGACTAAAAATGTTAGGGCTCTTCAGCTTTGAAAAGAGACAGTTGAGGGGAGATATGATTGAGGTCTATAAAATCCTGAGTGGTATAGAACGAGTAGAAGTGAATCAATATTTTACTCTTTCAAAAAGTGCAAAGACTAGGGGACACTCAATAAAGTTACATGGAAACACTTTTAAAACAAATAGTTAATCTCTGGAACTCTTTGCTGGAGGATGTAGTAACAGCGGTTAGGGTATCTGGGTTTAAAAAAGGTTTGCACAAGTTCCTGGAGGAAAGATCCATAGTCTGCTATTGAGACATGGGGAAGCCACTGCTTGCCCTAGGATTGGTAGGTTTCTGCCAGGTACTTGTGACCTGGATTGGCCACTGTTGGAAACAGGATGCTAGGCTAGATGGACCATTAGTCTGACCCAGTATGGCTATTCTTATGTTCTTATGTTCCCAGTTCTGGATAGAAGCTACTCACCAGTATTGTAGAAGTCTGATTTATTGATAAAAGCTATGTTTCGTTAAACACCTGCATCAGGGAAATGTCAGGATCGGTGAGAATGAGATGATAATTATCAATGCATACTGGCCCACAGTAAATATGCAATGTCGATGTCAAAATCAGCAAAATTCAAACTGATGATGTTTTATCAATAAAGAAGACTTCTACCATAATGGTGTGTGACTTCACTCCTTGGACCTACTGTCCTTTATCCTGCTGTCATTTAAGAAGCTACTCGTGCTGGGCAGCCAGAAAAGTTTCATTTTATGTCATTCCAGGAACGTACATTTTATTTGTTTGCATTTGCCCACTTTGCCATCATGGGATCAGAGTTGTTGACTGTGTGCTCTTTTGAAGGAGAGCACACTATGTGCAAAGAGGGCACAATCTTTTGGAAAGAGCCCACATTCTTTTACCCATAGTGCACACATGCACAGTGGTTCATGCATTCACAATGGTTTAAATAGTCACACTATGAGGAAAGGAGTGTGCCCCAATGGCATATTTAAACTAGGTGTGTCTGTTGCGTATGTACCTCCTATCAGACCTGGGGTTCCACCCCCCCCCCCCGCCCCCCCAACTTAAAATCCTCTCTGCTGCAGTCTTTACCCGGGTAGCGGCAGCAGCACTCATAAGCTGTCTGCAGCCTGCACCGGGACTTCCTCCCTGAACTATCCCACCCCTTTTGATGCAACTTCCTGTTTTGTAAAGGGTGGGACAGTTCAGAGAGGAAGTCCAAGTGCAGACTGCAGGAAGTCTAAGAGTGCTGCTGCCACTACCTGAGTGAAGACTGTAGCAAAGAGGATTTTAAGGTATGGGGAGGAGATGAAGTTGGCGGTGCTGGGGGGGAGGCGTAACCCCTGTAAAAACAAAAATTCCTGGTATGCCAGTGATGTGCCCTCTTTGCACACAGTGACACTCTTTCAAATGAATGTATACTAGTATCGAAAAATGAAAAAACACAAATTTGTTTTTTTTCTGCTTATTATCATTCATTAACAGCATGTAACAACATGGGATGTTAACAATATTTCCCATATTATTGCAAATTATAGTCCATCCCTAATGCTTCCATAAAACACAAAGTTCCTTACCTGTAACAGATGTTCTCCATAGACAGCAGGATAAATTGCACACATAAGTGTAATTTTAAAGTATTATTGCTTGTATTTAAGGTTCTACGTAGACAGGTGCCCACTTGTATTTCATTTGGACTACAATGTTATTTTCCAACTTACCCCCTCCATACCTAATATTGAATGGCTTTCAATTTGATTAGCCCAATCTTAAGCTAGCACTTTTACTTGTTTCATTCCATTACTATTCAGAAGCTTTTTTTTTTCCGGTAGTTTCTGAGCTCTTAGAGTTGATGGGTCCCAGTAGCAATGGATGATGTCACCCACTTGTGTGCCTGATTCATCCTGCGTGTTGATGGAAAAGGGGTTCTCTTGCCTCAATTACTAGAATCTCTGAAGCTTTGACAAGGACATTGCAGCCTTTAAGATGCAGGCTTCTGCTAGTATATAGTTATACTCTAACACTACCATAAATCAGTGAGAAGCGAAACAATCTTAGTGTCAGACAGCACTCGAGCAGAAGAAGGAGTGTGGAAATCAATCCAAAAGTGCCTATCCTTTTTTGGAAATAGGTTTTCTAACAAAACACTTAGCACAGTGAAAGGTAAAGCGAGATCAGAATAAACTCTTCAAATGAACAGCTTTGTGCTCTACTTCCTAGATGACACTAACAGCTTGTTATATGTTATTTCCCCAGATTCTATATATGGTACCCAGATTTGGGTGTGCTGCCGAGATGCAGAGTGGAGGAGTGGCCTAGTGGTTAGAACACCAGTCTTGCAATCCAGAGGTGGCCAGTTCAAATCCCACTGCTGCTCCTTGTGATCTTGGGCAAGTCACTTAACCCTCCATCACCTCAGGTACAAACTTAGATTGTGAGCCCTCCTGGGACAGAGAAATATCCAGTGTACCTGAATGTAACTCACCTTGAGCTACTACTGAAAAAGGTGTGAGCAAAATCTAAATAAATAAATGCATACACAACTTAATTGGCTAAAGAGCTGTTAACCATCAATAATTGGATGCTAACAACCAATTACTGATGTTAATTGGCAACAATTAGGATTTGTGGCTGCGTCTGGTTGCGCACTATTCTATAACACCGGGTGCCTAAATCCCAAAGCATAGAACCCAAAAGGGGACGTGGCCATGAGAGGGGCACAGGCAGGCCAGGGGTGTTCCAGATTTCAGCAGGAGTAAGTTTGGTGCCCAGGGTTGGGCGTGAGAATCCAGCATTAAGCTCTATTCTATGAAGCACGTGCACTCTTTATAGAACAGGGCTTAGTGCCAATCTTCTCTGGCACCAAGTTTCGAGTGCAATTTATAGACTTCCCCTCTATGTTCCTATAACACTTTTGTCCCAGTAAGTGGGAGCCCCTCCTATTACTGTTAGTTTCTCAACTTGAGAGCTCGGAGTTCATGTGCTGATCTGATACAACAGCTCAAGTAGCTGTGCCAATAAAACATTTCTACCTGCTTGTTTCTTCCCATGATTGGTAACAGTGCTGAATATAAAGCCATGATGATGTGAGAGAGGGCTGAGAAGGAATTTATCTCCTTTCCAAATCTCTTTGAAGAGGCCAGAAAGGCACTCACTTTATGCCAAGCCCAACGCCTCATCAGCCAGGGCAGGCTCAGAATAATCAGCAGGATTAGCATGATGATAGACAAGGCCCTACTGAAGGGACACTTCTGTTCTGCCTGAACAGGATCAGACATGGGAGCCTCTTCTGAGAGACTGTTTTGTGCTAAGTCCAGCTGCCTGATGAGGAGGCTCACTTCATCATTGACCTCTCCTTCTGGGATGAAATCTTCATATCCATTCATGTTCAGAGCACCAATCAGAACCAGTAAGGACTTGGCAAGGTGAAACATTTTGCACTTCCACATCTATCCATGTAATGGCTTCTAGGAACAGGCATCAGAACATTGTTCTCATCATCACTCTACTGATGTCATGTGTCTGTGAGCTCAGCTTCCATCGGGAAAACAATAGAAGGTAGAATGGAACACATGCTTGCCCTTGAGAGATGGATGTTATTCATACTGATCATTAATGACATGGAATCAGAGTTGGGTTTCATCTCTCAAACTGAAATCCTTCCCTTTGAAAATGCTATCATAGGACAGACAAAGGTCACCTGGGTTTACTATTGTTGCTTTATGTGAATGGAATTTAGTTTAAAAAGAAGCTAACTTAACTTCTACCAAGGTTATTTTGGTTTGACTGTGTCAAAGGCCTTTGTGATGTCATCGACCATTCTGAAAACTGCTCTCTTGAATCACTGGCTACCGATCTCAGGCCACAGCAGATTGGTTAAGAATGAGCCATAACTCAAGTACCTTAAAGGGGGAAGGGGTAAATATTCAGCCTGTGGCAGTCAATGATTTTTCACTGTCACCGGCTTGATGTCTGGATATTCAATACTGGGTCATGTCTGGGCACTGGCATTCACTATCTGGGTAGGTGTGGCTGACCAACACTTAACCAGTTAAGTGCTAATTATTCAACCTTAACCGGTTAAGTTAAACCGGCCAACGATGGGACTGCTATTTAGGTGGTCATATTTGGCCAGTTAACCTGTTAAGGGCTGAATATCGGCACTTAATCAGTTAGGTGCTGACTTCGCCCCTGAACCACCCACTTTAGCTGGTTTTGGTTCAGGCGGTTAGTGCTGATATTCAGTAGTTATATCCAGTTAAGTACCACTGAATATCAGCAGACAACCCCACACAGGCACTTTAACTGGGCAGGAGCCTCTCCTGCCTGCTTAAATTCACTTTGAATATTGACCCCGAAAGAACTACAAATATTTTGAGCTCAATAACACCATAGTTGCTCAAATGTGGGCTTTTACATAACTGTGATAAACATAATGAAGTCTTTGAGCTACTGAAATTTGGCTTCTCTAAAATACCCAACTTAAATTTGCTCAGTTCACATTACTTCTTACAGAACTGCACAGAAAAGTGCAGTTTGGGTGGCTCAGTGGCACAATTGCATACTACGGTGTGGAGGAACAAGGCATAATTCCCATGCCAGTACTGAGTATGTTGCAGTGCCACAGCTCCACTCCTCAGAGAACAGAAACACCTGGTGGCCAGACTTAGGATCCTTTAACTATGAAGATTTGTGCATAGCTCCACCAGAGAACTGGCACTGCACCAACTGGAGTATATAGAAGTAGTAAATCTCATTAGCATTTGTCAAAATTAATTGATTTTGACAGTTGACACACACACTTCCGGGTTCTCAGACAATCAGAAGCGAGGAAATGCCCAAGCCAAACCACACCCCAACCCCTCTGGTGACATCACACATCACCCAAGCCAAGCCCACTCCCCACCTCCTTTGATGATGTCACCAGATATGATGCCTTGACCCCATCCAAGACCCACGCCTTTTGTATAGCTACACCCTTTACCCCACCTTATATTCATAGCCACACCCTGAGTCCCACTCACTTTTAATATAGCCCTGACCCAAGCCCCACCCCTTTTGGTGATATCATGGGAAGTGATGTCATAGCCATGCCTCTTTCCAAAATGGATGGGCAGCCGTATAAGGGGTGGGGAGGAATGTGCAGCATTAGCTGCAGGTTGCATTTCTCTTGTATGTTGCCTAGATGAATACTGTTAGGGGTAAAACAATCTTTACATTCTGCCACTTTTTTCATCGCTATCTCTTTTACTGGTGCTAACATAGTAACATAGTAGATGACAGCAGAAAAAGACCTGCACGGTCCATCCAGTCTGCCCAAGAAGATAAATTCATATGTGCTACTTTTTTTTATTTGTACTGTCCTCTTCAGGGCACAGACCGTATAAGTCTGGCCAGCCCTATCCCTGCCTCCCAACCACCAACCCCGCCTCCCACCACCAGTTCTGGCACAGACTGTATAAGTCTGTACTCAACTTTTTGAAAAACTTGTCTGTTTCTGAGGTGAACACTGCTAAAACAAAATAAAAGCTTATCTGTAACTTTTTTTTTCTCTAGTTCTAAAACAGCAGGGAGGAACAGTCCCTGTAGCATTCACACTAGTTCTTTCTATGCAGGATGGTTTGGAAAGAAGAAAAGGGAAAGGGGGGAGTTGAAGGCTGCAGCCACGATTGGGCTGTTGGGCTAGGGAAAATGAGGGGATTCGTGTGGGTGGCTGCAAATGGAATGATTTTTTTTTTTACAACAGAGGCATTGTAATCTATTTAAAAAAGCAGGAAGGCTTTGTACCCATGTCTATAACCTTGGCTCCCTCCATCACAGGTGACAGAGGCTACCCCCAACACACCTGGCTCATGTCCCCCCATTGTCCATCCTGAAATGCAGCAGAGGAGTCCTAAAATGCAGCCCATCAAACCACATGTTCAATCATTGAAAGAACCTTTGGTGATCTGAAAAATATATTCCGCTGCCTTGACCATTCTGAGTGGGAACTACTCTACACCCCTGAAAAATGGGCAAGATCTTCATGGCCTGCTGCATGCGGTATAATTTGGCCCTGCCAGAGCCACAACAGCAGCAGGCACCAATAGACCCAGATGAGGGTGATGCCCCCCCCCCCGCCCCCAGGACAGCTGATGCAACACCACACCAGCTTGGAGCCTGCGCCCAACAAGATCTCATACAGAGACATTTCCAGTGAAAGTTAAGTGGGTCAGAGCATACTCTGTTCCCCAAAAACATTCATCATCCCTTCCCCTCATGCATGCACCTCTCCCACCACTTCCTCTGGTTCCAGCTGATGACCCTGCCTGCTGCTGAGAGGATACACTGTCCTTGCTCTCCTGTGTGGAGCTGTCACTGCGATCTGAGTCCTCCAGGTGGGCAGCTGCCTGTAGATCTACAGCAATGTTGGGGAATGTCAGAGTTGCTGGAATTCTGCTTAGGCCCTGGGGCTCCAGTCTTGCCATGGGAAATACTGGCCTTCACTTCCATGTGACCCAGGCGAGATCTCTTTGCAGGTCCTGGCATCCCAACAGCTGAGGTGGTAACAGATGGCTTTGCAGATCCTGGTTGATGGTGGTAACAGATGGTGTTGCAGGCTGGCTATTGAGCCATTCAATAAACTACCCCAGTAGTGGAGGCCTTCTTAGGTATAATATTCACCATCAATGAAAAAGAATTAGACAACAATGTTTCAAGCACATGCACATCTGTTTCTCTCAATGTGGAAACTCAAACGTGTGAAACCATTCTTTCCGAGGGAAATATTTCGCAACTTGGTACAGTCCATGGTACAAAGCCACGCAGACTTCTGTAATGGTATCTATGCGGGATGCAAAGAACAAATGATAAAGAAACTTCAGACCGCCCAAAATACAGCAGCAAGGCTTATATTTGGAAAAACACATTTTGACAGTGCCAAACCGCTCCGAGAAAAACTGCACTGGCTTCCAATTAAGGAACGCATCGTTTTCAAAATCTGCACGACAGTCCATAAAATCATTTACGGCGAGGCACCAGGATACATGACAGACCTCATCGACCTGCCAATCAGAAACACCACAAAATCAGCATAATCATACCTAAATCTCCACTACCCAAGCAACAAAGGCCTCAAATACAAATCCACTTATGCATCCAGCTTTTCCTATTTGAGCGCACAACTGTGGAACGCACTACCAAAAGTAATAAAAACTACGTTTGACCACCTGAATTTCTGGAAAGCACGAAGGGCATATCCCACCGACCCAACATAAAAAACCTGGACACTTGCGACACAACGTAACCAAAGATCGTAACGGACATATCCTAATTCTTCCTCTCCATCTCTAAGTTCTCCCCAATTGTCTCTTGTATACATGAACCTCATTCTACCATAAAATCAACTTGTAAATGTTCACACCTTGTATTTGTTCATACCGGAATCGGTTAACGCCATTTACGGTACTATGTAAGCCACATTGAGCTGCAAAGAGGTGGGAAAATGTGGGATAGAAATGCAACAAATAAATAAATCTGCAGGAGTGATTTCTTTGATTTTCTTTCCTTGTTCTTTAGCCTATTTGGAATAACAATGAGATCCCTTAGAACGCGACTGACTGAACATATAAGTTACATTCAGAAAGCACATCTTAATGTTCCTTTGGCACTTATTGCATTCAATCATACATTTCAAGAATTGTGGGTCATCGTAGTAGAATAGCCTAAGTTATCAAAATAGGGAGGAAATTTGAATGTGATATTATTATGCCATAAGCAACACCTTATTTATAAATATAAAATCTTTAATCCAGGAGAACTGAATGCAGAGAGCGAATGGGAGGGTGTGTTGACATCACTTTTGACATGTGGTGACTGATCTCGGGGGCTTTTCTAAAAAGAATTTGTTTGGCACATGCTCAGTAATTTTGGCATCTTAGAAGCACAGGAGCCATCTTAGGTAACCGTGAGTGTTTGATTAACCTGTCATTCAGAAGTAAAACATTTTTAATATAATTTTCAATTGATTGATATGTTTGTGCTTGATTAAAAATAATATGCAAGTTTAATTTGGAAGTCCCTTGCAACAGGTGATTTATTTGCTGAAACACTGGCATTGGGAAATTGCACTGCTGCATTTTCAAGATAAGTATTTATTTTTTCCTTCACACAAATATATATATTAAATAATTGGGGAAAATGATTAAAACAGCTGTGTTTTTAACTGCATAAGCAAAACGTGTAAAGGACAACAGTACGTTACCCCTTTACTGTGGTTAACTATGTCAAATACGGCAGGTATACCAAGCTGATGTAATACTATATATTACATCAGCTTGGTATAAGCTTAACCGAGATTGAGTGGCAGAGCCGGTGGTGGGAGGCGGGGCTAGTGCTGGGCAGACTTCTACGGTCAGTGCCCTAAAAATGGCAGATACAAATCAAGGTAAGGTATACACAAAAAGTAGCACATATGAGTTTAACTTGTTGGGCAGACTGGATGGACCGTGCAGGTCTTTTTCTGCCGTCATCTACTATGTTACTATTACGTTACTATATATCTTTTCCTTTACTGAGGGCTAATATAATATAAATTTCCTTTATATAATATAACTTTCCTTTATAAGGGGGTAATATATATCAAGATTGCCGTGGCTGGAAGCTCTTCACCTCAGGTCCTGTTTACTCTGGTTGTTTCCTCATGGTGCCGCACGAAAGACTCCTGAAGAAATTGCAGAGTCATGGAATCGGAGGTAGGGTATTATTATGGATTAAGAACTGGTTGAAAGATAGGAAGCAGAGAGTAGGATTGCGTGGCCAGTATTCTCAGTGGAGGAGGGTAGTTAGTGGGGTCCCGCAGGGGTCTGTGCTGGGTCCGTTGCTTTTTAATGTATTTATAAATGACCTAGAGATGGGAATAACTAGTGAGGTAATTAAATTCGCCGATGACACAAAATTATTCAGGGTCGTCAAGTCGCAGGAGGAATGTGAACGATTACAGGAGGACCTTGCGAGACTGGGAGAATGGGCGTGCAAGTGGCAGATGAAGTTCAATGTTGACAAGTGCAAAGTGATGCATGTGGGTAAGAGGAACCCGAATTATAGCTACGTCTTGCAAGGTTCCACGTTAGGAGTTACGGATCAAGAAAGGGATCTGGGTGTCGTCGTCGATGATACGCTGAAACCTTCTGCTCAGTGTGCTGCTGCGGCTAGGAAAGCGAATAGAATGTTGGGTGTTATTAGGAAGGGTATGGAGTCCAGGTGTGCGGATATTATAATGCCGTTGTATCGCTCCATGGTGCGACCGCACCTGGAGTATTGTGTTCAGTACTGGTCTCCGTATCTCAAAAAAGATATAGTAGAATTGGAAAAGGTACAGCGAAGGGCGACGAAAATGATAGTGGGGATGGGACGACTTTCCTATGAAGAGAGGCTGAGAAGGCTAGGGCTTTTCAGCTTGGAGAAGAGACGGCTGAGGGGAGATATGATAGAAGTGTATAAAATAATGAGTGGAATGGATCGGGTGGATGTGAAGCGACTGTTCACGCTATCCAAAAATACTAGGACTAGAGGGCATGAGTTGAAGCTACAGTGTGGTAAATTTAAAACGAATCGGAGAAAATTTTTCTTCACCCAACGTGTAATTAGACTCTGGAATTCGTTGCCGGAGAACATGGTACGGGCGGTTAGCTTGACGGAGTTTAAAAAGGGGTTAGATAGATTCCTAAAGGACAAGTCCATAGACCGCTATTAAATGGACTTGGAAAAATTCCGCATTTTTAGGTATAACTTGTCTGGAATGTTTTTACGTTTGGGGAGCGTGCCAGGTGCCCTTGACCTGGATTGGCCACTGTCGGTGACAGGATGCTGGGCTAGATGGACCTTTGGTCTTTCCCAGTATGGCACTACTTATGTACTTATGCCAAAGCAGAGGGGCAAGCAGGCTGCTCGAGTAGCATGACCTGAGATGGACCCCGGATAGGACCAATCGATACTTGTGTGACTCGAAGAGGAATTAGTGTTTTGGGTCTGGGTGGAAGTGCTTCATGGACAGCAATCTTGGATGGAGAAGTGGAGAGTTCCCTTGAAGTCGATCTTAACTCTTAGCCCAGACCACTGGACCCCTTCTTCCCAGCCACACAGCACAAGTTTGCCAATTGGGAGCCAAAACAGCCCTGAGCAAAATTTTTTGTTCCAGGAGAATAGTGTCACTGCAGTGAAATGATGGGCAAACACTCCTGGGGAAGATTACTGGCATGCCTTCTGATTTGGTTTCCAGCAACCCGCAACCAGCTGTAGAAGTCAAAGGTACCGGTGGAAATATCTGTTCCTGTGTCTAATACTCTGGTGAGTAAACTGGCGGTAATGACTTTAGATTCTATATGACATGCGATTTCAGATTTGGCCAAGGTAATACTCCCTATAGTTCAAAGCCTTAAGGGTCAAATACTGTCTATAGAAACAAGATTGGGAACATTTTGAATCAGAAACTTTAGAATTAAAATCTGAGGGGGAAAACAATCACTACAGCAAGTTCATACTACTCAGGATGTTATTTTGAAAGATATTATGCAAGTGGATGCAAAATTAAAAATGTTTTACTACATTTGGGAGCTAAGTTTTTCCTACAATTCTCCTGTAAGTGTATTGTGATATATCAGTCTGCTAAATATATATTTTTCGGAACCATCACACCTGATGGCCTTTATAGCTGCAAAAATGGGCACTGACCCTCTGCTATGTAAAGACAACCATTTCTATGGACCTATAGATGGTATTGAATCCTCTTTTATTATGGACGATTGTGGACAAGGGGGTAAATAGTTCCTTTTCAAATTAGTTTTCCTTTCCTTTCCAGTTATTCTGTACAAGTAAACTATTAAATGTTGCTCACTTCCTTATTCTAAATGCTTATAAATAAAAATATTCTTACAAAATTGTTAATATATAGATTTCTAAGGGCCTCTTTTACTAAACTGCGCTAGCGATTCCCAGCGCAGCAAATGAGAAGCCCATTCAATGCCTATGGGCTTCCTCTCATTTGCCGCGTGGGAATCGCTAGTGTGGCTTTGCATAGTATTTATTGGTGATTGGGAAAGTCACTCTATTTTTATATTTACGTTTTTCTCCAATAACATATCCACTACCGGAGACAACAACATAGTTATTCTCTGATGGTCTGTATCTTCACACAATTTTGTGGTATCAAAAGTGTGTTTAACTAATTTGTGTGATTCTCAGCATGGTTTTAGGATGTATCACAGTACTGAGACACTTCTTTTACTATTAACATCCAAAGTGAATAAATCATTGAGTCCTTTTACCAAGCTGCGGGAAAAAGGGCCCTGCAAAATGGCGGGGGCCATTTTTCCTGCATGCCAGGGCCCTTTTTACTGCAGGTTAAAAAAAAGCCCCCAGCACACATGGCCATGTGGTAAGAGCACTCTTACCACATGGCCATGCGGCAGAGAGTCCTTACCGCCACCCATTGAAGTGGCGATAAGGCTTCCACACTAACCCAGTGATAACCAGGCAGTGCGTGGTGATTCCCAATTACCACTGGGTTATTGCTATGCAAGCTATTTCCAGGGGTTTTTCTTTTTCTCCCAGAAATGGTACATACTCAGCACTAGTGGCCACATTGGGCCGGCAGTAGTCCTGGAAGAGCGAGCAGTAAGCCCGTGTTGGGCTTACCACCGCTCTGTAAAAGGACCAGTAAAGGAAAAGATATAGTATTACATCAGCTTGATATACCTGCCGTGTTTGCCATGGTTAACCACAGTAAATTGATTAGTATGTTATCTGAATTAAGCTTTGCATCTACTGTGCTTCAATGGTTTCAGTCTTTCTTAGTAAATAGGCAGTACTCAGTAATAAAGGATGGAAAGTTATCAAACTTTTGGCAACCGCCATGTGGTGTTCCACAAGGATCTCCTTTATCACTGTTATTATACAACTTATATATGAGCTCACTTAGCAAAGTCAGATTAGAAAAAGGTATGCAACTTCTATCCTATGCTGATGATTATCTTTTTACTGATTTCAGCAGGTATATCGCAAGATAGTCTGATTAAATATTGTGTGGATGAAGTAAAACACTGATCTCTCTCTGTCAGACTTAAATTGAAAGGTATTATGATTTAGTACAAATGAAGCCAACATTCCTAGTCATGTTTCCTGCTCAGATAGTTCTTTGTTGATTATTAACAGTCAAGGGTATTAGGGGTTACTCTAGATTCTACCATGACGATGACTGCTCAAATTAAACATTTATCTTAGAAGGTATTGTTTGAATTGAGACAAGTAAGGCTGGTGCTATCTTATTTTATTCCCGATCATTTTAAAGTGCTTGTACAATTATTGATTTTATCACAATTAGATTATTGCAAATCTTTGAATATTAGAATTACAAAAAAGCAGAGGCTACAACTGCTTCAATACAGCAGGCTTATATTTCTAAGGCTAAATACGATCATGTGTCTCCATTACTGATTGAGTTCCATTGACTTCCAGTGAGAGCAAGAATAATTTTTAAAGTATGTTTTTTGTTTTTAAAATATTAGAGGACTATTATCCAAACGAGTTGACTTTCCCAGCTATTTTGTTAGGTGCAGAAGAGAACAGATTTGTTCCTACCTTACGTTGAGTCCCTTCTTTTAAAGGAATTAAATTTATAAGTGTTCAAGAAAGATCTATAATATTTCAAATGGTGAAATCTTGGAATGGGCTATCTGTAGATATTAGAGCATTCCCATCGTATTTTCACTTTTGGAAACAACAGAAATCGCATCTGTTCTCTGAATTTGTGTTATTAATTCTTAGATTTTATGTTTGAGAATGATTATGTATAGTTCTTAATATGTGCTGTTTAAGGTGAAATTAGATCTTACCTGCTAATTTTCTTTCCTCTAGACCCTCCAGACCGGTCAAGACGCGTGGGTTATGTCCTCCTACCAGCAGAGGGAGACTGAGAAACACTGAGCTTTTGAATACTGTATATATAACCTGTGCAGTACATCCACTAGCCAGTATAACCCTGACAAAGCAGAGAAACCAAAACAGCAACTACAACTAACAACCCTGTACGTGGTCACTGCCAACTGGACACTTTCTTCATATCTTTCATTGTGCCCTTTTTATTGTGTGTGCTTCCACAGGTGGACTCTCAAACACGGTCACACCTAACCAGACTCAGACCAACAAAAGTCTGAAACATAGAAACCACACTCAACAGCTGCCAAGATAGAACAACAAAGAGACCAGACCAAACAAAACCTCCTGGCCTAAAGTACAGACAGGGCGGGCCTTGACCGGTCTGGAGGGTCTAGAGGAAAGAAAATTAGCAGGTAAGATCTAATTTCACCTTCCTCTACGACCCTCCAGACCGGTCAAGACGCGTGGGAAGTACCAAAGCAGTAAACATCCTAAGGGCGGGAACCACGAAGGCCAGAGGTCAACACTGCAGCCCCAAAGCCTGCCTCGTCCTTGGCATGCACATCAATCCTGTAATGCTTAACAAACGAATGCAATGACGACCAAACCGCCGCTCGACAAATATCTAACGGCGGAATCATACTACTCTCCGCCCAGGAGGTCGCCATTCCCCTGGTAGAATGAGCCGAAAATTCCTTAGGGACCACGCGGCCCTTCAGCAAATACGCCGACGCAATTGACTCTTTCAACCACCTAGCTATTGTAGCTTTGGAAGCTGCCGCACCCTTTCTTGCACCACCATGGAGAACGAACAAGCGATCAGACAGTCTATAGTGCCGAGTTCTGGAGATATAACAGCGCAAGACTCTTCGCACATCTAACTTGGCCAGTCGACGCTGTTCCGCATCCCCCGCAGAATCACCCAAGACTGGCAAGGAAATAACTTGATTCACATGGAACTCTGAAACCACCTTGGGCACAAAGGACGGCACCGGGCGCAACGAAACCTTCTCCTTGGAAAAGGACAAAAAGGGTTCTCTACAAGACAAAGCCTGAAGTTCTGACACCCGCCGGGCTGAAGTAATAGCCACCAAGAACACAGTCTTTAGGGACAGATCCTTATCCGAAACAGAAACCAAGGGCTCAAACGGCGGCCTCACCAAAGCATCCAGTACGAGATTCAAATCCCACGGAGGCACCATCCGCCGCCGGGGCGGCCGCAGTAACTTAACACCCTTCAAAAATCGAACCACATCCGGACTAGAAGCTAACGACTTCCCCTGGATCTTTCCACGAAAACACGACAAAGCTGCCACCTGTACCTTCAAAGAAGACAAGGCCAGACCCCTGTCCATACCATCCTGCAAAAACTCCAAGACATCTGTCACCGACGCTCGAAAGGGAAGAATTTGTCTACCCGCACACCAATGCTCAAATACTCTCCAGACCCGGACATACGCCAACGAAGTGGACTGCCTACGCGAACTCAACATCGTCTCGATAACTCTGGGCGAAAAACCTTTCTTCCTTAACCTGTGCCTCTCAAGAGCCAGGCCGTAAGCGAGAACCGAGCCGGATCCGGCATAACTATCGGTCCCTGACACAACACCACTGACTCTGACAACGGCAGAGGGTCCGCTACTGCCAACCGAACCAGATCTCCGTACCACGGCCGACGCGGCCAATTCGGGGCTACCAAAATCACTTGACCGTGATGCCGAGCAATGCGCTGAACCACTCGACCGACCAACGGCCATGGAGGAAACACATACAGCAACTCCTGCGGCCAAACCATCAGGAGCGCGTCTATGCCTTCCGCTCGCGGATCCCTCCGTCGACTGAAAAACCTCTGAACGTGAGTATTGCGGGCTGTTGCCATGAGATCCATCACGGGAAGTCCCCAGACCGACACAATGCGATTGAACACCGCCCGATGAAGCGCCCATTCTCCTGGGTCTAGAGCATGCCTGCTTAGGTAATCTGCCTCCACGTTGTCTACTCCAGCCACATGTGCCGCGGAGAGCGCTAGAAGATGAACCTCCGCCCACTGACACAACAGCGCCGCCTCCTCCGCGACCGCCTGACTCTTTGTGCCCCCCTGACGGTTGACATAAGCCACGGCGGTGGCGTTGTCGCAGAACACCCGGACTGCTTTCCGCAACAGCACACTCTGAAACGCCAGAAGCGCCAGTCGAATGGCCCGAGTTTCCAAACGATTGATGGACCACTGAGCTTCTACCTGGGACCAACGACCTTGAGCTACCTGACCGAGACAATGGGCCCCCCAGCCCTGAAGACTGGCGTCTGTGACGAGGACCACCCACTGTGGAGCCTCCAACGGCATTCCCGTGTCCAGATTTCCTGGGTTTAGCCACCACCGGAGACTGAGGCGTGGGCTTACCGGCAACTGAAGACGTACGTCCAACTCCTGCGACAGGGGTGACCACCGACTGAGAAGAGCTGACTGCAACTGCCGCATGTGCGCCCGGGCCCACGGAACTACCTCTATGGTGGCCGCCATCAACCCTAGGACTTGTAGATACTCCCGGGCCGTCGGAGCCGCCTCCGACAGGAACAGACGAATCTGACCCTGCAACTTGCAAATCCGAGGGCCCGGCAGGAAGACTCGACCGGTTCTGGTATCGAAACGAACTCCCAGATACTCCAGCGACTGCGACGGCACCAGGTGACTCTTGGCGAAGTTCACTACCCAGCCCAGAGACTGAAGAAACTGCACCACCCGAGCAGTAGACATCTCGCTCTCCGACTGGGACTTGGCCCGAATCAACCAATCGTCCAGGTACGGGTGCACCAGAATACCCTGCTTCCGCAAGGCCGCCGCCACTACAACCATGATCTTGGAAAATGTCCGAGGAGCCGTTGCTAATCCGAAAGGCAGAGCACAAAACTGAAAATGCTTTCCTAAAACCGCAAAGCGCAGAAATCGCTGATGAGCGGCCCGAATGGGGATGTGCAAATAAGCCTCCGTCAAATCCAAAGACGTGAGAAACTCCCCTTCCTGCACCGCGACAATGACCGACCTCAATGTCTCCATGCGAAAAGAGGGGACTCTGAGAGCTGCATTGACCGCCTTCAGATCTAGTATAGGCCGAAAGGCATCCTCCTTCTTCGGGACCACAAAATAGATTGAATAGCAGCCCAAGCGGCGCTGAGCGGGGGGAACAGGGACCACCGCCCCCAGACTGATCAAACGAGCCAGAGTGTCCCGCACCGCTGCCCGCTTGAGCCTCGAATGACAAGGAGACTCCAGAAACCTTTCGGGAGGCGGGCCGTCGAACTCCAGAGCGTATCCGTCTCGCACCACCTCGAGAACCCATTGATCCGCAGTGACTTGGACCCAGTCCTGGTAAAACAGACTCAGCCGAGCCCCTACCCGAACCAGAGCCTGGGCCCGCACACCTTCATTGCGAATTACGCCCCGACGCCTGTCCTCCTGCGGGAAAATCACGCCCTCCGCGCCGATTGCCCCGAAAGGACTGAGTGCGCTGAAAGAACCGACCTCTAAAGGGACCACTAGTCCTCCCGGGCCTATACCGGCGAGCCTCCTTAAACCGACCTCGGGAGGAAGTACCCCTGAAAGCCGCCTTAGGACGAAAATCCGGAAGGCGAGGGGCCTTGGTATCACTGAGCCCGCGCACCAACTTATCCAAATCCTCACCAAAAAGCATGGACCCCTTAAAAGGAAGCGAACAAAGCTTGGCTTTGGAAGCCGCATCTGCGACCCAACCTCGCAACCACAGTGCTCTACGTGCCCCCACCAGCATAGCCATATTCTTGGCCGAGGCACGGAGCAAATCATACAGCGCGTCCGACAAAAAGGACGATCCCATTTCCAATTTGGCTAATTCCTGCACACCGGAGGTCCCAACCTCCACTGAATCATCAAGCAGCTTCTCGGCCCATCGGAAACACGCCCGCGCAACCAGCCCCCCACAAACCGAGGCCTGCAGGGCCAGGGCCGACAAATCGAAACTCCGCTTGAGGAATG
Organism: Microcaecilia unicolor; assembly: GCF_901765095.1. NCBI lineage: Eukaryota > Metazoa > Chordata > Amphibia > Gymnophiona > Siphonopidae > Microcaecilia > Microcaecilia unicolor. The sequence goes on from NC_044036.1 coordinate 180,801,728, forward strand.
ACTCAAGCCTCCTATCCTGGGGATCCCGGAGAGCAGTCCCCCCGTCCACCGGAATAGCCGTGGCTTTTGTAACTGCTGTCACCACCGCATCTACTGTGGGTGCCTTAAAGGAATCTCTATCCTCCTGTGGGAGCGGGTACAGTCTAGACATTGCTTTAGACACTTTACAGGGAGAATCCGGCGAATGCCACTCTTGAAACACCATATCCCGGATGTCCTTATTCATGGGAAAAGACCTAGCCTGCCTCTGAATCCCCTTAACCAAGGGGTCCACCTGTCTAGCCTCCCCCAAAGCCGCTTCTGGCTGCTCAAACTTAAGGGTTGAAGAGACCTGCTCAATGAGCTCCGCAAGCTCCTCCCTGTGAAAAATCCGCACTACGGAGGGGTCCTCCCCAGGAACCACCAACTCCGGATCCTGAGGACCCTCAAACCCCTCAGGGTCCCCTACATCACTAAAAGCACCTTCAGAGCCTACAGGAGAGAATCCCTCCTCGTCGTCCCACTCAAAACGAGGCCTCTTAGACACTGCCGAACTAGGCCCCTCCCCTAAAGGAGTGGGTCCCGCCTTCCAGGCTTGATAGAGGGTCCAAACAAAATCCGGCGGAAAACCAACGCCTCCTGTACCCTCAGGCCCCCCTTTTGGAGCCGATCCGGGAGCAGCAGGGCCAAAAACAGCTGATTCCGCGGGACGCGCGGAATCCAAAATGGCGGCCGTTCCCGCCAAAACTAAATTCGCCGAAACCGTCCCTGCCGACGCTCCTGCCGCCCCCAACACCCCCGAACTCGCCGGGACCTCCGCGCTCAATACCGGGGGTGCCGCCATCGGCGAGGCCTGCTTCGGTTCGCCGCACAACCGGCACTGACCTCCCGGAGCTTCTACTCCTCGGCGCGAGCACGCGCGACAGCGAAGGAGTTTGCCTGCCATGACCCCGAAGCTCCCCACACGCTGTGCAAAACGGCGCCAAAAGAAACTTTTCACTCACCGCTTCCCCAGCACAAGCACTCGCACTGCTCTCACTCGCTACAAACAGGGAACGGACCTGCCGTCCGTTCCTATGCAGAAACAGCTTCAGATAGCTCTTAAAGAGACATCACCCAAATTTTGGCAGCTGAGAAGTGAGGGGCTCTCAAGGCTACAATATTAGAAAAGCAGCCGAGGCACAAAGCTGCCAGGGTCTCCAAGGAGAGCAGCACAGGGGGAGGGACCTGAACACAGGTGTGACACCCCAGGGGGGAAAAACTGGGCCCCACTGGACCCAGGGCCCCGAAGCACTTACTTTTTTTTTTTTTTTTTTTTTTTTTTTTTAAACCACGTACAGGGAATAGTGAAAACACATTAAATTTGGCAATCAGAGAATAAATCCCTTAACCGTATAATCCAGCTACCTCACCAGACTATTGAAGACTGCACAGGCTGTCCATCTACCTCTGCTGAGACTGAGAAAATACTGGCTAGTGGATGTACTGCACAGGTTATATATACAGTATTCAAAAGCTCAGTGTTTCTCAGTCTCCCTCTGCTGGTAGGAGGACATAACCCACGCGTCTTGACCGGTCTGGAGGGTCGTAGAGGAACCTGCTTTTAACCTAAATTTGATGAGAGTAGTGGGACATCATCATCATAAATCAAGTTTAACTTTATTTCATGTTTATCACTACTGAGGCACTCACTATTCCTTCATGCTTCAACCTACCACAGCACAAAAACAAGGGCATAGAGGGGCCACGGAGACATGGCAAACATTCTCATTTCCACCCTTGCACCTTAAGCTTGGGAGTCATCTATGGACAGCTATCTTATCCTGCTTGTCCTCGGAGAAAGTTAGTGTATAATTATGGTACAGCCAGAGACCCCCCCACTGGAATGGTGGAGGGCCCAGTCACAGAGCTCAGGCCAGTACAGACCTTGGCTGAGTCAGAAATCTGATGGCTGACATAACTGGGAGCTTACTGGAAAAGTATGGCCTAGTTTGTAGCCCAGATTGAGGCCTAAATAAGCTAAATTAGGAAAAGTTAATAGATATGGAAACAAAATGGAGGATTTCAACACAAAATGGAAGCCCGTATCTGTTACAAAGTGGAATTTTCTCTAATGTAAGTTAGAAAAACAAGTTGAGAAATAGTGAGTCATAGCAGGTGCAAAGAAAATAGGGAACTAGCTGTTCCAGAGAGGAGGGAGACTTCCTGTGAGCAGGATTGTGGTCAGCTGGTGTGAGAAAGGAAAGGCGTAGCAAGATAGAAGCTACTCATTAGCATGAGCCAATCAGTGACAACCATGACATTAGCATAGATCCAATCAGGTATATCTACTGTCATATTACCCATATCCTGAGGGCACCTATAAAAATCCGGGTAGTTCCTGGTTTAAGTTAGAGAGAAAAGGGTTGGCACTCTCTCTCCAAGGGAAACCAATGTGTCCAGCAGAATTGACAAATTACCTAATTGCTTTCCTTTGTAAAACCTCTAATTGGTAAAAGAAATTATAAAAGATTAGCAAATAATTAACACCTGTTTGCAGCTTATTATATTCCTATAATTAATTGATTGTACATGCCTGTTGTCAATCACTGATTTGATTTATACCTTAGCAAATAAACTCCTCATTCCAAATGATGATTTGTGGGCTTCACTTAATGATCAAAGGCTGTAAGTATAAATGCATTGTATAACTTGTCATAAGGCTGGTATCTTTTCCTTGGACCTGGCTTCTCCCTTAGAGGCAATAGCTCCCTGATTGCCCCAGTACTGGTGTTATTTAGAGATGGAGTCAGATTAAGGTCACTCTAGCCTTCCTGGGGGGGCTCGGGACCCCCCAATTCTCAACATTAGGTTACTTACCTATAACGGGGGTTCTTTATGGACAGTGGGATAAGTCAATCACACCAACCTCCTATCTCCCCTGAGGTTGAAGCCATGAACTAACTTTCATGCTTTAGCTATGACACAGACTGGTAAGTGGACACACACGAGCACATGTTCAGAAAAGTCTTCTAGATTTTTCTGAGCTCTAGGGAACAGGTCTGCACTGATATTATCAGCTGTGTGGCTGGCTAATCCCGCTGTCCATAAAGAACTCTTGTTATTGAGAGTAACTTAACTTGCTCTGTAGCGGAACCTGTGCTCACTATGGTTTTATTTATTTAATATATCACCTTTTGTATGCACACAGCAAAGCCGTTTACATAAAATCTATAATTTTTTAATTTTGTTACATTTGTATCCCACATTTTCCCACCTATTTGCAGGTTCAATGTGGCTTACATAGTACCGTGAAGACATTCGCCATCTCTGGTAGAGAAACAAATACAGTCGAATAAGAATGATGCGCTACAGACACATTAGAGAGTCGTAGGGAGGAAGAGTAAGTTAGTGACCAATTACGAGCTTTGGTTTCGTTGTATTGCAGGGTTCAAGCATTTACATGGGGTCTATTGGGTATGCCTTTTTGAACAGGTTGGTTTTTAGTAGCTTCCGGAAGTTTAAGTGGTTGTACGTTGTTTTCACGGCTTTTGGTAGTGCTTATGTAGGAGAAGCTGGATGCATAAGTTAATAAATGAATATTAAAATTAAGTAAAGAATGATAGTAATTAAAATAGAAAAGGGAAGACACAGAAGAAGAAAAATAATGGTGGACTGTCATTGCCCACCCCAAGGCCCAGGACCATCTGCATCTACTGAGGCTGAAAAAGCCTGTTGAAATAAATGAGTTTGTGCAAACCACTATGATCTGGCATATCGGTAATGGCGGTATATCAAGTGTAGTAATAAACATAAACACCTTAAATTTAAGAAAGGATGGTTCAGTAAGAAGAACTACTGCCCTGGTACAAAATAAGTACCTGAATATATGCAAACTGCTTTGAATGTAGTTGCAAAAACCTCAGAAAGGCGATATATCAAGTCCCATTTCCATTTCCCTACTGGGAGGGTGTTCTAAAGGAGGAGGGCCACATCAGTGGAGTCCAATTATGCAGTCCAAGGAGTGGGAATATGTAAACAATTCAGGTGGAGCAAAATGTGCTGGAACCATCAGCTTGGTAATGCTATGGCATCAAAGAAGTACTACCCCTTCTAAAGAAAAGAAAATGAGTGCTCAGGCAGATGGTTCTTGGATGCAAATGTGTGTGTGTGGGGGTGGGGGAAGGAATAAAAAATTAAGAAGAATCTATCAGAACTGCCCTGGTAAAAGATTCAGGCTTATAAGTGCCTATCCAGCTCATTTTCAAAAGTGATTGCCGGCCATCTGACCCAAATTGAGAGATGGCCAGCAATCTCCTGAACCCAGCGAAATCGGTATTATCAAAAGCCAATTTTGGCTGGGTTCAACTGCTTTCTGTCGTGGAGCCGGTGAAACATTAAGGGGGCGTGTCAGTAGGGTAGTGAAGACAGGACGGTCGCCCAATAATGGAAAAAAAAAAAAAAGCCAGGCTTGATGAGCATTTCACCGGCTTTACTTGGTCCCTTTTTTCTCATGACCAAGCTTCAAAAAGGAGCCCCAACTGACCAGATGACCACCGGAGGGAATCGGGGATGACCTCCCCTTACTCCCCCAGTGGTCACCAACCCCCTCCCACCCCAAAAAACAAACCAAAAACAAAACTTTTTTGCCAGCCTTTATGCTAGCTTCAAATGTCATACCCAACTCCCTGATAGCAGTATGCAAGTCCCTGGAGCAGTTTTTAGTGGGTGCAATGCACTTCAGACAGGTAGACCCAGGCCCATCCCCCCCTACCTGTTACACTTGTGGTGGTAAATGTTGAGCCCTCTAAAACCCACTGTACCCACATATAGGTGCCCCCCTTCACTCCTCAGGGCTATGGTAAAGGTGTAGAGTTGTGGGGAGTGGGGATTTGGGGGGCTAAACCAGGGAGCTATGCACCTGGGAGCTATTTTTATTTTATTTTTTTAATTTTTAGACGTGCCCCTTAGGGTGCCCGGTTGGTGTCCTGCCATGTCAGGGGGCCTGTGCACTACAAATTCTGGCTCCTCCCATGACCAAATGCCTTGCATTTTGCCGGGTTTGAGATCGCAGGCATTTTTTTCCATTATGGCCGAAAATCGATGCCGGCCATCTGAAACCCGGTGAACTCTGACATTGGGCTGGGCCCAACCGTATTAGCGAAGAAAAAGATGGCCGGCCATCTTTTTCAAAAATACGGTTGGCTCCGCCCGCTTGCGGCTCCAGAGATGGCCGGCGCCTTTCGATTATGCCCCTCAGTGTTACCGTAAGAGATCAATAATTAATTGGCTCCCTTGTTTTGTGTCGGTGCTAAAATGAGATTCTACATACTTTCAGTGACTCATGATGAGAAAGGGAAAAATTTCTTTCCAAAACCAGAGGGATGTGCTCCAATCGATCTACAAAGGAGATAGGTGGGCTACTCCCTCAACTCCAGTATTCCTCATCTTTTCATTACATATAACACACATTCTCTTTACGAAACAGATTTATTTATTAAAACAAATTTGTGGTTCCTGTTATTTACAGCACACAGACATGGCAGCAGTGTGTATCATCTGCAAATTCAAAAGTTTCACTGCATGGCTGAGATGACAGCAATCTGAAAGCATGCCAAGTATTTGAGTATTTATTCAATTTATTAAAATTATAGGAGGCCTATAGTAATATTCTTAAAAGAATACTCCTGTAAATTAACTCTAATCACCTTTCAAAAACAAACATAAGTGAACAATATCAGAACAATACAGCAATACTTAATTTAGTGGGTACACTGCTCATTATAGCAGAAAAGCAACCAAAGATCAGAAAAAGAAAATGTGAAACTTATTAAATGCCTACACACTATTGGGAAATTCTATAAACTGGCAGCTCAGTTTGGGTGCCCCAATGCCATGCACTTAAGCACCAATTTTATATCAGACTCTTGGCAGCAAGATTCTATTCTAGAGTATGCCAAAATTTGCTCTCTTAAGCCATGACATTGGCAGGCTTTACGTTGGTGTGCTTAAGTGCACCAAATGATACTAATAGTTTATAGTATTCTATAAACCAAGCATAGAACTGTGAGAAGGCCATGTATGTGTCCCCGTGCAGTTCGACGCAATGGCGCCGGTTCCCAATCTGGCCCCTAGAGGCACCCCAGCCACTCAGCTTTAGCTTTTCAGGATGTTCACAATGAATATTCATGAGAGAGACTTGCAAGCTGTGGAAGCAGTGCACACAAATCTCTCTCATGAATATTCATTGTGGACATCCTAAAAACCTGACTGGCTGGGGTGCCTCTAGGTCCAGGTTTGGGAACCACTGCGCTATGGCATTTAGGCACTACCTTATAGAATAACACTGAGGCACCTGTCAGTTTATAGAACTGACCCATATGTCACAACGAATGACCAAAGGCTTGTTTAGGAACAAAACTGTAGGTAGGGGGGGGGGGGGGGGGGATCCTCACTTTTCACTGGAATTTCTCGCCATCTGAGGCTGTGATTTGGCAAAGTGTCAGTTTTAACAACGAACCCTGCTCTTAACCACAGCACTATGATCATAGGACTCTGCCTCCAGTCCTAATGTTACTGTAGGAACAGAAGCAGACCTGGTATCATATTGCAAAATATAAACCAGGGAATGTGTAATCCATTGTTGGTAATTAGTTCCTTGTATCAAAGAAGAAACACAAATGTTACACAGAAAAAGATAATATCTTTTTATTTGACTAACTTAGGGATCTTTTATTTATTTATTTGGAGTTTGTCCACACCTTTTCAGTAATAGCTCAAGGTGAGTTACATTCAGGTACACTGGGTATGGGTATACTGTACCCAGTGTCCATAGGAATAAAATGGGCCCCCGAGACAGATAACATGTACTAATGATTAGTAAAAGACCCCCTTAATGTTTTTCTTGACCACATACAAGAAATGCATTGTTAGTCTAATAAAAGGTATCATCTTAATATGTTTTTCTATTGTGCATTAACCTTTATTTTCTTAAATCAAATAGACTAACATGTACCCAAACTTCTTCTTTGGTATAGAAATTTGCACACGATTATAAACATTCATTATGTTAATTCTGAATACTAATTGCATCATTAAACATTAGAGACCACTTTTTCTCCTTATAGGACACTAGACAAGAAATAGAGTCAACTGGTGACCAGAAGCACTAATCAAAGCAAACAGTTTTAAAAATGCAGTCAACCAATGGCAGGACAGATTTAAAAATGCTGAATGACATCACAACATGCTCCGACCTTCCTGAAGTTCTAACTGAACTAGCCTGTTTTTCTGTGTAGACAGAGAAGCTGTGAGGTGGACACCAAAGAAACGAGTGGTTAAATAAATAAAATATATCCCATAACAACAAACTGACCACATACAAATTAAAATAATATGATAAACCCTACATGGCCATGTTTCAACTTACACCTTCATCAGAGGTGTCAGATTTAAAATGATGTTACCAAACACAGATGAAAAGCACTCTACATATACCTGTCAACCAATGGCGCAGCTACATGGGGCCATGAGGGCCTGGACCTCCCTAAATTTCTTCTGGGCCCCTGGTTTTGCTGGAGGAGATCCCCAACCCCTGCCAGCTGAAGCGATGTCCAGGGCCAGTCTCCGGCGCCACCACGTTGCCTGCCCTGCTCTGTCTTCCTCTCGCATCCGGCATGCTCCTTTTAGTGAAACTGAGCACGCTGCGGTAGTGGGTGGAGAGTGGCAGGGCGGCAGCAAGGCAACAGACCAGAATGTGCCCTAGCTCTGTAGGTTGTGGGAACTGTGCGACTAGGGCATGTTATAGGTGGGCTGAGTATGTGTTGGACAAGCCCTTGCACGGAGCTTAGGCAGAGGTGCTGGAAGCAAGCAAGAGATGGGCTTGGCCTTCCTGGTGGATGCTTTGTATGATCTGATTAGGGCCTGGCTAAAGAAATGGACCTTCTCGTTGTGGCTTGCAGGTTTCTCTTGTTAGAGTTGGTTGTTGGATGTTAACACTGAAGGCAAGCCTCAATGTTTCCCTTCCAGGGAAAGAATTTGGTGAGGAGTTTGGGCGAGTTGAAGGTCCACCAGCTACTAGAAGATCACCTAACGTTGCCCAGACAGTCCTCTGCTGCTGGAGGCTGCCTTAGGGAGTTTAAGAGATATTGCTAAGGAAAGGTCAGCAGGACACAAACAACCAGGTTTTTCCAGAGGAGCTAATTCTCCAGGAGCGCTTAGAGGCAGCAGGGAAGCTATGGAAGTGCCCTCTGTTCCCAAGGGGCCCAATGGGTGATAGGAGAGCAGTGACAAAACTTTTCCTGGATGAGATGGCTCAAGGTAACCTCAGACCAATGGATTCTTGAGATCATTCCCGACAGGTATGCTCTGCAGTTTGCTCAGCCTATGCCAGAATTGTTCCTAAAATCTTCTCATCACAGTGAAAAGCGGAAGCAGTTGGGGAGACACTGCAGCAGTTCCTGATCCTTCAGGCAGCAGTATCCATCCTGACAGAAGGACAAGATACAGGAATATACTGCATCTACTTCATAGTGCCAAAGAAGGAAGGAAAGTATCAAGCTAATTCTCAAGCAGGTGAACAAGGCCCTCAAGGTGTCAAAATGTATGCATGGAAACCCTCAGATTGGTCACTGTGGTAGTAAGGCAAGAGGAGTTCCTGACATCCTTGCATCAAACAAAGACATAGCTTCATATTCTCATTCAACAGGGGCATCAGAGGTTTCTTCACACTGAAGTTTTGGAACAGCATTTTCAGTTCTGTGCCCTCCCCTTTGTGTTAGTGAAGGAGCCAAAAATTTCAAGGTGATGGTTGTAGTGGTGGCAGCCTTATGCATTGAAGGAATCCTGTTAAATCCATACTCAGATTGGCTGATTTGAGCAAAGTGCTTCTAAATGGGTCATGAGACAAGTGGTACAATTCCTAGAAGAACTGGGTTGGGTGGTAAACTCAATTAATGGCAAGTTTCATCTGTTATAGGTGCTAGAATATATGGGAGTATGTTTTGACACTAGCCAAGGCAGAGCGCTTCTTCAATCAAAGTTCACTATTAAAGGATTTTTTAAATGAAAGAACTGTGTTCCTTTTATTTTTAAAGGCCCTCTGTGCTGTTTTTTTTGCTTGAACCTGAAAGTAGTGTCATGGGCCACATGCAACCCCTGCAATGGTAACCCCAGTTTCAAGAGTTGGGCTACAAGCCTGATCCTAATAGGGGAGGGCAAGGAGAAGTCTGGCATGGTGGCTGCACTCTCGTCCCTCACCCCCTCTGGAAAGGGAAATGAGTCCAGAAACACCAGAGTGGTTGGTAGGGGGGCTCACTGTAAGGACCGGGTGGTTCAGGGCATTTGGTAAAAGGAGGTGGCAGCTTGGAAGGAACAGCCATACACCTGGCTCTGCTAGCATTTGGTTCATTGATCCAGGGAAAGACTGTCTGAGTTCTGCTGGCAACATGAAGCGGTGTCCAATTTGAAATCGTCAGGGTGGCACAAAAAACCTACAAGTAGCAGCAGAGAGAACAATGATAATAGAGTGGGTGGAGCACCACCTACTCAAATTCTGAGCCTCACATGTTCTCAGAGTAGAAAATATTCAGGTAGACTTTCTAAGCAAAAATATTTTAGATCCAGGAGACTTAAGTCCAGTGCAGGACACCTTCTCAAGCATCGTGCAGCACTGAGGAACGACCGTTAAATGGAACTCATGTTGACAGTGGCCATCGCAAAGGCCCTTCGGCTCTTCAGCTGCAGGTGAAAGGGTCAGAAAGGACTGAAGTTCTTTCATTCATAAATAATGGGATTTATGAATGCAAGACACCTAATAAAGGTGTTTCCTTGTTCACATGTATATGTAGAACACTTTTCATCTGTGCTTGATAATACTATTATATCTCAAAATCCCCAATAAACACATAAGCTGAAACATGGAGCTATTGGGTTTTATCATGTCTTAGTTTAAATTATTTATATCTGGTTAATTTGTTATTATCAATATTCAGCTAAAGCAGCCAGTGGAATTTTAAAATGTCAGATGCAAGATAATGGTAATATTTGATCTGCTATCTGGAGCTAGTGTTTCTGAATATCCCAATTAGCTGCACTTATTTGGATTATTTATTTACTCATCCCTGCTCCCTTGGTACCCACATCGCTGTTTTCCTGTCTGGTCAGCTTGTGTGGTGTCTTGTCATTGACTGGCAGGGAATGCATATGCATCTCAAAGAGGAGTATCATACCTGGCCCTGAGTTGACCACTCATGCATCGTGTCAGATGCGCATGGTCTACACAACTTCAAGAATGCAACCATATAGGCTGGAGGCAGGCATGGCAGAGAATGCTTTTATTGAAAGACAGCTAATAGGATATAATGAGTATTCTAAGGATTGAGGGTTTCAAGGACATGTGAAAAGTGTGCTTCTTAGCTGTGGCAAAGTCTGAATGTAAATTTGACAAAGGTTCACGTATTACTGGGAGTGAAGGACAAACATACACAAACGGTGATAGTATAAGACCAGTTTTCATAAAGTAAGCTGGGCCACACAAGACATTTTCAAAGAGATGATAATCCCCAAATCACAGCCAGCTGTGGTGATTGCAAGGTTCATTTACAGTAACATCCTAAAAAAATTTAAAAAAAGTGTGTGTTTAATAGTTGCCCAATAAGAAAAAGGCATTACACTGCAAGTATCAGTATACATGCCCCATGTTGTCTTTTGTCCTGTTGGTTTTAGAGCAGAGACATCATACTTTAAACTCTTCATGTCTAGCTTACATAAAACTCCAGATGGGGCAAATAAAGTACCAGTAAAATTGTTTAGAAACTTTGGAATGACGAAGATAAAATGTACCTCTCTAAAGGGACTCTAGAATGCCAACCAGAGACCTTGAGCCTCACTCAAATAATACCAAACAGAGTCTACTGAGGGTATGAACTTGTGGTGTAACCAAGTTATTTTGCATGGGGAGCTCTACTTGCTTGCTTACTCACACTCTGCAATCCTCTAGAATATAATTTCAACAATTTTTCTCCATCATATCTGCTCCCTCAAGTCTTTGTGTGTCTCACATTTCAACCCTGGAAGAGGCTGATTTGGTCTAGTTTATGCTCCATTGCATGCCCAGATCTGTAGTTTTAATTTGCTGTTAATATCCTCAGAAAGTATAAGTACAAATGTGTGCACACAACAGAGCAAAACTAGAATCGGATCAGTCTATTCAAGTGATACAAGATGAGATGACTACCCTTCTTCATTTCATAGCTGTTGAAGTGGGATAACCATGTAGCAAGTTGGTCCTGGACTTGGCGACAGTAGTGGTCATGCAAAAGAATTCAGAAGATGAAGGTCTTGAGCCAGTGTGCGCTCATAGGTTCTGCCTTCCCTCAAACAAGGCTTTCCCACTGGAAAAAGAGTTATTTGTAAAGAGCAGGCAAGGCTTATGAACCCAGCGCAGCTTAGGCCCCATATCACTGGCTACTGCTGTCACAGCAAGGCCTAGAACTGACTCCCCAGCAGCTTCTCCTACTCTAAGATTACGGGTAAGGGAAAGCAGCGATAATAGCAGTAAGCAGAGAGCTGTAGTTCTGCCAGTAAGGCAAGTGCTCTGCTCAACCCATCCTAGTTACACCACTGGTAGGAACCCCAGTCAAACACCACCAATAAAGACTGTCAGGGATGGGAACACCATCAGAACAGGGACCATCAGGAGAACAGGGTAGGAAACCTATTCAAAACAATGCCAATTGGGAACTACAAAACCCACTCGTTTGAAAAAAAAAAAACAACAACAAAAAATACTGAGAGGTTAATTCAGAGGAAAAAGCTAAGGCAGGAATCTGGGCATAAATGCTGTCAGTCGGGCGTGCCTGGGGCATGCACCCCACCAAACTATTTTCCTTTCTATTGAGCTAGCAGCTTCCCATTTAACTCTGGAAATGAGAAGGGCCAAGGAGCACTGAGGTTAGCAGAGGCAGAATTACTACGTAACTAAGTGAAACATCCAACAGAAACATGGCATGTGGAACTGAGAGTCTGGAAGAAACAAGGCATCCACAGAATTCTGCAGTCACAGGAGAGATATGAAGGTGTGCTGTACGAACCAGTACCCCTTACATAATATATGAATATCACCAAGTCAAAGACAGGTTGAGCACTGTGCATACACCATGATCCCAGCTGCACAGTACTCCCCCTTTCCTCTTCCACCAATGACCATCAGTGCAAAACAGTTTGGTTACTTGCATTTTGCCTTTTGGCCCAGATAAGGAAACTATTTGATACTCAAAAAGTGGAGCACAGATGCACAGGAAAGAGAGTATCTGATTACCAGCGTGCAAGACAAAACATAATACTTGCAGAAAGCCAAATGAGCATCAAAATGGCAATGTTACACACAAGGATAACATGGAAAAAAAATTCAGGTTTAAGTTATGAGTAGTGCTCAGGCAATGACTTGCCATCTGCTGCTTATGGAAACGTCAAAACCCCACCATAGCAAAAGATTTAGTATTGGCTGCATGTCTCACTATTTTCAGATTTCTCTCTCTTTGGACATATCACTGGCTGCTTGAACAGATACAGCAATTCTGCCTTTACACCAGTGTCAGCAGTTTATGGATTCTACTTTCCAATAGTTAAAATCCAGCAGAGTGCTGTTAAATTTGGAAATGCTTAACTTCAGGGGTTACAGCTGCCCCTGTATCTGTCTTTGTTTATGTTTCACCTTAAGTCTGAATGTGAGCCACAAAAATAAAAAGGCTTTGCTCCTGACAAAAGTAGGAATCCTCCGCGTCTCGTGACCAACACCACTGGTACAGAGAATGCAGACTCTCTCCTGCTCTCTGCAGTCCCTCACAGTGCTCATTTCTGAATACTGGCCAGGAAAACACAATGCAGCATCTCCTCTGTGTTGGGCTGTGATCGTGCTTTATACTGTCATTTATTGGCGTTTAGCTTTGTATGGACGAGAACGTTTCCGACGGTCTGGTTTCCTTTGCTTGTGAAGACGGCCAATACTGACCCCCTGCCGCCTTCGTACAGAAATATTCTGTTCAACCAGGCTTGCTAGCATTCCTGAAAGGTGAGAAAGTGGAGAGAGAGGATATTAGGACAGATGTAGTATCTCTAAGCTCCTCCATTTCCTAGAATTGTTTATCTGCCTTTCAGTTTATTCTCTCTCTCAGGCATTTAGCTCATAGCCGGTTCTGCTAAAATGAACTAACAGATTACAATTATCACATGTAGCTCTAGTCAGGGCCTACAATAATTATATTATAACGTGCAGCCTGCATCTCAGAATAGTGACTGAAGAATAAATTTTAAAATTTACTTCTCTGTTTCATGCAGTCTCAATGTGAAAAGCTTTATGGGGTAATCACAGTTTTTTGGAACCTTTTTACCTGGCATATTTCAATATCCAGTTTTAGTTCCAATCAGTTATTTTATGGGCATTTTTAACAATTTATATTTAATGTTTTTCCATGATTGAATTTATACAATTGCTTATAGTTTTTAAGGGTCTTTCCTAAAAGGTTTTTTATAACATTTCTAGAGGTATGTTTCAGTTCTATTATCCTTTATGTTTATGTGTATGCCTTTTTTTTAAGTTCATGTTTATTGATTTTTTTAATGTAATCTATTTTTTGTCATTTTATGGTACAGTCTACTAGTCTCTAATGGTTTAATTATTAGATTTTTTTAGGTTTTAGTTTTTAACTCTTATGTTTTTGTTTCTGGCATGTTATGTTCTTTTTATCCTATTCGCCTATTCAATATTTTTGAACAACATAATTGTGTGTATCTTTGATATTACAGTTTGACTGTAATCCCAGATGCAAGTGGCATTCACCGCCGAAAAACGAACAGTGTCGGGTCCTTTGATTGGTGCTTTGAATAAAAGTGTGATTAAGCAACATTTCCTGTGGTGGTTTGTCTTGTGGCCAGCCTCTGCTTCCTCCTGTTTGTGTAATCTTATAAGTGACTTGGGCATGTACACTGATGTTAAAAAGTTTTTCCTCTGTTAACACTGAATTGTTTCGGATCTATAACAAAATATAATATGAAGCTCACCAAACTCTTATGATTACCCTACTCCCAGTTGATGTTGTGCTAAAAAAAAAAAAAAAAAAAAAAGCTGAAGAAAACCCCATAAAATCTAGCTGAAATGTGTCCTTTAACAGAGCCTTAATTTCTGATAACCTAGAACAAAACACTGATGCAAGGTAGAGCTTTCCACAACTGAGCAATTAAACGGGAAATTGCCTTTTCTCTGGGCTTTGACAATCTAGCTTTTTTTTTTTTTTTTTTTTAAGAGAAGGATCACACAAGAGGGTAATTTTTATGTAGTGCATCCAGGTAGGGAAGGTACATAGAGTCCATATGTTGTTTTAAAAAAGCAGCATGTACGTCTTGTGTGCCCATGTGAACTAGGTCACCTGAAAGCTCGTGCACAAGGTTGTACTTGTTTAGAGGAAGATGTATGTACATGATGGTAGGAATAGGTTTATATTCAAGCATTTTATAAGATAAATGCATATGTGCGGACCTGGGCAGGTCCTTCATAAGACGTCATTGGCCTGTGTCTTGGAGCGGGGGAGGGAGTTATGCGCCCCCCCCCCCCCCCCCGTGGCTGCTATATATAGATCTAAGATGTCATTTTAAGGTAGTGTCTAGTTTAAAGGTACAAATGACATGAAGAAATGTCAGTATATTCATCATTTGTGTGCATAAGTGGCAACGTACATGTATATATGATCCCATAAAATAATGGCAAAAAAGCACACAAGGGCCTACAGGACTGGAAGAAACGAAAGTTCATTATTGTACTGGGACTGGTGCTATTTAACATTTTTATAAATGATCTGGAAATCAGAGCAAGTGAGGTGATTAAATTTGCAGATGACACAAAACTATTCAAGATTATTAAAACACATGCAGACTGTGAAAAATTACAGGAAGACCTTAAGAAATTGGAAGACTGGGCATCCAAATGGCAGATGAAATTTAATATGGACAAATGCAAAGTGATGCACATTGAATCATAGTTACCTGATGCTTGGGGGGGGGGGTGGGGGTCAGCATCCAAGAAAAAGGTCTAGGTGTCGTTGTAGATAATATGCTGAATTTTTCTGCCCAGTGTGTGGCGGCGGATAAAAAAGCAAAACACGATATTAGGAATTATTAGGAAAGAGATACTATAGTGCCTCTGTATTGCCCCATGGTGCGACCCCACCTTGAGTATTGCGTTCAGTTCTAGGTCATCGTATCTCAAAAAAGATATAGCGGAATTAGAAACAGTTCAAAGAAGAGCAACCAAAATGATAAAGGGGATGGAACTCCTCTCATATAAGGAAAGACTAAAGACATTAGGGCTCTTCAGCTTGGAAAAGAGAAGGCTGAGAGGATATATTTATTTATTTATTATATTTGTATCCCGCACTTTCCCACTAAAAGCAGGCTCAATGAGGCTTACATAATAATAGGTAACACAGAATCTTGTTATGTAAAGTAGGAAATTAAGTATAACATAATAGAAGGATAGATAGGTAGGTAGGTAGAGACAGGTGATAGAGAGAGGAGGGTAAGGTGGGAGATAGATTCTGGGTCAATGTCGTTTTCTCTTCAGTATATGTAAGGTAGATGGGTTCATGAGATTAATCTGGGTCTTTTGGGTAGGCTTGTTTGAATAGATGGGTTTTTAGTGCTTTTCTGAATGGTAGGCGGTCATGGATTGCTCAGATAGGTCTAGGGAGAGCGTTCCATAGACGACTGCCCAGGAAGGAGAAATTGGGTCCATAATATGACTGAGGTCTACAAAATCCAAGGTGTACCTGCTCAGAAAATCCGCCTGGGCGGTCAATAGATCTGACAGATGACTTTCTGTCCATCGCATGAGCTGGGAGGCTTCCAACTATACTGGATGGCTGTGAGTTCCGGCTGTGGCATTGTCAGAGAGCACTCGCACAGCCTTTACCTCCAAAAGGCCTCTAAAGTGAGGCAAATGGCCCTGATCTCCAGCCGATTGCTCAACCATTGAGCCTCCTCTGGCAACCAACGCCCCTGGGCAATCTGACCTAAGCAGTGGGCCCCCAACCATCAAGATTTGCATCCGTAGTCTCCAAGACTGAGTCTCCAATGACATGTCTTTCTCCAGATTGGCGCTGCGGAGACACCACCTGAGGCTGCTGCATGCCTCCCCCCTGAGGGGCACTCACTTCTCCAAGACATTAGGCTAGGAACGCCAGCTGCAGGAGTTGCATGTGTACTCAGGCCACGGAACCATATTCAGGGATGCTGCCATGGACCCCAAAATACGCACTACAGTAGGGCTTCCCTCAAGGGGGGGGGGTGGAAATCCCCCTCCTCCCCAAGGTCCCCCCGCCCCCCCGCCAAGGGTGTCATCCTCAGGCTCAGAAAATTCCACCGCATAGAGCTCCTGCTCAACATCTAAAAAAATTATCAGCCCAACCTACCGAGGGCATTTAGCAGGAGCAGTACCTGACCCTGTTTACCCCAGAGTGCCCCCTCCCAAGGCCTCAGGGTGGGGAAAGCAACCCTCCCTCCAAGAGAAAACCCTAATCTACAACAGGTATAGAACCTGAGACAGAATCCTTTAGAGGCAAATGCAGGGGGGGGATCCACACGACGGCCTGACTCCAAAATGGCGACCAGGCCCCTGTCGAGAGACCCGTCAAAAACTGCCTCACCTGCTTCTGTGGGCTCCCCGACGGTAGGGCCACTGAATCTGCTCCCGAAATCATTTCGGCTCTCCACAGAGCCGGAATGGAGAACCTGCACAGTCCAGGCCCAACAGCAACATGGCTTGTCTGCACTCATGCTGGGAAACAACCGCACTGACAAGATCAGTGAGGGAGAAGCCAGAAAACAAAAAGGCACAAAACACTAACCATCCCCAGGGTGCAGCACAGGCACCAGGATCCCTTCAGTCTGTCACTTAGCTTGCACTGTTCCTTTCAATGCTTGTGCTCCTTTTTAAGAACAAGCAGCTGAACTGGAGAATAGGGCACTTAAGGCAGTAAGGAGACCAGAAGCCAAGGCGCACACACACAACTCTCCCCAGCAAGGTAGGTTGGCTGCAGTGAGGGGGAGGGACCTGGCCTTCCAGGTATAACACCCCTGGGGGAAAAGTGGTCCTCAAGGACCAACATCCCCAAGAATAAGAGCTGTGGCAAAAGGGGTATTTTTGTTTTTTTTAATATAAAGCAGAAAATACTTGCCAAAATAAACTCACCACCCTGTCTCCCCCACCAGACTGCACATCTGCTGGGAGAACGAGACATACTGGCTGGCTGGGGATTGCACAAGGCTCTTATACAAGTCTCAGTCAGTGTTCTCAGCCTCCATCTGGTGCTAGGAATGCAAAACCCAAGCGTCTTGACAGGTCTGGAATGCCATTTCAAGTCCTATGAGACTTCCCCAACTTCCTGTACAGCGCGACTCAAGTACCTACAGAGCCCAGTCATGCAGGGGAAGAAAAAGGACTGAGGCAGTGCCGAGGAAGAAGAGAAAATCTGGATCAAGAGCTTTGCAGCTGAGGTAAATGCCGGGAGAGGGACTGCTTTTTGGGAAAAAAAATTAAGAGGGGGACATGAGAGAAGAAGAGAAAATCTGGATCAAGAGCATCGCGGTTGAGGTAAATGCCGGGAGAGGGAGGCAGGTCTGCATTTTGGGGAAAAAAAAGAAATCGGGAGGGAGTCCATGAGAGAAACTGGGTGAAGGCTAGTGAAGGGGGCATCAGAGAAACTGGGTGAAGGCTGGGGAGGAGGACATGAGAGAAAGAAACAGAGGATGAGAGAGAAAGAGATGATTGTGTTCAACAGGAGAGAACCAGTAGGAAAGGGCAAGAGAAATGCTCAAAATGCATGTCGCATTAAGCAAGATCAAAATTTGTAGTCCTGCGATTAATCGTGATTGAAATGTTTAAGCGTTGCCCACTCCTACTTAATTTGAAAATTGAGAAGAGCAGAGTGGGAGTGGAGGAGAACGCATGATGTTGATGATTATGAGACGTATAAGTTGAAGTCACATACAGTATGTGATGATATGAGAAATGCATATTAAAGAGAGAAGATTAAGAATGCATTAAATAGGCTGAAAGACAGGGCCGTGCAAACACAGTAAGCGAGGTAAGCATGGCAGGAGGGCGCCATCCTCTGGGGGGCACCCCGCCGCACCATGCTTACCTCGCCCTCTTCTCCCCAGATCCTTTTCCTTTTTTTTTTTTGTTTAAATTTACCTCTGTCCGGCGGCAGCGTAGCGTTAGTGAGGAGGCGGCGCTCCCCCGCCCCGACGTGTCAGTCTTCCCTTCGCTCAGTTCCGCCTTCTTCTGACATCAGAAATGACGTCAGAAGAAGGCGGGACACTGAGCGAAGGGAAGACTGACACGTCGGGGCGGGGGAGCACCGCCTCCTTCTCACTAACGCTATGCTGCCGCCGGACAGAGGTAAATTTAAACAAAGGAAAAGGATCTGGGGAGAAGAGGGCGGGTAGTGTAGCGATCGTTTTCGGGGGAGCAGGGCGGGTAGTGTAGCGATCGTTTTCGGGGGGGGGGGGGGGGCGGGGCGGGGCCAACTGCAGGGGGGCGCCAGAGACCCTAGGTACGGCCCTGCTGAAAGAGTTATTTTATACAATATTTAGTGAACAAAATTGCTGTTTTGGATTGAAGTTTGGGGTTGAGATTGTGGTTAGTGCAGGTGCAAATATGAAAGCCTAGAATATGTGGGTCCAGCGCTGGTAATGTATAATACTAAGAAAACCATAATCTACAGACAGTAAAATGTGGAGACATTTTTTCCTTCTGTGGAGTACAAAAAAAAAGACCATTTAGCAACCAGCACACAAGGACAAGCACCCCTTTGACCTATCTCTCTTTCCTGTAAGGTAATTGAAAGGCAATGAGTCATGCAATTCACTGTTCTGAAAGGGTATGGTCAAAGAAGTCATTTACAGATAAGCTGGGTGCAGGAGGTTTTCCATCTGTTGTGAACTAATTGCCCTGTGAAGGGATGAAGGGGATGGACACGGGGAGGAGGTGATGATAGGCAATCCTGGTAGGCCTAAAGCAAGGAAAGAAAAACATACTGTAAGAATAAGACCCTGACTTTTTGAACTGAGATAAGAAGTTTCTACTCAGAATGTGCTTAATTAAAAAGCAGGAAACTGAAATGTATCTTTTAGGGAATGTATTTTTTTATATACCTCCTGCAATTATGCTAAAAGATTACTTATGCCAAATGATGTATTCCTGAAACTATTTCTTTGTGCCTTGGGCTAAGACCATCTGTATATAAGTTACCTGATCTGTAAGGCAAAATTAGAACACTGACAGTCTCTCTCAGTTAGTCTCAACCGACTGTGAGATAAGTGTTCATTTTGCTGGCTTTTTCTTGTTTGCATACATTTCCAAATTACCCTGCTTTTATTTGCTGCTACTAATTTCTTATTGTTCACATTCGTGGGTAAGAATAAACTTTACTAATGTGAGAAGATTCTTTTGTTCGTAGTTTTCTTTTTTGTTACTTACCAAGCCGCTAGTCCCAAGAAATTCAGTTGGAGAATTTGATTGGGGAGCGGCTGGTTCTGAGACCCGGTCCCGCCAGGCCCAAACAAGGTCATTGGCTCAAGATGTGGAAGTAGAAGCAATTGTGCGAGCCCTAACACCAGCTTAAATCAGTGGCGGATCCTCGCTCTTCTCTTATTATTAGAAAACTTGCAGATTCTATTGCTCCATCCTTGACGTTTATTGTTAATGCGTCCTTGTCCTCAGAGATTTTTCCTACGGTATTAAAATCAGTGACAATGAAACCTTTTTTGAAAAGTGATATATTGGATCCACTGGTAGCAAGTAGTTATAGGCCAATTTCAATATTACTAATGATTGGAAAAGTATTTGAGAAAATGGTTTTGGGATAGTTTCAAGTGGATGTTCATCAAGGGTTTAGGAAAGTGGACAGCATTGAGACTTTACTGCTTTCTACCATGGATGAGGAGAGTAATGGATAATAAAAGGATGTATTGTCTTATGGCCCTTCATGTATCTTCAGCATTCAATATGGTTAATAGTCCAATTCTGTCATCTAGATTGCCTCAGCTGGATACACGTGGTACAGCGTATGAGTGGGTTGTGTCTTATTTGAATGACAGATCTATGCAAGTGAGAATACTTGCACAGACACTAATATTGGCGATACTGTAACTTTGGTCTATTCAGTAAGGACTGGGGTACTGCAGGGATCTGTTTTGTCAGTTCTTTCTTTTCAATATTTATAAAAGTCATCATTAGGAAAAGCTTTTCAAGAAATACAGGTTAGTTACACTGTATGCTGATGATTTTTAGTTGTTTTTTTCCAGTGGGGAAAAAAATGACTGAAGATATTTCTGAAAAACTGAATGTGTGTTTAGATAGAGTGAGTGTATGGATGCAGGAAAACAGGTTGGTGTTAAATTTATCAAAAACTGAAGTCTTCATGGTGGGTAGGAAAGAGAATCTGTCATCCTCTGTAAATTGTAGGTTGGGTGATATCTCTCTTGCTGTAGAGGGCAAAGATGAAGAGTTTGGGAATGTATTTTATTTATTTATTGCATTTGTAGCCCACATTTTCCCACCTCTTTGCAGGCTCAATGTGGCTTACATAGTACCGTAAACAGCGTTAATCGATTCCGGTGTGAACAAATACGAGATCTGAACAATATCAAGCTGATATTATGGTAGAATGAGATACATGTTTGGTAAAGACAATTGGGGAGAACTTAGAGAGGGAGAGGAAGAGTTAGGATATGCCCATTACAGTCTTTGATTACATTGTGTCGCAAATTATTCTCAATACCCGTTTGTCGTTTCAGAAACAAACTAGACAAGTAGTGAGATGATCTTCTTTTTTTCAATTACAGATGATTAGCAAGTTGAAGCCCATGTTGAGACCTTATGACTTCATAACGGTTGTACTGACTTTAACTATTGTAATATGTTATATTTAAAAACAGCTAAGTCCCGTTGTAGGGCTTTACAAGTGATTCAGAACTCAGTAGTAAGAAGATTATGGTAACTACTAGGTTAAAACTTGTTATACCGGTGCTGAAATAATTGCATTGGTAATTGGTTGTATACTGAATACAATATAAGGTTTGGACTCCGATTTATCAAATATTACATCAGATTGTACCTTTGAATTTATCACAGGCGGTACAGTTGTAAGGGCCTCCACATCAGCTGAGATCTGAGACAATATCAAGTGTTTTTATCAGTAGCAGGTCCATTGCTATGGAACAAGCTCCCTGGACATCTTCAGTTTTGCTCAAATTCAATTTAAGAAAGTGTTGAAGATCTTTTAATTAATTTTTTCCCAGTATTTGATTATGTGCTGATGGTATCTATAAGGAGCCCAGTATGGGTAGAGATATTGTGAGTGGGCTCTTTAGAGTAATACATTTTAAGTGTTAGCTTGTTTTATTTAAGTTGCCTATTTTATGTACGTTTCATTCTGTGAACCGCTTAGTTTTAAGAGTGTGACAAATTTTAAAAATAATTAAGTTTAATATTACAATGTTATTTAAATGTATTATTCTGTATATTTTGTGGTTATTTACATAATGTTGAACTGTTTTGTAAGTGAGAGCAGAAAAGACCAACATGGATCATTTAGTCTGCTGGTTAGGGTTTTAACTGCCACTCCATGTAGGTTACACCCATGTCTTTGGAGCTTGATTTATAAGCCATATTGAGTCTTTTCATGTACAATGCTAATACAAATGGGTAAATAAAGTAAATAAAATGATATGGGAATATCATCTGGTAAGCCCTAGAAGCCTGCAATGCATTCAGCTCACCCTCCTGGGCCAGCATGGAGATAAAGGCGCAGATAAACTCATCATAGTTGTGTGTTCTTCTCTGATCATCGACCTGCAGGACAGAGAGTTGGGTACATCAGGTGGTTATAGGTCATTAGAGGAGACAGCAGCTCAGCTCTGAGCTTTTTTCAACATTCAGCTTCTGTGTCAACAATGAATCTTATTATTCATAAAGCAGCATAGACACTTAAAACATGTTTACAGACCTTGTACCTTTCAATGCAAAAACCTGAACCAGAAACAACTTAGTAGGAAGCACAGTAACCACTGCTAAGTGTTACCAATACTGCAGCTTTGCTCAGATAATTAAGGCAGAACAAAAAAAAAAAATTGGACTCTAAGAATAAAATCATAATAACCCAAAACATAGGCTGCACGGCATTTAGCACTCACTAATCATCTAAGTAAGAGGACCACTAAATTCATTGTGTATTAACATGCATAAACATAAATATTACATACCAAAAATGATCAAATGCACACATACAGGAGTTCACTGTTGTATAACAGACTGTGCCTGAATCGGTAATCATATACGTAAAAATATACCTCAGTATAAACCAAGATAAGTTTTCCCCCTTTTTTGGGAGAAAAACTGTTAACTCAAGTATAAACCGAGCAGTTAATACTGAAGTCTCTCCTTCTCCCTTCCCCTGTGGTGTCCTGCATTTTTGCCTTTCCCCCTTTCACTGTGTTAGGCAGCATTTTCCCCCCCTTACCTTCCTCCTGTGGCTGACACTGTGGGAAGGAGGACCAGAGCCCTCACTCTATGGTATATCTCTGTATTACAGAGTTCGGGGTGGTACCGAAAGTCTCCCCACTGATGCTGACTGCAATTCAGTCAGTAGGTGCAAAAGCCTTGAGCATATGCACATGCTCAAGGCCAGTCGGTTCCCACTACCTCCAAAACAGGAAGATAGCATGCGCAAATGCCAGGAGAGTACCCACCCCAGACTGGTGATACATGGACACTGCTTAGTGAAAGACTTTGCTCTTCCTTCCCACAGCGTCAATCACAGAAGAAAGTTGAGGGGGGACAAGCTGGATACCACAGGGGCTCAAATATAAACTGAGAGGTAATTTTTTGACCTTTTTGGTAACAATTTCTTGGCTTATATTCAAGTATATACTGTAAGTACACAACCAATTTATAAACTATGAATAATACAAAACTTGATCAGCATATAATATGAAACAGCATTAGAAATGGCAAGTCAGATGCAAAGCGCTGATAAGGAAGGCAAAGAGGGACTTTGAAAAAAAGATTGCGCTGGAGGTAAAAACACATAGTAAAACCTTTTTTAGGTATATTAAAAGCAAGAAGCCGGAAAAAGAATCAGACCGCTAGATGACAAAGGGGTAAAAGGGGCACTCAGGGAAGACAAAGCCTTAGCAGAGAGATTAAATTCATTCTTTGCTTCAGTCTTCACCGAGAAAGATTTGGGAGAGATACCGGCACCACAAATGGTATTCAAAGCTGACGAGTCAGAGAAACTGTAAACCTGGAACATGTAATGGCGCAATCTGACAAACTGAAGAGTAGCAAATCGCTTGGACCAGATGGTATTCATCCCAGAGAACTGGTAGAATTGAAAAATGAACTTGCAGAACTACTGTTAGTAATATGTAATTTATCTCTAAAACTAAGCATGGTCCTGGAAGATCGGAAGGTGGTCAACATAACGTCGATTTTTAAAAATGGCTCCAGAAGTGATCCGGGAAATTATAGACTGATGAGCCCGACGTCAGTGCCAGGCAAAATGGTACAGACTATTATAAAGAACAAAATTACAGAGCATATTCAAAAGCATGCATCAATGAGACAAAGCCAACATGGATTTAGTGAAGGGAAATCTTGCCTCACCAATCTATTTACATTTATTTGAAGGGGTGAACAAACAAGTGGATAAAGGTGAGCTGGTTGATATTGTGTATCTGGATTTTCAAAAGGCATTTGACAAGTACCTCATGAAAGACTCCAGAGGAAATTGGAGAGTCATGGGATAGGAGGTAATGTTCTAATGTGGATTAAAAACTGGTTAAAAAGTAGAAAACACAGAGTAGGGTTAAATGGTCAGTATTCTCAATGGAGAAGGGTAGTTGGTGGGGTTCCCCAGGGGTCTGTGCTGGGACTGCTGCTTTTTAATATATTTATAAATGACCTAGAGATGGGAATAACTAGTAAAGTAATTAAATTTGCTGATGACACAAAGTTATTCAAAGTTGTTAAATCGCAAAAGGATTGTGAAAAATTGCAAGAGGGCCTTATGATACTGGGAGCCTAGGCATCCAGATGGCAGATGACTTTTAATTTGAGCAAGTGCAAAGTGATGCATGTGGGAAAGAGGAACCCAAACTATAGTTACGTCATGCAAGGTTCCACATTAGGAGTCACTGACCAAGAAAGGGATCTAGGTGTCATCGCTGATGGTATGTTGAAACCCTCTGCTCAGTGTTTGGCGGTGGCTAAGAAAGCAAATAATGTTAGGTATTATTAGGAAAGCAATGGAAAACAAAAATGAGGACATTATAATGCCTTTGTATTGCTCCATGGTGCAACCACACCTCGAATACTGTGTGCAATTCAGGTCACCGCATCTCAAAAAAGATATAGTGGAATCAGAAAAGGTACAGAGTGACGAAATGATAAAGGCAATGGGATGACTTCCCTATGAGGAAAGGCTAAAGCAGCTATGGCTCTTCAGCTTGGAGAAAAGATGGCCGAGGGGACATATGATAGAGGTCTATAAAATAACGAGTGGAGTGGAATGGGTAGACGTGAATCGCTTGTTTACTCTTTCCAAAAATACTAGGACTAGGGGGAACGCAATGAAGCTACAAAGTAGTAAATTTAAAACAAATCAGATAAAATATTTCTTCAAGCAATGAGTAATTAAACTCTGGAATTGGTTGCCAGAGAATGTGGTAAAAGCAGTTAGCATAGTGGGGTTTAAAAAAGGTGTGGATAGCTTCCTAAAAGAGAAGTCCATAAGCCATTATTAAGAAGGACTTGGGGAAAATCCACAGCTTATTTCTAGGATAAGCAGCATAAAATGTATTGTACTGTTTTGGGATCTTGCCAGGTACTTGTAGCCTGAATTGGCCACTGTTCGAAACAGGATGCTGGGCTTGATGGACCTTCGGTCTGTCCCAGTATGGCAACACTTACGTACCTATGTATGTGTTCATTAGACTAATGACCCATTGAAAACTAATTCATTATATATGCATCATCAATCCATGAAATTAAAAAACTATTTAAAATTTACATAAAAGTTAATATCTATAAAATACTACTACTTAACATTTCTACAGCGCTACTAGGGTTACGCAGCGCTGTACAAATTAACAAGGAAGGACGGTCCCTGCTCAAAGGAGCTTACAATCTAAAGGACGAAATGTCAAGTTGGGGCAGGCTAGATTTCCTGAGTAGAGGTGTAGTGGTTAGGTGCCAAAGGCGACACTGAAGAGGTGGGTTTTGAGCATGGAGGGGGCCTGGAGTATGGGCTCAGGGAGTTTGTTCCATGCATGGGGTGAGGCGAGGCAGAAAGCGCGGAGCCTGGAGTTGGCGGTGGTGGAGAAGGGTACTGAAAGGAGGGATTTGTCTTGAGAGCGGAGGTTACAGGTAGGAACGTAAGGGGAGATGAGGGTTGAGAGGTAAGGAGGGGCTGCAGATCGAGTGCATTTGTAGGTTAGTAGCAGAAGCTTGAACTGTATGCGGTACCTGATTGGAAGCCAGTGAAGTGACTTGAGGAGAGGGGTGATATGAGTGTATTGGTCCAGGCGGAAGAGAAGACGTGCAGCAGAGTTCTGAATGGACTGAAGGGGGGATAGATGGCTAAGTGGGAGACCAGTGAGGAGTAGACCACATGTGGGATATAAACGTAACAAATAAATAAATATACATATATGAGAGTTCACGGTTGTATAACAGACTGAATTGGTAATCAAGCCTAAAACATATATAGAATCTGTTATTGAAAACTAATTACATTTTGTATGTTTCATCAATTCATGAAATTTTACATAAAATACATTTAAGTAGTAATATATTATCTTTAAAAATACCTGTAAAAACTATAAAATATTCAAGGATAGCCTAATTGAAAATATTTGAACTGTCTGTTCGTTAATAGAATTAGTGGGTTTGTCAAGATACAGCAGGAAGAAGAAATTTTACTAATCAAACACAGTTCAGACTCCGGTGTAAACAAATACAAACTGATGTTGTGGTAAGATAAAGTTTGATCATTTTAAGAATGTAATATTATTATATATCAAGTCATGCCTTTTTATTAGTATTTTAGATTTGATTTTATGCCTCTGATGCTGCATCAGGTGCAAAGGATCAAAAGAGAGGCAGGAAATCTGAGATGTGCACACAAAGCAGAAATAAAGCAGCAGACTACCAATGCAGAATAAATTATTATTACATTACATTTGTACCCCGTGCTTTCCCATACGTAGCAGGTTCAATGCGGCTTACATAGTAAATAGAACCACAGAGTCTTATAAGGAGAATTTTACAACTATAGTAAACATATTAATAGAAGGCCTTAAGAATATGTGAATTGAGCATGGAAAGGTGTAACAAAGATAGTATAAGCTAAAGGAAAAGAAATAGAGAGGGGTATGGTGCAGGGAAGATGGGGAAGAAAGATTAGGGGATAAGCATGAAGGAGATTGGGAAATATGTAAAGCCTTGTATTTAACTCTACATTGGTGTCTGCTGCTCTTTCTGCTGTGCGCATGGGTTCTGTACAATAAAATGACTTCCACCATACTGCCTTAGGTTGCTCATGTTTCATTCTTAATTTCCAGCTCTTTTGTTCTGCATTTCATTTATTGAAAATCTGCTTCCATTGGCCCTGACAGAAAATTACAGCTACAGAGGGGTTTGCCTTGTGGGGTTTTTTTTTGCCTTGTTTCTCAATAGAAAACCAAGTACCTCACACATGGGAGCAAGTGCTGCGAGTTTAATATCACTGATCTTGTCTCTGTGTTCCAGGATTAAGGTCATCAAGAAAGAGAAAAGGAAGCAAGAAACTACTCCAAAAGCAAAGTAAACCAAATCGGACTCCTGATTATTCACATACATTTGGGGTTTTCACATGGAAGTGTACAGTACATCAAACTACCATCTGCAGCAGTACAATGAAGAACTTAGGAAGCTTGTCACTGAGGAGATGTTACTGTCTCCCTCACTTCTGTGCTGAATTCAGACTCCTGCTGGAACCTCTTATCTTTCATTGAGTAGTAGCTCAGTGAATTAAAGGAAGAAAGTTCTTGTAGGCTTTGCAATAGGTTCCTGGAGGAAAATGTCATATCATTGGGGGAAAAAACATGAACTACGGAATCAAACAGAAAATACAGTTTTGTGATATATATATTTTTTTGTTTCGGGTATTTCTTCTGGCCCTAACCAATCCCACCTTGAATTTCTTCCTCTTCTCCACCTCCTCCTTCAAGCAGGCCTCGTAGTTAGCAATCTCAGCTTCTACACACTTCAGCAATGCCAACAGTTCCTACCAAGTATAAGAATTCAGAGTATGAGGTTATCCAATGCACTCTCCTCCCCAGACCCCATTCTGCAAACTCTCAGCTGATAATAGTCACCTTGGGAGAATACTTCTCATCCGCAGCCTGTCCTTTAGGCCTAATGCCATGGCCACTCTTCTCCTTGCTATGACAGGGCTCAGCGGCCTCCCTTTCCTCTTCCATTTTGACGGGAGGTTGTGCACCTTCACTCTGCTTTGAAGATGAAGCACTCTTCCCACTGTCTGTATGGCAAAAATGGCATCACACCACTCAAAAAGTCTATATTTAACAAAGCAATCACATCTACTACTACTACCACATGTTCCAGATACAATATCTGCCCAATTACGGGTAATTCCTACAGTCAAGTCTGAATAAAGACTTATAAACATATGCTTATGACTGTTAAGTGGCATAATACTCATTTACTACCGCTCCCTCTTCTCTGGAAAGCGTTTCAAGTAAAGCCCATCCAAACCAGGATCATTGGTTTCTGCCAAAACCGAATCTGTGACCGAAGCTAGATGCTTGAATCCGCCCCTACTCCCTTCCACCAGTAGCAGCCTCTCTCACTATCCATTCCCCCGTTCCCACCCTTAGGCCCTCTCCAGGCCTACTTTAGGAAGCCCTGGTGGTCTAGTGGTTTCTTCAGGGGCAGGAAAGAACCCCATTCATTCCTGCCCCATGCCACTACTCCATTGACATGGATGCTGACACTTCCCACGGCAGTCATTACAATAGAGTAGAAGCACGGGGACAGGAACGAACGGGGTTTGTTCCTGCCCCTGAAGAAGCCACTAGAACACCATTTGGATGGAATTGGGGTGGGGGGGGGGGGGGGGGTGGGTTGAGATTTTCAGTTTCAGCCAAAAAGGCATAGGAATTTCGGTCCAGTTTTGGTGCCAAATCCAAAACTGAAACTAAAATTCAGTCGGTCTCTATGTTCAAGAGGCACGAAACAGCAACATTCATTCTTGCTGCTCCTCACAAACATACCTGTAAAGGGGCACAGAATCCCCTCCTCAGTTAGGTGCAGCAGGCCTGTGCTGATGATAGGTCCTAGATCTCTCACAGCCCGATTATAGCGCATACAGTCCACGCGCAGTAAACTCTCCTCCTCACCAAATAGCACTTTGGAGATGTGGGAAGTAACAGGACTGGATGGCCGGGTAGGGTTTGCTGAACGGATGGGGGAGCGCAGTGGTGAATTGAAGGCACTGCCAATCTCCGAGGCTGTATCTGTGCTCTCATTGCTTGGTGTGGGGGATGGCTGGGAATGGGTACTGGTAGTCACTGCAGCCCCCCCACTAGTTTTGATGGACAGTGGGATGGATAGGTCCTTCTGGGACTCCTTGAGTTTCTCAGTCAGAACATTGATGGTATTAGGTAGCAGAACAGAAAGCTGGCCAGAGTTGGTAGGTCCTGCCACCGTATCCTGCTTCCCATGGCTCTTCCTTTTATACCTCCAAAAAGAATGAAACAAATAAACAAAATCATTCTCTTCTATTCTCAGAGTTGGGCACAATTTGTTCGCTACTCACTTTTAGGAAGTTTATCTTTCCCAACAGGTGTTTTCTTGAGTATGATATATAATAAGATGATTGGACCTGTTTATTTTACGTTAGCTTTAATGACATTTGAAATTGTACTTTATTCTGTTTTGTGAATATTTTTGGTTTTATTATGTGTTTTCTTTGTAAGCCACCTAGAATTGGAAGATAGCGCAAAGTACAAGATTTTTTAAATAAATAAATAAAAATATATACCAAATGGGCCATCTGGTGGTCACATAGGGAATTGAGGCCCTGTCTGCAAGGCTCCAATCTTGGCTCTGCCATTGACTCATTGCTTAATGCCTCCACCTAACAATCTGCAAATTGTTAACAACAGATCTGCACTAACTTCAATCTCTTCTTCGGTCAATAACCCCTAAAGCAGCTGTTAACCTATCTATTCCAGAGACAGCAGAAAAGCCCCATCTGACTGACTACTAGTAGCTAGGATAAAAAGTGCTCTATATTAAGATCAAATTTATTTATGTGTACCAGCCAAAACGTAAGAGCTTTCATAACAGAGTGATTTAAAAAAAAAAAAAAAAAAAAAACCCAAACAACCTTTTCTGCTTTTTATTATCTGACCTGCTACTTTCTCCTTTTTCTTCTAGTTCAGTCAGAAATAAGTGCTAGGATCCTGATGCAATGAACCTTCAGTTGAAGTGCTCCCTGTTCTACATGCAGGGCCCAAGAGACAGGTAGAGCCCCAGAGTCTCATTTCCTCAGCGCGCCTGTAAAAGCTTTTTTTTGTGCAGGAAAATGGACGTGCGATAAAATTAAAACTATCGTGCATCCATTTTCGGCCTGAGACCTTACTGCCACCCAATGACTTAGTGGTAAGGTATCACGTGCTAACCGGGCTGTAAGCGTC
Organism: Microcaecilia unicolor; assembly: GCF_901765095.1. Classification (NCBI taxonomy): domain Eukaryota; kingdom Metazoa; phylum Chordata; class Amphibia; order Gymnophiona; family Siphonopidae; genus Microcaecilia; species Microcaecilia unicolor. The sequence continues at coordinate 180,831,506 of NC_044036.1, forward strand.
CAACGGGCGTAAACTGCCGATTACAGCTGGGTGTCACGCGGTAGAAAATACAAAATATTTTCTACTGTGTGCTTTTGGCGCATGCCAAAAATGGAATTACCACCCAGGGTACGAAGTAGCCGGGCGGTAGTGGCAATTTGAGGACCACTGGACACATGTAGGCACCTATGTGCCTTAGTAAAAGGGTGCCTAAATGAATTCTGCTTCGGCCTTCAGAGTAAGATTTGGGAAAGCAGAAAGGGATTGGGACTTGATATACTGCCTTTTTGTGTCTTTTTATGTTTAAATCATTTTTATTAAAGACTTTAACAGGTAACAGCCACAGCCCCACAAGGGTGGCTGTGACCCAAACATCATTCAAATGACAATTTTCATATCTTTACAAACCTTTGAACCTTTCCTCTCTCTCTCTAATCCCTTCCTCCCCCTATCCCCTCCACCCCCCCCCCCCCCCAAGAAAGGTCTCCACATTCCCATTTCCAGTCAATCAAGCAGGCTTGCTAGGGTTCACAGGGCGTCTAAACTTTTTAATGCACCACTGTAGTCTTTGGAGGATTTTCTTTTTTGCTCTTGTCTGTAATGTATGCCAAAACTTCTTCCATATCTTCTGAAAGGAGCTGTCTTTTTCCGTGGAGCTTTCTACCCCACATAATTCTATGTGTAGGAGTTCTATCATCTTTGATCTCCACAGGTCTCTGGATGGTGGATATGACTCTCTCCACGTAAGCAGGATTACTTTCTTCCCAATCAGCAAGGCTCTCTGCAGAAAACCCAACAGTCCCGGGGGGGAAGGGGGGAGGCTCTGTAACATAACATACATAGTAACATAGTAGATGACGATATTGTATGTGTCAAACAAAATCAGCGGGTTATCATGCAACTGTCGCCCTCAACAGCGTTTTACTTCTTCCAAAATTAAAGACCAAAACTGCCAAATGTGGGGACAGGTCCAAAACAAGTATCCCAGTGTTGCCGGGTCCATTTCAGGCACTCCCTGGAGCCAAAGCCTGCTTTCTGTGCTCTAGCCGGTGCAATATAAGCCCTCATCACAAATTTGTATTGTTCCCAGTCTCGGATAAAGGGTGATCTATGTAAGATGGAGAGCAGAAAGCGCTGTAACATGTCCTCAGTAAACTCCGTTCCCAAGTCCCTTGTCCAGCTCTTAGCTATCTTCCGACAGTCAATGTCCTCTGTGGAGTCTAGAAGATGTCGTGATAGCGTAACGGTGATAGCGTAACGGTACCACATTCTGTGACCCCAATGTAAGCAAACCTCCTTCCGCAAACTATTGAAGACCCATCTTTTTGAAAAAATCTACGGAAAGAAGCAAAACACATAAAGTCCACACTCACTGTTCACTAATGCATCAATACATCCACTTCTGAACTCTCATCCCCCGTAGTCTCACCTCACTCATACCTTTACTCACAGAAATATGTATACCATACATAATGCCCTTTTAACCTCCCGCTGTCTCCTTCCAGTGTTTCAAGGTTTGGTTCCAGTGTTTATATTCCTTAACAACACTTTGATTGTCTTGTATAACTCTTCACAATGTAATCCATAACCAAGTTGTAACAAATTGTATTTCCATCATTCATATCGTATTGTAAGCCACACTGAGCCCGCAAAAAGGTGGGAAAATGTGGGATACAAATGCAATAAATAAATAAAAATAAAAATCTTCGCTTAGATTTTCAGCACCCAATGAAATGGCATAGTGTCGGATCTGTACATATGCATAGAAATCAGACGCAGGCCACCCATATTCCCTCTGTAGCTTTTCGAAAGGCTTTAACTGTCCTTCTTCATTTAGGAATTGGTAAAGATAATGTATCCCATGCTGCTGCCATTTAACAAATGTTCTTGCCGAGGTTCCAACTGGGAACTCTGGATTTAAATGCAGTGAAACAAAGGGGGTGGCCGCTGCCGAGAACCAATGCCGCCACACCGCTCTTACCGAGTTTACAAACAGGTTTCTCCGAGGGCAGTTGATAGTTCTAGTTTTCATCGTGTGCATTAACCAACTGAGATGTATCCCGGGTTCATTGAGGCCTCCAGACGAACATTTGTAAACTGTTGACTTCCTACAAGCCAGTCTCTAGCATGTCGCATGACACATGAGGTTGTAAGATATCTAATGCTAAGTAGTCCCATGCCCCCATGCGTTTTGGGTTTATATAATATGCCCAAAGTCTGGGGCCTGTAATTTCTTCTCCTCCCGCTCCCCCCCCCCCAGGTACAAGGGCAGCATCTGAAACTTATAAAGCCACTTTGGTACCACTATCATGTTGTATAAGGCTACCCCGCCCAGTAAGGGAGAGAGGGCAGGATCCCCACAGTCCCAGTAGGCTCGCTGTCTCTGTCAGCAAGGGGGCCACGTTTTTCTCATATAGTGTGGACATCTGAATGGGAACTATGACCCCCAAATATTTTATCTGCCCCTCCACCCTCTGGAATGGAAACAAGCCCTCCCACCTCTGCCTGGTGACGTCCAATATTGGGAGTGCCAGTGATTTAGAAAAGTTCACCTAAATCCCGAAAGCTTGCCGTATCTCCGAATCTCCTTTAACAAGCATGCCACCGAAGTCTGCGGTGCATCCACTAACAACAGCAGATCATCTGCATAGGCTAGGAGTTTCAAAAAGCCATTCCCCACTCTCATACCTGCAATTCCAGGCTCTGCCCGTAATACACAGAGCAGGGGCTCCAGAGATATCACGAACAATAAAGGAGACAGTGGGCAGCCCTGCCGTGTGCCCCGCTTTATCATAAACTCCTGTGTCCTTACCCTGTTTACTAACAACCTCACTCTCAGGTCTGCATAATGCATCTGCACTGCGCGCAAGAACCATCCCTGTAATTCGATCCATCTCAAGGCCTCCCACATAAAGGGCCACAACACCCTGTCAAAGGCTCGCTCTACGTCCAAGCTTATCACTAGTCCAGAGGGAGCCTTCGCGGGAGCCTCCATCAAAGCCGCAATCAGTTTACGCACATTCAACACAGATTGCTGCCCTTGGACAAATCCTACCTGCTCTTCCCCCACTATAGAGGACAGCACCGGCGCCAGCCGTTCCGCCGGTACCCGTGACAAGATCTTGACATTTTTTTTAAATTTTTGTTACATTTGTACCCCGCGCTTTCCCACTCATGGCAGGCTCAATGCGGCTTACATGGGGCAATGGAGGGTTGTGACTTGCCCAGAGTCACAAGGAGCTGCCTGTGCCTGAAGTGGGAATTGAACTCAGTTCCGCAGTTCCCCAGGACCAAAGTCCACCACCCTAACCACTAGGCCACTCCTCCACTCTACGTTAATCAACGAAATGGGCCTATAAGATGCCGGCTCCATCAGATCTCTACCCAGCTTCGGAATCAGGCTGATCAGGGCCTCATTAGCATACCTAGGGAGTTGCCCTGTCTCAATTGCTACTTCATACATATCAATCAGAGGCCCCACTATCTGGGTTTTGAGCAATTTAAAAAAACTCTCCAGAAAAGCCGTCTGGGCCTGGCGCTGAGTGCAACTTCAAAGCCTGAATCGCCTTTGCCACCTTCTTGGCAGTCAGTAGTGAGTTAAGTGCACTCAGCTGCTCTTCAGTAAGCTGCGGCATTCTCGATCTTATCAAGTACTCCCGCATCTCTCCCCTTATATCTATAGTGGACTCCCCAGCATACAGCTTCTCAAAATGCTGTCGAAAAACCTCCGCAATTTCCGCAGAGTTAGAGGTATTCCCTCAAGATTCCCTGCGCAGCCGAGACACAAAATGCAGTCGATGAGCTCCCCTAATCAAGCACGCCAGTAGACCCCCTGGTCTATCTCCATGCCTTCTCAAGACATACTTTCGCATCACCATCGACTGCATAGCTTGTTCGTGGAGCAGACTGTTCGAATAGATATAAGAGCTTCAAATATGATCAGTTTTGATATCAACCTTGAAGTAACTATACACAGGAAGTCAAATACGTTAGCGTTTAACTTTAAAAAAAGGAGACTATGATAAAATGAGAAGAACGGTGAAAAAAAAATTAGGGGGGCAACTGAGAGGGTAAAAACTGTACAACAGGCATGGACGCTATTCAAAAATACCATCCTGGTGGCCCAGGCCAAACATATTCCGCAAATTAGAAAAGAAAGACGAAGTCCAAAAGACAGCCAGCATGGCGTGGTTGAAAAGTGAGGTGAAGGAAGCTATTAGGGCTAAAAGAAACGCCTTCATAAAATGGAAGAAGGAACCATCTGAAAATAACAAGAAGCAGCATAAGGAGTGTCAAAGCAAATGCAAGGCACAGATAAAGAAGGCCAAGAGGGATTGTGAAAAAAAGATTGCATTAGAGGCAAAAAAACGTAGTAAAATTTTTTTTCAGTATATTAAAAGCAGGAAGCCGGCAAAAGAATCGGTTGGGCCGCTGGATGACCGAGGGGTAAAAGGGGCGATCAAGGAAGATAAAGACATAGCGGAGAGATTGAATGAATTCTTTGCTTCGGTCTTCACTGAGGAAGATTTGAGTGGGATACCGGTGTTGGAAATGGTATTTCAAGCGGACAAGTTGGAGAAATTTACTGACTTCACGGTAAACCTGGAGGACGTAATGGGGCAGTTCAGCAAACTGAAGAGTAGCAAATCTCCTGGACCGGATGGTATTCATCCTAGAGTACTGACAGAACTGAAAAATGAGCTTGCGGAGCTACTGCTAGTGATATGCAATTTATCCTTAAAATCGAGCGTGGTACCGGAAGATTGGAGGGTGGCCAATGTAACTCAGATTTTTAAAAAAGGTTCCAGGGGAGATCCGGGATATTATAGACTGGTGAGTCTGACGTCGGTGCCGGGGAAAATGGTAGAGGCTATTATTAAAAACAAAATTACAGAGCACATCCAAGGACATGGATTACTGAGACCAAGTCAGCACGGCTTTTGTGTGGGGAAATCTTGCCTGACCAATTTACTTCAATTCTTTGAAGGAGTAAACAAACATGTGGACAAAGGGGAGCCGGCTGATATTGTGTATCTGGATTTTCAAAAGGAGTTTCACAAGGTACCTCATGAAAGGCTACAGAGAAAATTGGAGGGTCATGGGATAGGAGGAAATGTCCTATTGTGGATTAAAAACTGGTTTAAGGATAGGAAACAGAGAGTGGGGTTAAATGGGCAGTATTCACAATGGAGAAGGGTAGTTAGTGGGGTCCCTCATGGATCTGTGCTAGGACTGCTGCTTTTTAATATATTTATAAATGATTTAGAGATGGGAGTAACTAGCGAGATAATTAAATTTGCTGATGACACAAAGTTATTCAAAGTCGTTAACTCGCGACAGGATTGTGAAAAATTACAGAAGGACCTTACGAGACTGGGCGGCTAAATGGCAGATGACGTTTAATGTGAGCAAGTGCAAGGTGATGCATGTGGGAAAAAAGAACCCGAATTATAGCTACGTCATGCAAGGTTCCACGTTAGGAGTTACGGACCAAGAAAGGGATCTGGGTGTTGTCATCGATAATACACTGAAACCTTCTGCTCAGTGTGTTGCTGCGGCTAGGAAAGCAAATAGAATGTTGGTTATTATTAGGAAAGGTATGGAAAACAGGTGTGAGGATGTTATAATGCCGTTGTATCACTCCATGCTGCGACCGCACCTTGAGTATTGTGTTCAATTCTGGTCGCCGCATCTCAAGAAAGATATAGAATTGGAAAAGGTGCAGCGAAGGGCGACTAAAATGATAGCGGGGATGGGACGACTTCCCTATAAAGAAAGACTAAGGAGGCTAGGGCTATTCAGCTTGGAAAAGAGATGGCTAAGGGGAGACATGAAAGAGGTATATAAAATAATGAGTGGAGTGGAACAGGTGGATGTGAATCGTCTGTTCACGCTTTTCAAAAATACTAGGACTAGGGGGCAGGCGATGAAACTACAGTGTAGTAAATTTAAAACAAATCGGAGAAAAGTTTTCTTCACCCCACGCATAATTAAACTCTGGAATTCGTTGCCGGAGAACGAGGTGAAGGCGGTTAGCTTGGCAGAGTTTAAAAAGGGGTTAGACGGTTTTCTAAAGGACAAGTCCATAAACCACTACTAAATGGACTTGGGAAAAATCCACAATTCCAGGAACAACATGTATAGAATGTTTGTACATTTGGGAAGCTTGCCAGGTGCCCTTGGCCTGGATTGGCCGCTGTCGTGGACAGGATGCTGGGCTCGATGGACCCTTGGACTTTTCCCAGTGTGGCATTACTTATGTACGTACTTAAATAGGGGTTGAGTGTGGTTTCTGGTATAGCTTCTTTTGGCCAGCTTTACTTGATATTTTAGCTCTACGATTTTCTGCACGAGTTGCCGATTCCTGTGACTCATGAACGCTATCAAATCCCCTCACAAAACTGCTTTTGCGGTAGGCCAATAAAGGCTAGGGTTATCCTCATGCTGCATATTGCTAGCTGCAAAGTCCTCCCATTTGCGGGCCAGAAAGACTGCAAACTCGGAGAAGGAAAATAGGTACGCCGAGAAACGCCACCCCCCAGGTCCTTGAAAGTAAGCCTGCGGCTCCAAATCCACCCAGATTAGCGCATGATCTGAGACCTCCTCAGGGTCAATATCAGCGTGTAAGATCTGGGGAAGCAGGCCTTGCGCCACAAAGATGTAATCTATTCTAGACTAGACTGTGTTCTGTGAGCTCTCAATGTGTGTGTGAAATCTCGTTCTTCCTCATGTAAAAGCCTCCATGGATCTACCAGTCCTAAGGATCCACAAAAATCCTTCAACAGCATGGGCTTGAGGGCCTCTCCTCCAACCCTATTTCCCGACCTATCAAGCTGGGAGTCTAGGACCTGGTTCATGTCTCCAGCAAATATTATGGGGTCTTTTCCATGTCTCTGGCACTCCGCAAATAGTTTGGCAAAGAATTTCTTTTCCCCCGACTGCCGCGCGTACACTGCCACTAATATTCGTGCCTGGCCCTGCAGATTGAAATGTATGCCTACATAGCGGCCCTCACTGTCTGTAAACAGCAGTTTAGCCTTGGCAGCCACAGTTCTATGAAGCAGGATAGCTACTCCCCCCGCCTCCCGCTGGCTGGGGAACAAAAGACCTCCCCCACCCAATTTCGTTTGAGTTTATCATGTTCCTCTTGCGATAGGCGTGTTTCCTGAATACAGGCTATGTCAGCTTTCTGCCTCTTTAATGCTCTTAGAATCTTTGCTCTTTTTATCGGGGATGTGATCCCTCCCACGTTCCAGGAAATTAAACGTGTTCCTTTTCCAGTCCCACTAGTCATTACCGTGACTAGTCAATCTCTCTTCACCGCCCCTCAGGGAGCCCAGCCTCCCCCCTCGGGTCACTGCTATCATGTCGTACTCCTTCTTTACGTGGCTATCCTCAGATTCTTCCCCATGTCCCTTCCGATCCCAAATTTCCCATACGCCCTGCTTCTTCTTGCGACCTTCCTGTCCTCCACAATCCTCCCCCCTCTTTCCCGCCCAAACTCCCCCCGCCCTCTCCCTACCCCTGTTCCCCTCAATTACCCTCTGCTTCAATTCCCCTGTTACCCCACCCATCACTTAAATGGACAGGCACTTGGGGTTTTCCGTGCCTCCGGGCCCCCGCCCCGTCATAAAGTGGCATTCTCCCAAAGAAATATCCTAGACATACTTTCAAATGCCTGCTGTGCAAGCTCTGAACACACTTCTCTCAAGTACATAACAGATCATACATTACACTGACAATCTTATTTGCTTCCCTCTGCATGCATTGGGCTTTGTTTTCCCTCTTCCAGTTCTTTCACGAATTGCTGCGCTGCTGGGACACTCTCAAACTGCTTCCACTTTCCATCGCTCTTGATTTTCAATAGCGCCGGATAAATCAGCATGAATGGCACGTGCAGATCATAGAGCCGCTGACACAGTGGGGTAAATTTTTTCCTCTTCTCCTGCAGCGCAGCAGAGTAACCTTGAAAAATGTGAAACTGATGTCCATCATATCTGGTGTCATTTCTTTTTTGCCTGTAGCCTCTCAAAATTTCTGCTTTGTGCACATAGTTGTGCACTTTAAGTATTACCGTGCGCGGGGTCTGCCTTCCATCTTGCAGACTGCTGATTCTATGCGCCCGCTCAAGGCAGATCTTCCCCGCGTGGTCTGACAGCGCGAATTCTTCGGCTAGCCATTTTTCAAGCACCGATGCGAGCGCCCTGTCATTTACCAATTCAGGCAGGCCATTTAATCGAAGGTTCCCTTGCCGCGACCTGTTTCCAGGTTGTCGAGCTTTGCTGTTAGCGCCTCGACTGTAGCTGCTAGCATGCTTACTTGCCGCATGGCGGAGCCCACCGCATCTTCAACTTCAGAGACTCTTTTATCCAGCTCCCCCGTTCTTTGGATGGTATCCGTAAGAAGCGCTTCAAGATTCGAAGCTTGCACGCACAGTTTATCCAACTTCGGCGCCATCGCCTCTCCCACTGCCTCCGTTAGTTGCTGTAGCTGTTCAGCTGTGAACGGTGCGCTTCCGCTCAGTGCTGGGCCCTCTTCCGCGGTGTTCGTCGCCTTTGTTTTTTTTTTATCTTTCTTTTCTCCTCTGCTCGCCATATTCTTAGCCGGGGTGCCCAGATATTTTTCCATGGAGTTTCACCTCCCTAATCAGTGTCCTTTGAGGGCTCTCGCTCTCCGTCTGTCAGTGTTTAAGTCTTAATTAGGGAGCTGGGGCCTCGGAGAGCACGGAACCACGTCTTCCTCTCTTCAGAGCATCACGTGACCCCCCTTTTTGTGGTTTTAAAAACTACATTCAAAGCAGTTTACATAGTATATACAGGTATTTATTTGTACCTGGGGCAATGGAAGGCTAAGTGACTTGCCAAGAGTCACAAGAAGCTGCAGTGGAAACTGAATCCAGTTCCACAGGATCAAAGTCCACTGCACTAACCACTAGGTTACTCCTCCACTGAGAGATACCAGTACCAGAAATGGTATTGAAAGCTAACGAGTCAGAGAAACTGAATGGATTCTCTATAAACCTGGAAGATGTAATGACGCAATTTGACAAACTGAGGAGTAGCAAATCACCTGGACCGGATGGTATTCATCCCAGAGAACCGACAGAATTGAAAACTGACCTTGCAGAACTATTGTTAGTAAAATCTAATTTATCTTTAAAATCAAGCATCGTACCGGAAGATTGGAGGGTGGGCAATTTAACACTGATTTTTTAAAAAAGGTTCCAAAGATGATCCAGAAAATTATGGACTGGTGAGCCTAACGTCAGTGCCAGGCAAAATACAGACTATTATAAGGAACAAAATTACCGAGCATATTCAAAGGTATGCACTAATGAGATAAAGCCAACATGGATTTAGTGAAGGGAACTCTTGCCTCACCAATCTATTACATTTCTTTGAAGGGGTGAACAAAAATGCAGATAAAGGTGAGCCAGTCAATACTGTATTTCTGGATTTTCAAAAGGCACAACAAAGAACCTCATGAAAGACTCCAGAGGAAATTGGAGAGCCATGGGATAGGAGGTAGAATGTGGATTAAAAACTGGTTAAGAGAGAGAAAACAGAGAGTAGGGTTAAATGGTCAGTATTCTCAATGGAGAAGGGTAGATAGTGGGGATCCCCAAGGGTCTGTGCTGGGACTGCTGCTTTTTAACATTCATAAATGATCTAGAGATGGGATTAACTAGTGAGGTAATTAAATTTGCTGATGGCACAGTTATTCAAAATTGTTAAATCACAATAAGATTGTGAAAAATTACAAGAGGACCTTATGAGACTGGCATCTAAATGTTAAATGGCGTTTAATGTAAACAAGTGCAAAGTGATGCATATGGGAAAGAGGAACCCAAACTATAGTTACATGATGCAAGGTTCGACATTAGGAGTCACCAACCAGGAAAGGGATCTAGGTGTCATTGCTGATGATCCGTTAAAACCCTCTGCTCAGTGTGCAGCGGCAGCTAAGAAAGCAAATAGTATGTTTGGTATTATTAGGAAAGGAATGTAAAACAAAAATGAGGAAATAATGCCTTTGTACCACACTTTGAATACTGTGTACAATTCTGGTCATCGAATCTCAAGAGAGAGGCATATTTTCAAAGCACTTAGCCTTCCAAAGTTCCATAGAAACCTATGGAACTTTGGAAGGCCATTTCGGTCTTTATCTGCCATCATCTACTGTTTTTATATGTTCCTAACACACACCCTGGACCCATGCAGTTCTCCTGATGTCTTAGAAACATTCATGATTGGCACGGTATCACCAATTATCCACAGGGGTCCAATTCATGTTAAATAGCATAACCCAATATAGGAAGGACTTGGTGACATTATTTTAAACATAAGCTACTTACAGATCGGTGAGGCATTTCAAAATGAACCTAAAAGTAAGACTATAAGCAGATGAAGTGTACAGATTATACTCATTGTCATTCATACTTTTCAGATATTACAAAATAAATGGCAGGTAGACTTTTTTTTTTCTTTTTATTGTACCAAGAGCTTAGTGGCCAGGGGATGTTACCTGATAGCAGCGCTGGAATTCCGGCCATCATCCTCATCTTCATCGTCATAGTCATCTTCATCATCAGAGTACTGCTGGTGTGGAGGAAGCGGAACCCGGGACCGGCCCACTCCTGCAGCCAGATCCTCTTCTTCCTGAAGAACCCAACAAAGGAAGATTCCTGTAAATCAACTACAAGGTGCTCAGAAAGGGGAGATGGTGTTTCAACAGTTCTCATCCTTATTAATTAATCCAAGTTATTTAAACGCTCAAAACTAACATCTATATAGAAGTGGCATGTTTCTAATTAAAACTGACAGCAGATAACCACCAGGCTTATTCAAACACCCTACTAGATGAACTTCAACATGGATAAAAATTGCTTGTGTTCAGCCCCTAAGGATAAAATATCTGATGAAGAATCTATTAACCTATCAAAGTATTTCTAGGTGCTCTATAATCACTGAGACGGAAGCTGCTCTCATCACCACCTGTTACGCTCTAAAAGAAAAAAAACAACTATTATGTGTGCAGGAAAAGCGAAGTTACTTACCTGTAGCATGTATTCTCCGAGGACAGCAGGCTGATTGTTCTCACATGTGGGTCGACTTCGCTTTCTCCGAGGACAAGCAGGCTGCTTGTTCTCACATGTGGGGTATCCCTAGCCCCCAGGCTCACTCAAAACAACAAAGAAAGGTCAATTGGACCTCGCAACGGCGAGGACACAACAGAGATTGACCTACGAAGAAACAGCTAACTGAAGAGTGCAGCCTGGAACAGAACAAAAATGGGCCTAGGGGGGAGGAGTTGGATTCTAGACCTCAAACAGATTCTGCAACACCGACTGCCCGAACCCACTGTCGCGTCAGGAGTCCTGCTGAAGGCAGTAATGAGATGTGAATGTGTGGACAGATGACCACGTCGCAGCCTTGCAAATCTCTTCAATAGTGACTGACTTCAAGTGAACCACTGACACTGCCATGGCTCTAACACTATGAGCCGTGACATGACCCTCAAGAGTCAGCCCAGCTTGGGCGTAAGTGAAGGAAATGCAATTTGCTAGCCAATCTGAAATGGTGCGTTTCCCGACAGCGACTCCTATCCTGCTGGGATCTAAAGAAACAAACATTTGGGTGGACTGTCTGAAGGGGCTTGTCCGCTCCACATAGAAGGCCATTGCTCTCTTGCAGTCCAATATATGCAACTGACGTTCAGCAGGGCGGGTATGAGGATGGGGAAAAAATGTTGGCAAGACAATTGACTGGTTCAGATGGAAGTCCGACAACACCTTCGGCAGGAACTTAGGGTGAGTGCAGAGGACTACTCTGTTATGATAAAATTTAGTATAGGGAGCATGGGCTACCAAGTCTTGAAGCTCACTGACTCTATGAGCTGAAGTAACAGCCACCAAGAAAATGACCTTCCAGGTCAAATACTTCAGATGGCAGGAATCCAGTGGCTCAAAAGGAGGTTTCATCAGCTGGGTGAGGACGAAGTTGAGATCCCATGACACTGGTGGAGGTTTGACAGGGGGCTTTGATAAAAGCAAACCTCTCATGAAACGAACAACTAAAGGCTGTCCAGAGATAGGCTTACCCTCTACACGATAATGAAAAGCACTAATCGCACTAAGGTGAACCCTGACGGAGTTGGTCTTGAGACCAGACTCAGACAGGTGTAGAATGTATTCAAGCAGGGTCTGTGTAGGACAAAAGCGAGGATCTAGGGCCTTACTGTCACACCTCTTCGTGGAATCTTTCCTGGAAGCAAGACTCGGGAGACACCCTCAGAAAGACCTAAGGAGGCGAAATCTACGCTCTCAACATCCAGGCCGTGAGAGCCAGAGACTGGAGGTTGGGATGCAGAAGCACCCCTTCATTCTGAGGGTTGGAAAACATTCCAATCTCCATGGTTCTTCGGAGGATAACTACAGAAGAAGAGGGAACCAAATCTGAAGTGGCCAAAAGGGCGCAATCAAAATCATGGTTGTGGTCTTGCTTGAGTTTCAGTAAAGACGTCCTTACTAGAGGTATGGGAGGATACGCATACAGAAGGCCCGTTCCCCAATGTAGGAGAAAGGCATCTGACGCTAGTCTGTCGTGGGCCTGAAGTCTGGAACAGAACTGAGGGACCTTGTGATTGAACTGAGTGGCAAAAAGATCCACCGAGGGGGTGCCCCACTCCCGGAAGATCTTGCGTACTATGCTCGAGTTGAGCAACCACTCGTGAGGTTGCATTATCCTGCTCAACCTATCGGCCAGATTGTTGTTTACGCCTGCCAGATACGTGGCTTGGAGAAACATGCCGTGACGGCGAGCCCAAAGCCACATCTGGACGGTTTTCTGACACAGGGGGTGAGATCCGGTGCACTCCTGCTTGTTGACATAGTACATGGCAAGCTGGTTATCTGTCTGAATTTGAATAATTTGATTGGACAGCCGATTTCTGAAAGCTTTTAGAGCGTTCCATATTGCTCGCAACTCCAGGAGATTGATCTGAAGACCTGATTCTTGGAGGGACCACGCTCCTTGAGTGTGGAGCCCATCTACATGCGCTCCCCACCCCAGGAGAGATGCACCCGTGGTCAACACGTTTTGAGGCTGAGGAATTTGGAAGGGACGTCCCAAGGTCAAATTGGATCGAATTGTCCACCACTGAAGGGAATTGTGAAAAACGGTGGACAGCTGGATCACATCCTCTAGATTCCCCGCAGCTTGAAACCACTGGGAAGCTAGGGCCCATTGAGCAGATCTCATGTGAAGACGAGCCAGGGGCGTCACATGCACTGTGGAGGCCATATAGCCTAGCAATCTCAACATCTGCCGAGCTGTAATCTGCTGAGACGCTTGGACCATGGAAACGAGAGACAGAAGATTATCTGTCCTCATCTCGGGAAGATAGGCCCAAGCTATCTGAGAATCCAGCAGAGCTCCAATGAATTCTAGTTTTTGCACTGGAAGAAGGTGGGACTTTGGATAATTGATGACAAACCCCAGTAGCTCCAACAGTCGAATAGTCATTTGCATGGACTGTAGAGCTCCTGCCTCTGAGGTGTTCTTCACTAGCCAATCGTCGAGATAAGGGAACACATGCATTCCCAGTCTGCGTAGCAACGCTGCAACCACCTAGGCATTTTGTAAACACCCTGGGTGCGGAGGCAAGGCCAAAGGGCAGCACACAATACTGAAAGTGCTGTGTTCCCAGATGGAATCGCAGATACTTCCTGTGAGCTGGAAGTATCGGAATGTGAGTGTAAGCATCCTTTAAGTCCAGAGAGTATAGCCAATCATTTGTCTGAATCATGGGAAGAAGGGTGCCCAGGGAAACCATCCTGAACTTTTCTCCGACCAGATATTTGTTCAGGGCCCTTAGGTCTAGGATGGGACACCTTCCCCCTGTTTTCTTTTGCACAAGGAAGTACCTGGAATAGAATCCCAGCCCTACTTGCCCTGGTGAAACGGGCTCGACCGCACTGGCGCTGAGAAGGGCAGACAGTTCCTCTGCGAGTACCTGCCTGTGCTGGAAGCTGAAGGACTGAGCTCCTGGTGGACAATTTGGAGGTTTGGAGATCAAATTGAGGGAGTACCCGGACCGGAGTATTTGAAGAACCCACCGGTCGGAGGTTATGAGAGGCCACCTTTGGTGAAAAAATTTTAACCTTCCTCCGACCTGCAGATCGTCCGGTACAGGTACATTGATGGCGGCTATGCTCAACTGGAGCCAGTCAAAAGCCCGTCACTTGCTTTTGCTGGGGAGCTGCAGGGGCCTGTCTGGGCGCACGCTGTTGACGCGAACGAGCGCGCTGGGGCTGAGCCTGAGAAGGCTGTCGAGAAGGTGGATTGTACCTACGCTTACCATAAGCATAGGAAGCATTCCTCCTTCCCCTGAAAAAACGTCTACCTGTTGAGGTAGATGCTGAAGGCGCCCAGTGGGAGAGTTTGTCGAGGGCGGTTTCCCGCTGGCGGAGCTGCTCTACCACCTGCTCGACCTCACCAAAAATATTATCCCCCCAGCAAGGGACATCCGCAAGCCGCTGCTGGGTCCGACTGTCCAGGTCAGAGGCACGCAGCCATGAGAGTCTGCGCATCACTATACCTTGAGCAGCGGATCTGGATGCAACATCAAAAGTGTCATCACCCCTGGACAGGAATTTACGACACGCCTTCAGCTGCCTGACCACCTTCTGAAAAGGCCTGGCGTGCTCCGGAGGGAGCTTATCCACCAAGTTCGCCAGTTGCTTAACATTGTTCCGCATGTGGATGCTCGTGTAGAGCTGGTAGGACTGAATTTTGGACACGAGCATAGGCCTTCCTCCCAAAAGGAGTCTAAAGTCCTAGCTTCTCACCCCGGGGGCACCGAGGCAAAATCTCTAGTACTTCTGGCGCTCTTGAGAGCAGAATCCACAACCGCAGAGTCGTGAGGTAACTGCGACCTCATCAACACAGGTTCTCCATGGATCCGATATTGGGACTCTGCTTTCTTGGGGATGGTGGGATTAGATAAAGGCTTCATCCAGTTCCTCAGCAATGTCTCCTTGAGGACATTATGTAGAGGGGCAGTGGATGACTCTTTAGGTGGCGAAGGATAGTCCAGGACCTCGAGCATCTCAGTCCTGGGCTCATCCTCATTTACCACAGGGAAGGGAATGCCCACAGACATTTCCCGGATAAAGGAGGAGAAGGACAGACTCAACGGCGGAGAAAGCTTCCTCTCAGGTGAAGGAGTGGGATCAGAAGGAAGACCACAACACTCCTCGGAAGAGAAATATCTGGGGTCTTCCCCTTCATCCCAGGAGGCATCCTCCTCGGTATCGGACAAGAGTGTGCGAACTACAGTCCGAAACCGGGCCCGTCTCGACGCCAAGGAACTATGTCCTCGATGGCGATGTCGAGATGTCGGCTCCCATGCTGGTGGCGACGAAGCTCCCTCCATCAACGTCGAGTCGACCTGGGTGGCAGCCGAAGCCGATGCCGCAAGCAATACCGGCGTTGGAGACCTCACCACAGGCGCTGAACTAGCCGCCACTTCCAACTTTGGTACCGAGGGTGCAAGCACCCCCGGTGCCGGAACAGAGCGCTGCAGCAGCCCTTCCAGAAGGCCTGGAAGAATGGCTCGGATGCTCTCCTCCAGAGTCGCTGTCGAGGAAGGCTGGGAGGCCGGTGCAGGAGACAAAGTCAGAATCTGTGAAGGCCTGGGAGGCGGTACTGGGCTGTCCGAAGATCAACGCAACGACACCTCTTGTATGGAGGGGGAGCGCTCCTCCCGGCGCCGACGCTTTCCGGGTGCCGAATCCTTCAATGCCCCAGAGCTCCCAGTACCGTGTCTCGAAGGCCCGATGCTTCTTAGCCTTCGCTAGAAGCATCGTCACCGGTACTCCTGGGTACCGACGAGGAGGACATGGAATCCACACGCCTCCTCGGGGTCGGGTCCAACAACGGTCGGTCCCGGTGGGCCTGCCCAGCAGGAGCCTTCGAGACGGGTGGAGACCCACTCGACGGCTCACTGCTCCCAGCTAAAGGTGAAGTTCGAACAGCCATTACCTGCGCTCCCGATGTCGATGCCATACCCGGTGCTGATATCGATGCCGCCGACCTTGGTACCGATGTCGACGCCGAGGAATCAGTCGGAGCTCTGAAAAGACGGTCCCGAAGAGCTCTTCTCGACGCTTGTGTCTGCTTTTTAAACTCAGACACAACTTACAAGCGTCTGGGCGATGGTCGGGCCCAAGGCACTGGACGCATTAGGAGTGCGGGTCAGTGCTCAAGATAGACCGCTGGCACTGAGCACAGTTCTTGAAGCCGCTGGGAGGCTTCGATGACATCAGCGGAAAAATCGCAGCGGCGAAATCAAACGGCTCAATCGTGCCAACAAAGGCACAAAAAAGGAGAACCGCGGACGGGCGGCCAAAAAAGGCCGCAACGGAAATCGAAAAGAAACTTACCAGGGCAAAAAACTAAGAAAATAGGGTTGTTTCTTTTTTTTTTTTAAAGAACTGAAAAACGAGAAAAACAAGAAAAAAGGTGACCTAAAACAAAAAGAAAGCGATACACGTGAGCGAAGGGTGCCTAAGTTTTTTCCTGGGACCTACGAGAGAGAGACTGACACGCAGCCACTCTCCACCGCGGAAAAAACTGAGGAGGGAACGGACGTGCGCGGGCGGGAAGATGGCAGCGAATGCGCACTGCGTCCATCCCGCGCTCTACTGGCTGTTGCAAAGGGTTTGAAGATTTTGCTGGAAAATCTCCGTTCCTGGGGCCGCCTTGGACGCCAACCCACATGTGAGAACACCACGTGATAGATGTAGGAAGGACTGCATTTGCTCAAGAAGAAAATTTTTAACAAAAAATGCTCCACTTTGGCTGGTTAACACTTGTTATCAATGTCTATCTATGAACAGTGAAGGTGCTTTTGAATTCAAAGTGAACTGGCTGGAACACATGGCAGAAGTCACTTACAAAGAAAAATTAGCAGATAAGACCACATTTTCCAGTCAAAAAACAGATGAGTTCATACCGCTTTACCAGCAGATGGAGACAGAGTCTCACTAATTATCAGAGCTTCTGAGTGATCATTCCTATCAATTCTTCCCTTTGAAACAGCTGGATAACAGAGTGGTCCTTCCCCATCTCCTACCGAGAGCTCCACCTCTTCCAGTGGCTCCCTAGAAAAACTGTGCTGGACGGAAACAGTGGCAGCCAGTGAGTCTTCAGATCCCGTCCTGGACCAGGACCCTCAAGTCTCCAGCAGATCCAGTCTATGCCTCATAGCTAGACTTTAATCTCAAGCCACCCAAGACTGCTCTCCTATCTCCAGACCACAGGCCTGATGCATCAGCAACACACATTTTTGGGGAACACCCCATGCTTCCACTTGGGCAGCACCCTCTCAGAGTCAGCTGGGAGACAATTTCAAAATCCTGGGCTGCCCCCTCTGGAGACTGGGGACTCCATGTGGAGAACAGCCTGTGACTCATTCCTTTGCTTTTGTGCACCTCAGTGCCCTGCTGAGGATAGGCAGCTGCTGCTCTCAAGATCACTTTGGGCCCCCTCATGTTCAGGTCCAGTTGCAATCCTGAAGGTTTACCTTCGTGGTTTGCATGGCTCTAAACCCTATTGCTACAGGAGCCATCCAAACTGGAACTATCATGGCGACCCCTGCAGTGGTAGTGATGCTTAGCATGCTCTGTGGGTGCCTCCTCCCTGCCTGGATACAGCCACTGCTTGTAGTCACACTTCTCCTGGTGCTTTAAAGTGGATTCTCTTGCATTCACTCCCTACTTGTTTGATTGTGCATCCCCCCCCCCCCCCCCGCTTACTTATTTACACTATATGCCAATCCTGGTGCTCCAAGTTTGAACCAAAGTCCTCTCTTCCTCCAAGCTGCAAATATGGGAACTCCTTGTCTCAGCAACCTGGTGCTACTGAGATTACTCCCGAGCTGATCCTCTCTCAAGCCTGCCTCCATTTGAGAATCCAGCAGAGCTCCAATGAATTCTAGTTTTTGCACTGGAAGAAGATGGGACTTTGGATAATTGATGACAAACCCCAGTAGCTCCAAGAGTCGAGTAGTCATTTGCATGGACTGTAGAGCTCCTGCCTCTGAGGTGTTCTCACTCTTGTCTATTTTTTCTTACACAGGAGTGAGCAAGCTATGTAACGAGAGCCTCTTCCCTGAGGAAGTTCTGCGAAACCTGGCCATGTCGGCGGAGGATCTCCTGTGAATTGAAATTGCTGCCATTCTTTAAGATAAGTGCGGAGCCACTATGCACATTTATAATATCGATTTTACTGCATCAGAAAGTATTTTTGCTAAAGACAAAAACACTATTATATTCACATTTTAAAAAATTTGAAGGGTGATCCGATGAAGATTTGCACCACACCATTTTTTCTCTCTCAATTGAAAAAGGAACAGAAAGTTCCCTATGGTGTGAGTTGCTATAACATCTGATGGTCCCCATAAAAAAATGTTAAATACTTGGTTACAGTGAGTATTATAATAATTAATGAAGTATAATTGTTTGGGACACTCTATATAGTATGAATATAATTTAGTCCCCACATATATATAGATTCTACGGTCTATCTATTAGAAAAACAATAATTGGCGCTAACTGCAAAAATTTGAAATTACATACACATCCTGCAAAACGCTATTCTATAAAGATGGGCGCATAAATCCTTTAGCTCACAAAACAGGGCATTGTCAGGGGCGCTCACTAGAGATGCATACAGTATTATGGAATTTGGGGGATCTACACCTAATTTATGCACTAGGATTTACATCAGCTTTCAGCTGCTGTAAGTGCCTGTGCCTAAAAAATGGGTGCAGATTCCAGAGGTACGTGCTATTCTATAAACAGCACCCAACCGAGTGCCATTTATAGAATAGCATTGAGCTTGGTTTTTGTTTGTTTACAGAATTCCCCCTGCTGTGACTATGGGAAGGAAAACATTAGTAAATCAGGACCTTATTCTCTTCTCGACAGAACTCTTGTGTGGCATTAATCAGATATTATGCAAAACAGTTATGTTTGTATCATCAATATTCAGTTGAAATCTATACATATAACCAGAAAGAAAATGAGTTGCGTATGAAGGGAGCGAGTCAAAATGTGCAGCACTCTATATCAGGAATCCAGGGTCACTCACCTGCATTGGGGATTTCGCATAGTTGTGGTTATCCAGGAAGGCAGGCAAACGCTGGACAATGGGACTGGGTGCCGGTGGGGCATCATTAATGCTATTTATGGGAAGTTTGCCTGATGATTTGCCTTTGTTTACAGGACTGGGTGTAACAGCAGCACGGCACTGATTTGAAGACTCTTCTACAGCTCCTGAAACTGAGAATCATCCAGTAATGAGTAATTTAAAGATATTGCAAACTTTTCAAAATGTGGCACTCAAAGTTTTGGGAAACAAGCAGAAATATATGATCATGTCACTCCATTTTTCATTATCACTGGTTGCCTGTTAAATTTAGTTTCCTTTAAGGTTCTTCTTTTAGCTCATAAAGCTTTTTATGAATTGAAACCTTTGTATTTAAATACTGTTGACATTTCCATACATTCCAGGCAGAGTACTAAGATCGATGTAAGATTTTAGAAAGGTACATAAGTGTTGCCATACTGGGACAGACCAAAGGTCCATCAAGCACAGCATCCTGTTTCCAACAGTGGCCAATCCAGGTCACAAGAACCTGGCAAGATCCCAAAACAGTACAATACATCCTATGATGCCCATCCTAGAAACAAGCAATGGATCTTCCCCAAGTCTATCCTAATAATGGCCTATGGACTTTTCCCCGCTAAGCTAACTGCTTTTACCACATTCTCTGGCAATGAATTCCAGAGTTTAATTACAAGTTGAGTGAAGAAACAGTTTCTCTAATTTGTTTTAAATTTACTGCTTTGTAGCTTCATTGCATGCCCCCTAGTCCTAGTATTTTTGGAAAAAGTAAAAAAGTGATTCACATCTACCCGTTCTACTCCATTCATAATTTTATAGGCCTCTATCATATCTCCCCTCAGCCATCTTTTCTCCAAGCTGAGGAGCCCTAGCTGCTTTAGACTTTCCTCATAGGGAAGTTGTTCCACCCCCTTTATCATTTTCGTCGCCCTTCTCTGTACCTTTTCTAATTCCACTATATTTCTTTTGAGATGTGGTGACCAGAACTGCACACAGTATTCAAGATGTGGTCGCACCATAGAGCAATACAAAGGCATTATAACATCCTCATTTTTGTTTTCCATTCCTTTTCTAATACTAACATTCTATTTGCTTTCTTCGCTGCCGCCGAACATTGAGCAGAGGGTTTCAACATATTATCAACGATGACACCTAGATCGCTTTCCTGGTTGGTGACTCCTAATGTAGAACCTTGCATTATGTAATTATAGTTCGGGTTCCTCTTTCCCACATGCATCACTTTGCACTTGCTCACATTAAACGTCAACTGCCATTTGAATGCCCAGTTTCCTAGTCAGGTTCCTCCTTTCCACATGCATCACTTTGCATTTGCTCACATTAAACGTCAACTGCCATTTGAATGCCCAGTTTCCTAGTCAGGTTCCTCCTTTCCACATGCATCACTTTGCATTTGCTCACATTAAACGTCATCTGCCATTTGAATGCCCAGGTTCCCAATCTCTATCATATCTTCCCTCAGCCGTCTTTTCTCCAAACTGAAGAGCCCTAGCTGCTTTAGCTTTTCCTCATTGGGAAGTCATCCCATCCCCTTTATCATTTTTGTTGCCCTTCTCTGTACCTTTTCTAATTCCACTATATCTTTTATGAGATGCGGTGATCAGAATTGCACACAATATTCAAAGTGCGGTCGCACCACAGAGTGATACAAAGGCATAACGTCCTTGTCACAGCTGTGGCCATGCCCCTTCATCCAGACTCACCTTTTTCCACTGATCTGGCTCTGTGCCTTCTCTAGAACGCTGTATCCTTGCATTGGTGCTAACCAAGTCTCGCTTTGGTGTTCCTGCTAACCAAGACTCGATTTTGTGTTCCTGCTATCCAAGCCTTATTCCAAGTTCTGACATCATCAGCAAAATCCTTTATAAAGCGCTTTTTGAACTCTCATTCCTTTGATTTTGCAACAGGTCTTATAACCTTGTCTTTGTGTTCCCTGTTTAGATCCAGCCCCTGCTTGGCTTTGTTCCAGCATGCTTTGATTCCAGCCTGGCTTTTTTCTGTGAGTCTCGTCCCTGAAGGTTTGTTCTTGTGCTTCTGAGTCTTGTTCCTGAAAGCTTTGTTTCTGAATGTCTCGTTTCTGAACCATGTACCTGAAAGCTTTGCTTTTGAAAATCTTGTTCCTGAAGCTTTATTCCTGTATAGTCTTGTCCCTTCTTATGTTTCTATGAGTCTTGTACCTGACAGCCTGGCTTCTGTAAGCCTTGTTCTTGAAGCTTTACTCTTGTTCCTGTTTAACTGTGTTTCTATGAGTCTGGTATTTGAAAGATTTGTTTCTGTGTGTCTTGCTTTTGAACCTGGTTCCTGAATGCCTGGCTCTTGCTATAGCCAAACCCTGCTCTTGGTTTCTGTTACAGTTTGATTCTACCTCTGGCTCCTGCTTTAGTCTAGCCCTGCTCTTGACTCTTATTTCAGTTATGCTCTGTTCCTGAATCATGTTCCTGCCAAGCCAAGTCTGATCCTGAATCCTGTTCCTGCCAAGCTAAGTCTATTCCTGAATCCTGCCAAGCCAAGTCTGTTCCTTAATCCTGTTCCTGCCAAGCCAAAGCTCCATTCCTGGTTCCTGTTCTTGCCTTGTTTATACTTTTGCTTCTGTTTGTTCTTGTTGCCTAGCTCCTGTCCTGCTTTGTCTGCCGTGTTTTGTGTCTAGCCTTGCCTAGTCTCATTCAGTCCAGTCCTGTCCAGATCCAGTCCTTGCCTTGTCCCTGTCTTGCCCTCTTCTGGACTCAGTTTTAATCTAGTTCCATGCCTTCACTTGTATTGCCTGGGTCCCAGTCCCAGTTTTAATCTAGTTCCAAGTCTTGCCTTGTCCTCTCTGGGTTCCAGTTCTAGCCCCTTTGCCTTGCTTTCCTTGCCTCATCTGGATCCGGTCCTTGTCTTGTCTACTGTACTTTGTTACTTCTGCCTTGCTTTGTCTGGTCTCCTGGTTTATTCTAGTCCTGTCTTCTTTTGATTCCTGCCTTGTGCAGGCCAGGTGACCTATCTGCCTCAGCTCCGGCTGCGGTCCAAGGGCTCACTATTCCTGAATCTGTGACAGTCCTCATTTTTGTTTTCCATTCCTTTCCTAATAATA
Organism: Microcaecilia unicolor; assembly: GCF_901765095.1. Lineage (NCBI taxonomy): Eukaryota > Metazoa > Chordata > Amphibia > Gymnophiona > Siphonopidae > Microcaecilia > Microcaecilia unicolor. The sequence goes on from NC_044036.1 coordinate 180,853,763, forward strand.
CCTAACATTCTATTTGCTTTCTTAGCCGCCACCGCACACTGAGCAGAGGGTTTCAACGTATCATCAACAATAAAGCCTAGATCCCTTTCCTGGTCGGTGACACCTAATGTGGAACCTTGCATTACGCAGCTATAGTTCGGGTTCCTCTTTCCCACATGCATTACTTTGCACTTGCTCACATTAAACGTCCTTTGCCATTTGGATGCCCAGAGGTATATTTTCAAAGCACTTAGCCTTCCAAAGTTCCATAGGTTTCTATGGAACTTTGGAAGGCTAAGTGATTTGAAAATATGCCTCCCAGTCTCCTAAGGTCCTCTTGTAATTTTTCACAATCGTCTTGCGATTTAACAACTTTGAATAACTTTGTGTCGTGAGCAAATTTAATTACCTCACTAGTTGATTCCATCTTTAGATCATTTATGAGTGTTAAGAAGCAGCGGTCCCAGCTTAGACCCCTACCCTTTTCCATTGAGAATACTGACCATTTAACCCTACTCTCAGTTTTTTTATCTTTTCACCAGTTTTTAATCCACAATAGAATACTACCTCCTATCCCATGACTCTCCAATTTCCTCTGGAGTCTTCCATGAAGTACTTTGTCAAATGCCTTTTGAAAATCCAGATACACAATATCGACCGGCTCACCTTTATCCACATGTTTGTTCACCCCTTCAAAGAAATGTAATAGATTGGTGAGGCAAGATTTCCCTTCACTAAATCCATGTTGGCTTTGTCTCATTAATGCATGCTTCTCAATATGCTCTGGCACCGATGTCACGCTCAATGGTCTATAATTTCCCGGATCACTTCTGGGACCTTTTTTAAAAATCAGCATTATATTGGCCACCCTCCAATCTTCCAGTACCATGTTTACATATTACTAACAATAGTTCTGCAATTTAATTTTTCAGTTCTATAAGTACTCTGGGATGAATACCATCCAGTCCAGGTGATGTGCTACTCTTCAATTTGTCAAACTGCCTCATTACATCTTCTAGGTTTATAGAGATTTGATTCAGGTTTTATTTATTTGTTACATTTGTATCCCACATTTTCCCACATACTGTAGGTTCAATGTGGCTTACATAGTACCGGAGAGGCGTTTGCCGGCTCCGATGAGAACAAATACAAAGTGATGTTGTGGTAGGATAAAGATCATGTGGCACAGCCACAATTAGGGAATCGTACAACGGAACAGTTGAGTTATGTCCATTACAAACTGTTCTCTTGCCTAGCACCCTCCTTGTGGAATAATATTTCAAAAGAAATATGTGCAGACTAAAATGTAAGGAAGTCCTTAGTACCTGAAGATTGGTGGATGCCCAATGTGACGCAGATTTTTATGTTTTGTTTATATCATTTTTACTGAGCAACAAACATTCCAATCAATATAAACTACAAACAAATGTTTTCAAATCAAATCAAAGTAGGGTATACACAAAAAGTAGCACATATGAGTTTATCTTGTTGGGCAGACTGGATGGACCATGCAGGTCTTTTTCTGCCGTCATTTACTATGTTACTATATGTTACTATGTTCATGTAAGTTCCTTCCTGCACCCACCCATCCCATTCAAAACTAAACAGACTTGGCAAGGAAGTTCAAAGATTGAGGAGTTGGCTTCATACAGTACATAAGTAATGCCACACTGGGAAAAGACCAAGGGTCCATCGAGCCCAGCATCCTGTCCACGACAGCGGCCAATCCAGGCCAAGGGCACCTGGCAAGCTTCCCAAACGTACAAACATTCTATACATGTTATTTCTGGAATTGTGGATTTTTCCCCAAGTCCATTTAGTAGTGGTTTATGGACTTGTCCTTTAGGAAACCGTCTAACCCCTTTTTGAACTCTGCCAAGCTAACCGCCTTCACCACGTTCTCCGGCAACAAATTCCAGAGTCTAATTATGCGTTGAGAAAATTTTCTCCGGTTTGTTTTAAATTTACTAAACTGTAGTTTCATCGCATGCCCCCTAGTCCTAGTATTTTTGGAAAGCGTGAACAGATGCTTCACATCCATCTGTTCCACTCCACTCATTATTTTATATGCCTCTATCATGTCTCCCCTCAGCCGTCTCTTCTCCAAACTGAAAAGCCCTAGCCTCTTTAGTCTTTCTTCATAGGGAAGTCGTCCCATCCCCGACAGTAGGAGACAGTATGTGCCAAAAGGGGGCCCAACAGGCCTGAAACTGTAAACCAGGAGGAAAGAAGAAATCTCTTATAGCCATGCGTTCTACCTGTAACAATCCTATCATCTGTGAGTGCCGCACCTGTAGAGAGGGAGTCTTCTGGGATAGCCACTCCATCAAAATTGTACGTTTTCCAATGATAGTGGAATAAGACAAATTGTTTAAAGCCTCTTGGAAAAGGACAGCTGACAGCGGGCTCCAAAAAGCAAAAGTAGGTCACAATGCCATCCAGTTTTCCACATACAGGCTATCAGCTTCAGTAGGGTTTTCCAGAAATGTTGAATTTGAGGCATGTTCAAAACATGTGTACTAGCGTAGCACCAGGAAAGTTACATTTCAAACAAGCACCCGTAGCTGAAAGGACCATGTAAAAGGCGTGCTTCGGTGGGATGTATACAGGGCCGGTCTTAGGCCGAGGTGACCGAGGCGGCTGCATAGGGCCTCGCGCTTAAGGGGGCCCCGCGCAGCGCGTCTCACTCTGCCTCGGCCTCCTCCTCCGCTCCATCCCGCTCTGCTCACACCCCCGCTGAGCCCGCCCTCATCTCTCCGATAGTCCTCCGTCCTTCGAGGGAAATGGCAAATGGCTGCAGACTGCGGACGCTGAGTTCGAAAGAAAGATCGATTCTTCTGCCTCGGCAAATCCCACAATTTTGAATGACAGAGCCAGAAGCGCTAGAGGCTTGCAATGCTCAGGATTCCTATTGGCCGGGGAGCGTTCCGTTTACTCTGATTGGCTGTGAGAGTTCTGTAGGGCGTGGAAGAACGCAGGTGCCGTGGCTGTGCAGCGTTGCCTTAGCTCAGCAGCCTTTCACAGTGCCAGACAGAAGGAAGAGTGGTTTAGAATCGGGGACACTAGAAAGTCGTGCCAATTAAACCTGCTTGGATGAAACTGTCAACAGTTTGCGGAAGAGGAACTGAAATTAGAAAACAGCTGGTAAATATGCAATAGAGGTCAGGGGGCAGCTGTGTGTGTATTACAAAAAAATGGAGAGGGGGATACGGGGTGTTGCCGAACAGGGGTAGGAGGGCTCTACTTTGGCCCCTGCTCTTTCCTTCTCATAAGTCCCATCATTAAAACTCCCAAAGTGCGAGATGGGGGGGGGGGGGGGGGGTGAGAGAGATCAAATTGACGAGAGAACAGGAAAAGGATGACGTTCATGGTCAGATAAGAGGAGGGCGCTCGATCCAAAGAGGAAGAAGTTGCTGTGATTTCACACTCTTTCACCCTTGTCCTTTCCTCCCTGTTTTAGAATTTCCTTCTCGTCTAGTCTTTTCAAGGAGTTTGCAGAAGGCCTTCGATGCACATGGCCCATGGCTGGAGACAGGGCCGGTCTTGGGACAGTCCTGGTCTGCCACTGTTGATATGGCCCACCCCCGTGACAACTTCTTATCAATGGGGTGGAGCTAGGGCGGGAGCGGGGCTAGGATGGGGCCCCACCAAATTAGTCTGCACAGGGCCCCGCACTTGCTAAGACCGGCCCTGGATGTATAAACGTGAAGCAAATTTATATTGAAGTTCCAAATAAATAGAAAATGAACTCTTGCTCACTGTAAGTACATGGGATTGAAATGTACTTACAGTGAGCAAGAGGAAGGGAGATATGTATAGATCGTTCTGCCACAGAGCTGCTAGATAAGCATAATTTAATTCTGGAGACGTGTCTTTAATGCGACAGTGGTGAAAATAGAGAGTCACCAATTGATGCACCCCTAGCGTAAAGGCTGTAGAGAATTTCTCTTGGAGGTCTTGCCATTTCAGACTATGCACAAAGTGTCGCAATTAGAGATAGTGAAACTTGTCAGAGTCTGGGATAACTGACTGGAGATAGTGAAACTTGTCAGAGTCTGGGATAGAGAACTCGCGTTGTAAATACAAGAAGGGTTTCATTTGGCCATCCTCCGTAACCAACTCTTGAGGATCTCCACCTTCCAAAAGCTGGGTACCAGGTGGGAAAGCTGGATTATTGCAAATGGCTTGAAAGGGGGTCACCCTGAATGAGAATTGATGGCATTTGCAAATCCAGCACCATGTAGCTCTTGCTGAGGGGATAATGTGCGAGATCCTAAGGAGTGGTAGTGGAGAACCGCCTCCTGTGTGAAGAAGACAGCTAAAATGTGTCTCTGTAGTCAATTTAGTTTCCAATGTCATGTCTGAAAAGTCATGTCTTAAACGAAACCAATTGCTGATGTGCCTCATTCCGCATGCTACTAGCATATTGCATAGACTCAAGCCACCATACTCCTTCGGAATCTGTAGAGTTCATAAAGAAAGGCAAGCCTTTTTCCCTTTTCATAAAATTCTTTGTAATAGTTTATTGAGTCTGTTTTCATCTGTTGTCCGGAGAGATAAAGGTAAAGTTTGAAATATATAAAGCACTATTCTCTCCAACATTGATATAGGAAAAGATTGCCAAGCACATAATCTGTGGTATAAGCCATCAATTTAGCAACACTAATAGAGTACATCTGAGACAAATCAGAAGCTATTGTAACCCCCAAATATTTGAGAGAGTCATTTGCCCAGGCTAAAGGAAATACCCCTGGCCAACCCTGTTGCGTAGTGGGTAGTACAGAGAGCATCTGTGACTTTCTCAAGTTTAATGTGAAATCTGAATGAAGGCCACATTCTTGAAAGAGACTTACAAGGATCGGCAATGAGCAGTAGGGATCTGTTAAGACCACTAACAGGTCATCCGCATAAGCCAACGTCTTAATGCAGTGGTCCCGAAGGTGAACCCCTGAAACCCCCTCTGCCACCTGCAAGACCCACAAGGGTTCCAAAGAGAGAATAAACAAGAGTGAAGAGAGAAGGCAACTCTGCCGCGTGCTCCTGAGAATAGGGAAGGAAGAAGCCCTCACCCCATTTAACAAAACTTAAGCTACTGATTCTGTGTATAGTGTCTGTAGTTGGTGATTCGATCATTAGGCATATAGATAGCTGGGTGGCTGGTGGACGTGAGGATCGCCTGGTGACTTGCCTGCCTGGTGCGAAGGTGGCGGACCTCACTCGTCACCTAGATAGGATTTTAGATAGTGCTGGGGAGGAGTCTGCTGTCTTGGTACATGTGGGTACCAATGACATAGGAAAATGTGGGAGAGAGGTTCTGGAAGCCAAATTTAGGCTCTTAGGTAGAAAGCTCAAATCCAGATCCTCTAGGGTAGCATTTTCTGAAATGCTACCTGTTCCACGTGCAGGGCCCAAGAGACAGGCAGAGCTCCAGAGTCTCAATGCGTGGATGAGACGATGGTGCAGGGAGGAGGGTTTTAGATTTGTTAGGAACTGGGCAACATTCTGGGGAAGGGGGAGCCTATTCCGAAAGGATGGGCTCCACCTTAACCAGGGTGGGACCAGGCTGCTGGCGTCGGCATTTAAAAAGGAGATAGAGCAGCTTTTAAACTAGAAATGGGGGGAAGGCCGACAGTCGCTCAAAAGCGCATGGTTCGGGAAAAGGTATCTTGCAAAGATACCTCACAAACAGGGAAGATAGGGTTTCTGGATAGTGAGGTTACACAACAGACCGTGGTAGGCCAGGTGCCCTTAAATACAACTAAAGATCAGACAAAAGATGTCAAATCAATAGTGTCAGGTACTAAGCATCATGCAAATAAGAACAACAAACATACTCTGAAATGTCTATATGCAAATGCTAGGAGTCTAAGAAATAAGATGGGAGAGTTGGAATATATTGCACTAAATGAAAAATTGGATATAATAGGCATTACTGAGACCTGGTGGAAGGAGGATAACCAGTGGGACACTGTCATACCGGGGTACAAAGTATATCGTAATGATAGGGTAGACCGGACTGGTGGAGGGGTAGCATTGTATATTAACGAGAGCCTTGACTCAGATAGATTACAAATTCAGCAGGACACAAATCACACCTTTGAATCACTGTGGGTTGAAATTCCATGTATAAAAGGGAAAAAAAATGGTGATAGGAGTGTACTACCGTCCGCCTCGCCAGGATGAGCAGGTAGACACAGAAATGATAAAAGAAATCAGAGACGCGAACAAAATGGGCAATGTGATAATAATGGGTGACTTCAATTATCCAAATATAGACTGGGTAAATGTAACATCGGGACACGCTACAGAGATACAATTCCTTGATGAAATCAAGGACAGCTTTATGGAGCAACTGGTGCAGGAGCCGACGAGAGAAGGAAAAATTCTAGACTTGGTCCTTAGTGGAGCGCATGATCTGGTGAGGGATGTTATGGTACTGGGGCCGCTTGATAACAGTGACCATAATATGATCAGTTTTGACATCGACCTTGAAGTAACTGTACACAGAAAGTCAAATACGTTAGCGTTTAACTTTAAAAAAGGAGACTATGATAAAATGAGAAGAACGGTAAAAAAAAAACTTAGGGGGGCAACTGAGAGAGTAAAAACTGTACAACAGGCGTGGACGCTGTTCAAAAATACCATCCTGGAGGCCCAGGCCATACATATTCCGCGAATTAGAAAAGAAAGACGGAAGTCCAAAAGACACCCGGCCTGGTTGAAAAGTGAGGTGAAGGAAGCTATTAGGGCTAAAAGAAATGCCTTCAGAAAATGGAAGAAGGAACCGTCTGAAAATAACAAGAAACAGCATAAGGAGTGTCAAAGCAAATGCAAGGCGCAGATTAAGAAGGCCAAGAGGGAGTATGAAAAAAAGATAGCATTAGAGGCAAAAAAAACATAGTAAAAAATTTTTTCGGTATATTAAAAGCAGGAAGCCGGCAAAAGAATCGGTTGGGCCGCTGGATGACAGAGGGATAAAAGGGGCGATCAAGGAAGACAAAGACGTAGCGGAGAGACTGAATGAATTCTTTGCTTCAGTCTTCACCGAGGAAGATTTGGGTGGGATACCGGTGTCGGAAATGGTATTTCAAGCGGACGAGTCAGAGAAACTTACTGACTTCACGGTAAACCTGGAGGACGTAATGGGGCAGTTCGGCAAACTGAAGAGTAGCAAATCTCCTGGACCGGATGGTATTCATCCTAGAGTACTGATAGAACTGAAAAACGAGCTTGCGGAGCTACTGCTAGTGATATGCAACTTATCCTTAAAATTGAGCGTGGTACCGGAAGATTGGAGGGTGGCCAATGTAACGCCCATTTTTAAAAAAGGCTCCAGGGGAGATCCGGGAAATTATAGACCGGTGAGTCTGACGTCGGTGCCTGGGAAAATGGTAGAGGCTATTATTAAAAACAAAATTACAGAGCACATCCGAGGACATGGATTACTGAGACCAAGTCAGCATGGCTTTTGTGTGGGGAAATCTTGCCTGACCAATTTACTTCAATTCTTTGAAGGAGTGAACAAACATGTGGACAAAGGGGAGTCGGTTGATATTGTGTATCTGGATTTTCAAAAGGCGTTTGACAAGGTACCTCATGAAAAGCTACAGAGGAAATTGGAGGGTCATGGGATAGGAGGAAATGTCCTATTGTGGATTAAAAACTGGTTGAAGGATAGGAAACAGAGAGTGGGGTTAAATGGGCAGTATTCACAATGGAGAAGGGTAGTTAGTGGGGTTCCTCAGGGGTCTGTGCTAGGACCGCTGCTTTTTAATATATTTATAAATGATTTAGAGATGGGAGTAACTAGCTAGGTAATTAAATTTGCTGATGACACAAAGTTATTCAAAGTCGTTAAATCACGACAGGATTGTGAAAAATTACAAGAGGACCTTACGAGACTGGGAGACTGGGCGGCTAAATGGCAGATGATGTTTAATGTGAGCAAGTGCAAGGTGATGTATGTGGGAAAAAAGAACCCGAATTATAGCTACGTCATGCAAGGTTCCACGTTAGGAGTTACGGACCAAGAAAGGGATCTGGGTGTCGTCGTCGATAACACACTGAAACCTTCTGCTCAGTGTGCTGCTGCGGCTAAGAAAGCGAATAGAATGCTGGGTATTATTAGGAAAGGTATGGAAAACAGGAGTGAGGATGTTATAATGCCGTTGTATCGCTCCATGGTGCGACCGCACCTTGAGTATTGTGTTCAATTCTGGTCGCCGCATCTCAAGAAAGATATAGTAGAATTGGAAAAGGTGCAGCGAAGGGCGACTAAAATGATAGCGGGGATGGGACGACTTCCCTATGAAGAAAGACTAAGGAGGCTAGGGCTATACAGCTTGGAGAAGAGACGGCTGAGGGGAGACATGATAGAGGTATATAAAATAATGAGTGGAGTGGAACAGGTGGATGTGAAGCTTCTGTTCACGCTTTCCAAAAATACTAGGACTAGGGGGCATGCGATGAAACTACAGTGTAGTAAATTTAAAACAAATCGGAGAAAATTTTTCTTCACCCAACGTGTAATTAAACTCTGGAATTCGTTGCCGGAGAAAGTGGTGAAGGCGGTTAGCTTAGCAGAGTTTAAAAAGGGGTTGGACGGTTTCCTAAAGGACAAGTCCATAAACCGCTACTAAACGGACTTGGAAAAATCCAAAATTCCAGGAATAACATGTATAGAATGTTTGTACGTTTGGGAAGCTTGCCAGGTGCCCTTGGCCTGGATTGGCCGCTGTCATGGACAGGATGCTGGGCTCGATGGACCCTTGGTCTTTTCCCAGTATGGCATTACTTATGTACTTATGTATAGCCCTATAAATACCGCCCTTCAAAGCCATATGTTGGAGAACCTGAAAAAGAAAATCCCACTTCACCCTATCAAAAGCTTTCTTGGCGTCTAGACACCACCAAAGAAGGCAATTTTTCTATGGAACAACGTGCCATAGCTAGTAGAAGACGAAGGACATTCAAGACTGACCTTCTGTTATGTACAAATCCCACCTGTTCCTCACCCACCAATCTTGGGAGAAGTGCTGCCAAGCGGTTTGGTAATATCTTAGATAGCATTTTAAGGTCTACATTAAGAAGGGATATAGGGCGGTACGAGTCCGCCGAGTCTGCAGGATATCCAGGTTTAAGGAGAAGAGCTGATAGGGTCAAGTTCACATAAGAGGAAAAGGAACCACGACCGATGATATCTTCAAAATATGCCTCTAAGGGTCCAATATCCTGGGGGGGCATGTTTTTTTTTAATTCCCCGGAAAAACCATCAGGACCTGGGGCAGAGTGTAACTTTAAACCCTTAATAACTGCCTGAATTTCCTGGGCTGAGATAGGTTCACTGAGTGAGAGGCTTTCGCATCCAATAAGGAATTTAATGTGACCTGCAGAGAATGCAAATGTTCTTTAGTAATATGATTGGGGCTCTGGATGTAAACCTTTTTAGCCTTAAGCAAAACTTCCATATTAAGAATTCCAGATGCCAACCATTTATTGCGGGCGTGAATGTAGGTTATGATTTCCCCCCTAAGTACCGCCTTAGCAGCTTCCCAAAACAAGGTGGGCTGGTTCAAGTGCTCTTTGTTGCAGGAAACACAATCGACCTATTTTGCCTAAAGGAATTCCTAAGTCTAAGTAAGCTGGGAATCTCCACCCTGAAAGGGACTAATAATACGCTGGCACTTCTAGCTTGATCCAGACCATGCTGTGGTCAGAAACTTCTTCAGGACCAATAACTGCTAAGCGTACCGCTGGACAAACCGTCGAGTCTACCAAGATATAGTATAGACAGGAAAGGGTCCCATGGGCTCGTGAAAAGCAAGTATAATCGAGTAGAAGTAAATTGATATTTTTTACTCGTTCCAAAAGTACAAAGTCTAGGGGACACTTGAGAAAGTTACATGGAAACACTTTTAAAACACATAGGAGGAAATATTTTTTCACTCAATGAATAGTTAACTTCTGGAACTCTTTACCAGAGGATGTGGTAGCAGCAGTTAGCATTTCTGTGTTTAAAAGAAAAGGTTTGGACAAGTTCCTGGAGGAAAAGTCCATAGTCTGCTATTGAGACAGACATGGGGAAGAAACTGCTTGCCCTGTAATCTGTAACATGGAATGTTGCCACGATTTGAGTTTCTGCCAGGTACTTGTAACCTGGCTTGGCCGTGTTAGAAACAAGATACTGGGCTAGAGGACCATTGATCTGACTCAGTATGGCTACTCTTATTTTCTTATGAAGTTTAAGACCACGCTTAAAAGCTTTTACTTTACGCAGATGTTTAATTTTATTGGAGAAGAGGAATTTAGGATTTATTAGGACACTGTTAATATCAGAACAATATTCTTGTGTATATACTTTGTTAATGTGTAAGAGAAAATGTTGCTATATTTTTCCTATTATAATAAAATTACATTCTTTTCTTTTTAAAATTTGTAATTTTAAATATTTATGAACCGTCGTAATCTGTATAAGTCAGGCAGTTTATGAAATTTTGATAATAAACAAACTTAGTAAAACTGCCTCACACCAACTCCCTTCACTCTCCAGTTGTGTATTGCATAGTGTGCCCTTGTCACTTGCATTACATTGGACATACGAAGAGAAATTGAAACAGCGAGTGTCTAAGGGCCACTCTGTTAATGATGTACGGTGATATTACAGGTGGCGTTGAGGAGAGGTGGTGACGTCAGTGAGGTTTTTCTGACTCAAGAGCAAAGATTTATTTTTTATTGGCATACGGTGACCCCCAGGGAGGTTAAATTTGGAGGTGGAGTGGTGATTCAATTATTTAAATTCTGATTGTCTTCATGTGGATTGGTTTACCAGATTTCTATGTAAACCCAGAAGTAGATTGTAAGGGTATCACTGCCTGAGGTGGCGGTTGTCGAGAGTGGGGTTTGGATGTTGTTCCTCCGGTAAGCAAACATAAATATGTATTTATTATTGATTAAGGTTTAGTTAATTTTGAGTAGCTTATTTTCAGGGTTATGATATTAGAGGTATTATTAGTGTGTTTTGGGGGGGGTTGTTTTGGGGTTTTTTACAGTGGTCATATTTGTTCCTTCTGAAGAAACGAAATGCGGTCCCACACTGGGGTGCAACTGAAGAGTACATTTAATAACCTGCCTATTGGAAGGAGGTTTTGTACCAAGTGACCAGTTTGACATGGTGGTTTAGAAGACTTAACGGCGGTCTGGAGTATACCTTGGTTAACAACATTTTTCTTGAACAGCAGCTTACAACATTTTGGACAAGCATTTAAGTGATTGGGAGACGGCATTATGTTTTGAACACTTCAACAGAAGTAATTTATCTTCAACTGATTTATGCATGAATAACATTGAAGGTGTTCTCTCCTGACTTGTCATTTTGATACCAAGCCTCTGGACCGGTTAATTTTGGACATATTTAGCAAAAAACATTTATTGGAAAAAGTGAGCAAAGTGGTTTGTGGTATGAACGGGTGGTATGAATGTGCCAGATTTGGTATTTTTTGATTGTGTATAAATAAAATAAATATTTTTGAATTGTTATGTTTGATGGTCTGGAGCATTTTTTGCTTTATTAGTTTCAATGATATACTTGCTCCGGTTTATATTTGAATATCCCCAGTTTTTGAATTAATATTTTCATTTTTTGTTGCAAGAACAGATTTTTTTTTTGATACTGAAATCTGGCTTAGTGAAGGAAAAGCACTTCTGACTCTCTGAATGTCTAAATCCAGCCTGGCTGGGGGGACCTTTTCTAATTATAAGCCTGTTTATCAAACTTTTCTAATTATGAGCCAATATGGAGTCACCAGAATAACCAATCCCTGGTGAAGACAAATCAGGAGAAGAACCTGCCCTATCAAGGGCCATGGCGGAAACACAAACAGGAGTGTTGACAACGGCCACGGTCGAGACAGGGCATCCAACCCTGCGGACTCGGGTTCCTTTCTTCTGCGAACCCCATTCCCATGCAGGTCTCTACTGTGTGAGGAGTATGTCCTTACTATGCAGGCTGTATGTTAGCTGCTATCCTGTTGTCCAAAACAAGCTCAGGTCTAGACTGGAAGTACCAGCATGTAGCAGAATCAGAACACACACTGATTTTTTTGCTCCCTTGTCTTTACCCTCCATCTCTGGGCATTGTGTCTGTTCAAACTCCCCACTTTGTTATCCTGTGTCTGTGGGCGCTGTCTGTGTACTACATCTCCAACCCGTTCCCCAGCTCATTGTAGGCAGTCTCTAACTTGCCTCCTGTTCACCTCCCATACATTTGGATGCTCTCTCTCTCTCTACTGTATCCTTTTCCACCCCAACATCCCCATCAACACTCTCTATCCTGCTCTCCCTGCACCTGTAGGTGTTGTCTGCCCTCATCTCTTGCACAACCAGCCCTCCAGATCCTGTCAGCAGAAATGATAAGTAGTAAGTAGTAGTATGTCTCTCTCCCAGTCTTGCTCCATGTACCTGTTGGTGCCATCTCTGTGGCTGCCTGCGTTTTGCTGGCCTCTGCAGATGAAGACTTGGTTGCTGGTTTTGAATCCTCCGGGGGTTGCAGCTCTTGAGACTTCTGTGCCTGAATTAGTTCTGGCTGTGTAACTCGAATCAACTTTAAAAAAAAAAAAAAAAGGAAAAATTAGGACTTGCCTGATAATTTTCTTCCCTTTAGTCACAGCACATAAATCCCAAGAACTGGTGGGTTATATCCGCCTACCAGCAGGTGAAGATAGAGAACACTGAAATAAAGTAGTGACCCTGGATATCCAGCTCCTTCCCCCTTCAGTAAATGTCGTATCCCAAAGCAGAAAGAGAAAGAAACACCAACCAAACTTTCTTCACAGCTAAAAATTGCTCCCCCAACCAGGGCGACGAGCATCAACAAAGGAGGAAAAATTTCTACCTCCTCCTCTTATAACATTTTTTTGAATCCATATTTAACAAGAACACTGGAAATCTAACCAAGAAGGACATGGAGGGATCCTGGATTCATCTAATCACACAAAAGGAAATTATCAGGTAAGTTCTAATTTTTCCTTCCTTAGCCTCAGCAGCAGATGAATCCAGGAACTGGTGGGATGTACCCAAGCCCTCCCTAAACTGGGTGGGAAGACGCCACTCCTTGAGAGAGAGGACCGCTGCTCCAAATCTCGCGCTGCTACAGCAAGCCTATAATGACGCGCAAACGAGAGATGGGATGCCCAAGGAGCTGCCTGACAGATCTCCTGAATAGAGAAGATGCTCATCTCCGCCCAGGACGCCTGCGTGGAATGCCCCTTTAAAGCCTCCAGCAGAGACTTATTGGTCACAATGTAAGCTGAAATAATTGACTCCTTAAGCCAGCGAGCTATCATGGCTTTAGACACTGGAAAACCTCTACGCAGCCCAGACAACAGGACAAAGAGGTGATCAGTGCATCGGAATTCGTTCAACATCTGCAAATACAGCAGCAGAACTCTACAGACATCCAACAGGCACAACTGCCAAAAAGAATCTGGAAAGTCATCCTTCCGAAAGGAAGAAAAAGCGGCTGATTTAGGTGAAAAGTGAAATGACCTTAGACAGGAACGAAGGTACCATTTTCACTGTAACCCCAGATTCTGAAAATTGTAAAAATGGATCCCGACAGGAAAGCGCCTGAATTTCCGACCCCCTACGAGCCAAAGCCAAGGCCACTAAAAATACCACCTTGAGTGTATGATCTTTCTCTGAGGCCCATCGAAGAAGCTCAAAGGGTGCCATCTGAATAGCCCACAGAACCACACCCAAACTCCCCTCCCCCACAAAAAATGCACCACACCCGGATGAGCTTCCAGAGAAGATCCGGCCACATGCCCCCAAAAACATGCCAGTGCCGCTACTTGAACCCAAAGGGACTTGCAGGCTAGGCCTTTCTGCAAGCCCTCCTGCAAAAAGGCCAACATCTGCAACACCAAGGCCCACAACACCAACCAAGCATGAGCAGCGCACCAAGCCTCAAAGGTACGGCAAACCCAGGTGTAGGCCCTAGTAGTGGACTATTTGCGGGCCTGCAGCAAAGTAGCAATGACTGTCACAGTAAACCTTCTTCCTCAACCTTTCAAGAGCCAAGCCGTAAGACCAAAGTGGCAGGGATCTTCCGTAGTTACTGACCATGGTGCAGGAGGTCCAGCAACAGAGACAGCCAAAACGGAGCCTCCACCAGCAACCACGAGATCCACATATCACGGTTGACGAGGCCAATCTGGAGCCACCAGAATAATCAGTCCCTGGTGAAGACGAATCCAGTGAAGAATCTGTCCTATCAAGGGCCACAGCAGAAATACATACAAGAGTGTTGACGAAGACCACGGTTGAGACAGGGCATCCAACCCCGCGGACTCGGGTTCCTTTCTTCTGTTGAAGAAACGTTGCACCTTGGCATTTACTCTGGACACCATGAGGTCGATCCCCAGAGTTCCCCACTTGCAACAAATCTGTCAAAATGCCTTAGAAGTTAGCTCTCACTCCGCTGAATCGAGGCAATGACGACTGAGAAAACTGGCCTGCACATTGATTTGCCGGCAATGTAGGCCGCTGACAAGAGAAATAGGTGACGCTACGCTCAACTCAGAACGTTGGCCGCCTCTGTGGCCAGCACTCTGCTCTGAGTGCCATGCTGGTGGGTGATGTAGGCCACCGCCATCGTACTGTCTGAGAGAACTCGGACTGCTCATCCCTCCAGGGTCTTCCGGAATGCCAGAAAGGCTTGAAGAACGGCCCTCAGTTCCAGCCGATTGTTGGACCTCTCCACCTCCACAGCTGTCCACTGACCCTGAGCATAGTGGTTGAGGCAATGAGCCCCCAACCCCGAAAGGTTGGCATCCGTGATCACCAGAAACCATTGCCAGTGGCATACTCCACCGTAGGTTGTCGTCGGACAGCCACCAACTCATGCTGCGTCTTGCCGCAGGAATCCAAGGAAGCCACCACTGATACTCCAGAGACATCAGAGACCATCGATTCAGCAAGGCATGTTGGAGCTATATGTGCGACCTCGCCCATGGCACCACCTCCAGGGTGGCTGCATTCAGCCCAAGCACTTAGGCAAACCTGACTCTGGAGCTTGAGGTGCCTACTGTCGGTAAGAAAGACGCAGCCCTAAGGCCATATCGAAACAAACTCCCAAATATTCGAGAGACTGAAAGGGGGTCAGATGACCTTTGGGAAGACTGACAACCCAAACAAGAGACTTCAGAACTTCGATTACCAAGTCTGTAGCCAGCCAATTCTCCTGTTCCAAATCCGCCTGGATTAGCCAATTGTCTAGACACAGATGAACTCTGACCCCTTCTCTCTGCAGAAATGCAGCCACCACCACCATAACCTTGGAGAAGGTGCGAGGCGCTGTGGTCAGACCAAACGACAAGGCTCAGAATTGAATATGCCGCTCATGAATCGCAAAGTGCAAATATCGCTGATGAGGCCAAATCAGAATATGCAAATATGCCTCCTTGAGATCCAGTGATATGAGAAACTTCCCAGCTGTATCGCTGCTATGACCGATTGTAACATTTCTATGTGGAAATGCTGCACTCTCAGCGACTCGTTCACTCTGTGCAAGTCAAGCACCGGTCTGAAAGTTCCTCCTTTCCAAGGAACTACAAAATAGATCAAGTATTGGCCTGAATGAAGCTCGGAATGTGGAACAGGTACCACAGCCCCAAAATCCAGCAGCGACCACAACATGTCGTTCACAGCCACCCACTTGATGGCTATGGCGCAGTGTGATTCCAAAAAGGCATCTCCTACGGGGCGACACAAACTCCAACTTGTACCAGTCTCTGATCAAATCCAGAACCTACTGGTCTGGCGTAACTTTGATCCACTCTTCGTAGAAAAGAGTAAATCGACCCCCTATGCTGGGAACGGAAGAGTGGACCGGCACCCCATCATTGCGCCAAATGTCCTTTGATTCCTTGTCTCTGGCCAGAACCCACGGATCTCTTGTCAGAACAAAAGGAGGAACGCTGTTGAAATCTGGAATGCGAAAAGGAGCCCAAGGCTCATCCCGGAAGGTATCGGTGGCCTTCCCAAAAACGAGGCTTTGAGGAGGAGCTCCTGGTTGAAGACTTGGGCTTGTCCTCAGGAAGACGCTGGGACTTGGAATCTCCCAAATCCTTAATGATCTTTTCCAAGTCCTCCCCAAACAAGAGCTTCCCCTGAAAATGCAATTTTGCAAGACGCTGCTTAGAGGCCATATCCGCCAACCAATGGCGAAGCCACAGCAAATGCCTAGCTGCCACCGTCAAGGACATCTGCTTTGCAGATGCCTTCACCAAATCATAAAGGGCATCAGCCAAGTAAGCTAGACTCGACTCCATACACGGAGCCAAGTCTGGCAGAGAGGCAGAAGCCTTCAGAGACTGCTCAACCACTTGCTGTAGCCAGGAGAGACAAGTCCTGGCCGAAAACGAACTGCATATGGCTGCCTGTAGCGCAAGGGCCAAGACCTCGAAGGAGTGTTTCAAACAAACCTCCAATCGGCAGTCCTGCATATCTTTCAATGCAACCCCCCCCCCCCCTTCTACAGGGAGAGTGGTCTTCTTGGTAACCGCAGTTACCAGAGCATCCACCTTCGGTAGCGCAAAAAGACCCAGATGAGTTTCCCCTACTGTGAACAGGCAAGCCATAGCTCTAGTCACCTTCAGGCTCCCATCTGGATCTGACCACTGAGCTGTAATAAGTTCTTGTATGGCCTCGTGAACAGGAAAAGCCCGCGCAGGCTTTCTACTACTGGCCATTTTGAGGTTAACCTTAGAGGCCGCCGCCACTTCCGGATCCTCTTAGAGCCTATAATGTGTCAAAAATGAGGGAGGGGAGCTCGTCTCAATGAAAACTACGGACAGCCTTGCGGTCGTCCTGCTTCTCCTGCAGAATCTCCCCTTCCTCTAGGTCTTCCACCCTCGAAGGCCTAGAAGACGCCCCCAAGCCCCCAAAGAGGGACTGGGGAGGGGAATGAGGTCCCACGGAGCCCGCTTTGGACACCGAAGAAACCCTCCTGCGCTTAAGGGCAGGAGTGTCCAAATGTACTGCAGGCAAAGTCTCCCCATCAGAGACAGAGACCTCCTGGGCCAAGGAAGCTGGAGGTGGCAGGGACAGAATGTGTACAACCAGGAGAGCCCTTTTCATTAAGAAGGCCTGGTGCATAAGTAAAATGAACTCAGGGGAAAAGAATTCCCCTTGACCATCTGTCCCAAAATTTCTTGCAGGAACTGCCCCCTGCGAGTCCCTCGCCAGTGAAACTCCCTCAGTAAGAGAGCTGGTCTGCCTCCCTAGTTCCCCTGCTTCAGGTGCCGAGAACTCCGCATCCCCCGACATGTTCAAAATGGCGCCAGCATTGAGACCTGGAGCGCAGGAAAACTCCGTATCAGCGGCCGCCGCCGAAGGTACAGACCCCAAGCTATCCAAACAGCACACTCCCGCTGTGGTTCAACTCTTGCCGCAGCAGGAGCATCGTTTAACTGTTTCTACTGCCATGAAAAAGAAGCGCTAGAGTTTGGGGAAAAGCCGCAGACACAGAGCAAGACTCACCCCATTTCAGAGAGAAACACTGCCGCGGTCACTCCCAGAAGGAGCCCAAAACAGCATTCCAACTTCCCAACACCTGCTCTGGTAGAGTTCAGGTTTTGCCTCCAGTGTCCAATAACAAGAGTCACAGGGGAAACCTTTTTTTTTTTTTTCCTGTGAGGAAAGCAATGGAGGCCGATAAGAGGGAAACAGCACAGCACACCTTGGAACAACTGAGAGAAGGGGAGAGATGGGGTAAGGCAGGGACCAGAATCCAAATGCACCTCCAAAGTGGGCACCCTCAGCCACACCCCCCTGCTCAACTGGCAAAGCCCAGGAGCCTTCCAAAGGATAGAATATAGGAGCTGAATGAAATCCGTCCACCACCTGCTGGAGATAGAGATATACTGAAGGGGGAAGGAGCTGGACATCCAAGGTCACTACCTTCTTTCAGTGTTCTCTATCTCAACCTGCTTATAGGCAGATATAACCCACCAGTTCCTGGATTTATCTGCTGATGAGGCTAAGGAATGAATGATCAGCATGCAGTATCCAACTTGAATCCCAAAACCTTTCACTTTATGAAGAGGGCAATATTTCCAGACAGATGATGTAAACTGCATTAAGATCGTAAAAGCTAAAGACATCCTTACATATCCTGTACCAACACCTTCTTATCTTATCTTGCTATTATTCCTCCTGGCCTGTCCAACTGACTCAGTGGCAGTGAAGCCATGCAGAAGGTACCAAGCTCAATCCCTTCTACTTCTTGAGTCATCTGGGGATGCAGCGGCAGAACTGTTCATAGCGCCTGGACAGGGGAAGAAACTGCAATGTTGTGGTCATTGGTCAAATGCTCAGGACCCATGATTATAAGATTCCAGAAGGTGCACAGCTCCTGTCCCAAGACCATCACCACAACAACCAGAGTAGCTATGTAGTAAAATAATTTCTAATGCGCTAAAATTACAAAGGATTGGGAAAAACCACAGAGTCAAAAAAAAGATTAAATAACTCCAACTATCAATAGACTCTTATTCCCCTTTCTGCTCTCAGTGCTGGCAAAGAATGGTTATCCCCTCTTCTGTAGAGGTTACCACTCTTGCTATTGCTACCTCCTCCTGTATGTTGTACCTGCTGCAGGGCTTCCAGCACAGTCTGTCTGTTCATCTTCAGGATTTGCAGTTTAGATTCATACTTCATCCTCCGGTCCGGTACTACGGCCATGAGGTTAAAGCGGATGTCATGGTATGGCTCCCTGTGGGAAATCCAACTAAACAGGTCAGGTCCTCAGAGCACTGTACGCCCCAAGAAACAGCAAAAGTATGAAAGGTGCTCCAACACAGTGCTTCTCAACCCTCTCCAAAGGCACACCATGACAATTAAACCTGCATATACTGGATACCTGCAAATTCGTTATGTGGTAATCCTGAAAACCCAACTGGCTAGTTGTGCCTCCAGGAGACAGTTGAGAAGCACTACTTTAACAAACCAGTTGGTCAGTATGATAATAAAACATATCCCCCCAATACAGAAACAGATCAAGTATTTGCAGTATAAATACTCATATTTCTAGCACTTTCACAATGTTTAACCTTCTCATGGAATCTAGGACTTTATACTGATTGACTGATGGAGGTGGAGAGGACAGAGGGGTTTCACACACATTAACATCAGAATACCCCCCAAAAATGTTGATATGTGTTAGTTGAAATCACATGCTCGTTTACTCATCTGTCTGGAACGTTATCTTTTTCTAGAAATGCCATACAGAGTAGAATGTGCTTGTACAGTAATGATTCCATTTCTCCAGCTCCAATACCCAAGATGAAATAAGCCATAACCCTCCTTACCCTGCTGTGGCTAGTCCAATCCTCTCCATGATCACTCGGCGAGCTTTGTCCGTCCACTCTTCATCATCAGCCCAGGGTCCTGCAGATGTAAAGGAGACAGGCTATCAGCAGCCCACATCTCACATCAAAGAGGAGAGGTAATATGTCAAAGTGACTTAAGTCAGCTCCATGTCTTACATTAAAATAAGAGACAGAATGTTAGCATACAGATGTAATACAAGTTCACATGGAAAAGAAACGGTGTCAGACAAACCCAAGATAGCATCACATATCAAAAGGATCCTTCATAAATGACCCGACATCAAAACTCAACCAGAGCAAGTTAACATTGAACTCTTCTATTTGGTTAATTTCTTTTTCTTTACTGAACATTATACATTACTCTTGATTTCAAATTCCTGAAATGAACTGTATATCCATTTACTTCTAATGTACTTCATATTTTTTGTACTTTATCTGCAATAATAATAATAATATGTACTTCTTATTCCAGAAATGGCTATCGCCATTACAGCATAATGTAAGCCACATTGAGCCTGCAAAGAGGTGGGAAAATGTGCGATACAAATGCAGCAAATAAATATCACATTAAAGATGACAGAATATGCCAGCAGAGACACAAGACAGCAACTAGAAACAATGCCCTACTCCACACCAAGCAGAGAATGTGGCATTGTACTACCACTTGTTGTTAAGTGTACCCTTTCATCTGACTTTCTGTAAATATATTGCATTATCACTATGTGCCTCTGGGCTCCACATCTCACACTAAAGAAGAGAGGAATCATCAGTTGGGCATGACATGTCTACATGAGCAAGGCAGGAAGAACTCGGAGTGGGGGGGGGGGGGGGGGGCAGAACACTTTCAGTTCTGTTAGCTTCGCTCTGTTCATGGGGCATATCCTGCTTTATGTGATTTTAGGTAATGTGTTTTGTTTTTTGTTTGCAATCTATTGTAAATATTTTTATTAAAGATACCAAACAGCCACAGCATATAAAACAAATGAGCCATAAGACATCAGTAGAAAGAACAGTTGTATCGAGGGGGAGTTTTATTCTTATTCCTCCCCAGCCACCGAAATAAGCAATACATTGAATATAGACAAAGCTCATATCCCCCCCCCCCCCCCCCCCCCATGTCCACCCTCATCTTCCTCCCTCCCCTACCTCCCACTCCAACCCCCAAGACAGGGCTAAACAGACAGTCAAATTATAGGATTTAGGTCATTGACAGTAAGACTGAGTTCTAGGTGACAATGACTGAACATACGGTTCCCAAATGGCCAAAAAGCGATGTTTACGTTTTGCTGTAAGGCAGGCATCACGACCCTCCATAACAAGCAAGGTATGGAACATGCTTTTCCAGTGCCAAAACCTAGGCAAGGTGTCTAGCGTCCAATGTTGCAAGAGACTTTTTTTGCCAAGCAAAAATGCTTTATAAAGTAATATCTTCTCAAAATTGGAGAAAGCTCCTCAATGATTCATTTTGCATAAAATGATACCCAATGAAGAAAGAGAAATCTGCTTACCCAGTAGCTTCTCCAGAATTCACAGTAGTCTACACCAAAACCATTGTACCAGACAGCAATGCCAAAATGAATGAACTAAGGCATTAAAGCTTCACATTTTAAGCATTGAGTAGAAGCCACACATCCAGCATGAAACACTCGCTGCTGTGAAAAGTACACTCAGGTAAGAATGAGATACTGATATTCCCGATAGGCTGCGTTATGAATCATAAATGAGAAAAATGAGATTTGTTGGATGGCCACCAACAAGTCAGCCCCCTGCAGTGTCACTCCTAGGTCCATATTCCACTTTGTTGTATGAAAGTCATAATTCTTCCCTGGAGATAAGAGATCAAACTGTTTGTATAGGGCTGACACTGTAGTATATCCCTTCTCTCCCAGCGTATACATGTTGAGGTTCCTAAGTCTGTCCCTATATGTTTTATGACAAAGGCCACTTACTAATTTTATAGCCGCCCTCTGGAACAACTCCATCCTATTCATATCTATCCATAGGTGGTGCGGTCTCCAGAAAGGCATGCAGTACTCTAAATGAGGCCTCATCAGAGACTTATACATGGGCAATATCACCTGTTTTTTCCCTCCTTATGCACCCAAGCATCTTTCTGGCTTTGACCATCATCTTTTTCACCTGTCTGGCCACCTTAAGTTCATCAGAGACAATCACCCCCCAAGTCCCGAGCTCTTCTTTCATACACAGAAGCACTTCACCCCCTATACTGTACCGTTCCCTTGCATTCTTGTACCCCAAGTTCATGACCCTGCATTTCTTAGCGTTGGGGCCAAATAATTCTGGAAGCATAAAACACGCTTTCTGTCATGTTCTTTACCCTAAGTGGAGGGTCTGAAGGAGAGCTTGCTTATGTGCGAAGTTGAGAACACGAAAAATGACCATTCGAGGACAATCTGTGTCTTGATACCTAGGCCCAAGGCGAAATGCACATTCTATCCAGAAAGTGCCCAAACGCTCACCAAATGAAACCTTCTGGAGAAAACCACATTTCCAATTAAGAGTGATTCTCTAGTCATCCAATTTTTTCTCTAATTCCGCCACCGTTTACGTAGTTGAGATTGCGTGAGGATTACATTCTGGGCACGGTCTTCCAGGTCTCCAGTTTTCTGTAATGAGCTCCAACCCCATTAAATCCAGGTGCTCATGAGTCTCCTCTGCCCGATTAAATATTTGTTGCAGTTTTTTATCTAATGCTGCCTCCACTGTCGCATTGACTTCTGTGGTAATTTCTGAGAGCCAAGTAGATGCTAAATAGATACTTTTGTTCTGTTTTCACAGAAGAAAATCCTGGAGAAGGACCGCGATGGACTGCAAAAGTACAAATGAGATTGAAGTGGATAGAGCACCGTTCACGGAAGAGAGTGTGTATGAACAGCTTGAAAAGCTAAAGGTGGACAAAGCCATGGGACCGGATGGGATCCACCCCAGGATATTGAGGGAGCTCAGAGAGGTTCTGGTGGGTCCTCTTAAAGATTTGTTTAATATATCCTTGCAGACGGGAGAGGTTCCGAGGGATTGGAGAACGGCGGAGGTGGTCCCTCTTCACAAGAGTGGTGATAGGGAAGAAGCTGGAAACTACAGGCCGGTAAGCCTCACTTCGATTATTGGAAAAGTAATGGAAGCGATGCTGAAGGAAAGGATAGTGAATTTCCTGGAAGCCAATAAGTTGCAAGATCCGAGACAACATGGTTTTACCAAAGGGAAATCGTGCCAAACGAATCTCATTGAGTTCTTTGATTGGGTGACAGGAGAATTGAATCAGGGACGAGCTATGGACGTAATCTACTTAGATTTCAGCAAAGCTTTTGACACGGTTCCCCACAGGAGGCTCTTAAATAAACTGGATGGGCTGAAGATAGGACCCGAAGTGGTGAACTGGATTAGGAACTGGTTGACGGACAGAAGCCAGAGGGTGGTGGTGAATGGAACTCGCTCGGAGGAGGGAAAGATGAGTAGTGGTGTGCCTCAAGGATCGGTGCTGGGATCGATTCTGTTCAATATATTTGTGAGTGACCTTGCCGAAGGGTTAGAAGGTAAAGTTTGCCTATTTGCGGATGATACTAAGATCTGTAACAGAGTGGACACCCGGGAGGGAGTGGAAAACATGAAAAAGGATCTGAGGAAGCTAGAAGAATGGTCTAAGGTTTGGCAATTAAAATTCAATGCAAAGAAATGCAAAGTGATGCACTTAGGGAATAGAAATCCTCGGGAGACGTATGTGTTAGGCGGTGAGAATCTGATAGGTACAGATGGGGAGAGGGATCTGAAGGCGACGAAACAGTGTGACAAGGCGGTGGCCGTAGCTAGAAGGTTGTTAGGCTGTATAGAGAGAGGTGTGACCAGCAGAAGAAAGGAGGTGTTGATGCCCCTGTATAAGTCGTTGGTGAGGCCCCACCTAGAGTACTGTGTTCAGTTTTGGAGGCCGTACCTTTCGAAAGATGTAAAAAGAATTGAAGCGGTGCAAATAAAAGCTATGAGAATGGTAAGGGATTTGCGTTACAAGACGTATGAGCAGAGACTTGATGACCTGAACATGTATACTCTGGAAGAAATGAGAAACAGGGGTGATATGATGCAGACGTTCAAATATTTGAAAAGTATTAATCCGTAAACGAACCTTTTCCGGAGGTGCGAAGGTGGTAGAACGAGAGGACATGAAATGAGATTGAAGGGGGCAGACTCAAGAAAAATGTCAGGAAGTATTTTTTCACGAAGAGAGTAGTGGATGCTTGGAATGCCCTCCCGCGGGAGGTGGTGGAGATGAAAACGGTAACAGAATTCAAACACGTGTGGGATAAACATAAAGGAATCCAGATCAGAAGGAATGGATCCTAAGGAGCTTAGCCGAGATTGGGTGGCAGAGCCAGTGGCGGGGATAGTGCTGGGCAAACTTATACGGTCTGTGCCAGAGCCGGTGGTGGGAGGCGGGGCTGGTGGTTGGGAGGCGGGGATAGTGCTGGGCACACTTACACGGTCTGTGCCCTGAAAAGGACAGGTACAAATCAAGGTAAGGTATACACAAAAAGTAGCACATATGAGTTTATCTTGTAGGGCAGATTGGATGGACCATGCAGGTCTTTTTCTGCCGTCATTTACTATGTTACTATGTAAACAAGAAACCAGTGTCAAGACAATTCAAACAAAAGTTGCAAAGGACAAGAAATCCCTAACCCAGGAGATCTCACGGGAACTCTTGAAAATGTTGATGCTTTCCAGCAATCAAAACCTTCAAACTGAATGACTTTAACCCTTAGGAAAGCTGTAATCTGAACTGATTTCTAGGTACGAGAACTAATGGATTTGGTTAGATTCTGTGGAGTTGTGTTTGTCATGGTAGATGAAATGCAATGTAGCTTGGGGCTGTGCACATTGTGGTTTATGTGTTATACTTAAACTTATGGACCATGATACGGAGTTAAGATTATACAGAACAGCATGGTGATGCTTACCGTGATCAATGGGATACACTTTCAGCCCATCCAATTCAAAGAGTCGTCCCTTTATGGGTACATAGCTGACAAAGTGGAATGCCTCCATAGTGCGCACAGCACTGATACCATTCTGCTTCTCAGGGAGGTGACGAGGCTCAGGCCTGGAACAGAAGACCCACATGAAGCTTTTGATTTTGTCAATTAAGTATGTATAAAAGTTCCGATACTCATGTCCTTGCATTACATGTCCTGAGCAGAGCTGAGACTCAGCAATAAAGCTATAGAAGATCCCCCTCCACCCCCCCTAATCATAATCACAGACAAAAAAAATGCATCAGAAAACCCAAAGTATACAAATGTCAAAGCCTGTGAACAGGATCTGTGCATGTTCAAAAATCAAACCAGTTACTGCAGGACATGGAAGTTCATAACTTTGCAAAAAGCTCTTCTGTACACTCAACTACAGCCAGGGTGCAAATCTCCTCATTAATTAGCTGTAAAATTAAACACAATGTGCAGTACACTGATACTTGTTTCCTGATGTTATTTTAATACAACATTTTTTTGCTGTACACATTAGTCACAGGGAAAGGGTCAAGAAAGGAAAGCAAAGTAAGTCCACAGTACATGAAAGGAGAGCAAAATGAGTCTAGTATACAGGAAAGCAGCTCTCCAGTCCAGTTCTCCTGGAGGAAGCACATACCTAGCATGGCTGTTGTGCGCTTTAGCCAGTTCTGGAGCATTTCCAATAGCATACCCTTTGCTCTACGAGAAAGAAGAATAGGCAGTTTTTAGAAACCATCCCTGACCTTGGGTAATCCTTGATCTGTGCTTCTGAATCTAATTACCTGGCTTTGACCTATCCTATCCTACACCTGCTTGAGAAATTACTTTGGTTAGACAGTGTTTTATAAGCCTAAAAAGAAAAACTTCACTTCTACTTGTCCCTCTCTCTATTCTGCTTCACCTACATTTGTAAAAGTTGTAACAATCATTCTTCCTGCCCAAACATCAGCTGCGAGCATAAGATCCAAAGCAGTGAGCGACATTGTATTTGCCAGGCACCTCTGAGCAGGGCCGGTCTTAGACCGAGGCGGCCGCATAGGGCCCCGCGCGGCACGCCTCAGTCAGCCTCTTCCCAGGGCCGGTCCGACTCCGACACGGACGGTAAGCATGGCTGGAGGGCGCCGTCGTGCCATGCTTACCGCCACTGTCCGCCCTGGCGCCCTCTTCTTCTCCCCCCCAACCAAGGATTTTTCTTTTAAATTTACCCTCTGTCACTGGCATCCCACAGCAGCGTGCATCACTGAAAGCGCTCCTCCCCTCCCGAGTCCCCCTGACGTCTCTAGCAGAACGCAGCTCTTCCTGATTCGTTCATTCTCAGTGTCCCGCCCTGAGAAAATATTTTATTCAGAATTTATTAATTGGAATATGTCAGCTTTTGGAAATGTGCATCTTTTCAGTTCCGTATTTTGCCTTCATATCTGTTGTCATGTGTGATCAAGGTGCAGTATCCTGCCAGCGTGTAGCATTTGCAGCCCTTTTTGTTTTTTTTCACGAGGTAGCGTATTGGTGTTTTAGAGCCTGGTGTAATTACAGTTCTGCCTTTTCACGCATAAGGTTGTTCTCGTCCTGTCCTTGGAATTAGTGCTGTTATGGTTTGGTAAGGTTATGAGTGTGTTTTTGCACAAGTTTGTGTATAGTGTTTTGCAGTGGAGAGATTGTGTGTCCGCACCTCTGACCCCCCCCCCCACCCCCGGGGTTATGAGAATTGGAACTAATTGTAGTGGACTTGAACTGAATAATTTCAGGGGGGGGGGGTCATGATAGCATTGTGCTTATTATTTCAATCAGTTTTTCTGTACAAGTTTAGCTTCATTTGTCTTTATTTGAAATTTCATAAATAAAAAATTTTCTAAAAATTGAATAATATTATCAATGGGGTGGAGCTGGGGTGGGGCGGGGCTAGGATGGGGCCCCACCAAATTGGTCTGCATAGGGCCCTGCACTTGCTAAGACCGGCCCTGCCTCTGAGAAAGGAGCCATAAACCAGCCAATACCATGCTTACCACATTTATCCAACAGCAGGATGCTGTGGCATCCCTCAGTGTTGTACACTCTCCCCTTCTCGTCCCTCCCTCACCTGAAATGCCCCATTCTTCTCCTCGCTGTGTGCAGTTCTCTGCCATTCTACTATTACTACTGCTTCTCTTTAAATGCACTCACTTTTCACACTATGCTCTTCTCCTCTAGCTCTTAATTCCATTTGTTGCAAGGCAGCCACAAAACTGAAAAGCATTTTCTACCTCAGGATTGAAGCCCTTGGTGAACTCCTTCATGCGGCTTAGGGTTAGCCCTAGGTCAACGCCGCCACAGTTAAGGAGGACACTCAGCAGCGCATGTGTAGCACAGGAGTTGGGAATTAGCTGCAAAGGAGGAGAGAAAAAGTCAGGCACATCTTTATTAAAGAAAGAAAAATCGACAACTATGAAAAACACACACAAAGGAAACAATATTGAAACTAGTGGTAGGTACAACGCTTTAGCTAATATTCCTATTGTTATATGTGCACATTCTATCGCTGTATTTCTTTTTTTGCAAGTTAACGTTTGTAAAATGATAAAATGAAATAAATAAATCCAAAAAAACAAAACAACACTTTAGCTACACAATCCAACTGCAGCTTTCTCCTTTTCCGTATTATATTTAGAACTCTATAATTTGGAATAACTGTCTGATCCTGGTACTTTCCATCATCTTCTATTTAGCTGACATCCAACAATTCTGGCATTGAATCTGGTGAATATCCCTCACCAATTCCGATACTATTTTGAAATCTGCAAATATCTTTGGATAAGTTATCTACAAATAACAAGAAGCTGCACAACCTTATTTTTTCCATCACTATCCAAAATATCCTTGGATCAGAGGTTCTCAACCCAGTCCCTGGGACACATCCAGCCAGTCAGGTTTTCAGAATATCCACAACAAATTTGTACGATAGATTTGCATAATATGGAGGCAGTACATGCAAATTTCTCTCAAGCATATTCATTGTGGATATCTTGAAAACCAGATTTGCTTGGTGTGTCCCGAGGACTGGGTTGAGAACCCCTGCTTTGGATGCTGGAAAGACAATAATACTCTCAGATAACATACGGTAACAGTAATGGCATTAGTAAATGACTCCCAATTGTGCATTTTTGGTGGCATTTTGTCCTATCCGTCTAAGACTGCCGAGGTCAAGGAGAATGATCACACATTCCAGTTTCTTAAAGTATAGTCAGCTGTTTAGAAATCAATCAATTACACAGGTCCATAATTCTGAATATGTACCTTTGCATTTTTTTATATAGAGGTTACATTCTTTGATTATTAAGGGGGAGGGTCTCATTTTTTCTCTCTGATGAATGCATAAACCTTAATAAAATAATAGAACTTAAAAACAACAAACATTGGCTGTTTTGTTGTTGACTAGTGTCATTTTAGCTGTTGAAGGGAGAAGCAACAAAACTAATCAACACCAGTTGTTAAACCAAAAGTAAATGGGATGATGCCACAATACTGCCTTCCAAATCTGCCCACACACCTGGTGAGCGAAGAACATATTATTGACAATCTCTTCATCTATCACCGAGGTCTCATCTACCAGTGTAGACACTTTCCTGCGTGAACGCCGCTCCTCGATCCATTTGAACAGGAAGATGAAGCCGTAGACTGGACTGGGGAGAAGGAAGAAGAAAAAGCAGTTAGGAGTTGTGGGCAGTTCTGGAGGCATTCCACTGCCATACCAAAATTTAATTTAATACTGCCTGGTTAGTCACAGAAGTACAAAGTGGAGTACATAACCATAAAAAAATTTAAACAATTTCAAAATAGCCATAAAATAAACATACCACTCACTCTGAAAACATCCTCATTTCTCATTTAAAATGCAAGCCTCAGAAACTTTCCAATCAGTAAACAAAGGGGAAAAAAAGATATTTCATCATGATCACTGCAGAAGTCCAGCTTGTGCTGCACCTGAGTAAATGGAACCAATGTTTCAATCATAAACATTTGAGCTTAAGAGAACAGGTGTTTATTCATCATCATCGAATGTATAGCCACCCATCTCCAAAGTTATAGATGGGGTTATACTGCGAACACAACCAGCCAGAAGTCCCAAAATTTACAGCAAAGGCTGCATTTACTTACCCTCTTTCTAAAGGACTTCCAAACTCAAACCTAGGGTTGCGCATACATACTTTAATTCTCAAGGGCTTTCAAAACTACAGCCAAGACTTACGTATATCCTGTGCTTCTCAGGGCTCTGAAAATATTAACTATATGTATTTACTACGATTCTCAGAGGTCCTTAAGTAATGCCTAAATAAAATTATCTTGCTTTTTAAGGGCCTGGTTTACAAACCCTGCTTCTATGGTTTCTTGCCCCAAGATTACAAAAACATGGTTATACCATGTCCCTCCGGGGCATAATAGATGGAGAAATTAGGCCTCACCTGCTAATCTTCTTTCCTTTAGGCCCTCCAGACCAGTCTAGCTGCTGACACATGGGTTATGTTCAACTACCAGCAGATGAAGACTGAGAACACAATTTCTAAGAACTGTATAAGAGCCATGTGCCTTCACTCAGCCAGCCAGCAACTAGCAAAGCATAGAACCAGACCCCGCTTACAATTGTTCTCTCCATGGGAACACCATGGTGCAAAAACTATTGGAATGTGTGTTTTCTTTGCTACTGAATGTGGAACAGTATAGAACCACACACACCACAGCATCCAAACCAAACCCCTGTCCTCCCCTCCAAAGAACAGGAACAGATTCTCAACGATGCACAGCCTTACTGAAGAAGAAAGAAAGTCCTCTGCAAAAGAAGTCAAACCGAGCCAGAAGAAACCAGAGCACACGGGAGGGTGCTGGACTGGTCTGGAGGACCTAAAAAGAAAATTAGCAGGCGAGACCTAATTTCTCTTTCCTTGGCAGCCGTCCAGACCGGTCCAGCTACTGGACACGCGGGATGTACACAAGCAGTACCACAACTAAGGGTGGAAACCATGCAACTCCACAGCCAGCACCGCAGTGCCAAACCTGGCATCCTGTCTCTCCTGAACACAGAGCCAATAATGAACAACGAAGGAATGCAGCGAAGACCAGACTGCTGCTTTGCAAATGTCCAGTGATGGAACCAAACTATGCTGGCCCAGGAAGCTGTCATTCCTCAAGTCGAATGCAACTTAAACAAAGGCTGACACCTGAGAATGTAAGCCGAGATGATAGCCTCCTTGAGCCAACAATCGATGCCTTGGATGCGCAGCACCCTTGTTATGGCCTCCTCGAGCCAATATTACTGAAGATTTGCCTCTTTGCGGATACCATCAAAATCTACAATAGGGTAGACAACCCTGATGGTGTGGATAACAAATGGAAGGACCTAGCAAAGCCTGGTCCAGAAATTGACAGCTAAAATTTAATGCTAAAAAAATACAGGGTTATGCATTTGGGCTGCCAAAACCCAAAGGAATGGTACAGTTTAAGACAGGAGTTTTCAACCCAGTCCATGGGGCACACCCAGCAAGTCGGGGTTTTCAGGATATCCCCATCCTGGAAATCTCGACTAGCTGGGTGTGCCCCGAGGACTTAGTTCAAAACCCCTGGTTTAGGGGGTGAAGAACGTTTGTACATGAAAGAGGAACAAGACTTGGAAGCGACTGTATGTGATGATCTTCAAGTGGCCAAACAGGTAGAAAAGGCAACGGTGAAAGCTAGATGGATGTGTGGGTGCATAGGAGAGGAATGGCCAATAGGAAAAAAGAGGTGATGAGGTCTCACCAGTGTCTTATACAAAGGCATCATTTAGAATACTGTGTACAATTCTAGAGTCTGCGCCTTCAAAAAGATAAAAACGGGATACAGTCAATCCAAAGGGTGATACTAAAATGGTTAGCTGTCTTCATCATAAAATTTAGGAAGAAAGGTGGGAGATACAATAGAGACGTTTAAATACCACTGTGGCATAATGCCCAGAAGGCGAGTCTCTTTTAGTTGAAACTCTGGAACAAGGGGGCATAAGTTGAAGGTGAAAGGGGATAGACTCAAAAGTAACCTGAGGAAATATTTCTTCATGGAAAGGGTGGTGAATTCATGGAACGGCCTCCCGGTGGAGGTGGTGGAGATGAAAACCATCTGAATTCAAGAAAAGCTTGGGACAAGTATATAAGATTTCTAAGGGAGAGGAAGGGATTGTAGATAACATGGATTGGCAGACTGGATAGACCATATGGTTTTTATCTGCCTTCATTTTTCTCCGTTTCTATGTATATATAATCTCTCTTTCACAAATGGAAGGTAGTTTTATAAACTTGTGCCTAGTTAACGCATGTATTCACATCCATTTTAAGTCAAGTATATGCCTACTTGATATTATAAAATACTAACATAGGTATGAAAGAACATACACACATCTAGGCAACAGCACTTACACCAGATCTAGGGCTGGAGCAAACTGTCAGCATGTCCTTTTAGCATGTATGTGTATAAATTATGGGATTTTATAATCTGTGTGCATAAGTGAGAACTACATCAACACTCCACAGTGAAAGTACACACCGTGGAACTTATACTCCTACTTTCACATTAGTCTGTATTTTATGAAGCCACTGAAGCGTGCATATAACTAAAATACTGGCACTTAAGTATTTTTTAGGACCTAAAACTACGCAGCTCCTGGTAAAATAACTCCTATGGAGCCCACTCTTCAAGAACAGGACCCCTAATATAAAACTCTGCAGCACATCAAACGCTTACCTCTGGCATTTGCTCTGCAAATCATAGATCTCTTCCACCTGCACCCCTTTGACACCTACAAACGAGAGATAATAGGAGTTAGAGTCAAGCAGGTTAAGTCCAAACTCCCTAACCAATCCAAAGATGAGAGTCCACTCACCAAAATCCTCAACCAGAAGAGTGAACAGACCTGCAGAAAAGGAAACAAAAAAGATCTTCCTTTTAAAAACAATGAAATGTTGGGTTACTTTTGTTGTATGTTATTTTGGGAAATAGTTGCAAGGTAAAAATTGAAAATGTATTATTACTGCTTAAAATTCAGACATATTCAGTGTGCAGCTTACAATCTAGTCAAGACAAAATGCTTCATGAAATAAATAAATAATAAAAATAAATGTATGTATGTGTGTGTGTATATATATATGAAAAATAGAAAACATGGCTCAAATCAACTAGACTACAATCAGGAAAAGTCAAAGAGTAACATAGTAAATGACGGCAGATAAAGACCTGTACGGTCCATCCAGTCTCCCAACAAGATAAACTCATTTTACATGGTATGTGATACTTTATATGTATACCTGAGTTTGATTTTCCTTGCCTTTCTCAGGGCACAGACCGTAGAAATCTGCCCAGTACTGTTCTTGTACTAAGTTCGAAGCCCCTTAAAATTTACACTCCAGCTGATCCCTATCTATTCAGTCAAGATCAGGGCGTAGACCGTAGAAGTCTGCACAGCTCCCATTCTGTTTCCCAATTACTAGCATCGCCACCCAATCTCCACTAAGATTCCAAGGAACCATTCCTTCTAAACAGGATTCCTTTGTGTTTACCCCACGCATGTTTGAATTCCATTACCGTTTTCATCTCCACCACCTCCTGGAGGGCATTCCACATATCCACCACCCTCTCCGTGAAAAAATACTTCCTGACATTAGTCCTGAGTCTGCACCCCTTCAACCTCAATTCATGTCAGATTTAACAGCAAAAAGGTGGGTTCATAGTAGAGTGGAGCTTAAACAAAAGAAAAAAAATTTGCTGATTTTCAATGGTCTTACCTCCTACCCTGTTTCCCCGAAAGTAAGACATCCCCCGAAAATATGACCTAGTAGAGGTTTTCCTGAATTAGTAGATATAAGGCCTCCCCTGAAAATAAGACCTAGCAAATTTTTGTTTTGAAAGCAGGGCCGCTGAGAGCCAGACAAGGCCGCCCCCCCAACCGAGGTCACCGGCCCCCCCTCCACCCACCCTCCGTCACTCCCAGAACTAACCTTAAACGCCTCCTTTCACCTTCGCAGCAAGTAGCAGCAGGGCAGACCTCTCCTTCCTTCCGTGCCCCGCCCTCGCGAATGTTAAGTCAGGCGAGGGCGGGACACGGAAGGAAGGAGTGGCCTGCCCTGCTGCTGCTTGCTGCGAAGGTGAAAGGAGGCATTTAAGGTTAGTTCCAAGAGCGACGGAGGGAGGGCGGGCCAACCCCGATGTTTCCCCAAAAAATAAGACAGCCCCTGAAAATAAGACCTAGCACATTTTTGGGGGCAAAAATTAATATAAGACAGTGTCTTATTTTCGGGGAAACACGGTAGAACTGTTCCACCTTAGCTAGAAATAGTTGCCAAAAGGTTTGAGCTTTTTATTTGACTATCTAGAGGCAGCTCAATTATCTCAAAGTTAACAAAAAAAACAAATTTATTTAAAAAATGCAGAAACACAAATTTGTTTTGGGTCATTCCATGCCAAGTGGTCTAAAATTTAAAAAAGTTCCCACATCATGTTCTCCAATTTTGTTCAAATTTTATCTGTTACGCGAGTCAGGTGTTAAACGATGTTTCCCAAAATTTGAGGTCTCTAACTGCAATAGTTGCAGATCTAGACCCCCTTTTCTGAAAGGTTGTCAGTCCATGAGCACGCGACATTTAACAAAATGCCATTTTGGGGGTCTAATAAAATCCAAACACATTTACAACATCCGTAAAATCCGCCCCTTTCTTTCAAAGCACTCTACCAAAACCCTCATCCACACCCTTGTCACCTCTCGTTTAGACTACTGCAATCTGCTTCTTGCTGGCCTCCCACTTAGTCATCTCTCCCCTCTCCAGTCAGTTCAAAACTCTGCTGCCCGTCTCGTCTTCTGCCAGGGTCGCTTTACTCATACTACCCCTCTCCTCAAGACCCTTCACTGGCTCCCTATCCGTTTTCGCATCCTGTTCAAACTTCTTCTACTAACCTATAAATGTACTCACTCTGCTGCTCCCCAGTATCTCTCCACACTCGTCCTTCCCTACACCCCTTCCCGTGCACTCCGCTTCATGGATAAATCCTTCTTCTCTGTTCCCTTCTCCACTACTGCCAACTCCAGACTTCGCGCCTTCTGTCTCGCTGCACCCTACGACTGGAATAAACTTCCTGAGCCCCTACGTCTTGCCCCATCCTTGGCCACCTTTAAATCTAGACTGAAAGCCCACCTCTTTAACATTGCTTTTGACTCGTAACCACTTGTAACCACTTGCCTCCACCTACCCTCCTCTCTTCCTTCCCGTTCACATTAATTGATTTGATTACTTTTTTTTTTTGTCTATTAGATTGTAAGCTCTTTGAGCAGGGACTGTCTTTCTTCTATGTTTGTGCAGCGCTGCGTATGCCTTGTAGCGCTATAGAAATGCTAAATAGTAGTAGTGGCTAAAAAATTCAAATCCTGTACAGTTTTTGATGCTAATTCCGATAAAATACATTTTAACATTATGGATGCAAAATCCAGTCAAACAAGTTGACTCAAAGTGTGCATCAAAATTGGTCGCGACTCATCGGAACACATTTGGACCAATATTCAGACCGCAACAACTTCCATGCAAAGATACGGGCTTGAAATTTTGAACAAGCATTATGCTTGTGCCTGACATAATACTGCCAGATTTGCAATTAACCAGCATCTATAACCACCCTGCAGGATCTCTTCAAAGTTGGCACTGTCAGCGCAAATGGTAAAATGTACCAAAGTTCAAAGCCAATTATTAAAAAAGAGTCTGCCTGAATCAGCTTGTGAAACAGTATCATCTGAAAGAGAAAATTGTGCTCTACAACACTGATATGTTTTTGTTTTGCAATGCCACCATTAATTACATATGATTTTGCAGCCTACTTTACCAACAAAATTAAGTCTTCCACCACGATTTACAGGCAATCCCACCCAGCCTCCAATCAGTTAACCAGGAGTGCACAAGCTCGCCCCCTCCTGACAGACAAAGGGAACACTTTTAACCCAATAACAGAGGAGAACCTTGACAAATCCTAAGAGACCTTCAACCAACTAACTACCTGCCCCCTCGACCCCTGCCTATCAAAGACAGTGCAGCAGACAAGTATGGGCCTCATTGAAGGTGCCACAATTCAAGCATGGGCCTCACAGAAGGTGACACAGTTCAAGCATGGGCCTCAGAGAAGGTGACACAAAAATAGTGAACTCCTCTCTTTCTAATGGGCAACTACCAATAGCATTGAAAAGGGCAGTGGTTCACCCTTTCCTAAAGTAAAACAACCTTGACCATGCTAAAGAAAAACAACTTTGAACACGTCAAACTTGAAAGTTACTGGCCAATATCCAACATCCCATTTCTAGAGAAACTTATAGAACCAACAATCTGTGTTCAACTTAGTGATTGGCTAGAAGACAGAAACTGGATAGATCCATGTCAATCTTGTTAATATTGTAAGATTGTACGGATGTATTTCTGCTTTCACTTTTAAAATTATGGCACTGCATTTTAGTCTTACTCTGCATTCTCCTTTTATCAGGGCATACTTTTTTCTCCTCTTTTATGTCATTTTATTAGGACGTTGTCCCCCACTCTCCAAAATTTTCTGCTCATATTGCTTTGACTTTTGAGCGTTTCTTTCTCTTTTATTTCATCTCCCTTAAACAATAGATCGTCTGATACTCTAATGCTTTCTCATTCTGTCTCTGAGCCGTGATTTTAACCCCGAGACAGGTTTTTCTTTCTTTTTGTGCTGCAAGTGACAGTTTGATAGACCTTATCGTGCCACACCTTCAAACATACATTACTTGACTTTCCCCTTTAAAAAACCCAGCTTTCTCCTTCTTTGTCCTAGTGTGGTTTCCTGTGATCACATTACAATGCTTCTAGGAAGCCTTAGTCCGGAAACTAAAAATTAACCCTTACTTAACAGAATCAAGCGATATGCTGGTAGTAATGAAATTTAGATTGCCGTTATTTTAAAAAACACAGTAGAAGACATTAGAAATTTTTGCCTTAAAGGAGCTGTCGTATTAAGTGTAGAACTGACAGTTTCAGATGCTCAGATCTGAGTGTAGTGCTTTAAATAGTAAGACATACAGAACTGCTGCAAGTTCTGCAGTTTGGGCTGTGAATGAATCAGGTAACCTGAATTGTATAGGCTCCAGAATATCTTCTTCTGGTGTATAACGGAGGGCGGCAAAACCGGCAACTCCGTTTTGCTGAGAACCATCTGTAAACCAAACCTCGCCACTTTGTAAGATTTCTGAATACAGATGGAGTGATTCAGGAACAGATAATCGGGTAGTGCACTCATGGGGAAAAATAGCATTCTGTGCTGTCTCTGTTACAGTGAGTAATGGATCCAGGCGTTGAAGATCAGTTAAAGTTAATGGGTGAATAGAGTGCACTACACTGAACAAAAGCACTTGATACTTTTGTAACCGGCAGACAGTCATGTGACTGATCTGTTTGTCCAACAGATATTTAACATCATGGGACGTGTGAAGAATCACCGGAAGGTGAGGAATGTAGCTGTATAATTTTGTAACAGCTGTGCTGGCGGCAACAAGGCCTTTCTCACAAGTAGCAAAAGCTCTTTCGACAGGTGAAAAAGTACCCGAGAGATAACCACAAGCAAGGTCATCATGTTCTTGAGTGATCAGGCAAGACCAGGTATTCTCAGTATGCACGACCCAAAGGTGCACATCCTGAGAGACATCAATGGTTGCCAATGGTGAGGAAAGCATAACATCCTTTACAAGGGCCATAAGATCAGTTGTTTCTTGAGGTGTAAAAAGAACGGGTTCATGTTTTGCTTTCTGTTTGCCTTGTAGTTTCATATAAAAAGGCTGAGTCCGGGCTGAATAATTTGGTATCACGGACACTGCCCACTTCAGGGGTATTGGGCACCAATGTTCTGTCCGTTTTCCCCCCCTACTTTAAATACTCTTCTATTCTTCTGTCTTTTTACTTCCTTCCCTGAATGTCTTACTGCCCCGCGCTGAACTAACACACCTGCTACCCTAACGCAGTGGGGTTAAATATTTGCGTTTCTGTCTTTCAATATTCTGTTCTGTTCTTTCTCACCCTCTTTTCTTTCTCCTATCTTGTCCACCTCTTTGATTTGCGTGATGTGCGCAAGAGTGTGCTTGTTGTGTGAATGAAGCATAACAACAAATCCAGGCGACTGCGATTTGGGTTTTGCTGTAAGCTTATTTCAATGTTCAAAATCTTTGGATTGGTCTTTATGCTAGCAATTCTCGCTTAACAATCCTTAGAGATTGCGCATTTTCTGTTTCACATCCCACCCTCTGTTCTGTCTTAATCCCTCCTTTTCAAATCCCTGTCCCCTTGTTCTCACTATATATTCTATTCTTTCTTCTTCTGTCGACCTTACTTTCCTCCCCAATCCCTTTTCCTGTTCTTCTTCATCCTAACTTCTTCTACCTACCTCTTCCTATTAGTCCCCTGGGCCTATGTTCCCGTATCGGGGGAAGTCCCTCGACTCTAGGAGAACAGCACGCTTTCAAATTGCTCTCTCCCTTCAAATCCTTTTGAATTCTCTGTTCTTATCCAAACTGACAGACAGCCCCCACCTTTCCACATCTGCTATTGCCTTCACTCTGTGTGTGCGACAGTTATCCACGAGATTCTTTTTACGTCTCGGGACTGTCCCTTTTCCTCATTTTTTTCCTATTGGAAACAGTAATTACGGTGTTCAGCTTTGTAGCTGCTTACCGTCGTCCAACTGCTGTTTTCCTCTTATCTAATCAGTTCCTTCAGTCTTCTGAACTATGCTTTCTCTCTAACCACTCAGCCCACAGCCCCCCCTTCCTGTCCACACTTTTCTCGGCTCTTTTTCATAGTGCAGCATGAATAACTGCGTAGTATTTCTTATTCCGTTCCTTTTCCTTTTGCATCTTTGTGTGTGTCTTTGCACTCTGTACTGTTCCGTCTCTGCTTTTCTTATTTCTTATTTCCACCTGTCAACATCTTTATTATTTACTGCGTAGTTCAACTGATTGTTCTTTTTCACAGCTGTTCAATCCTGTGCTCTCACCCCACCCCCATAGCCATTTTTCTTTCCTTAAGTCCAATCTGAATCCCTTCCTCCACAACATTTTGTTCTTGTCCCCCTTTTTCTGCCACAATAATCCTCCCTGCCCTCCTCTCTGGTGCTCTACCGACTCCTACACTATATGTCTGTGGTCCGTGTAAAATTTATAAGGTACCAATTGGGGTAACTTAATACCTTACATACACCTTTTTGGCTTCTTGTGCAAACCAGAAATCATATTTTGTTTTGATTTCCTAGAAAACTTTTCTTTTTCCTTCTCAGTCCCATGTGCTGTGAGGGTTGATTCTCTTTCCGGAACAAAGCTTATTACATTACTATTAAATATATACTCCCTCTTGGGCTTCGACTCTGCCTTTGTAAATCTATTTCACCTTGCCCGAAGAGTTGTAAGTTCTAAACCCCTTCTTCTCATATTTTTTAATATCCTTATCCAGGCTTCCGAAACTGCCATTTCTTTCGGTAGCTTTTAAAGGTTTTCTCTAACAAGTGCTGTAGTTCACTATCTCAAGGTCATGAGATTCTGGGAAGCTTGCCCACTTTAGCTGCCTTATCAGTCCAGCACTGCTTTGGCAGAGGAGGCTCTACAGTTCACTTTTAAATGCTAAGAAAGTGATTTTTTTTTCTTCTCCTCCTTTTCCGTTCGTTTTTTTGTCCCTGTTCTATACTGAAGTGGTACAAGTTAAACAGTCATTGACACAGATATTCTTTTTAACTTCTCACTGTTTATCCTCTGTCAACTGTATTGCTCCTGAATCCATCTCTTTCATATCTTTCCAATCCGGTTTCCCCTCGAAATTGGTGGACTTATGCAAGGGTCCTTCCCTTAACGCCGAGGAGATTATCTGATTCTCTGGTTGTCTCCCACTCCCCAAAATTGCTGAACTTTTGGGCGTTGCCCTCTATTTTATTTCATTTCCCTTAAACAATACACCGTCTGATATTCTAATGCTTTCTCATTCTGTCTCTGAGCCATGATTTTAACTCCGAGACAGGTTTTTCTTTCTTTTGTACTGCAATTGACAGCTTGATAGACCTTATTGTGCTACACCATGTGCTTACAAAGTGTTAAAAGGGTATCTTTCCTTCAAACATACATTACTTGACTTTCCCTTTCTCCTTTCTCCTTCTTTGTCCTAGTGGCCCCCCCCCCTTGACTTATACTGCAGATGGTATTACTCACTTCCTAGATATATGTCTTAATAGTCCACTATAATGTATTTCTTGCTGAATGCTTAACCGGCAGTATTTTAGGAAGGCTGTTGCATATTTTGTTTTATTGTTCTATTTAAATGATATCATATTGTGCTTGTGTTCTATGACACAGGGGTTTAGCGTGGTTTCCAAGGCATATTAGATACAGACTCTTTCTTGTAAAAATATTTGTGCTCAAATCTGCACACTAATCTTGTCAGCCATAGCAGACTTTTCCAGCCTTGTTCCTCTTGCATGATTGATTTCGTACTGCCTGCCCCAGCTTCCTTCTTATCAGCCGTTCTGCTTTATTGTCTTCAAGCTTTCTTTTCATACTTTGCTGTGTGACAACCTTAGTATACACTGTAAAGTTAAGGTGCCTTACCCGAAGAGCTTACTTGTTTCTTTTCCCTTTAAAACAATTTTTTTTCCTTGCTACTTCTGGATTAGGTTTCAGAGGTTCTTTCCAGGAACATGCCATATTTCTTATTTCCTCTTTCCTTTTTCCCTTCATTTCTTAAATTTATTTTATTAATTTCTTCTACTAGTGTCATGCAATTAACTTTGATACCGATGTCTGGGACTCACATCCATCGATGACGGTATCTCAATTAACAGGAGCAGACTTCCATTCCATTTTCGGAGTGGCCTGCGGTTTCGGCATTATTGCCCACCTATGGGTTACCTGTATAGATGATCGCTGTGGCAATACAGGGACGCCTAAGACATTAGTTGAGATTGTATACAGGTTGACTAGGGCATTCAATATTTTTGAACGGCTAGTTGTAACAGAGAAAATTCATAGTCTTTCAATGTTTTAGTTGGGTTAGTGGCAACAGAGAAAATTCCTCACCATAAATTTTTCAGTGTTTTGTTGTAAACGAGAAATATTCCAAACCACTGTAGGTCCATTAGAGGGGTTAGTGGTAAAAGAGAAGATTCCTAATCTGCGGAAATCTATTGGACCGCTGCTCTTCAACTCATAGGACCTTATTCGCTGGTTTTTTTGAGTTTTTTTGGGAGTGTTTGCAATGTCCCTTTTTGGGGGCTCTATCATGGGCTGGAGCTCATGGCCAATTGTAACCGGAATAATTCTTGGCAGGCAGTAGAAACCGAGATTTATTCCTGTCTTTAGAAGCACACTCTGGGGAGTAGTTTTTATTAATTTGGGATAGAGTAGTATAAATATATAATAGCTGACACTAATCACCTTCTGCTCTATTTTTCTTACACTCTCTTTGCACTTTTGCGCCCTTCAATTGTCTGTTTACTTAACCTGCGGCAAAAGCATAGGGCTTTCCGCCAATTAGTAATTTATATTCTAGGTTCCGTTACTGGGACGCTCTTGAAGACACGTGAGTATTAAGGTGGTTTCTATA
The DNA here is from genome assembly GCF_901765095.1 of Microcaecilia unicolor. Classification (NCBI taxonomy): domain Eukaryota; kingdom Metazoa; phylum Chordata; class Amphibia; order Gymnophiona; family Siphonopidae; genus Microcaecilia; species Microcaecilia unicolor. The sequence continues at coordinate 180,893,768 of NC_044036.1, forward strand.
CGCATGATGCATGGTTCTTTGTTGTTCACATAATTTTCTTTTGCATGGTGTTGTTTAGTTGCCTCTGATTTTTGACTTGATTTACCTTACTTAAAGACTTCACACACTTTTCTGTGAAATTCCTATGTGGATTATATTCCCCTTATTCCTAAATCCATTATGTCCACTCAGTCCTCCACTAGCCCCCTGGAAAGAGTTCTCAACTTTTTCCCCGCGGATAAAAAAGAACTTTCCCGTTTATGTCAAACCTGGCATACCGTTTGGTCTGCTAAAGACCCGGGATTGGATTGGCCACCAAAGGGCTCATTCGATCAGGGTAAGCTCCAAGCCTTGGTCTGCTACAATGAATCCAACAAAACAGGAAAATCTAGGGATAAGCATTTAGCGGCTATTAATAAATTTATACTTATTGCACAAAACCAGCATGACAGAGCCCTAGCGAAGTCTGATTGCGATCAAGCCCCTTACCAAGAGGCAATAACACCTACTGCCCCACCACCCTATGATGCTGCTACCGCTGCAGGTACTACCAAGCTCCTACCATGTGCAGTGGGATATACACCAATACCCCCGGGATATTGTGATAAACCTCAGCTACACATATCTCAGGGATCTCAGACACAGATCCCCTTATCTCAAGGATCTCAGACAGTGACACCCCCGCTACCTGCAGTATCTCCCGCTCCTATGATATTTGACCCACCTACTACCGTACACATTGCCGGTGTAGTTGATCTATCTCTTCCCTCATCACAAAAGGACCCAATTCCAATATCTCAGGGGTCAGTACAAACTCAGACGCCTTTAACCCCTTCAACAATCCCAGTGGCCCAACCAGTAGCCCTGACTTCGGCCCAATTACCCACTGTTACCTCTGCTCCAACGATGCAAGCAACAACTCAGACGCTAACCTCACCACCGCCTCATGGCTATGAGACTGAGATACCCCCACCCATTATTGAGCAATATCCTTGTGTCCCGAACCCCTCGGTTCTGGCCACCATCCAGCACCCTACTAACAGTCAAATTGACGTGGCTGCCCAGACCTCCATCTATCCGGGGCTAGGATCAGGATTGACCTCACACATGACCACCCAAACTTCTACCTACCCACATATGGGGCACACAACTCAGACATCACCTCCACCACTACATTTGGACTCTTCTGTCCAAACTGGTCCCTTGCCCACTGAATCCCTACAGTACCCTATCCTGTCCCAATTACGACAGATGGGTTTCGTTCCATGTAGTCCCGCCACACAGGCACGGGCTATTTGTCAGGAACTCTATGATCGGGGTTTCCTTAAAGCACCCCCCGTTCCAGTGAACTTTTCCATGCCTACTCTAGAACCTGAGTGTTCTACTCCTCCTAGATGGGATCAATTGGGCGCACGCCCCAAGGGTAAAATTCCCCAATTAGCAGAGGAACTGGCTCTTCTCCGCCGTCCTCTCATACTTCCAGCCAAACCAGGTACTGGGGATCTACCAAAAGTAATATCTTCCCCATTAGAAGAAGCATGGGAAATTTTAAAACAACAACTTCCAATTAAAACAGATTTGATGGATATTCGAAACGAACCTCCCCCAGTACTAAGTTTCTCCTCCTCGATGGAAGGAGATTCTTCTCACCTTGACCTACCCAAGCCCCTCCCCCTTGACACGCCAGTCCCTTCAGGTGCAGGCTGTCTACCGTCACCCGGCCTCACCTTAGCCACTATAGGAGATGATCTCGTATACGTTTCTGAAGGACTTTGTTCTCTACGGAAGTCCATGTCAACGCTCCCTGACACTATTGCACCTTCTGCATCAAAATCCGAAATACCCCAGATACCCCAACAACATGATGTTATTTCTCATCATACTAGACAGCGCGATCCTCACAGTTATCTTACTGATGAAGGCTCTAGCCGCTGCCTTGCAGTCATTGACAGTCCCCAACACCCTACAAGACTGAATATCAGTACAGAACCTATCCTATCTGGTCCACCTAACACACCTGCCCAATATGTGGCTTTGCATGAGAATTCATGGCATTATGTTCACCCATGGGTTGATAATCTCGCAGGATGGTCTGAGGCGCTCCAGCCCCAGTCCGCCCTCTTCCCACGTGAAGGATCTTTACGATCAGACAAACTTTCACTGGTAAGAGATCTTATTTATGACCACCCCGACCCCCATTGGGATCAGAAAACAACCCTCTATCTAATCCAAGGTCTTCAGGTTTGGAAAAAGTATGAGAATCAGTTTCCCCCAACCACCTCGATTGATCTCCTTAAATCAGTGAAACTTTTTCCCCTGCTGAATAAAATGTCAGGTGGTGTCCCTCATACGGAATACACCCCACTCTCAGCTGTTGAATTGAATAGCCTCATACTACAGCTCCCGGATATTGCACAGGGAGGCAACCGATGGTTAAAGAAATTACAGGACATAACCCTGGGGACTACTCTATCAGTCGGCGATATGAAAGCGCTCCTGGGCAGAACCCCACACGCTAGTGTCACTGACATATTCACTCAATCGGGCTATGCAAAATTTGCCACCGATACTCAATATGATGGCAACCCTTTGACAGAAATTCAAACCAAAGTATTTCAGGAAATTCGGACCATGTATCCAACCCTTAAAGACTTTTCAGTCATCACTTCCCAAAGATGGGAAATGGATTCAGAGCCTATTGAAGCTTATTTACTCAGACTCCAAGACCTATATAAAGAACAGACAGAGGAAAAATTTGATTCTGATAATGCCCTCCCAGTATTCTACCATTTACTGAAGGGAACCTTACCCTCAGAGATTAAATTAAAATTGGAGAATACAGTGGGTCTCCAATTAGAAAAATGGCCTAAAATTCGTGAACACATCCTTCATCATTGCAGACGGCTTATTAAAAGCAAGCAAGATGAAGCCCAACATCGTAAGACAGTACACACCAACTTGGAGATGCTACAAACTGAAGATCTGAAAGAAAAAAGAGCCTCTAAGAGCGCTGACCCTGATACCAATACTCCTGACACTTCTCCCCCTGTTATTGTTATGTATGCTGACCAACGCTATGACAATAACGGCCGAAATCAGGGCCTACGGCCCTACCACCCAGACCGTAGAAATGATTACCCAGAAGAAAGAGGCCGTCGCCCGCAACCTCAGCGAGGTCCCTTACGGGACCCTCCTGGTGATAATAGACGCCCTAGAGACTTCCGTTCCCGACCTAGTCCTAATCGCTTTCCAGATGTCCTGTGCTTCCGTTGTCAGCAATATGGCCATTATGCACGTGAATGTCCACAACCATTACAAAACAGACCCAGACATATAGTCCGGCAAGAACGACAAGAACGACAGTCTTTCCCTCTATGGAACCCGGATCAACGCCGACCACAGTGACTAGGCGTAGTCCGCACTGCTGCAGGATTGGATGATCCAATGATCACCCTGCTTATCTGTGAAGTTCCTGTCCCCTTCTTAATTGACACAGGCGCTTCTCGCTCTGTGCTAGCCCACGTCCCACACAAACTACAGAAACTTCTTAAAGTTTCCTCAGACAATGTTACCACCACAGGATTTGATGGTGTTCCTACGGACACACCACTGCTTGAGCCCCTGCCAATTAAATATGCAGATCAACAACTATCTGCTCCCTTTTTGTATGCTCCATTATGCCCTGTTAATTTACTTGGAAGAGATCTATTGACATTGTTTCATTTTGAAATTCATTTTGATCCTTCCCCTAGTGAAACCACTTCACTTTGATGGCTGTCACCTCTATGGTTGAAAAACAAATAGAGGTAGCATTGAATGACCTACCGGGTTTTCTTTGGGCCACACCTGAGAAACCCTATGGTAAGGTTGCAGGCCCTCCCCATCTTATTCAGTTGTTACCTGGTTGTAAAGGTCCTAAAATTGCCCAGTACCCTTTGAAACCTGAAGTCATTGCTGGAGCTCAAGAACAAATTGATTCCCTATTACAGCAAGGTATTATTGAAAAATGTAATTCACCATACAATACTCCACTATTCCCAGTTCCAAAAAAGGAACCTGGCGCCTTCCGTATAGTACAGGACTTACGCGCGCTAAATGACCTCACTTACGCGGTATTCCCGAACAAGGAAAACCCAACCACACTCCTCAATAGTATCTCCTTGCAGACATATCATTCCACCATTGATTTATCCAACGCCTTCTTTTCCATCACCCTTGACCCTGTAAGCCGCCCGCTAACGGCTTTCCAATTCAATAACACAACATATCAGTGGACTCGTCTCCCTCAAGGATTTACTGACAGTCCTACAGTCTTTTCCCAGACCTTAGCAGCACATATACAAGAATTCAAACAGTACAGATATAGCCTCCCACCACAAACTTCCATTGTTCAGTATGTAGACGACATGCTCATCACCTGCCCCGATTTTGACACATGTGTTCAGGTCACCTGTGACTTTCTTGGCTTTCTTGCTACGAAAGGTTACAAGGTTAACAGAAAGAAATTAAAAGTTGCTCAGACACATGTTACCTTCCTTGGCCATCACATTGGCCCCCGTCAGAAGGGCCTAGGTCCCGACACTTTGCAACATGTCTCCTCCTTGCGTTTGCCCACCACCATTTCTGATCTCAGAGGTGTCCTTGGCATGTTAAATTTTTGTCGCCTGTGGATACCAAATTATTCAGCCCGGACTCAGCCTTTTTATATGAAACTACAAGGCAAACAGAAAGCAAAACATGAACCCGTTCTTTTTACACCTCAAGAAACAACTGATCTTATGGCCCTTGTAAAGGATGTTATGCTTTCCTCACCATTGGCAACCATTGATGTCTCTCAGGATGTGCACCTTTGGGTCGTGCATACTGAGAATACCTGGTCTTGCCTGATCACTCAAGAACATGATGACCTTGCTTGTGGTTATCTCTCGGGTACTTTTTCACCTGTCGAAAGAGCTTTTGCTACTTGTGAGAAAGGCCTTGTTGCCGCCAGCACAGCTGTTACAAAATTATACAGCTACATTCCTCACCTTCCGGTGATTCTTCACACGTCCCATGATGTTAAATATCTGTTGGACAAACAGATCAGTCACATGACTGTCTGCCGGTTACAAAAGTATCAAGTGCTTTTGTTCAGTGTAGTGCACTCTATTCACCCATTAACTTTAACTGATCTTCAACGCCTGGATCCATTACTCACTGTAACAGAGACAGCACAGAATGCTATTTTTCCCCATGAGTGCACTACCCGATTATCTGTTCCTGAATCACTCCATCTGTATTCAGAAATCTTACAAAGTGGCGAGGTTTGGTTTACAGATGGTTCTCAGCAAAACGGAGTTGCCGGTTTTGCCGCCCTCCGTTATACACCAGAAGAAGATATTCTGGAGCCTATACAATTCAGGTTACCTGATTCATTCACAGCCCAAACTGCAGAACTTGCAGCAGTTCTGTATGTCTTACTATTTAAAGCACTACACTCAGATCTGAGCATTGTCACCGACTCAGACTATGTATTCACTTCCTTGCATTCCCATGTTCGCAAATGGAACCAGAGGGGTATGATCTCCTCTACCGGGCAACCCCTAAGTCACTTACCTTTGTGGACTGCACTTTTTGAAGCACTGGAGAAGCGCCATCAAAAAGGCCTTCGCACCAGTATCTCCTGGATTAAAGCACATCAACAGACAGTTTTCTCTTTTGCCATTAATGGTAACCATGCTGTAGATGAACTAGCCCGTGAAGTCACTTCCTTTTCCAATCTTCCTACTATATCCACTTGCGATGTTACACTTCCTGTACTCGCATCCGAAGCGCTTCCCTTTGAGACGCCCCCTTCTACTCCCACGGATTCATCACCCTCTGAATCCTCCTCCCCTGACATCCCACCTGCTTTCAACACCCCTCCTGTCATCACCTCCTTGCTGTCTCCTGAATCTGAACCCCCTGTAACGTCCCCTCCCTCAGAATCCTTAATCTCAGACTTCTCTACTACCCTCACTTCCTCCCTTTCACAAGCAGAACTCACTTTGTGGAAGCAGGCAGGATGTTTCCTAAATCCGAATGGAATTTGGACCCATCCCAATGGGCAATTATGTATTTCACAGCATGTTTTATCTCTTCTTTTGCATGCCCTCCACTACCCCTTACATTTAAATGCTACTACACTATATGATCAATTGTCTTCCAGATTATGGGCTCCCCAAATGATGCCCATGTGTCACACCGTAGTTCATAATTGTTACAAATGTTTTCTGTACACACCTAAACGAGGACCTGTTATTCCTTCAGGTCATTTACCTGTTGTCCAGGGACCTGGCCAACATTGGTATATCGATTTCACAGATATGCAGACGCCCGTTCGTGGTAAACGGTATCTGCTTGTCTGCGTGGACGCTTTCTCGAAGTGGGTGGAAGCTTTCCCTTGCTCTAGAGAAACCGCCCAAACGATGGCACAATCACTGTGCACTGAAATTATTCCTCGATTTGGGATTCCTGGCAAAATTACCACAGATAATGGTACCCACTTTGTAAATGAACTATTGCAGAACCTTCTTCCTGCACTCGGCATTACTCACAGAACTGTGTGTGTTTACAAACCCACCAGTAATGGTCTGGTTGAACGATACAATGGATTGCTCAAAACAAAAATGCGTCAGCTTATGGCAAATGGGATAAAGAATTGGCTTGATGCCCTTCCTTTGGCACTATTATCTCTCCGTGCCACTCCATCCTCTTCCCTTAAACTGACGCCGTTCCAATTATGTACAGGTCGCCAGATGCGACTCATACCTGGCAATCCAGACACTCAAGTACCCGATCAATACTCAGTATATTGGGATATCTTGCAGACTATTGTAAGTTCTCTGTCCTCAATTCCACAGGCCATTTCGGACAGACGAGGGGATTGTGATGCCGATAGATCCCCCCCTTATAAAGTGGGCGATCTGGTGCACCGGCGTTATTACACGCACAAGACCTGGCGAGATCCGATCTACGTTGGGCCCTTCAAGATAGAAGCCCTGTCAGCCACAGCTGCAAAGCTGGAGGACCACACATCCTGGGTCCATCTGAAAGATATACGAGTTTATCCAAATACCCCATCAGGTCTCCTGGATGTTCCCATTGATGTTCCCACGAACCCCAGCTCCACCGCCACCGTTTCCAGCACAGCAGTCACTGGAGAGACCAGTCCCACCACGAACTCCATCACCACCGCCACTGAGCCCGAGACCACCGACCCCGCACCCAACACTTTTGAATCATCTTGATCAACTTGACCAAAGACTTAACCACCTTACCCCCTCTCCTGAATCACACCTCCTTGATCTGGCTGACATTATTATCCAAGCCTTCGCAGAATCTCCAGAGTCACCATCTGAACAACCACCTGTATCTGAACCAGTATTTGAGTTGCCTTCTTCACCTCCACCTCCCACAGTTCCTGTTCATCCACTTCCCTACGTGGATCTTCGCATCCGCCTCATCAGAATCCGCAATCTGGCAGACGATCTCCTCCAAGTCCGCAACCTAGCAGGACAGTTGACCCCGGAAGAACGAGAGTCCATTGTGTTTTCAACAGTAAACATTTTGCACAGCAACACCTGTGAGCTGCTCGACATTTTACATCGGTACTTCCCGAATCAAGCCAGATAAATGCCACAGCAAATTCCGCCGCTGTGCACTTCAGAAGAACCAGTGCTCGTCCAAGTGTTGCCTCTGCTGTAACGGTGTTATATCAATACACCCTCTTCTTCTGCTTCCCATCTGCCAGACTGTTTGCTGTTGGACTCGTGTGCATGATCATACTGTGTATAGGTTTGGTTTTGTTTCTCACTACCTTGTTTCCCTATACTGCTGACAGTAACCTCTTTGACCCTTGGATCACACTTACAGCCTTTCCCACTGGCAACGTTACCTTGCCAGCCGGAAACGCTACGGTACTTGCAACTACTTCTGTACTTGCAATTACCCCAGCAGTACTTGCAACTGCTTCTGTACTTGCATCTACTCCTGCTCCATTACCTACTACAGCATCTTACACAAAACTCCAACAGTACACCACATTCATACGCCCGTTTGGATATAGATCCCCCCAGACGATCTCAAAGATCAGCCCCATTGCCACCAGTCATCCCACCCCCTGGGCAGACACATCTGCCACGACAGACTTTTCAACTGGCAATCCTCCAGATCCTATTGAAACCTCTGCAACTACTCCTTTCCTCACTGATCCTCCCGTTTTGTATTCTACAACTGTTCCCAATCCTACCAGTAGCTCGGTCCATATTGTCCCCAATCGTACAACTACTTTTGGGGATAATATTGCCTTGCTTGAATTACGACCCACCCCTCCTCTTTATTCTTTGGTTCCTGCTAGTGACGCTCCTCCTCCCACACATACTACTTTAGCCACGTCAAACATCACCGTCCCAGTCACTCGTCCTCCCAGATAGCTCAACACGCCTAAGTGACCATCAATATATGTCCCAGAATTTACCAGACATTCCGCCTTCTCCACCTGATTCTCCCCCACTTTCGCCTCTAAATTTAGGTGCACACTCGATCCCTGAACCCCCAGAATATCTACGACAATTAATTCATCCTCATTGGGACCCTGCTCCACAAGACGATACAAATTGGGACCCCTTCACCCGATACCACACACTGTGTGAACCTTTGTTTGACAGTTGGACATTAGGTCCTAGCCGTACGGTTACACACACTCAGTTACTGTTTGGAGGAACCTTAGGCTTACAAATTGAACAAACAGACGACCTCCTAATCAGGCCACAAACTGGTGACATTGTAGATTTTTGGGTAATTACATACGCCGTACTGGGCACTGACTGGATTCCCTTCCTGTTTATCAGAGAGGTTGGATCGAGACCTTTGGAAGTATATGGTATTTTCCAAATCCCAGATCCTACTGAAATAGGGGCTATTAGAATTTACCCCCCATACCCAAATACCTGTTGCTAAAACCCTTGGGATAAATTTGTCGCTCTCCTTAATCAGTAGCCGTTATTTACCCTTCATACAATTACAGTGCCTCATTATGAAAACTACCAACATGAAGTGCTTAGCCCTCCTGTTGTGTGTGCTCACCACACCCATGATACATGGAACACAGTACCTAGCAAATTTTCAAGAACAATTTACAACCACTTATGAAATAACATTACCCACTACCAAGGACACAACCACTATCACCCTTGATGTGTGTGCTTACACAATGTGTGGGGAACATCCTGTGCAGCAATATTTGTCAGCTTTTGAAGTATACCTGTGTCCCTTCCCCAATTGTGGAAGTTGGGCACAAGTATGGTGGTATACAGGTTCATGGGTTCCCTACTCAGGTACTGAGATTCCAGATCTAAAAAGGAGCATTTCCATCATGAAATTGCGAGTCACTGGCCTCTGCCAAATGACCAAATGTAATCCAGTGGCTATCACTTTTAGAGGAGTAACGGATGTTACATACAGAACTTATTCCATAGGAATTGATGCCACAGGTAGAGACCCCATTGGAAAAATCAAGATTGTTCCACCCCCAGCCCAACCTACAGCGACCAATCCTTTAGTGCCGACAAAGATCCCAGAAATAAAAATTCCTTACCAGATTGTACCAATTAATAATTCTAAAGATTTAATGGCACTGGAAACAGGATTTGGAGAGACAAACCTATGGCTCGAATGGGCACATTATACTACAAAGAGTTTGAATGTCTCTAATTGTTATTTTTGTTCCCATGCAAGAGCAGAACCAACAGTTGTTCCTTTCCCCTTGGATCTTCAAAATGATCCAGATGGATTTTGGTGTATGTTGCAGTTATTGCAGGCTAAAGACGACATTAATCAGTCTTGTCAACATCTTGACGAGCACCACCCCTACTTACCCCCTCGGATGAGGATTCCACCTGCATTCAGGATTCCAAATCCTGCTACCAGATATCATACATGTCTGGAACGATATGGGGTGAAACAGACACGGTTTTTAGGAAACTTAACCAATTGTAACACAACCTTAGGAAATGGGACTCTGCAAAATCTGAACCTAACACGGTTCTCACAAGCTAGAGCAGACATATGGTGGTACTGTGGAACCCGCACTATCCGCCATACACTTCCTAACAATTGGACAGGCAGATGTGCCCTAGTCAAATTGGTCATTCCGATCATTATAGCATCCTTGCCTCCTCCTCATAGCAGCTCTTCCTCACGAGTGAAGAGAAATGCAATGCCTGGATCTTTTGATGATCGGGTCTATATAGATGCTATTGGAGTTCCAAGAGGAGTTCCTGATGAGTTTAAAGCCAGAAACCAGGTAGCTGCAGGATTTGAATCAGTTTTCTTTTGGTGGGCGACTATCAATAAGAATCTTGACTGGATCAACTATATATATTACAATCAGCAGAGATTTGTGAATTACACTAGGGATGCAGTTCAAGGAATTGCAACACAATTAGACGCCACTAGCCGGATGACGTTGGAAAATAGATTAGTTCTTGACCAACTTCTAGCAGCGGATGGAGGGGTGTGCCAAAAGATAGGCACCCAGTGTTGCACCTTTATCCCCAACAATACAGCTCCAGATGGATCAATTACCAGAGCTTTAGAAGGCTTAACCTCACTGTCGCAAGAATTGGCAGAGAACTCTGGCGTTGATACATCCTGGACAGGTTGGATGGATAGAGCTTTTGGTAAATGGAAAACATTTATCATTTCAGCAGCCACGACTATAATCATAGTGGTAGCAATTTTTGTTTTAGTAGGATGTTGCATAATCCCTTGTGCTAGAGGCTTAGTAGAACGCTTAATTGAAACCGCAATAATGAAAAGGACCACAGCAGGACAATATGCCCTGTACGAAAATCTCCTTCCCAACACCACAGGAGAAAACACATTGGACTATCTCCCTCCGAGAAGTACCAATCGCTATGCAACTGTTAGAGACACTGGAGAGATGTCTGCAACTGTATAATCAGATAATAACGCACAGGGATAGAATGTAACCATATAAAGCTGTATAAGATGATGTGATCAATTGTGCAAATCTATGCAAATGTATAATTAAGATATAATCAGTATATAACCAATGAATTTGTGATTTATAACAATATAAATATATTGACATACATAAGAATAAGATAGAACCTGCATATTAAAAGGTTGAAGAAAAGTTATATTGTAGTAACCATAGGTTTTAGTAGGATTGACATAATTGAAGTACTGCCAAGATGATACTTTCAAACCGAAAACTAAACAAATTGTACCAGTTGATCTTAAGACTCAGATAATTTTATGGCCTCATAGAATACCTTCTGGAATGGATGGTACCAAGGTACGTTAACCCTGGTGTCACCCTATGGGATAGGGTGAAGAGGGGAATGTTAATATATGGCCTAGCTTTAAGGCTACCACTGGAATAGTGATGGCCAAAGCTATGCAGCCTAAAACAACTGAAAAAGTACTGACTAGGCCAAACAACAAGTAAATGATGTAATATTTGAGAATCTGCAAAAAGCAGGTCTGAACAATGAGTCCTGCCACAAATTGGTACAATTTTTAATTCAAATATAGCACCTGTAATGAAAGATCAGATGAATAAAATGGAGCTTATTAGTTTTGGTATACAATGATACAGAGGTAATACAGAGTTCATGAAATGGTATGAAAGGTATGAAAAGTATGAAAAGTATTGCAGCCGGAAGATGTGAAACTGTTATCTCAACGCTTCCCAAAACATGTTGATAATTAGCAGTAGCTGAGAACGGAAGGAGTTGGGTACATCAGATAGCAGATCGCATGGGAAAGTATGATCTCAGAAAGTGAGAAAGATTAGGAGCAAGGTATCTCACCATTCACTCCTATGGAGAAGATAGAGTATAAAAGAGGGGAGATTTTGGCTTAGTTTGAGAGTCCTCTCCAAAGCTTCTGTCAGACGGCGAAGCCCTGTGCGGCTGAAACCAGAATCTGATGTCTGTATTTGTATCAACTTGAAGACTTGTGTTTGGGTAAGAAATAAAATGTACCTATCTATCTAAACCTATCTCTGTCTCTATTTTTATTGATTCTATCTTCTCTTTACCTTACATTTAGCCTACCAGGTAGATCAAATACAAGTGACACTCAGTCTTTGCAGAAACTTAGACAGATGTTTAATAAGATTTATGTGGGAACATAAATGGCCCAGAATATACCTAGATCCAGAAAAACAGAAAGCAGTAGTTATGGGAATTAGTTTTCAATTACGGCTCCTAATGCCACCCCCTTGTGATTGGGTGACAATGGAGGTTAGAGAAACTATACAGAACCTGATATATGCAATAAGTACCTTTAGTCCCCCGTGTGACGGAGTCAGAAAGAGGTCTATAAGAAGAGGTAGATAAAAACAATCTGTATTCAGACCCGGTTATGGAATAGAAATGGTCCTTGTATCCCTACTAGATGATCTTCACAGAAACTGAGACAAGGGATTTGCCTCAGAGCTAGTACTGCTAACACGACTGGCAGAAACAGGTATCAACGGAACAGTACTTGTGTGGTTCAGATTCTATCTATCAGACAGGCAAAACAATCCACAATGTCTGGCAGCAACTCATCACAACCATGGGCACTGACCTGTGGGGTACCACAAGGATCAATATGGTCACCTATTCTGTTCAATATGTACCTCAAGCCACTAGCCGAGCTGATTAGGTCAATGGACACTCAGTTCTACATTTGCGCGAATGACGTGCAGCTGCTCATACCCAATGAACCTGACTTACCTACAGCCCTGAATAAAATGATTACCTAACGCCAATTCAAGAGCGGGCTAAAGACAACAAACCTTGCCTTAACTCAAGTAAAACCGAGCTTCTTTGAGGCCCTCATGATCCAAAGCCCCGCGCTGTTCCAAACAGCACTCTAAAAATAGCGCTGGAACAGCACAGGGCTTTTCTGCATCGATGATCAGAGATAATGTATGCAAATTTAAGCAGCGCAATGATCTCTGATCAAGGGGTAGAAGTGCAGGAGAATTGTACCTGAGCATGCGCTCAGCACAATTCTCCCGCACTTGTTTGACAGGTCTGGGCTGTCAAAAGCCCAAACCTGTCAAACACAAGGGCTGGAGGTCCATGGGACCACCAAGCCCTGACTACCCCTGCCCCGAGCAAGGCACAACAGGGGCTGGAGGTCCGGTGGACCTCCGGTCCCCCCGACGATCTCACCCCCCCCCCCAAGTTCAGGGAGGGCTGGAGATCCGGTGGGTCTCCAGCCCCCCAACCCCCAGAAAATATCAAGTGGCCGCCGCCGGCCAAACCCTCTCCCACCCAGCGAGCGATGGGGGGGGGGGGGGCTGGAGGTCCACCCCAACTCCCCCCCCCCCCCCGTGTTGTTGTACCAATCCCTGGTGGTCCAGAGTGAATAGGAGTAGTGACAACCCCCCTCCCGGCCCCCCAACCCTCTCCCACCGTCCCACCCAGCGAGCGAAGCCACCCCAATGTTGTCATACCAATCCCTGGTGGTCCAGCGTGAGTCGAAGTAGTGACAACCCCCCTCCCTTTAGTTGGAGGAGGGACGCAGCCTGCCTCCCTCTTCTTCCAGTGGACGACACCGCAAAATGGCGGCGCCCAGCCCCGCCCCCCGTCGCTCCCTGCACTCGACAGAAACGGCACTATCTAAAGTCTGCAATGACCTGTTCCTCGCCAAATCCAAAGGTCACTACTCCATCCTCATCCTCCTTGACCTATCCGCCGCTTTTGACACTGTCAATCATAATTTACTTCTTGACACACTATCCTCTTTTGAATTCCAGGGCTCTGTCCACTCCTGGTTCTCCTCTTATCTCTCCCATCGTACCTTCAGAGTACACTCTCATGGTTCGTCCCCCACCCCTATCCCACTCTCTGTTGGAGTCCCTCAGGGATCTGTCCTTGGACCCCTTCTTTTTTCAATCTACACCTCTTCCCTGGGCTCCCTGATCTCATCTCATAGCTTCCACTATCATCTTTATGCTGACGACACCCAGCTTTCTCTCTCCACACCAGACATCACTGCGGAAACCCAGGCCAAAGTATCGGCCTGCTTATCCGACATTGCTGCCTGGATGTCCAACCACCACCTGAAACTGAACATGGCCAAGACCGAACTTCTTGTCTTCCCACCCAAACCCACTTCTCCTCTCCCTCCACTCTCTATCTCAGTTGATAACACCCTCATCGTCCCCGTCTCATCTGCCCGCAACCTCGGTGTCATCTTCGACTCCTCCCTCTCTTTCTCTGCGCATATCCAGCAGATAGCCAAGACCTATCGCTTCTTCCTCTATAACATTAGCAAAATTCACCCTTTCCTCTCTGAGCACACCACCCGAACTCTCATCCACTCTCTCATTACCTCTCGCCTTGACTACTGCAACCTACTCCTCACTGGCCTCCCACTTAGCCATCTATCCCCCCTTCAGTCCGTTCAGAACTCTGCTGCATGTCTTATCTTCCGCCTGGACCGATATACTCATATCACCCATCTCCTCAGGTCACTTTACTGGCTTCCAATCAGGTACCGCATACAGTTCAAGCTTCTCCTACTAACCTACAAATGCACTCGATCTGCAGCCCCTCATTACCTCTCTACCCTCATCTCCCCTTACATTCCTACCTGTAACCTCCGCTCTCAAGACAAATCCCTCCTTTCAGTACCCTTCTCCACCACCGCCAACTCCAGGCTCTGCCCTTTCTGCTTCGCCTCACCCCATGCGTGGAACAAACTCCCTGAGCCCATACGTCAGGCCCCCTCCCTGCCCATCTTCAAATCATTGCTCAAAGCCCACCTCTTCAATGTCGCCTTCGGCACCTAACCACCACACCTCTACTCAAGAAATCTAGACTGCACCAACTTGACATTTCGTCCTTTAGATTGTAAGCTCCTTTGAGCAGGGACCGTCCTTCTTTGTTAATTTGTACAGCGCTGCGTAACCCTAGTAGTGCTCTAGATATGTTAAGTAGTAGTAGTAGTAGTACTTCGACTCACGCTGGACCACCAGGGATTCGTATGACAACGTTGGGGTGGCTTCGCTCGCTGGGTGGGAGAGGGTAGGGGGGCCGGGAGGGGAGTTGTCACTACTCCTACTCACGCTGGACCACCAGGGATTGGTATGATAACGCGGGGGGGAGGGGGGAGTTGGGGTGGACGTCCAGCCCCCCCCCCCCCCCCATCGCTCGCTGGGTGGGAGGGTGGGAGAGGGTTAGGCCGGCGGCGGCGGCCACTTGACATTTTCTGGGGGTTTGGGGGGCTGGAGACCCATCGGATCTCCAGCCTTCCCTGAACATGGGGGTGGGGGGGTGGGATCGTCGGGGGGACCAGAGGTCCACCAGACCTCCAGCCCCCTGTTCGCGTTTGCTTTGGGGGGGAACGGGGCCCTGCCAGCATGCAACTGCTTGTTGGACTGGGCTCACCATTCCTCCCCAATGATCGGCGCAAACCCTAATGCCAGCTCGGAGCTGGCGTAGAGTTTGCCGCTGCCAGCGACCCAATCTTTGGCGTGCTGGATGCTGATCATTGGGGATGAATGCGTTAAGCACTGATTAGCATGCATTTGCAAGCTACTTGTGCTAAGAGCCCTGTTTAGCATGCATTTGCATGCTACTTGCGCTAAGAGCCCTCGAGCGCGTTGTTTCACGCGCTTGAGGGCTCTGATCATGGGTCGGCAGCAAACTCCGGCGCTAGTATGGCGTTAACAGCCTCTAGCGCCGGAGTTTGCTTTTGATCATGAGGGCCTGAGTCCCTAACAAAAGTGGACACGCACCAGACATCAAAATATCTTTTGTGAAGTATGAACTCTCCCCTCAAATCACAAGTCAGGAACCTTGGAATACAGTCAGATTCAACACTTACTCTGATTCTCCAAATCCAAGCAACCTTCAAGTGCTGCCTCTACTATTTACGACAACTACGCTGTCTCTCTCCTTACACTAAAAAGGAAAATTTTATCCCAGTTGTGCATGCCATAACATCAAGACTGGATTATTGTAATGCACTCTATAATGGTCTGACTACAAAAGGTCTGCAACAGCTCCAATTGTTTCAGAATGACTGCAGCAAGACTCATAGAAGGTTGCAAGTGACATGACCACATCACAAAATTTTTGCAAAAACTTAATTGGCTACCAGTACAATGCAGGGCTAAATTTAAAACTCTACGTCTGATCTTCAAGGCCCTTAAAGGAAATGGCCTTGAATACTTGAAGAACAGGATGACCCTCTACACACCTCCAAGGACACTGAAGTCCTTCCAAGGGGTATCCCTAACCACACCCTCTCCAAAAGACATTACATGATGTGATACCCGCAATCGAACCTTCTCCAGAATAGCCTACACACTGGAATGCACTCCCTGAAAGACTGCACTTAATACAAGACTATCTCTATTTCAGGAAGCTGGTGAAAGCTTGGCTCTTCAACCAGGCCTTTAATGGAAGAAGTAACTAAGTCTCATACACACAAGGAGTGACACAGGCTGAACATACTGTAGCAGGACACGTTTATCCACTCCTACCCTAGCTGAAATAACATTTAATCATCTCTCTGACATCATGTGCAAATTTCTTTAGTCACCTTATTTTCTAACTCCTCTTACTCTCTTACCTATCTATAAGTTCCACCTTTGCTTATACACTACGCTGTCTATTAAAATGTTCTATTACATATTGTGTTGACATTATAAGTAGTATACTATGCCATACTTTGTATTGTTATTTGAATATGTTTACTGCTTTAAACTGTCTATTGCTTATGTTTGATTTATCCTTACTCCACCTTGAGTGAATTCTTTCAAAACGAACTTTTAGATACACAAAGTAGTGGCTTAAGTTATGCCTCAGGCCCACAAAGATGACCCAGAAAACACCTACAGTATGTGTCAAGTAGGAAATGTGTATTTCAAAAAATACACCAGTGTTGATCCCACCCCTGTGAATGCCTACAAGCACTTAGTTTTATGCATGCAAATACTGTTCTACACATTTAAATTGCTTATAAAATTATCCTCACAGGAACAGGGGCATGAAACTTCTGGAGTAATTCTATGAAACACAGAATTTGTGCAGAATTTTACACCTGTTCTTAAATTTTAGGCAGCCACCCAAAAGCTGCTGGGCCCTCAAGCTTCTCTCATTTGCCTCACCAAGCTTGCCCTCTCATACTTTGCTTTGCAGCAGGCAGCCAATATCTGCCTGCCTCCTCTGCTTCTGGCACCATACCACAAGCTCAAACACACTGAGAGCCACACAGGGCTGCAAGGTATCATCTTTTTTTTTTTTTGGCGGGGAGGGGGGAGACAGGGGAGGCAAGGTGGGATTAAATGACAGCAGGAGAGCAAGATGAGAGGAAACTAGTTTGTTGGGGCCGAAATATCCTGCTATCTGGGAAGGGAAAGGCTGGTTACGGATGGAGGGGGAGGATGGCTGTTTGCAAGAGATGACAATTGGTAGGAATAAAGAGAGGATTTGGAGGTGAAGAGCTGAGAGTCAGGTGCCTCTACTGCCTTTACGGTTAGTAAACATGGAGGTGTATTTTGAAAGCACTTAAACTTACAAAGTTTCATAGTAACCAATGGAACTTTGTAAGTCTGTACTTTGAAAATGAGCCTGATTGTAAATGACAGCATAGATCTACACGGTCCATCCTGTCTGCCCAAAACAGTCAGAGCTGAACTTGCTACTCTGTGCAGGCTACCCTCCTTCATGATTGCCAACTGCCTCGAATGTGAAGCTACTGTTCAATTTGTTACCATGCCTATCATATATAAGCAATTCTATGTGATATTATGGCTTCATAACACCATGCCAACAGTCTGAACAGTAGCTTTATTATTTTGGTCTCAGCAGAGTCTCATTCATTATTGATAATGATTAACCAACAATCCAATCATACTGCCAATTAACAACATTTTACTCTATAATTTAGACTTTAAGATGTCTTTCCCACCCCACCAAAATGCATAACACTCAGATTCATAGCATATATACAACGTAAACATGTTATAAAATATACTTGATCCTGACCTGTCTTTACCATTTTCAGAACACAGACAGAAGCCTGCCTGGCACTGGCCTTATGTTCCCAACTCATGGAATAGCCATCTAAACACCACTCTTGCCCCTATATAGTACATCAACAGCCAAGCGGTCACGAACCTGCTTGTGTTATCTCTGTGATACTTTGTACCCTACATTGTAAGCCGCATTGAACCTGCTATCGAGCGGGGTATAAATGCCACAAATAAATAATAAATAAATAAACTTTGTTTTTTTATTTCATCCTCTTTCCATATAGGGATCCACAGTGTTTATCCCATCCATTTTTGAGAATTCTGCCGCTGTTTTAATCTCTACCACCTCCACCAGGAGGCTATGCCAGGCATCCACAAGCCTCTTCTCCAGGAAAAAAGTATTTCCTAATATTACTCAAAGTCTACCGCTTCCCCATCTCTAGACCTCTGCTGTTTGTGGTTTTTAATCTGCAGAGTTTGAAAGTACTGAGCTGCCAACAGTACTGGGTTCTTCGAATCAGTGTCACCTGTGGCAGAAACCATGAACATTGAAAATTCTGCAGCTGCAAGAATTTGGCACCACCTGCAGTTTACAGCTTCTCTTGAGCTCTGTCCATTGTCAAATTAAAATCCACACCCCCACAGAAAAAAACAGACATATTTATGGTGTCCTAATGCAGGACTTACAGGGAAATTCTGAATCAATATAGTGCACCTTAGAAAATAACTTTCCTCTTCATTATTACTCAAAGATAATAAACATGTTTTTTTTTTTTATTTGTACCCTGTGCTTTCCCACTCATGGCAGGCTCAATGTGGCTTAGGTACTTATTTGTACCTGGGGCGATGGAGGGTTAAGTGACTTGCCCAGAGTCACAAGGAGCTGCCTGAGCCTGCAGTGGGAATTGAACCCAGTTCCCCAGGACCAAAGTCCACCACTCTAACCACTAGGCCACTCCTCCACTCCAGTGCACAGAATTTTAAAATAATATCCAACAAAATAATAACAACAGTGCACAGAATTTTAAAATAATATCCACAGAATGTATACCTTTCTGTGCAGAGACTTTGCATTCTTGCTTTGTACCTCTGCTCAGAAAGAATTATAGCCCCTGATGATGATGGGCTCTTCAACCTTTACAAGATTAGGTGGCAGAGCTGGTGGTGGGAGGCGAGGATATTGCTGGGCAGACTTATACGGTCTGTGCCCTGAAAATGACAGATACAAATCAAGGTATGGTATATACAAAAAGTAGCACATATGAGTTTATCTTGTTGGGCAGACTGGATGGACCGTGCAGGTCTTTTTCTGCCGTCATCTCCTATGTTACTACGTTTTTACTGCTACCCCATTTTACCCATTACCCCAACCTCTCCAAATCTATCCATCTCCACACACCACACACCCTCCACCATTTGCAAACCAGCCTGTATTCTGCCCCCCCCCCCCCCCCCCCCCTTGCACTCACCAGGGTCACTCTCCAGCTCTAGCCAGCCTTTATTCATCTTTTTATGTGGAGTCTCAGCGCCATCTCCGGGAGAGCCAGCGACTCATACAGGCCACTGAGGAGACCAGGACAACCGCTACCGACATGGGTACAGCACCAACATTACCATCACCAGCCTGCGCTGCGCCAGAAACACAACAATATCGTCATTAGAGCGCGACACGCCCGCCGTACAAACGTAAGCAGTGTGCGTGCTCGGGCATGTTGCCTACAGGGACTCGGAGACTGGTTCAAGCAAGATTTAATAAACAGGAGTGAATGGAAGTGAGCCTATCTAGTCCATTGTATGCAAGGAAGCCAATTAAGACAATCTGAGTTTCCCCTTCCCAGAGCAGCCGTCATCCCCATTTACTCAAAGCAAAGCAAGCAAACCTATGAGCTGCTGCATCCACGTTGTCGTTTGGGTGTGTTTTTTTAATTGTTGGTCCACTGTCTGTAACAAGTCTAAAACTGTTTCAGTTGGATAGGCAGTGCCTTAAAAGGTGGATGATAAGTTTGTTTGTTTTTTACTTATTGGACAGCTTGTAACAAATAAATAAATTTGAACGCTTCCCATACGTAGATATAAATCATGAAATAACAATTGAATATTACTAAAACAGCTTAAAATTATTATAGCTGGTAGAAACAACAATTTTAAACTCTGTATTTTGTGCTTATTTTTCTACACTAAAACCCAAATAAATACACTGTACAATACAGATGACCAAATTTCAGTGATGATATCCTGTTTCCTAATGGATTCATCTTAAATGTTGTAATCTGCCTCGGGAAGCATGGTGTTATAAAGATGATGGAATATACTGAAATTAAATGGAAGTAGAATTACACTCTCCTTTCCTTGGGGCAGATTTATTTTTTTTTAGTTACATTTGTACCCCTTGCTTTCCCACTCATAGCAGGCTCAATGCGGCTTACATATACAGGTACTTATTTGTACTTGGGGCAATGGAGGGTTAAGTGACTTGCCCAGAGTCACAAGGAGCTGTGCCTGAAGTGGGAATTGAACTCAGTTTCTCAAGACCAGAGTCCACCACCCTAACCACTAAGCTACTTCTTCACTGTAATCTGTAATCACATCTTCATCTGTTTTGTAGAACTTTACCTTTTAGATACACAAATGGATTAGTCTGTTTGAGCATGTTTCAGGGACAAGTCACAAGTGGTTTATAAATCAAAATAATATTTTCTGTCAAACAGATCTCTCATTTGTGGAAACATAACTAAATGGGCTATAAGCCCATAATGCAGCCCATTGGCTTTCTTATATTTTGTTCTTGTGATGGCTCATACTGTGCCAAAACTGGAAATACAGTGAGACAGAATGATCAGTAGGACTCAAAACATTTCATAGCAAGTAAAGTCATAAACATCACAATTTATACCAAATTGTTTAACCACACTTTGGTTTTGCCTTCAGTTTAATAAGCAATACCATGTGCATGTAAGGTCTACATAAACAAATGTAAACAATCTATGTTTAAGGCATAAGTCCTAAATATGTAATACTCGGTAGCAATAATTAAACAGGGATAGAATATTCACATAGCAGGCAGCCAACAGATTTATTTTCCACTGAAAATAATTAACTTTGTATAAACTTGGTGACTAATACTGTGCTGCTTGCTATTTTGTATTTTGGCGGTGTATTGTTTGTCTGCATAATAAAATCGCATTTGCAAATATTTTTCTGACATGGCTTTAACAAAAGCTACCATAAGAGGCAGACATGGTCATATAATTAACATTATAATTTTATTTGTATTTGAGTAATGACTGAGAAAATGCTATTAAAAATTATATTACAAAGCATGAAGTTGACTTGGTTAACTTCTGCTGTATATCAACCAGTAGTAAATAATAGTAATAAACAATATTAAGTGCATTTTTATAATATGCCACTGCATTCTTCCCACAAATCATCTAGGCACAGGTAAGAAAAAGCTTTCAAATACTCCTAGGTTTTAATCTAATACATGTTAAATGTGGGATATGAATGTCATAAATAAATACATAAATAAAATAGATAGAAACTCTGAATGTTAAGCACCTGATTTTCCTAACATGATGTCTGTTTTAGTGGCCCATTACCAGAAGAACAAAATCTCTGCACGAAAATAACATGTAATAGGGTGTACCTGTAACAAGCCCCTCCAACTGACCATTGATTTATAACAAATTACTACTCTACCTCTGAAAAGTTATCCCATTTTTATGCTTCCTCTGCGTACATTCGTATGCTGCACAAGCCGGCATGTTTGAAAATATAAGTGAGATGATTAAATAAAAATGCTACCAACAATAAAGAATGACAACGTAGATGCAACAGCTCATAGGTTTGCTTGCTTTGTTTTGAGTATACGAGGATGACAGCTGCGTAGGGCAGGGAAAACTCAGACTGACCCAATTGGTTTCAGCGTTTTTATATCACTTCATCTCCAGTCTATTAATCCTCCTTGGATTCAAGGTGGCTGAAGGAAACAGGAGACAGGTTGTTCCTATCTAGTCCATTATACAGTACTACTACTTATCATTTCTAAAGCGCTACTAGACGTACGCAGCGCTGTACACTTGAACATGAAGAGACAGTCCCTGCTATCTGGCTATCTAGTCCATTATACTGGCTGAAGCCAGTAGCTTAAACTTGCTGGCAGTAGGCGGATCTTTAGTTCACCCAAATTTCCCAAAATGATAGCAAACGCTGTTGAAAACAATAGCAAAAGATTATTAAAAATAAAGACGTGGTCAATCTCTAAAACGTCTAAAGCTGTTCCAGTTGGATAGGCAGTGCCTTAAAAGGTGGAGGACAAAAGATTTTGATTTGTTTGGGGTTTTTTTTTTTTACTTATTTGACAGCTTTTTAATTTATTTGAAAGTGTCCCAAATAAATAGCATGAAATTAAAAAAATATATTATAGCTGGTAGAAACAGCAATTATAACCTCTGTATTTTGTGCTCATTTTTCTACACTGTTCTGTACAATACAGATTGCGATAATATTTCAGTGAGGATATTCTGTTTCTTGATGGGTTCATCTTAACTGTTGTTGTAATCTGCCTTGGGAAGCCTGGAGGGGCATTTTCAAAAGGGACGTCCAAGTTTTGGACATCCTCGCAAAACGTCCCGATCTAGGGGCAGGGAAACCCGTATTTTCAAAACAAGATGGATGTTCATATTTCGTTTCGAAAATACCGTCAGGGACGTCCAAATCCTTAAATTTGGTCGTCTCTAGACATGGACGTTTCTGATTTTTGGCGATTTTTGAAACCAAGGACGTCCATCTCAGAAATGACCAAATGCAAGCCATTTGGTCATGGCAGGAGCCAGCATTTCTAGTGAACTGGTCCCCCTGACATGCCAGGACACCAACCGGGCACCCTAGGGGGCACTGCAGTGGACTTCATAAAATGCTCCCAGGAGCATAGCTCCCCTTACCTTGTGTGCTGAGCCCCCAAACTCCCCCAAAACCCACTACCCACAACTGTACACCACTACCATAACCCTTATGGGTGAAGAGGGGCACCTATATATGGGTACAGTGGGTTTGTGGTGGGTTTTGGAGAGCTCGCTGTTTCCTCCACAAATGTAACAGGGGGGTATGGGTCTGGGTCCACTTGTCTGAAGTGCACTACAGTACCTACTAAAACTGCTCCTGGGACCTGCATGTGCTGTCAAGGACCTGAATATGACATCTGAGGCTGACATAGATGCTGGCACGAAATATTTTTAAAGATGTTTTTTGAGGGTGGGAGGGGGTTAGTGACCACTGGGGGAGTAACGGGAGATCATCCCCGATTCTCTTCGGTGGTCATCTGGTCATTTCAGGCACCTTTTTGTGCCTTATTCGTAAAAAAACCACATCTGGGTAAAAACATCCAAGTGTTCGTAAGGGACGTCCTTGCTTTTTTCGATTATGGGTCAAAGACGTCCAAGTGTTAGGCACGCCCAAGTCCCGCCTTTGCTACGCCTCTGACACGTCCCCTTGAAATTTGGATGTCCTTGCGACGGACTGCAGTTGGAGACGTCCAAAATCGGGTTTTGATCATACTGATTTGGATGTTTCTGGAAGAAGGACATCCATCTTCCGATTTATGTCAAAAGATGGACGTCCTTCTCTTTCGAAAATGAGCCTGATAAGGTTGCATGTTCTACTGTTTCTCCCAGCTTCATCTCCACTATTCTGTAAGACCTTTAAGGGCAGCCTGATTTTAACCCAGATTCTGTGTATTTTGCAGGCAATCTGAAATTTTGCAGGACTTCCCAGACTGAGTTTTTCCCCTAGCTCTGATTAGGGGGAACTGAGGATTAGCTATTGTTTCCCTTTTTCCAAAAATGAGGGAATGATGGGAGGGGGACTTTGCTATTTGTGGTAGTTACAAGATTATGGTGAGTTTCTTCAGGACATCAAACTGGAATGCAGGGTCCCTGCGGCCTTTTCATATATGAATGATCTTTGTCTCTGGTGTTCTGGTCTCTGGGAGGGTCCCTGTTACTTTAGAGAGATCCAAATGTTGTCAAAGTTATTATGATTCAGGAGTGAACAGCACTGCAAGGTTTGCCTCTGCTTTATAAGGGTCTTTGGGGGTACATAAGTATTTCCACACTGGGACAGACCAAAGGTCCATCAAGCCCAGCATCCTGTTTCCAACAGTGGTCAATCCAGGTCACAAATACCTGGCAAGATCCCAAAAAAGTTCAATACATTCTATGCTGCTTATCCCAGAAATAGCAGTGGATTTTCCCCAAGTCAATTTAATAAAGGTCTATGGACTTTTCCTTTAGGAAGCCGTCCAGACCATTTTAAAAAATCGCTAAGCTAACCACCTTTACCACATTCTCTGGCAACGAATTCGAGTTTAATTACACGTTGAGTGAAGAAAACTTTTCTCCGATTCGTATTAAATTTACTACTTTGTAGATTCATTGCATGCCCCCTAGTCCTAGTAAAGAGTAAACAAACAATTCACATCTACTCCACTCTTTATTTTATAGACCTCTCTCATATCTCCCCTCAGCTATCTCTTCTCCAAGCTGAAGAGCCCTAGACACTTCAGTCTTTCCTCATAGGGAAGTTGACCCATCCCCTTTATTTATTTTATTACATTTGTACCCCATACTTTCCCACTCATGGCAGGCTCAATGCAGCTTACATGGGACAATGGAGGGTTAATTGACTTGCCCAGAGTTACAAGGAGCTGCCTGTGCCTGAAGTGGGAATCGAAGTCAGTTCCTCAAGACCAAAGTCCACCACCCTAACCACTAGGCCACTCCTTTATCAGTTTCATCACCCTTTTCTGTACCTTTTCTAATTCCACTATATCTTTTTTGAGATGCGGTGACCACAATTGAACAAAATATTCGAGTTGCAGTTGCACCATGGACCGATACAAAGGCATTAACCATTTCTTTTCTAATAATACCTAACATTCTATTTGCTTTCTTAGCTGCCGCAGCACACTGAGCAGAGGATTTCAAAGTATCATCAACAACGACTCTGAGATCCCTTTCTTGGTCGGTGACTCCTAATGTGGAACCTTGCATTACTTAGCTATCGTTTGGATTCCTCTGTCCCACATGTATCACTTTGCACTTGCTCACATTAAACGTCATCTGCCATTTAGACACCCAGTCTCCCAGTCTTGTAAGTTCCTCTTGTAATGGGACTGTAGATTGTAGGTGTGTTTTTGGAGCTGGATGGAAGGTGATATCTCTTGGATGTTAACGGGTCCCGATGGTTATTTTTGTCACCTTAGGCCTTTTGGGCTGGTGGAGAGGATTAGAAGTACCCCTTTTTCATAGGTGGCTGGTGTTTCAGCACCTCAGTCAGCTACCCTTTCGGGGGCGATTGTTATTTTCCGACTGCTTGTCCTCGGAGAATAACAATACTCGCATGTGGTTGATGTCATCCATGTCACCCGGTGCAGAATGCTATAATAGCATATATAACTTTAAGAGCCATGTGCTAGCAATCCCACTGTGCATGTGCGAGTGCCTTCCTGCCCACCCGCCAGAGCGCGGGACTTATCCACTGTGAGGAGAGAATCACAGTTCCTCAAAGTGTCTGGTGTGTGACCAATGTTTTGAGCTATTTCTGTGCCTTCCTTGCAGGATTTTTATCCTGCTGCTTTTTCTTTTTCCCTTCGGATATTTTTCCTTCCTCCCTTTAGTGTTTTTAGTTAGGTTTTTCCCCACTTGTAGGTTTCCTTAATTGTTTTCGCGCTTTTTAGACACTTTTAGGCCTGAGGTTCGGTCGGGAGTTTTTCCCTGTCTTTTTCTTGCCCCTTTTTGAAGTCACCATTGCAGTGGCGTAGCTAGGGTAGTTGACACCCGGGGCCAGTCATTTTTTAACACCCCCCCCCCCCCGAAATCCAGTACTAAGCATACCGAGAATGCAAAACACTCAGGACCTATAGAGCAATTCTACCATACCATAAGCAGTAATTTGTATGAGTCACACAAGGAAAAGGAAAGCATCTTAAACGCTACAGTGAGCACTAGAACATCAATTCACCTATTGTAAAACGAAAACAGACAGATTAGTACAGATCGTCGATTCTGCACAGTCAATGCCAACCGAAAGCCATGTCTTTTTCACAAATACAGATACACCCTAATCCACTATAGAATAAGTAATCATAAACTTTCTATTTAGACAAAAATTAAACTGAACCCCCGATGCCAGACTCTGCATACAATGCAACACCACAGAAACAGAAAATGTCCCCTAGTACTGTGCAAAATATAAAGACAGCAGATGTAAATTTGAAAAAACTAACAAATACCAATCACCACTTTACAAATTAACAAATAGAAATAAAACAAATATCATTTTATTGGACTAATACATTTAGCTTTCAGAGGCCAAAACCTCCTTCCTCAGGTCAATTCAGTATAGTACTGTTACAGTGTCCTATCCTGACCTGAGGAAGGGGGTTTTGTTCTCCGAAAGTAAAATGTATTAAAATTAGTCCAATAAAAAGATTACCTTATTTACATGTTCTATTATAAACATTTATTAACACAGCTACAATACTACTTTATCCTAAAGCAAAAAAATAAAAATATATATTTACAGTTTGTTTTCTCTGGTTTCTGCTTTCCTCATCTTTTCACTGTCTTCCTTCTATCCAGCATCTGCCTTCGCTCTCTCTCTGCCATCCAGTGTCTGCCCTCTCTCTCTCTGCCCCTTCCATCCACTGTCTGCCCTCTCTCCCTTCCATCCACTTCTGCCCTTCCTTGCACCATCTGCCCCAGTCTGCCATCTCTCTCTCCCCCTTCCATCAACATCTGCCCTCTATCTCTGCCCCTTCCATCCACCATTTGCCCCAGTCTGCCCTCTTTCTCTCTCCCCTTCCACCCACCATCTGCCCTTTCTCTCTGCCCCTTCAATCCGTCTGCCCTCCATCCAGGGTCTGCCCTCCCTCACGCTCCCCCCTTCTATCCCCTCTCTCTCTGCCCCCTCTTTTCAGCTCCCAGTTCCATCCCCCTTATTCCACCTGCCCCTAGTTCCAGCCCCAGCCCACATCTCCCACCTGCCCCCCTTTTCAGCCCCACTATCCCACCAGTCCCCAGCCCTTTTCTCCCATCAATCCTGAGCTTCAGCCCCCAGCCACTTCTCCCTGTCCTCTTTTCAGCCCCTAGTTTCAACCCCAGCCCTTTTCTCTCACCAGTCCCGAGCTTCAGCCCCAGCCAGTTCTCCCTGTCCCCTTTAAAGCCCCTAGTCCCCACAGTTTCAGCCCCCTTCATCCACCACATGCCTTGCATCCCCCCTTTTCAGCCCCTGACCCATTCTCCCACCTGCCCCAGGCATGGACCCATTTTCCCTCCTGCCCCCTTGTCAGACCCCAGTTCCAGCTTCAGACCCCTTCTCCCATCTGAGCACTCCCCTCCCCCTCTCCCCTCTCTGAGCACCCATCTGAGCTCCCCCACCCTCCCTAATCCCCTTTAAGCACCCCTCTGAGCTTCCCCACCCTTCCCCAATCCCCTTCTCCCCTCTCTGAGCTCCCCACCCTCCCTAATCCCCTTTAAGCACCCCTCTGAGCTCCCCCACCCTTCCCCAATCCCCTTCTCCCCTCTCTGAGCTCCCCACCCTCCCTAATCCCCTTTAAGCACCCCTCTGAGCTGAGATCCATTCTCCTGCTGCTGCTCCTACCCTGTCCTGCCTTAAAAAAAAATTTTCGACGCGCCGGAGAGTGGCAGGCAGCACGCCTCGCGTCTGCCCTGCTAGTAAAGAAGATCTCGTCGATGTCGTCGTCCTTCCCACACTGAGTCCCGCCCACCCTCGCGGTAATAGGAAGTTGCCTCAGAAGGGTGCGGGACTCAATGTGGGAAGGGCGACGACGTCAGCAAGATCTTCTTTACTAGCAGGGCAGACGCGAGGCGCGCTGCCTGCCACTCTCCAGTGCTTCGAAAATTTTTTTTTTAAGGCGGAGCAGCGGGAGCGCAGCACCCCCCCCCCCCCCGCCACCCGATGACACCCGGGGCAGACCGCCCCCACCGACCCGGCCTTGCTACGCCACTGCACCATTGAGTCATTTGATTTGGCCATGGCTGTTTTTCCTTCCATGTCATTGAAGGTTCCCAGTGGCTTCAAGCACTGTGCCCGGTGCAATTGGACCATCTCTGGCAAAGTCACCCATTCCATTCTTGGTGACTTCAGTGTCTGGGTCCAGAACATTCCCCTGCCAGCTGTATTTTTTGCCTGTGTATGCAGAAAAGAACCCAGCTGTCCAGAAAGGTTCAAAGAGACAAAACCTTTGGACCTGGAAATGTTAGTGAAGTATATGGGGGAGGCTCAGCCTCTCCATTTTCCTGAGCTGAGGCAGAAAGGTTCTCAGTAGTCATCAGTGAGTCAAGTTCATTCTAAGTAGGGGGTGGTTTATGGCCCACTCAATAGCTGTGTATATAAAGTAAAAACAGTTGGGTCAAATTTTAGCAACTGCGATCACCATATTTTTTTTTAAACTCCAGCTGCAGCTTAAAAAAAATATATATGTATGTTCAGCTCTGTTGCATATGTAGCCAGCAGTTATGAATATACGTATATGTAATACAATGACCGCCTGTAGCTACACCTTTATGAACAATAGTCAGCAGGACAAAGTTAAACCTCATAGCTATATGCCAGCACTGGCAGTCACTGAAATGCATGTTGTTTCGGAAGAAGGTATTTATGAAGGATATCACCAGAACAGAGAAGTTAAGGCTTCCTGTCAGTGAGGTTGCAATAAAAGCAATAGTAGACCAGGTGGTTTTAAATAAAGAGCAGTCAGATGAAAAAGATTGCAAATTATCACTTTCAAGGTAGTGGCCTTTACAGATGATTTTTGTAATACATAAAGTAACTGCAATGAATCACTTCATCCAATTTTCAGGTTCTGCTCAGGTGATTTGGCAATAAGGGACAGCCACTGCAGTGTGCAACGGAGTCAATATTATTTAGGATATGAATCCCGCAGGATTTAGTGAAATTCTATAAACAGAGTATTGGTCCATTGTTCACTGTGCCTCAGAATTATACTACTCAGATTATACTACTAAAATGACTTTGTACGATGCAATTGGTGTTGGTGTACATAGCCGACTGTGATCTGAAGTTGATGGATAAGGCCTTGAAGCCCTCCCTCTGGCAGGGCAAAAAAGCATGGCTCCCTGTGGAGGTTCTGATACTCAAATACACAAAGGGGATTTAGCCCTTTCAGACCTTCGTTTGTCTAATACAGCCATCTGGCTTTGGCACATAATGGATTGGCTCCAAGGCACCAGTTATTATATACCTCTGGAAGCAGAAAGAGTGATCCTGGATTTATTGCATATGCAATATGTGCTCCATGCCTCAACTGTTCGCCTGTGCGTGGATGGCTGGGCATGTGGTGGTATCATCCATGTGGTATACTTGACGCCATTTAAAGTTTAAGTCTGAGGAGTCAGCCCTGCTGTCTGTTAAGGGAACTGGGGAGTTCATACCTGAGTCACAACGTATGGTGTTTGACTGCTAGATGGTGAGGGGAATTACGTGTCTGGGCAGTGTTTTGGATGAGGCAGGGCTCACATTGGGATCTCTCAGGAGCAGTACAGAATCTCTAATAAAGAATTCTATGCACATCTGCAGACCAGACGTTATGTCTAAGGATTTAATGAAACCAGCCTGTAAGCACAAATGTTAGAAACAATAAGTGATTATTTCTTTCTGGAGGCTAAGGGTAGAACCACAGGTTCTTGGTACTATGTTAATTTCCTGAGGCCAAAACAGCCTTATATAGTAACTTCCAAGGGGTGGCAGACAGATGGGGGTGAGAATTAGGTGTGGAACTGACTTTGCAAACCCTTGAAACTAGATTGAAAGCCATTTCCACTCTGTCAGTGAATGTACTACTCCAGCAGATTCAACATAAGGTCCTGATGTGCCTCCACATCTTACAACATCAGGCTTACTGGGCTGGTTTGGTTCAAACTTTGTATTGTATCACATGTAACAAGGGTGGCTCTGGTACTTAGATATTTGACATCTATAACCAGTGCACACATACCCCAGAATCCAGAGCGGCTTGATTTAGACATCTATCTTGTACATAAGGGAAAGGGGGAAAGGGAATGGGGCTTGATATACCACCTTTCTGTGGTTTTTGTAACTACATTCAAAGCAGTTTACATAGTATATACAGGTACTTATTCATACCTGGGGCAATGGAGGGTTAAGTGACTTGCCCAGAGTCACAAGGAGCTGCAGTGGGAATCAAACCCAGTTCCACAGGATCAGAGTCTGCTGCACTAACCACTAGGCTACTCCTCCACTGGTGAATAAGGACCAGAAGCAGTCTTTTTAGAAAACATAGTAACATAGTAATATAGTAGATGATGGCAGAAAAAGACCTGCACGGTTCATCCAGTCTGCCCAAGAAGATAAATTCATATGTGCTACTTTTTTTTATTTGTACTGTCTTCTTCAGTGCACAGACCGTATAAGTCTGGCCAGTCCTATCCCCGCCTCCCAACCACCAGCTCTGGCACAGACCGTATAAGTCTGCCCAGCACTAACCCCGCCTCCCAACCACCAGCCCCGGCACAGACCGTATAAGTCTGCCCAGCACTAGTCCCGCCTCCCAGCCCCAGCACAGACCGTATATGTCTGCCCACACTAGCCTCGCCTCCCAACCACCAGCTCTGCCACCCATTCTAGGCTAAGCTCCTGAGGATCCCTTTCTTCTGCACAGGATTCCTTATGTTTATCCCACGCATGTTTGAATTCCGTTACCGTTTTCATCTCCACCACCTCCCGCGGGAGGGCATTCCAAGCATCCACCACCCTCTCCGTGAAAAAATACTTCCTGACATTCTTCTTGAGTCTGCCCCCCTTCAATCTCATTTCATGCCCTCTCGTTCTACCGCCTTCCCATCTCCGGAAAAGGTTCGTTTGCGGATTAATACCTTTCAAATATTTGAACGTCTGTATCATATCACCCCTGTTCCTCCTTTCCTCCAGGGTATACATGTTCAGGTCCGCAAGTCTCTCCTCATACGTCTTGTAACGCAAATCCCATACCATCCTCGTAGCTTTTCTTTGCACCGCTTCAATTCTTTTTACATCATTAGCAAGATACGGCCTCCAAAACTGAACACAATACTCCAGGTGAGGCCTCACCAACGACTTATACAGGGGCATCAACACCTCTCTCTATACAGCCTAGTAACCTTCTAGCTACGGCCACCGCCTTGTCACACTGTTTCATCGCCTTCAGATCCTCAGATACTATCACCCCAAGATCCCTCTCCCCATCGGTACCTAGCAGACTCTCACCGCCTAACACATACGCCTCTCTTGGATTTCTACTCCCTAAGTGCATCACTTTGCATTTCTTCGCATTGAATTTTAATTGCCAAACCTTAGACCATTCTTCTAGCTTTTTCAGATCCTTTTTCATGTTTTCCACTCCCTCCGGGGTGTCCACTGTGTTACAAATCTTAGTATCATCCGCAAATAGGCAAACTTTACCTTCTAACCCTTCTGCAATGTCACTCACAAATATATTGAACAGAATCGGCCCCAGCACCGATCCCTGGGGCACTCCGCTACTCACCTTTCCCTCCTCCGAGCGAACTCCATTCACCACCACCATCTGGCGCCTGTCCGTCAACCAGTTCCTAATCCAGTTCACCACTTTGGGTCCTATCTTCAGCCCATCCAGTTTATTTAAGAGCCTCCTGTGGGGAACCGTGTCAAAAGCCTTGCTGAAATCTAAGTAGATTACGTCTATAGCACTTCCACGGTTCAATTCTCCGGTTACCCAATCAAAGAATTCAATGAGATTCGTTTGGCACAATTTCCCTTTGGTAAAACCATGTTGTCTCGGATCTTGCAACTCATTTTCTTCCAGGAAATTCACTATCCTTTCCTTCAGCATCGCTTCCATTACTTTTCCAATAATCGAAGTGAGGCTTACCAGCCTGTAGTTTCCAGCTTCTTCCCTATCACCACTTTTGTGAAGAGGGACCACCTCCGCCGTTCTCCAATCCCTCGGAACCTCTCCCATTTCTAAGGATTTATTAAACAAATCTTTAAGAGGACCCGCCAGAACCTCTCTGAGCTCCCTCAATATCCTGGGGTGGATCCCATCCGGTCCCATGGCTTTGTCCACCTTTAGTTTTTCTAGTTGTTGATACACACTCTCTTCCGTGAACGGTGCTATATCTATTCCATTCTCAAATGAACTTTTGCCAGTCCATCGTGGTTGCTCTTGGCAAGGGGATTGTTTGTTAGGCTGCTAGATTCTGGAAGTCACCTCACTGGGAAGCCTTTGTGAGGGTGTGGGGAATATATTTGCCACACAGAGCAAGAAGTAGCATAGTGAATGCATAACTTTTGGAACCAACAGGACAAGTACCCCTCCATATCTATGGACTTCCCTTTGCTGATGTTTGGGGTGGGGGAAGGAAGGGGGGATTTAATATACTTGGTTTTGTTACAATGAGAAAAACATTGAGCCCCTTTTACTAAAGTGCACTAATGGATTTAGTGAGTGCTAAAAATTAGCATGTGCTAAACGCTATGATGCCCATTATATTCCTATGGGAGTCTTAGCATTTAGCGCATGCTAATCATTAGCGCACGCTAAATCTGCCAGCATGCCTTAGTAAAAAGGGCTCTAAGTCCTTTATGATGACATACGTAAGAACCACTACATATCATGCTGTGTCATGTTATGTGAAACATTTAATAAAGAGAGAATTAAAAATGGTGCTTTAAGAATAGCATGTTGAATTTAAAAAAAGAAACCACTAAATAGATAATTAGGGGGTGTGGGAACAACAAATCGCTAGAATAGATCACTGGGTGTCCCCAACTAATATAACTAGACAAGCAGCTATGAGAACTGTATGATTCATGGGAGGAAAAACGGCCTCAAAGAGCTCATGGATAAAAATTATCTATAGAGCTAAACCGGATCAAGTAGATCCTCTTTTCATCATCGGCACGTTGAAAAAACCTTCAAAGATGGAACCATCTTTCTAAACCATGAAACTCTACATGTGGTTACAATAGCAATTGCTGGTGCAAATTACATTAACTCAATCTGTAACTACGTTCTGAGCTGCAAGCTAGATAGTACGTCGAATGTGCTACAGTACACAAAAAACACTTATCTGTATGACTTGTGCCTACAGGCTACTCCTGTGCCTGTGTCCGCTGCACGTATCTGTATGCAACGAGTGCACTATCTGCTGCTGCAGCAGTTCAACTGATCAAGCCCCAAGCACATTCGATGTACTATCTAGCTTGCAGCTCAGAACGTAGTTACAGATTGAGTTAATGTAATTTGCACAAGCAATTGATATTGTAACCACATGTAGAGTTTTGTGGTTTAGACTCCATCTTTGAAGGTTTTTTAACGTGCCGATGATGAAGAGAGGATCTACTTGATCCGGTTTAGCTCTATAGATAATTTTTATCCATGAGCTCTTTGAGGCCGTTTTTCCTTCCATGAATCATACAGTTCTCATAGCTGTTTGTCTAGGAATTTAAAAAAAGAAAAACAACTTGCCAAAGGTAAAACACATGTGTGGTCACTTGCACTTGCCTTTTCTGTTTATAGGGTTTTGCTGAAAAACGATGCATAAAGATTTGAAAATTCTGTTTCTGAGTTTGGTGTAGTGACTCAGTCAGCAAATGTTTTACACTGCTGTGTAGAAGGTCCCTGATTCAATTCACATTTTAGGTTAGAGCTCTTCAGCTTGGAGAAAAGGCGGCTGAGGGGTGATATGATAGAAGTCTATAAGATAATGAGCGGAGTAGAGCAGACAGATGTGGTGTAGCTACGGGGCCAAGTCCCCCCATTTTAGCCCCAGGTCCCCAACCCTGGTGACAGTCAAGTGCCTGTGTTTTGGCACTACTGGCTGCCCTCCCGCTCCCTGCACCACTGTACTTCAATATTCCGGGCAGCCAGCAGCTTCAGTAAAGTAAACATACTGCCTTCATCAGCCCAGAAGCTTTCCTTCTGTTACAATTTCCTGTCTCCCACAGGTGGGATGCTGCAACAGAGGGAGAGCTTCCAGGGCCATTGAAGGCAGTGTGTTTATTGTAGATCCCCTATGGGTGAGGTTTGAAGCGGATGGTAAAAGGATGTAACCACGGTGTAAAGGCCCCACACTCAACACTCACCCATTGGGGAAATACAGAGAAAAAGAAGGAACTTCTGTATTTGGTATAGTGTGCAATTCAAGATGTTAGTAAATGAATTTTCCTTGATGATGGTTCAAATTTTACAAAGTGATGACAATATTGCACACTAGACTTGAAATTAAAATAATTTATTGTGCAAGGTGTTTCTTTTAAAATTCAACAAATAATTGTAATAAAATCATTAATAAAACAGCTGTTCAATTGTATTAAAATATCAAATGTAAAATGCAAATGATTTGTTTTCATTTCAGGACAAACAATAGGCATTTATAACTTGCAACATTTTTTTCTAACTTTCAGAGAATGTGAACACCTTCAATCAATAGTCTCCCATCTACTGACATCCTCCACAAAACAAATCAGATAAGTAGTACAATTGTTTACGTCCTCTATTACTCACAATTTACTTTAACCAGAAAATCTTATTAAAGAAATTGATTCTTTATCTCAATTTTTCTCTTTAAGGATCAAACCTCCTCCACTTGGATATGAACACACTCCTCTACCTCCAGGTAAGTATTTTGAGTCTCTGAACCACTGTGGGTAGTGATGTTTGTACTTAACTGTTTTGTAGACCTTTCTTGTATGGTGATAACTTTGATCTTTTTTTAACGTTGGTGCACTTTCTGGTCCAGTGATGTCCTCTCAGCTGCTATTGTGACCTGTTCTTTAACCAACTAAAAGAGGAAACAAAACCCTTTCTCCCTATTCAGCCGGAATCTTAAGTGAGGATTTATTTATCTCAGTTTTACTATGGCCGTCTAACTTATTTTCAAAAGAAAAATAATTATTTTCCCTTTTCAAGGGGCCTCTCTTATACTTAAACATGCTGTGGTCACTCCTCTCCTTAAGAAGTCTTCACTCAACCCTACTTGTCCCTCTAATTACCGATCCATCTCCCTCCTCCCTTTTCTCTCCAAATTACTTGAGCGTGCTGTTCACCCCCGCTGCCTTGATTTTCTCTCCTCACATGCTATTCTTGACCCACTACAATTTGGTTTTCGCCCTCTCCACTCAACCGAAACTACGCTTACTAAAGTCTCCAATGACCTATTACTGGCTAAATCCAGAGGTCAATATTCCATCCTCATTCTTCTTGATCTTTCCACTGCTTTTGACACTGTCGATCACAGTATACTTTTCAATACCCTGTCCTCACTTGGATTCCAGGGCTCTGTCCTTTCCTGGTTCTCTTCCTACCTCTCCTTCCGCACCTTTAGTGTTCACTCTGGTGGATCCTCTTCTACTTCTATCCCTCTGCCTGTTGGCATACTTCAGGGTTCTGTTCTTGGTCCCCTCCTCTTTTCTATCTACACTTCTTCCCTTGGTTCATTAATCTCATCCCATGGCTTTTCCTACCATCTCTATGCTGATGACTCCCAAATCTACCTTTCTACCCCTGATATCTCACCTTGCATCCAAACCAAAGTTTCAGTGTGCTTGTCTGACATTGCTGTCTGGATGTCTCAACGCCACCTGAAATTAAACATGACCAAAACTAAGCTTCTCATTTTTCCCCCCAAACCCACCTCCCCATTCCCCCCGTTTTCTATTTCTGTTGATGGCTCTCTCATTCTCCCTGTCTCCTCAGCTCAAAACCTTGGGGTCATCTTTGACTCTTCTCTCTCCTTCTCTGCTCATATCCAGCAGATCTCTAAAACCTATCGTTTCTTTCTTTACAACATCCGTAAAATCCGCCCCTTTCTTTCCGAGCACTCTACCAAAACTCTCATCCACACCCTTGTCACCTCTCGTTTAGACTACTGCAATCTGCTTCTTGTTGGCCTCCCACTTAGTCACCTCTTCCCTCTCCAATCGGTTCAAAACTCTGCTGCCCATCTCGTCTTCCGCCAGGGTCGCTTTACTCATACTACCCCTCTCCTCAAGTCGCTTCACTGGCTCCTTATCCGTTTCCGCATCCTGTTCAAACTTCTTCTACTAACCTATAAATGTACTCACTCTGCTCCTCCCCAGTATCTCTCCACACTCGTCCTTCCCTACACCCCTTCCCGTGCACTCCGCTCCATGGATAAATCCTTCTTATCTGTTCCCTTCTCCACTACTGCCAACTCCAGACTTCGCGCCTTCTGTCTCACTTTACCCTAGCCTGGATTAAACTTCCTGAGCCCCTACGTCTTGCCCCATCCTTGACCACCTTTAAATCTAGACTGAAAGCCCACCTCTTTAACATTGCTTTTGACTCGTAACCACTTGTAACCACTCGCCTCCACCTACCCTCCTCTCCTCCTTCCTGTACACATTAATTGATTTGATTTGCTTTGCTTACTTTATTTTTTTGTCTATTAGATTGTAAGCTCTTTGAGCAGGGACTGTCTTTCTTCTAGGTTTGTGCAGCGCTGCGTACGCCTTGTAGCGCTATAGAAATGCTAAGTAGTAGTAGTTATATCCCTGACTGAAGAGGAACACTCTTCGCTTCCTGGCAGGGGTCACTCACACAACCTTACTCAACACTTTACCTCACTCCACTGTCATCCCACATACTTACACTAAAATCTTAATAGTGACAATAATCAGTGGGAATATTGAGTCACAATTCAGCTATGAACCTGTTCCTCTAAGGCAGGCCAGCTGTACCTTGCACCCTTCCCTCACTCAACTCCTTTATCCAAACACAATTTCCCTTTTTCTTAAAATAAAACCAGTATTTAAAATGGTATTATTTTTTCCTGAAGCAGCCTGTTAAACACCCTGTTTAGCACTTTAATACTCCAGCACACACCTCAGCCCCCCATGCTAAACCAGACACACCTCTGCCAATCATCCACTTCCCCTTTACTTCACCACACTCTATTTTATTTCACTGTGCTCACTGATTCAGGCTCAATTTTTCTCTCTCATACAGGGACAACTGTCACACAAGTTTGACTCCTTTAGCTTCTTCAGTTCCTCTGCCACTGTAAGCCACTCGGTTTCCCTAGCAACCAAGCTTCTGCTTAGCCACTTGACCTATTGCCACCAATCAGGCGCTGGCGCACAGACTGTCAGCTACCTTTTACCCCAAAATACCATCTAAAACCCCATAAAAATTCACCCTACATTATCTCAGTGATGCTGCTGGTGGGTCAGGAAATTGAAGAAGGGCAGCAGTGCAGGGAGCCAAAACAGGTGACGTTAAAAAGCTGAAGTCAATGTAAGTCTCCTTTTCCCTCTCCTCCATGCAACTGTCAGTCTTCCCCGTTCACACAAGACAAAGCAAGTAAATCTATGAACCACTCTATCAGTCGTTCGCTGACTACAATTGAATTTGTCATTTATTCCTGCTTCCTAGCGCGCCCAGCTCCTTGACATCAGACACTCTCCCTATGTCATCGGAGCGGCCAGGGAAGTTTAAGTTACCATCCAAAAGCTCCCCTGTGTGTGCTTCATCTGTCTGAACTGTGCTGTGAGTCTCAGATCAGTTTGCTGGACTACAATTGAGTTTGTCATCCATTCCTGCTTCATACCAAGGAACTGAGCGTGGGAGTTTGCTCCCCCCAGCTCCTTGATGTCAGACACTCTCACTATATCATTGGAGCAGTTGTTTATTGTTGGTAAACTTTTTATTTGATCTCACTTATATTTTTAAACATGCCAGCTTGTGCAGCATTGGGATGTACACAGGGAAAGTATTGGTTTCCTCGGTTAGAGTAGTAATTAGTTTTAAACTGTAAATCATTGTGTCATTTGGAGGGCCTGGCTACAGGGACTCCCTGTATTCCTGCAGAGATGGCTCATAACATGATTGATGTCTGTTTTGGTGACCATTTACTAGATTAAAACTTTTCACCTAGTAAAGGACCACCAAAACAGACATCATGTTGTAAGAATCAGGAGCTTAGTAATCAGACCTACTATTTTTAAGTACAATTAAAAACAAAAACATTAATTAGGTTGACATCTGAGAGCATTTAGCATCTTTTTTTTCCTGTGCCTACATCAAAAGAAAAAGATGTCAGTGAGAACTTGCTCGTTTTGTTTTGTGGAATGCAGTGGTATATTATAAAAAATGCCCTTGCTTTCTTTTTAATTACTACTGTTTCACAGACAGGTATTGAATAATGAGAGAAGGGCTTCCTTCATGCATCTGTCCAGATGCGAAACATGAGTTCATGTCGGACTGAGGGGTCTCCGAGATGAATGATCGTTGTTAATCTAAAGATAGAAGATCGAAGAAGATGCTGCATTTGAGCTAAGTGCTAATGTGGATTATAGGAGATGATGAACGGTTAAAGTAAATGATATCGAAAAAGTTAAAAAAGTTTTTAAAAAAAATTGGATCAAATGAGGAATATCTGCCCATCATGAGAAGTGCCTGGCTCACATATAGCCTTAATGATGGTGACAGAGAAATCTGATAGATCCTATACAAGTAATACATACGATATGAGGAGAAGAAATATTGAAATCGATTTGAGAGTTGGGTATAATATTGATGTTGTGGTTTGAAGTTGAGGCATCTGGTAACCCCCCCCCCCCCCACGAAACCCCCCCCCCCCACCAAACCACCAACAACAAAAACACTTCCCTTTTAATCACATCGCTAATGAATATCTTTTTTCTGGCTTTGTCCCCCCTCCACTTTGCTCTAATTAAATATAGTGAAAGTTCCAGCATGATTACATGTTTGCCCTGTTCATCTGTTGCTTTTTTAATTAGCTGCATTAAAAACAGGATATTCTAAGATCTCACTAGGGGATTGTATGCCTTTGAGGCATGTTGATCACTGTCATCACCTCCATCTAGTATCATCTGCTAACCATTCCCATCATTTTTTCAGCATTTACCCTTCCCAGAAAACTAACAGCAGATTAACGGCGTCCCAGACCTATCCTGAGGACCCCACCGGCAATCAGATTTTCAGGGTATCCACAATGGATACACAAATTTATCTTACGCATATTCGTTGTGAATAACCTGATTGGATGTGGGGCTCCCCAGGACAGGTTTGGGAAACCTTACATCTGATAAATACAAGGCATGCTTCATTAGGCTCTGCTAACATTCAGAGAAGAAAATTGAGCTCTGTTTTATACTCACAGGCCAACTGAAATATTAAACGTGAGACCTCTGCAGAGGATATGTGCCACCTGATAGACTCTACCATGGTGAGGGACCTTCCCGGCCTCCCTCCCGCTACCAACTCCACACTACTGCTGCTTCTCCAGACCAGCAGCAGTAAAACAACACACAGCAGTTGTACGGCTGCAGCCTTCAAGCAAGTGCTGTTGGCTTTGCTGGTCCCCTGCTCCAGAATAGGAAATTGACATCAGAGGGGTTGGGGAGGGATTGGTGAGGGGTTGGGGGGTCCATAAGAGCTGACAACATGCTGAATGGAAGGCTGGGGAGAGTAAGAGGGAGATGCTGGATGGAAGGGGAAGGAGGATAAAGTTAGTGAAAGATTGTGGGGAAAAAATGGAACGAGGATAGGAGAGCTGGGGTAAGAGAAAGAGATGGAAAACTGTAAGTAGACATTGAGGGCATTTTCGAAAGAAACGTCTAAGTTGGAATTTGGACATTTTACAAAGACATCCAAATTCAGAAGCGGGGAGAAGGTCATTTTCGAAAAAAGATGGACGTCCATTTTTCATTTCGAAAATACGAAGGACGTCCCACCTTGTTTTTGGTCCATTTTAAAACAAAAAACGTCCAAATGCAAGACATCCAAAATAGAGGAGGAGTGGCTTAATGGTTAGTGCAGCAGGCTTTGATCCTGGTAACATGGGTTCAATTCCCACTGCTGCTCCACAAGACTTTGGGCAAGTCAAATACAGAAAGGGCTTTTTTGGATATGACATCTAAGTTTTTTGTAAATCTCCAAAATCAGAACAGGAAAGGTAATTTCTACAAAAAAAAGTCTCTTTTCCTTTTGAAAGTGCTGTTTGGAAAAATGTTTTCTGATTTGGGGGAGTAAGGAGAGGTGATCCCCAAGTCCTCCAGTGATCATCTGGGGCACCTCTTGTGTGAAGTAGAGGAGCAGCCTAGTGGTTAGTACAGCAGACCTTGATCCTGGGGAAGTGGGTTCAATTCCCACTGCAGCTATTCATTATAAAAACAGGTCTAGCTCAAAACATCTAAGTTTTAGTTTTGGACGTCTGTTTTGTTCCATTATCGTTGGAAGAGACATCCATGTCTTAGGAGTGCCCAAGTCCCGACTTGAATACACCCCTGGCACACCCCCTTCAGATTTGGACGTCCTTCTGACAGACTGCAGTTGAAGACGTCCATCTTTCGTTTCAATAATATGGTCAGGGACGCCCAAATCCTGAAATTTGGTCGTCCTTAGAGATGGTCGTCCCTAGACTTGGTTGTTTCTGATTCTCAGCGATAATCAAAACCAAGGACGTCCATCTAAGAAACAACCAAATGCAAGCCACTTGGTCATGGGAGGAGCCAGCATTTGTAGTGCACTGGTCCCCCTGACATGCCAGGATACCAACCGGGCACCGTAGGGGGCACTGCAGAGAACTTCATAAATTGCTCCCAGGAACATAGCTCCCTTACCTTGTGTGCTGAGCCCCCCAAAACTCCCCTAAAACCCACTACCGACAACTGTACACTACTACCATAGCCCTTACGGGTGAAGGGGGCTCCTAGATGTGGGTACAGTGGGTTTCTGGTGGGATTTGGAGGGCTCGCTCTTTCCTCCACAAACATAACAGGTAGGGGGGGGGATGGACCTGGGTCCGTCTGCCTGAAGTGCAATGCACCCACTAAAACTGCTCCATGGACCTGCATACTGCTGTCATGGACCTGAGTATGACATCTGAGGCTGGCATAACATATTTTTAAAGATGTTTTTGAGGGTGGGAGGGGGTTTGTGACCACTGGGGGAGTAAGGGGGGGTCATCCCCGATTCTCTCCAGTGGTCATCTGGTCAGTTCGGGCAACTTTTTGTGCCTTGGTCGTAAGAAAAACACAACGAGGTATAAAGTCATCCAAGTGTTCATCAGGGACGTCCTTGTTTCTTTTGATTATGGGTCAAGGACGTCCTAGTGTTAGGCACACCAAAGTCCCGCCTTCGCTATGCCTCCGATACGCCCCCTTGAACTTTGGCTGTCCCTGCGACGGAAAGCAGTTAGGGACGTCCAAAATCAGCTTTCGATTATACCGATTTGGACGACCCTGTGAGAAGGACGCCTATCTTCCGATTTATGTCGAAAGATGGGCGTCCTTCTCTTTTGAAAATGAGCCCAATAGTGTATACAGGTACTTATTTGTGCCTAGGACAGTGGAGGTTTAAGTGACTTGCCCAGAGTCACAAGGAGCTGAAGTGAGAATTGAGCCCAGTTCCCCAGGATCAAAGTCTACTGCACTGACCACTCCATTACTTCACTGGCACTGCTAGTGTGGCTTTGTAAACAGAGGGGTTAATAAATAGTTCAGGAATAGAATAACACTTAAACACATCTCAACTCTAATGAATTATTGTGGAAGAGAATGAATTGGAAGCCCACAAGATTTCTTTGTTCATTCTCTGTTTTCTTTTATTTATTTCTTATAACAAATGCTGCCCAATCAGCATTTGTGTTACCATGAATCCTAGACTCATGTTATAACTTTGCATCATTGCAAAGTCATGTAACATTTTTCCCTGAATTAAAGCACCACTAGAGGGTGCACAGAGAAAAGTTAAAAAGACAGCAGGAGCTGGTGTCCCAGTGAGAGACAGAACCTGAAAATCCATCTGTAGCTTTTAGGAAGGCGAGGGGCTGATGCTCAGAACTCCAGCGCTATATGAAACAGAGCCTGAAATACCACTGGACCAGCACACAAAAATAACTTTGGCATTCTCAACCTTAACAGCAATACCAAAACAATCCCAGCAACTTAGTTACATTACTTGTCACCATTCTCAAAGCATATTTCTCAGAAAATATTACTCTATCCCCCCTGTTTACATAGCCGCACTAGTGGCTGCTGTGCAGCATTGCCGACATAGCCCATTCCAAGAGAAAGGACTGTGTTGGCAGTACCACGTGACTTTCAGGCTTATTTTTGAAAGAGAAGGACGTCCATCTTTCAACACAAATCAGAAGATGGGCGTCCTTCTCACAGGGTCGCCCAAATCGGCATAATCGAAAGCCGATTTTGGGCGTCCCCAACTGCTTTCCGTCGCGGGGACGACCAAAGTTCCCGGGGGGGGGGGGGGGGGGGGGGTGTCGGAGGCATAGTGAAGGCGGGACTTGGGCGTGCCTAACACATGGGCGTCCTCGACCCATAATGGGAAAAAAAGGGCGTCCCTGATGAGCATTTGGACGACTTTACCTGGTCCAGTTTTTCTTACGACCAAGGCACAAAAAGTTGCCCAAACTGACCAGATGACCACCAGAGGAAATCGGGGATGACCTCCCCTTACTCCCCCAGTGGTCACTAATCCCCTCTCACCCTCAAAAAAGAACTTAAAAAAATTTTGTGCCAGCCTCAAAAGTCATACTCCGGTCCATCGCAGCAGTATGCAGGTCCCTGGAGCAGTTTTAGTGGGTGCAGTGCACTACAGGCAGGCGAACCCAGGCCCATCCCCCCTACCTGTTATGTTTGTGGAGGAAAGAGCGAGCCCTCCAAAACCCACCAGAAACCCACTGTACCCACATCTAGGTGCTCCCCTTCACCCGTAAGGGCTATGGTAGTGGTGTACAGTTGTGGGTAGTGGGTTTTAGGGGGGGGGGTTGGGGTGCTCAGCACACAAGGTAAGGGAGCTACGTACCTGGGAGCTTTTTCTGAAGTCCACTGCAGTGGCCTAGGGTGCCCGGTTGGTGTCCTGGCATGTCAGGGGGACCAGTGCACTACGAATGATGGCTCCTCCCATGACCCTGAGGTGTACATATGAAGATGTTTCAAAGGGTGTTCTGATGAAAGACACATTCAGCAGAGAATTGTTATTAGCGGTTGCATCAGTCTGAAGACATCTGAAAAGGCTCAAGTTCTGAGTATCAATTGATTGTTTTCAATATATCAAAACTATTGGATGGAAATACAGCAGTAATAATACTGTGATTGCAGCATCAACTGTACAATATATGGACATATAAGAAAGAATGCCATTTGGAGCTTATTAAAAGTCTGGACTTATGCTAATACTGAATTAGAGGTGATTTTGGTCACTGGGTTCAGTCTTTATCATTGGTGTATATAATAGTTTGTCTCTGTTAGATGGATATTTCATTGGGGAGTCCTTTGGAGAGTATGTATGATTAGGCATGGCCGCTGAGAGACTGGGCCGGGCCCGGGACAAGGCTGCCCCCGGGTCCCCGGCCCCGCCCCACCCCGGATTGTTGCCACCCCCCCCCTGAGGGGGGCCCGGTGCCACAGTCCCACCCGCCTCCGCCACCGGGCCGGACCCCTTCCACTTCTGCTGGCGGGGGTTCGGGTGGAAGGGGCCCGGTGTTGGTGGTGGGTGGGACTGCGGTGCCGGGCCCCCCTTGGAGGCCCAGGCCCTGGGAATTTTGTGCCCCCTGTCCCCCCCTCTCGGCGGCCCTGTGATTAGGTGTGATAACTTATTTATGTATTAACAAAATTATTTGTGATACTGTGGTGTGAGTTATCTAAGTAAAAATATTAAGAATTAAAATTGTTGAAAAATGTATTAGTCATCCATAGAAATACAGAAATATATGCATATTTTTAGGTGCATATGGGGAACATGAAATTGATAGAGACTTGATGAAATGTTACTATGTTTTGATATTTAGATGGGAATTTAATATTATGTAGGCTGTTTTAATAGATGCAGAAAAGGCTTATGATAGGGTGGATGGGGCGTGGTCTTGCAGAAATTGGGTTTGGATGGTAATTATAGTACATGGGTTAAAAAGTTGTACGAGGCACCTGATGTAAGAGTCAGACTGAATGAAGGGGTTTCTCCTCCTTTTGAATTGGGAAGAGGTACAAAGCAGAGGTGTCCTTTCTCTCCACTTGTTTGCTTTGGCTGTGGAGCCTTTTGAGTAAAAAAGGGTTGTGTTCAGACCTCAAGGGGAGGGGGGTGAGAATAGACCATTGTGAGCATAAGCTTTCATTGTTTGCACATGGTATGTAACATATCCTGTTCTGATGCTCCCAATTCTGGAGCTTGGCTTATGAGGTAGTTTCAGGTTTTAAAGTAAATGCAGATAAGTCAAGGGTATTATTGAATGGCACAATTGAAGAATCTGAAGTTG
The DNA here is from genome assembly GCF_901765095.1 of Microcaecilia unicolor. Classification (NCBI taxonomy): domain Eukaryota; kingdom Metazoa; phylum Chordata; class Amphibia; order Gymnophiona; family Siphonopidae; genus Microcaecilia; species Microcaecilia unicolor. The sequence continues at coordinate 180,938,117 of NC_044036.1, forward strand.
TTAGATTAAAGGAGAAGCTTTCATCTAAATGGACAAAAGGTTTGACATGCTATTTAGGGGTTCAGATTAGTAAGGAGTTTGGCAAATTGTATGAGTATAGTTACAAGATTTTGTTTCAGAGAATAAGAGAAGACTTAGATAAATGACAAAACAGTCCTTTATTATTATCAAAAGTGTGACTTCATAAGTTTCACTAGGATGCTTCACTAGGATGTGGCAGGGGTAAAGAGAATGGAGGTTTAGCTTTACCTAACTTTTATTTAAATTATTTGGCAGTGCAGATTAAGCATTTGGTTGATTGGAAGAATGATTCAGAAAAACAAGTGGTTCAGATAGAGCAAATGATTTTGGGACAAAGGGTTTTAAGAGAAATTCTATGGAGTGATGGGCGAGATGTAAAAATAAAGGGATTCCAAAAAAGAAAATTTGATAAGACGTTGCTGTTACAGCCTGTTAGAGCATGAATTAATAAGTCCTGATAATAATAAGGTGCTTAAAAGGTGGTCAAATAAGGGTTTAGATAGATTTAGTCAATTTAAGGAAGGAGGAAGATTTTATATCTTTCCAAAAATCATAGAAACAATATGGTTTGAGCATGGGGGGTACTTTAGAAATGATGAAAATACAACTAATGATGAAAAGGGTATCCAGCGAGTTCCCACCTAGGGAACGGAGGGGTAGGAGGTTGTGATTAGGGAGGGAGGTTCTTATTGGTCCTATGGCCCCTTTAAGATTAGGCCCAGACATCAGCTCACAAGCAGAGTTATTTACCATGGGAGTCGGTGGTACTGAGATACCATTACTAATCATTTCTATAGCGTTACTAGACGTACGCAGCGCTGTACACTTGGTAGGCCAGGAATGTACTTGTTTTTGCAGGTTTTCTTTACTAGAGGTATGAAAGGGTTTCATCTTCTTCACCCCTCCCCCCAGTCCTACTACCTTGGGAGACATGGAGGCATATTTTCAAAGCACTTAGCCTTCCAAAGTTCCACAGAAACCTATGGAACTTTGGAAGGCTAAGTGCTCCGAAAACATGCCTCATGGTGTTTTAGGGGGCCCATTCAATCCTAGCTACACCACTGTGACAAACAGTAAAACAAACATAAATGGTATGCAACCCAACATACTTAAAAATATGTATATATATATTTATTTGATTTATTTGGGTTGTTGACTTCCTTCCTTATATTCCACATTTAAGCAAAACTGTAATGCCCCATCCCATCCCTACCCAGTCAGGTGCATGAGTCATATGTGCATGCACTGTCCTGTGTATGCAAATGTTTCTCATGCATAAAAGCGTGCTGATAAGGAGGGAAGGCACAAAGACCAGATTGAACTCCACTGGTTTGTTACATTCACATCTTATTTTTTGTCTTCTTTCTTGTACTAAGACTAATTTGAGGTCAAGGTTAAGTATGTTGCTCAAAGTCAGACAATGGGTGGTGGGTGGAAGAACTGAATTGAACTTTCCAGCCTTGTAATCCTGCACTCTACCTACCACATGAATGATCAGTATAAAACAATTCTGCATTGTTCACTTCTGCCCTATGGGTTCCCAGGTACCTTGGCTGTCTCTGGTTCAGATCAATCCTCAGTAGTAAATTTTCTAGTTCCCTCTGCTCACAAAAGTCCCTCTCTTCCCAAACCTAAAGTTCTCTGCAATTTTTGCACTATTCTCCTCTCAGAACAATATCACTTCCATGTGCACTGTTCACACAATTGTGCAGCCTTGATCACAGGAAACAGCTGGAGATTTGTATCTAAGGGCGGGCAGCTCAGCCGAGCACTGAGATCAGGTCTGGCACCCAGCGGTCTGTACCACCTCTTCAGATTTCCTTAGGAGGCAACCGTGCATTGGCTGTACCCAACAAACCCACAGGCTGCCCATGCCATGTCACCTAAGCCAAACAAAACTGCAGTGTGAAGGAAAAATGGAAATTGAAATAAAAAAGTTTGTTGTGGAAAATGTCACTTTTTTTTATTGTTCTCAGTGTTTCCTTAGAAGGATGCTTTTGGTTAAACTGTTGGTGAAAGATAACAGCCCATTACCCCAAAATGTAGTGAACTGTCTATAAAGCACTGCTTTGTTCATCTAAATCTCACTGGACCAGAAATACTTAGAAACATAAGTATCATTTTTTGTTTATGTAATTATTTGTGTAGAAAAAATATTTTGGGGCATTCACGTGTCCTGTAGAGTGGTTCAGAGTTCCTGAATTGTTGAAAATTACTTGTTTGTTTTATTCCTATGAGAAGAATAAAGCTGGCATGAAATCAAACTAAACCAACTTCTCTAGCATCTGTTGAGATTTGATTCTTTTAAATCTGAAAGAATAGCTCTGAGTATAAAAAATGATGCTATTGTCCATTTTAGCTGATACTTGGTGGTAGCAGTAAATTTAAATTCTATTTTGATTCAGAATGAATAAACAATTCTCTATTCCAAAGCTACTGCCTGGAAAAGAAAATAAGATGATACCTTTTTTATTGGACATAACTTAATACATTTCTTGATTAGCTTTCAAAGGTAGCCTTTTTTCATCAGATCAGAAATAAGCAAATGTTGATAGATGACAGTATATATAAGTAAAACATCAAAGCATTTCAGTGCCAGTCTTAACAGGATGAGGGTGGGTTAGGTGAGAGACAGGGAGAGCTTGGTGGATGAGAGACAGGGACATATGCAGGGTGATAAGAGGGTGACAAGCAGTAGAATGTTATGGTTTATAATTGGCTAGAAAACCCAGATCTTTGGTATTCATACAATCGCTGGTACAGTGTTCTGGTTTTGCATTGCCCCACAGAGGTGACATCCTGGTTGGTACTGGCATTTTTCATATGATGTCTATGTAAATTAAATCTCTTCTTTAGCATCTGACTTGTTTCTCCAATGTAGTACCCTTCATTGCATTTTTTACACTGAATGATATATACCACATTGGAAGATGAGCATGTGAAGGATTCCTTTATGTTGAATATGTTTCCTTTGTGAATGACCATGGGGTCCTGTGAAATGTTTTGGCATAGTTTGCAGCTAGATATATTGCAATGATGTGTGCCATTCTCTTCTTTTTGAGTCTGTGTTGGGAGCTTACTTCTCACTAGCTTGTGTTATAAGTTGGGTGGCTGTCAGAAGCGAATATCTCTTTCAGTAATTCATCCTCCTGGAGTAGTGGCTGTAGATCTCTTATGATTTTCATCAGTTTTTCTAGCTCTGGGTTGTATGTCACTATAAGGGGGGGGTTCTGTCTGTGGCTTTCTTTTCTTTGTATTGTAGCAGATTTTCCCTGGGTGTTTTGAGGGAGGCGGCAATATTCTTGGAGATTATTTTGGGGTTGTAGCCTTTCTGTTCGAAGGATGCAGTCAGGGTTTCAAGGTGTCTGTCTCTGTCCCCTGGGTCAGAGCAGAGCTACTGCCCAAAGCAGCATATGCTGCACCATGGCAATCTTGCATGTAGAGGGTGCCAGTGACACATGATGGAACTTTCATTGTTCCTATTTGGCTTTATCCCTGATGCAGAGGAGTGTGGTAGTCGTGTTAGTCCACTCTTAAGGTTATCAATAGAAATCAAACAAAATAAAACATGGCAAAGAAAATAAGATGATACCTTTTTTATTGGACATAACTTAATACATTTCTTGATTAGCTTTCGAAGGTTGCCCTTCTTCGATCTGACGAAGAAGGGCAACCTTCGAAAGCTAATCAAGAAATGTATTAAGTTATGTCCAATAAAAAAGGTACCATCTTATTTTCTTTTCCATGTTTTATTTTGTTTAATCCCTGATGCAGAAACCACAAGCAGCACTGCACGATTAATGAGAGGTAGTCGAGAACATCAGAAATAGGTATGGCATAGGAGTTAGCTCATGCACACACACAAACTTAGATTGTGAGCCCTCCTGGGACAGAGAAATATCCAGTGTACCTGACTGTAACTCACCTTGAGCTACTACTGAAAAAGTTGTGAGCAAAAATCCAAATAAATAAATAAATAAATAAATATGTAGTACATTAAAATAAATGTAAAGCAAGCAATTCGCTGTTTTGCCCCAATGCAGAGATTTTAAAGTGTGAGAAAATTACCACCAGCTCTGAGGTAGTGTAGAAGGGTTGATTCACTCTGATCCCCAGACCCCTGATCACTCCTGCTTCCTGCATTGGCCCCAATCCCTGGAAGTCCAGTGGCTCCTGACCCAACCCACCCCCCCCCCCCCAACATTAAAAACAAATCCAAGTCTAGTGGCGCCCGTTTCTCTCCTTGACCTGACCCCCAGGCCCCCAATGTAAAAAATCAATCCCTAGTGTCTAGTGGCACCCTTTATCCCAATCCCTCCCCCAGGTCCCCTGAACCCCCCAGTGCATACCTTCAAGGGGCAGGAAGATTTTATTTGGGTTGGATTTTATTGGGCTCGTTCGGGGAGAGGAGGGGGCTTTGAGACTGGCAGGCTGGGGTTAGGGGTAGGAAGGGAGAGTTTGGGAGGCCTGGAGAGGGAATGAGGGGTTCTTACAAATTAAGAACTAGTTATTTGGGTCACGGCCGATATTCAGCCGGGCCCAATGTTACTGTCTTATGTGGGCTTCGTCTGAATATCGGCTGGGGTTCACATAGACTCCGGAGCCATCCCCACCAAATTTAGCCTCCAATATTCAGTGCTGGTGCCCGAACATGGCCCAGCATTGAATATCCAGGACTAGTGGAGGAGTGGCCTAGTGGTCAGAGCACCGGTCTTGATATCTAGTTCAAATCCCACTGCTGCTCTTTGTGATCTTGGGCAAATCACTTAACCCTTCATTGCCTCATGTACAAACTTAGATTGTGAGCCCTCCAGGGTCAGGGAAATACTCAGTGTACCTGAATGTAACTCACTCACCTTGAGCTACTACTGAAAAGATGTGAGTAAAATCTAAATAATCTAGCCAGATCAGCATTTTAAAAAACACTGACTGAATATCAGCCAGTAATTTTAAAAACATTTCTCATGAAGGACTTTGTCAAATGCCTTCTGAAAATCCAAATCTACTATATCAACTGGTTCACCATTATCCACTTGTTTGCTTATACTTTAAAAAAATATATAAAGAAAATTGATAAGGTAAGACATCCTTTTGCGAAATCCACACTGATTCATTCCCATTAAGCCCTGTCTATCTATGTGGTCAGTAAGTTTTTTTTTTTAATTATAGCTTCAACCATTTTGCCTGGGACTGACTTCAGACTCACCTGGAGCATCCTGGGAGCCCCTTTTAAAAACTGATGTTACATTGACCACTCTCCAATCCTCAGGTATTATGGCTAGTTTGAATGATAATTTCCAGATTATTAGTAACAGGTTAACAATTTCAGGACTCTGGAGTGAATGTCATCTAGTCTTGGTGATTTGTTGCTCTTGATTTTCTCAGTTTGTTCTATTACATATTTTCGAAACTTATGGTGATATTCGTTAGTTCTTCCAAATCATCACCATCAAAGGGTTCTGGTGCTGGTATGACTGCAGTTTCCTCCTTGGTAGCCTTATCTTCCCTGAAAACTCATTTTACAGCTTGGTCACCCTAAATGAAAACTACAATTATATTTTTCTATGTTGTTGTCTGGCCATTTAATTTTTCTAAATGTGTAGGTCCTACTCTCTTGGTTACTACTTGCCTGTCTTCTTTCAACTCTCTTTCCAGGGTCTCCTGTCATTTTTCTGTCTCTCCTTCTGTCTTTGCACTCCCCCATCTAGTATTGCCCAATCTCTCTCTTTCTGTCACTCCCACCCCCATCTATCGCTTTCCTCCCCATCCAGCATGGCTCTCCCTCTCCCTCCCTATTCTGCATGGCTCCATCTCATCCAGCATCACTGGTGTTTATCTCTCTTCCTCGTCCCTTCCACTAACCCTCTTGCTGCCACCTCCACTGTGTTCACTGTCTTTCCAAATCTGCAGTGGTGGTGGCAAGGGAAGTGATAAAAACAATTGGAAGATGCCTGGGATCATTTTCCTGCACATGCCACAGCTAGCTCTGCTGGTCCCCACCACTCTGACGCAGACATTTACATCACAGGGGGTGGGACTGGAAGATCTAGCAGCAACATGCACAGGTTCTGTGTGTCTTTTCTGTTGTTTGTATTGTTGCCAGCACTGCCACAACATTAAGGCAGCAGGTTGGGCAGAGGTGGCAGCTAGAGGGTGAGTGGGAGAAAGGGAAAGGTCGCAGCCGAGGCTTGCCCTTCCCAAATCTTTTATAGAGAGCATCTACGTTCAACTTGAAGAAGAGATGGCTAAGGGAAGATATGATAGAGATATGTAAAATCCTGAGTGGAGTGGAACAGGTAAACATGAATCAGTTGTTTACTCTTTCAAAAAGTACAAAGGCTAGTAGTGCATTTAAAACAAGTAGGATAACATCTAAAAGAAGATAGCATAGCTGGGTGTAAAAAAAGTTCCTGGAGGAAAAGTCCATAAACTATTGGTCTTACCCAGAATAGAACTTCTTATGTACTGTATTTCTGTCAATAAGGTGCTCACTTCTGGTATAACTTCCATATTGGGCCAATGACAGAACACTCAATACTGGTATTTCTTCCACCCTAGGGTAGTTATGGAGCACTCTTTGTTGGTATTGCTCTGACACAAGGGCGGTAAAAAAGTATGGTTATTCAGCTATCCAGAACTTTATGTGGAAAAAGAAGGAAACAAAAGGCTGACTGCGCTGCGCGTTCATAGGGAGCTAATTACAAGTGTACTTGGCAAAATTCTTGTATGGACAATTGACTGATTCAAGTAGCAATCCATTGCAATCTTAGGCAGAAACTTCCCTTCTCAGTTTACCATCAAGACTAGTAGTTGCAGTTTACTTAAAGGGAAAAAAACAAGATATAGTGCAAGCCCTTACTTGCAGCGGGGTAAAATCTGGGCTAGTTCTGCCTCTCCCTTAGTGCCTGAAGTCATCTGGCAATCCTACCTTTGCTTTCCAACCTACCCAGCTAACCACCTTGAAGTACATTTGCAGATTCAGGTGCAAAAGTCCTTCCTTAGCTCTTCTCGGATGAATCAGTTTAGCTGGGGAGTCTCAAGGGTGAAAGCTGCTGCCAAGGTTAGAAAGTACTGTGTGCATCATCTATTCCATATTGGTACTTCTCAGCAAGCAGGAGCAATGCAATAGAAACCCTCCTAGCCTAGATGTCAAACCATGCAGCTGAGGGAGGGGGCGCTAGTGAGCTCAAGACAATATGGACGCTTAATTCAGTCACTCTCCTCAAGTTTCCAAGAATATCATTATCATCTAGAGATATTCTTCAATTTTTTGGACAATGCTCACTTAATCACTCTTCTAAATATGACTACTATGAAACCTACTAAGCAGGACTCTCGTTTCACTCTCATCGGGAGCTAAATGTAGTAAACAGGACATGCCTTCTTCTGAGAAGTCTTCTGATGGAAAAAACATACTTTCATTATTAGAGGTTATGCTTGATGAAATTCGAGCGCTACAGGACTTTTAAGTGTAAGTACATAAATATTGCCACACTGGGACAGACCAAAGGTCCATCAAGCCCAGTATCCTGTTTCCAATAGTGGTCAATCCAAGTCACAAGTACCTGGCAAGATCCTGAAAAAGTTCAATACATTTTATGCTGCTTATCCCAGAAATAGCAGTGGATTTTCCCCAAGTCAATTTAATAATGGTCTACGGACTTTTCCTTTTGTCTAAGCATTTTGAAGCAACTCGTGAACTCAAAGTTGAAATATCAGCTATCACCACTTCGCTTTCTGCTTTTCAATTGCGTTTAGAATCTCTGGAGCAGTGCACTGATCAGGCGGCACTTGCAAATACTAAGAATAAAGAAGCCTCACTGAAGCGCTTCAAAAAATTGGAGCTGGAAATAGAGGACTTATCATATCATTCATGTTGAAACAATATAAGAATACTTGGTCTACAAGAGGGAATTGAAGGCTCCAAAATCACTGAATTTCTGATGAAATGGGTTCCTGCATTGCTGAATATCACTTTCAATCTGCTACTGGAATTTGAGCGCATGCATCATGCTCTCTCTCATCTGAAGCAAGGCCTATCTTATCCTTGGCCTGTAGTTGCGAAACTACTCAGATTTCAGCATGCACTTCAAATTCCAGTTCTGCGCTTCAGCTAGATCGAAAAAAAATCCTCATAGTCCTGGATCTTGCCAAGTCTGGAAAAGAAAGTCTTTTCTAGACCTTCATGCTCAGCTCAAATCCATCGGAGCTCGTTTTTGGATTACAATATGCCGCACGAATAAGGGATACTAACAACACTACCACTTGTACATTTGAGTCTCTGGAATAATTGGTAATCTATCTCAATCAGCTACAATTAAGTGACATGACGATAATTTACAGGTGACTTTTCCTTAACACTTTTGCATCATTTGTTTTGCAAACTTGTGTTCTTTCTTCAGCCGCCATTCCCTAGCAGCTTATAATAAGTAAGCAAAGATTTTGTTTTAAGAACTATATTGAATTACCTGAAAATTATTGGATGAAAGTTATTATTATGTATTTCAGTCAATGTCTTAATCAAGACATTTGACTTAAGATTAATAAGGAATTGTATATGTATATATATATTTTTTTGCTAATTACTTATCTCTTATGGAGTTGTAATATTATAAATGAATATAAAAAAATAAAAAGAACTATATACCACAATATTTCTAAATTGGTTATTTTTCATATTCTCATTGCATTCTCTACTGCTCAGTCAGTATTCTTATACTATTGTGCTTTTATTATTATTGTAGTTTACTTATTTTTTTTTTTCATTTGATAATACATACTGTTCATAATATCAGGATCTAAATTTCTTTTACTATATCGTTATAAGAAGAATTATCTCTATACTTTAAAGTTTACTTGTTGGGGGTCACTGCATTAGGGGGCCCTTTTACTAAGCCACATAAGCGTCTATGCGTGCCAATTTGGAGTTACCGCCCGGCTACCGGGTGGCTCTTGCAGTAATTTCATTGTTGGCATGCATCTGATACATGCATCTGAAAAATAATTTTTATCTTCTGGCGCACGTCCGCTATGCACACCAAGTGGCATTTGACACGAATAGGTCATTACCACCTGGTTAACGCGCGAGACCTTTCCACTAAGTCAATGACTGGTGGTAAGGTCTCAGACCCAAAATGGTCACGGGCCAATTTTTATTTTGCCGCACATCCATTTTCGGCAAAAATTTTAAAAGGCACTTTTTTGCAGGTGCGCTGAAAAATATATCTGTGCACACCCAAAACACATGCCTGCACTACCACAGCTCATTTTTTCACCGCACCTTAGTAAAGTGACCCCTAGGTGTCTTTGTCTTGACCCTTAACACTATTGTTGCTATTTTCCCGCATTGGCTGAGTTATTTGTTAAGCTCTTTATGCTGCTTCTTTTTTTTTTTTGATGCACTAGACTCTAGAGTACGGCTGTGCTTGTTTGCTTCTTATTGGTTAATATACAAATTGCCTTCTCGTGCATTACGTTTACTGTAATTAGCTCTCATAATTCCTGTTATGGCATCTTCTAAAAATTTAACTGCTGCTATAAATTTGATCAAATGGAATGTTAATGGGTTAAAACATCCTGTTAAAAAGAAAAAAAAGTATTCTCTCATTTGAAAAAATTAAGATCCCGCATAATTTCCTTACAAGAAACACACATACCTAATTTACAAACATATCTCTCCTCTGTTTCTTGGATTTCTCAATCTGTACACTCTCCTTCTTTAGGTAGGAAACACGGAGTAGCTATACTGTTTCACAAAGATCTCCCAGTCACCATAGAAGAGCAATATATAGACACAGAAGGACGCTGGCTTATCCTAAAAGTGCAGCGTCATAACATGTTCCCAGATTTTATACTATAAGTGTTAAAAAGAAATATAGCATTTTATTGCTTGTTATTGCAATTGTCCCTTGTCATCTTGTATTTATACTTTTATATTTATATTTGTTTGGATTTTTATTATTATTTTATCTTTCAATGACTAAGATGTTTTTATGATTGCTTATATTTACATAGACTCCTGAAGACGGCACTTCATGTTCCAAAACAGGGTACCTTGTAGAGTCCTCCCTCAATAAACCTTAAATTTCAAATATTGGACGCCTTCAGTCTGTTCTTTGAAGAACCTGGTTCTGTTCCCACTCCTCTTCTGCTCCTTATCCTAAAAGTGAAAATATTTTCCCAACAACTTATTTTGACCAACATTTATGCTCCAAATGCAGATATGCCTGAGTTTTATTTTTTTTTACAAACTCACTTCAAGCTCATACGTTTAGCACAAGTCCATCAAATGATACCTTTCAACCCTTATGATTCTGGTCTTGTGATACTTGAAACTAAAGAAACCCTTTTTTTTTTTTTTTTTGGAATACCTCAGTTTGGCGGAGTCAGGGGGCTCTCATTGATTGTAGCCTCCACTCTCCAATCGTCACTGGTCTCCTGTTTTTATATCATTCATATATATATATATATATATATATATATATATATATATAGTACTTTTAAATAGTTTCTTTTAACATTCAAATCCTCAATTGTGTGAAACTTTCAAACACAAAAATTGTTTGCAAGTTAGTACTTCAATAGCACTAAAATGATAGCGGGGATGGGACGACTTCCCTATGAAGAAAGACTAAGTAGGCTAGGGCTTTTCAGCTTGGAGAAGAGTCGGCTGAGGGGAGACATGATAGAGGTCTATAAAATAATAAGTGGAGTGGAACAGGTGGATGTGAAGCGTCTGTTCACGCTTTCCAAAAATACTAGGACTAGAGGGCATGCGATGAAACTACAGCGTAGTAAATTTAAAACAAATCGGAGAAAAATTTTCTTCACCCAACGCGTAATTAAACTCTGGAATTTGTTGCCGGAGAACATGGTGAAGGCGGTTAGCTTGGCAGAGTTTAAAAAAGGGTTAGATGGTTTCCTAAAGGACAAGTCCATAAACCACTACTAAATGGACTTAGGAAAAATCCACAATTCCAGGAATAACATGTATAGAATGTTTGTACGTTTGGGAAGCTTGCCAGGTGCCCTTGTTCTGGATTGGCCGCTGTCGTGGACAGGATGCTGGGCTCGATGGACCCTTGCAACAAGCTCATTTTCAAAGCACTTAGCCTCCCAAAGTTCCATAGAAACCTATGGAACTTAGCCTCCCAAAGTGCTTTGAAAATATGCCTCTTGGTGTTTTCCCAGTGTGGCATTACTTATGTACTTATGTACTTAAATAGATCTCTTGTCAAGGGGATATCTTGTCCGACACGACATCATGTTTCGCCGCTTTGCTGCTTCAAGGCTATGTCCCCGTCTCGGTGTGAACAAAGACTATAAAACATATGTAAAAATTCTTGCTAACCAAATCAAAACAAAAATCATTGGAACAATTATATCACCTCACCAAGTTGGTTATATGCCAAGTAGGCTTATTATAGATAATTTTACGTTATTTTTCCATCTCTCTCAATTAGCCAAAACTAAAGAGGATCCATGTTGATTCCCATACCAGTGAGCATGAGGCTGTAGACTCATGAGGTTCCTATGTTTCAGGTGGAGGGAAAAACCCCTTAGGTCTTTTCCTATGGCTTCTGGTGTCAGCTGTTCCTTAGAGAAAGAATGGTTTCTCTTTTGTCCATGCTCCCAAGGAGTTCTTTTTTTCCAGGAGTGCCCATTGTGGTAGGTTTCCTTACCTCTCTTGAATGAGTTTTGAGGGGAGAGAAACCACTCCAGCAGTGGTGATTGTAGAGCCCCGAATATCCTGACTCTGGTGGACACCCAGACACAAAAGATGCAGTTAGGAGCATTGAGATCAGGCCTGAAGTAATGGGATGAGATCAAGCAAACATCTGTAACTGACATTTTTGCCCCACAGGGGCATTTCTTTAGTATCTTGGGGTCATTCTGGATCCGGAACTCTCCTTTGAACAACAGATGGCTACTTAGGTGAAAACCCTTTTTATTTTTCCTGACTTTTCTTTATGCCTTCCTTATTTCTTGTTTAGATTATTGCAATGTTATTTATTTAGGTCTTCCATGCTCGCTCATTCGCCACCTTCAATCTGTTCAAAACATAGCTATAAGAATTTTCTCATATGCCAACAGATTTGATCACATAACTCCCCTGTTCATCCACCAGCATTGGCTGTCCTTTTCTTACTGGGTTCAGAACAAGATACTTGTGTTTGCTCATGAAGGGGCCCTTTTACTAAGCTGTGGTAAAAAGTGGCCTTAATGCACCTTTACACAGGGTTTTCTCATGTGCTAAGGACATTCTTACCACAGCTAGAAAATGGCCAATTTCTTATATTTTCTATTAATGGCTCTGTGCTAATGTTACAACACCAAGTTGAAGAAATTATTAGTTCTACTTATCTTATACTCAATAAACAACTATTTCAATTGTTATAAAAGGAGGAGAAATACCCTCAAATGTCACAACCATGGCATTTCATAAATATATTCATGAAAAAAGGTCTAAAGCTAATCACAGCAAAGAACACCTGTTAAAAAAGAAAGAAAGAAAGAAAGAAAGAAAGAAGAAAGAAAGAAAGAAAGAAAGAAACACATCTCATGTTCACCAAGGAAAATGGCCACCAGGCATGCCGCAGGGCTGAGGAATGTGGAAATTACTGCAAACACTTGGCAGGATCCCTAAGAATTTTCTGGAAACTACCAGAAGACGTGTTCATGTGAGCTACATCAGAATGATATCACCCATACGGGTGACTATGGTGAACAGCTTGTCTTCAATGAAAGAAAAGTCCCAGTGGAAGGGCACTGGAGTGTCAGTGTTTATAATGAAAACAAGGTCTTCAGGTTGTAGAAAGACTTGTACTGAAACACATACCCACAGCATGTGTACCATGATCTTTCCTATATTGGTTTCATTAGGCTTCTCCTGGGTGGCAGCAAGATTCTTTCGCTAGTCAGCAAACATAATCCTGCCATGGTACTGGTCAAAAAAATAAGCAAAGCACATCACCCAAATATATCATTTTTGTGTTTTAATGACACAAATGACGCAATGGTAGGTCTCACAATGCTTTGTAGAATACACAACTCATGCCCATTATCAGTAACCAAATTTTACAGCTGTGGTTTTCTACAAACTAGGGTTAGAAACAATAGGAACGCAGGACACGAGTTCCCAAAGGATTTTTTATTCCATTTATACAGAATGGAAGAACGTCTTGTGAAAATGGGACTCTCTGCTTATGTACAAATATATATTATATTTACAATATGATACATTACATAGACAGGATGCAGGCACATTCATCCAAAAATTATTCACAACTTGTGTCATGTTTGCTTTTCAGTCAAAGGTTTTAAGGACAAAGCCTGAAAGTGGTTATTTTTCACATGTACAGCACAGATATGAAAGAGTATTAAAAATAATGAAAATCAATATCCTCAGTTTTCATATATTCTTTTTTTGGACTCACACACTGTATTGCATGTTAGCATTCTTGGCTGTGATTGAGTTTTAATAAAACTTCTTAAAAAAAAAAAACAGTTCACCAGGCAAAGAGAAATGTCTATACACAAGGTTTCCAAAATATCAAAAACAGGATCAAATATATATTTCATTTACATGGAACTGATGGGAACAATATTGCATGAAATATAAGCTCATGTAACTTTGAAAGCCCATTTTTCTACCAAAAAATATATTTTATCTTAGAGAAATTCTTTTCCCTTTCTCCTATAATCCCTCCTTCTCTTCCAGATACTGAAAGGACTCAGCATATGCAACACTTAGAGGTAGAACAAATGAAGGGTTCGGAGGTGACGTCCCTCCAACTCACTAATGTAGAACAAATATTCAGGATCCCATTTTGAAAATACTGAGATGTGCACTTTATTCTCATGCTGAAAAATGCCAGTTAAAACCATGCACCAAAATGTCTCTTCAATCATGGCAAGAGAGTTGGCCAGCTTTGCCTGGTAAATCCCATTAGTTGCCTAATAATTGTCAAAACTCATACTTTTCAAAACTTTTGAGCTGGTTAATCTAACATGTCCAAATGCTTTCTTCGGTTATCTGACATTATCAATGGAGTATGGAACTCATTTCACATTGCTTGCTAGAACGCCCCATTTTCTGATGCACATATGATTGCTATACACCCAGGCATTAGAGAAGTGTGCATATGACTGGAGAACTCTGTGCAACTGAAATCAATCCTGTATGGACTCTGTCTGATGACATTTCTATTTCTTGGACAAAGCTGCAAACTTACCAAGGATTTAACTGAAAGCTTATTTGAGTGTAGAGAAATCACAGTATTATCTTATGGCCACAGCTGTAAATTACTGACTCTTTGCTCCTGTTGGCTTCTTCTTGGTGGTGTTTCTGCAGAATCAAAGTCTGACAGAGATCTATGTCTGTCTCACTCACTTCTACAAAAAGTAACTGTGGGGCATCATTGGTAGCCAGACACAACACCCAGTAAAAGAATAACTAGTGGTTAGTTTCTATGTATCTGTGACCTGTCTGGGCATTCGGTTACGTTCAGGGTGAAGTTTGCTTTTTCCCTTCTTCCCATTCTCATTGATCAGCGTGTTCTTGCTTTTTGCAGGCTTGTTCTTCTTGCGCTGTTTGTCACTGCACCACACCCGCTCACAGTACTCCTCAACCCGCTGTAGGTTGGCATAGCCAATCAGCTGCATGATGTCTTTAAACCAGGCCTTCTGTCCATGGAGCTGGCGTTGATGGGCTGGCACGATGCACGGCACACGATGCTGCCCACCCTCGTCCTCATTCTCCCTCTGGAACAGATCATCCAACTGCTCGCTTTCCACCACCTCCAGCGTAAACTTTGCAACAGTCTGAGCAAAGCCGTGTTCCAGGGTCTTGCAGTAGTACGTCCCACTGTCCAGGCGGAAGATCTTACGGAAGAGCAGTCCCTGTTCGGTCTTCACAATCCGTTCATCTGTCTTTACCTGCAGTAAACAATGGCATATTCATGAAGTTACACTCACTCATGAGATGTCAGTACATGCACCTACAGGTTTTGACCTCTTGTCCCTAAAAGGGAGGTAATAAATGCATTATACAAAAATATTTTTTCACTTGTTAGACTTGCTCAATAACTTCATATCAGTGAATTAGCAGGAAAGACTGGGGGTGATCAAGGAATATTTCAGCAGTATTTTCTGATGTATTTTCAAAGACAGGAGAGCAAAGGGGAGACAAGACGGCAAAGAGAAATATGTGAAAGAGAGCAAAGGGGGAAGAGACAGGTAGAGTAAGAGATATAAAGATACCTTTGTGGCATGACTGCAGAGGAGGTGAGACTGTTTCGATTAAAAGGAACTTCTGGAATGAGGGAGCATAGGATGAAGATGAAAGAGGACAGACTCAGGAGTACACTTAAGGAAATACTTCTTCACGGTCAGGGTAGTGAATGTGTGGTACAGACTCCTTGTGGAGGAGATGGAGATAAAGGCTGTATCAGAATTCATGAAAGCTTGGGACAAGTACATAGGATCTCTGAGAGAAAGGAATGGATAGTAGATGGCATGGATGGGCAATCTGGATAGACCATATGGTCTTTATCTGCCTTCAATTTACTCTGTATCTATTTTTCTATGAGTTTATCTTGTTGGGTAGTCTGGATGGACTATGCAGGTCTTTATCTGCCATCATCTACTATGTTACTATGAAGAAGAAAGGAAGGGGGAATAAAGAGGTAGAGTAAGATACATGAAGAGAGGAACGGGAAGAAAGAAGTAAAGAGATATGATGAAGAGAGGAAAGGGGGGAAGAAAGAAGTAGAGTAAGGTATGTGAAGAAAGGAAGAGGGAAGAGAAAGGCAGTGTAAAAGGATGAAGAATAGACAGCAAATGGAATGGTGAAGAGAGATGAAAGTGAGAAGAAAGGTTTGCACAATGTTGCAGTACACTTCTTGCAAGGCTCACAATATTTATTGGACAGTGTCTCCTCTCTTTAAATATAATTTGCTAGGTTTTGAGAGTTGATCATTCTGTCCTTCATTCTCAAAAGTGCATATGTGCTCTGTCCTTTTAGGCTATTTAATGACTAATTTCATTTTCTCAGAATGTACTTTTATTCTCTCACTCAAAAAATATTCTTTAGGTATTGTAATTAAAGAATGTGACGGGAGCTTTGGACGCTTTACTAAGTTTTTATGCTCCTCCCAGTGGATAGCAAATATAAGGAGGTCACTGTAGAAAGAACTGAACCATTTTTCTACAGGACTACCCAAGACAGGTTTGGGAACCGCTGTTGTAGAACAAGAGATTGAGGGGGTCTTTTACAAAGACGCGGTAGCATGGGCATCTCTTAACGCTTAGCTCGTGCTTATTTTTAGCGCATGCTAAAAATGCTAGTGCACCTTTGTAAAAGAAGCCCAAAGAGGGTAGACTCAGGAGTAATATTAGAACATTCTTTACTATGTACTGTAGAAGACCCAAATTTGATCCCCAGGCTCAGTGTCTGCACCTTAGACCAGCCAGAGCAGTGTAAGTTGCAGAGGTAGCATCATAGCCGCTGAGAGGGGGGGGCAGGGGGCAAACTTCCCCGGGCCTGGGCCTCCAAGGGGGGCCTAGCGCCGGAGACTCTCTCTCTCCTGCTCCTGAAGGAACCCAAGTGATTACGTCCCAACAGGAGAAGGAGAGAGAAAACTCCAGTGCCACAGACGGGCCCCCCTTGGAGGCGAGGGAGGACCCGGTCCGGAGGAGTACTTCCAGCACTGCTCTTCTATAGAGCTGGCTACTTTTCCTCTCAGGCACACATACGCCCGAGAGGAAAAGCAGCCGCAGGGGCAGGCAATCAGCAGAAGAACAGCACTGGAGGAGCACGTTTTCTGCTGGCGGGGCCTCGGAATCCCTTCTGTGGGGCGGGCAACAGTGATCCGGTGGGGGGAGGGCAGCGGCTCTGCCCCGGGCCCGGGTCAGTCTCTCGGCGGCCATGGGTAGCATATGCAGCATGTAGGGTGGAGGTAGTCTCAGATGTTACTCAGTAGTGGTGCTTAGTGGCTAGATTTAAGGTGCATGAATATTAGGTTCTGGAGGGAGTCAGGTAGTTGCGAATGAAGGGTCATTTACAGTTTACATTTAAAGGAAGGAGTAGCCTAGTGGTTAGTGCAGTGGACTTTGATCCTGGGGAACTAAGTTCAATTCCCACTGCAGCTCCTTGTGACTCTGGGCAAGTCACTTAACCCTCCATTACCCCTGGTACAAAAACAAGTACCTGAATATATGTAAACTGCTTTGAATGTAGTTGCAAAAACCTCAGAAAGGCAGTATATCAAGTCCCATTTCCCTTTCCCACTAGATTCATATGTTGTCCAATGTTAACTCATTGGCCTGGTGTGTGCAAATTTTTTTTGTCGTGTGAGCAACAAGTTTTAAAAACCAACAATGTTTGAGCAACAGTATTAGCAGTGCATTTCTGTATATAGCACAAAAAACATGTTTGTGAGCAACCATATAAAATCTGTGAGCGATGCTCCTAAAATATAAGAGCAATCGCTCATGCGCTCCACTTACATGCTGTCTCTCAATCCAGGCAATTTTGGCTTTATCTAGACACCCAATAGAGCAGTAGGAAACTGCCAGGTCAGCAGAAAAGAAAAAGTCAGCAATTTTTGATGCTTCATCCTGGTTTGGTGCAATTGGGAGCCTCCTTCTATCTTAAGTTCTCTTGTAAATGTGTTGTAAGACATCAACCTGTGAAACATATTGTTTGGGAACCTGCCCATTTGACAACTTTCCTGGCCTCCGGAGTTACCTCAGGAGATATAGTTGGGGGCATATAAAAGAGCTGTTCCTTATCACATGTGCCAGATTTTTCCTTATATTTTTAAATCCTCCAGTTTGCTGATATGTGAACACTAGCTTTCTTACGCCTGTGTTTACTAAGCGGCCCTATGGGCACGTTAGGGTTTTTAACATTCGTAAATGGTTTATGTGCCTGAAACAGTAACGTGCCCATAGAAATGTACAGGCGCGTGAAAAACACTAATGCAGCTTAGTAAACATACCCCTTAATTTGTATTACTTATGTATTTTTCTTCCTACTTTGGATATTATTTTCCTAATATAAAAGCTTTTCTGTATAAGTTTGGTATTGCTTGATTTTATTTGAAATTTGATAAATAAAAAATAAAATAAAATAATTCTTCACAGAACGGGTGGTAGATGCATGGAACAGTCTCCCAGTAAAGGAAAAAGCAGTAATAGAGCTTAGAGAGAATCCTTAATTACAAGTATAGCTGAAGATCAACCATGATTTCTGGCACTGCAAAATACTAGTCAGATTGGCTGTTATCTGCTACCATAAGTTATGAAGCCTTTTCCACACAAACAAGACTTGGAGGAAAGCAGCTTCCACTTGCTATTTTTCTTACCCTCACTGTCCTTAACCCAAATCACAGTTTCTAGTTTGTATGGTATATTCTATGGATGTAGATTACCCAGTCCTACTCCTAATTTACAACATAGACTGATGGTTCATGGCACTGGAGCCATATATGTTCCTGGATAATTATTTATTTCTCCAACTTATACATCTACCTTTCCTCAAAATGCTTAAGGACACATATATAATATCAACAGACCATAGAAAACCTCCCTCTCCCCCCGATATTCAGCTGGCGGCAGTCAGCGTTTTTTTAAAACACTGATCGTTGCCCGCTAAAGTATCCCCCAATATTCAGTCCTGAGACATGTCTGGGCACCAGTAGTGAATATCAGGGGATAAACAGTTCTCACTTGTTTGACTTAGTTTTATTTTTCTTTCCAAAAATCTTTGAAGACCCATTTGTTCAAGACATATTTGCTTGAATAAAGTCTTACATGGTTTACTACTCTATCCCTATGTAATTTTCAGCTTATATTTGTGATCCACTTTGAACCTAACCAGGAGTTGGCAGAATACAAATGCCCTTACATTACAACAAATACAAAACACAAATTTAAACTCATTCAAATATACACAATAGTTAGAATAGGTCTTTAATGGACGTTTTGCAGGGTTTGGTTATTAGAGTTCTGAAGGTCCCCCCCCACCTCCCCGAAGAGATGGATTTATAGGGAACATTCTTAATTTTTTTACCTCAAGTAATACTGGCTTTCACTTTTTGCACTACAGCTCTTGAACTCTGATACACTCACAATGTACTTTTTTACTCAGCACAGATGTATGCACACAGCAACAAATCCCTTACACACAGACACACATCCTCCCACCCTTGTCATTGTGCACCATTTTACACTGACCTGCGGCCTCAAAGGGTTAAGCCCCCATCTCTCAAGCTGTCATAAACCATGCTGAGTGACTAGGAGCTAAGCCTTGCCTGTCAGGGCATGCTCTTAGGAATGTCTGGCCTGATGGCTTCACACAGTGTAGGCACAGAAAGAGGAGGAGTGGAAGTTAGAGAGTGAAAAACCATGAAACAAAGAAAATAATTCAGGAAACTAAGAGATATGAGTGGGGCAGCAAAGAAACAGCGAGGCTGTCTACACTAGATAGTTGCCATCCCTTCATTCACAAAGGACTTATTTAGAGCCCACAAAGTATTTGCTGGGAGAAATTTGCAGATTGCCTACAGTCGTAACTGTCATTTGAAGGAGATTTTATGTCCTGACATGCAGTGCATTGTTCTAGGTTTGCTTCCAGTTGGACAACACACACGCTGTGGTAAATACAAGATCTGTGAAGTAACTTTAGAATTGAAAGATTCTTTCATACATCCTATTACCAAAAAAGCATTCAAGTTGCAACATTCCACCGCCTGTAAAGTATGTTATTTATGTAATCATTTGTCTGTGCCCTAAATTGTATATACTGTAGGGCAAACTACAAGACAACTGAGAACACAATTGGGTGAGCATAAGAGCTGTCTCACCTGTAAAGACTGGAGGAGCCTATGTTTCAGCATTTAACTCAGGGACATTAATTTTTACAGGTTAAATGTGCTGTTTTAGACCATTTCCCTGTTTCAGCTTGCAGCTTTGACGGGGGGGGGGGGGGGGGGGGGGGGTTGATCCTCCTGCGTCGAGAACAAGAATGGTTTTGCCGTTTAAACACAGAAGTACCTAGCCCTCCTGCAGGAGGTGGTGAAGATGAAAACGGTAATGGAATTCAAACATGCGTGGGATAAACACAAAGGAATCCTGTTTAGAAGGAATGGATCTACAGAATCTTAGCGGAGATTGGGCGGTGACACTGGTATTTGGAGAGTAAAACCGGTGCTAGGCAGACTTCTACGGTCTGTGCCCTGATCGTGACTGAATAGATAGGGATGGGCTGGAGTGTAAATTTTAAGGGGCTTCAACATTAGCTTCAGAAATTTTAGTACAGGTACAGTGCTGGGCAGACTTTTACAGTCTGTGCCCTGAGAAAGACAGGGACAAATCAAACTCGGGTATACATATAAAGTATTACATACCATGTCAAATGAGTTTATCTTGTTGGGCAGACTGAATGGACCGTTCAGGTCTTTATCTGCCGTCAGTTACTATGTTACTATGGAGCTCATTTTCAAGAAATTTTACTTAAATATTTTTAAGGGGGATCACTTGTTATTCTAACATATCTGAAGAAAGTTTTTCTGCCTATGAGGTGAACCACCCTGTGGAATCTTTGAGCGAACAGTCATGCCGAAGATGGGGTTCTGAGGCCTTTTCCTTCTTCATGATACTTTCTAAGAAGAGTCCAAAACATAGGAAGAACATAGTTTAGATTTAAGTTTAGCCATTCCTAGTCCACTAATCACAGTCTCTGCAGTGCTTCCTTGGTCTGACCATTCATTAATTCTTTTCAACTACTACACCCTTAATTTTCTCTGATTTGTTTTAAATTTACTACACTGTAGTTTCATCGCATGCCCCCTAGTCCTAGTGTTTTTGGAAAGCGTGAACAGACGCTTCACATCCACCTGTTCCATTCCACTCATTATTTTATATACCTCTATCATGTTTCCCCTCAGCCGTCTCTTCTCCAAGCTGAAAAGCCCTAGCCTCCTCAGTCTTTCTTCATAGGGAAGTCGTCCCATCCCCGCTATCATTTTAGTCGCTCTTCGCTGCACCTTTTCCAATTCTACTATATCTTTCTTGAGATGCGGTGACCAGAAGTGAACACAATACTCAAGGTGCGGTCGCACCATGGAGCGATACAACGGCATTATAACATCCTCACACCTGTTTTCCATACCTTTCCTAATATTACCCCCATTTTTCTAGAGGTAGAAACTTAACAGCCAAAGAACTTTAAAAAGGATAGTAAGAAGGCTCACATCTTGTTATTTTCTGTTCTTTGGTTGCTGGAGAGGAAGCACTGCTACTGACCTGAGTTAAGTGTTAATGAAGGTGTGAAGAAGTAGGTTATTAAGGGTAATCTGATTACTGAGTTAGCTTGAATGGGTCTGTTTAAAGCAGTCCTCTTAGATTCAAAGCTATATAAAGAAGAAAGGTCCCATTTAACTTTCTTTCTGAGAAGTTCTGAGAAAAGAGGACATTTCTCCAAAAGTACAAAGACTAATGTACACTGATATGGAAATACTTTTAAAGCAAATAGGAGGAAATATTTTTTCACTCAATGAATAGTTAAGCTGTAGAACTCTTTGCTGGAGGAGCGGATAGTGTATCTGGGTTTAAAAAAGGTTTAGACAAATTCCTGGTGAAAAGGTCCATAGTTTGCTATTGAGGCATACATGGGAAGCAACTGCTTGCCTTGGGATTTGTAGTATGGAGTGTTGCCACAATTTGGATTTCTGCCAGGTACTTGTGATCTGGCTTGACCACTGTTTGGAAAACAAGATACTGAGCTAGATGGACCATTGGTTTGACCCAGTATGGCTACTCTTATGTTCTTATGTCTGTTACAGTTACACATGTAAGTGCTGTCCGTGCACTCTGTGGTATTCTATAACACTGGCTGGCAACACTCTCATTGCATAATTGCAAGATGGTGTACACATATTTAAGGCATGGGTGGGCAAGCAGTGGCACAGTGGCGTCTCATGGAAAGTACTGCCAACTGCTGGGCCACTGGTGGAGGACCTCTTCTGCTGGTGGGGCTTAGGGCATTACAGCAGAAGGTATCACAATTTTGGGAAGGTCTTAACCCCAAATGAGAGGGCCCAGGTCCACCAGGACCCCTGTGGCTATGTCACTGCTTGAGCATATAAAATGCTGTTTTACATGGTCAAGCCACTGATAAAATTATCTCCAAAGAGATCTTTTTGACAATGGAAAGGAAGAAAATGACCGCAGATTGTAAAGAATCTGCAGCAGCACAAACACACTGATAGGCAATGTGGTCCTTATCTGCTATAATCTTATCTGTATGTATTAGTTCTTCCTGCATACAAATATTTAGTGGAAAGGATGGATTTAGTGACCACGATTAGGCATAAATAGAGAAGACAATATCCTGTAAAGGGAAGCCAGTGGAAACTCAAGTCTCACCTCATCCCTTCGGTCACTATAGGGTCTTTGCACGAACCATTGCACCACCGCCTGGGGAGACTTAGGGATACACTCCAAGAAAGTGCTGTTCTGCTCCATTCCATAAATAATCTTCTCTTCCATATTATCCAACTCGTCCACTAACAAAGAAAGACATACAAGAGACTTAGAGGGCTATTCTATAAAGGGGTGCCTGTAATTAGGCATCACAAAAGCATTTAATTGGAACCTTTTCTTGAAAGGAAAGGAGGCACCTACCTTCCTGTATAGAATACTACATGCATAATTTAGGTGCAACTACTTACACCAGCCATAGAGCTGAAGTAAACTCTCGGACCTTAGATTGCGAACAAATGTGTGTAAATTATAGTATTCTATCATTTATGCATGTAATGATGCTCACCTTCAAAGCATGCGGCATTGCATTTAGGTGTCCTGTCTGAGCACACTACCAGAACCCTTATCCACACTCTTATCACCTCTCGCTTAGACTATTGCAACGTGCTTCTCACAGGTCTTCCACTTAGCCATCTCTCTCCTCTTCAATCCGTTCAAAATTCTGCCGCACGACTTATATTCCGCCAGTGTCGCTATGCTCATATTAGCCCTCTCCTCAAGTCACTTCACTGGCTTCCTATCCGTTTCCGCATACAGTTCAAACTCCTCTTATTGACCTATAAGTGCATTCACTCTGCAGTCCTCAGTACCTCTCCACTCTTATCTCTCCCTACATTCCTCCCCGGCAGTGGCGTAGCTACGTGGGGCCTGGGGGGCCTGGGCCCCCGTAGATTCGGCCCTGGCCCACTGCTGCGACCCTCTTAAACCCCCCTCCCACCACCAACCCTCCCCCGCCGTCGCCGCCCGCCCCGCCGCCGCATGATGTACCTTGTTTGCTGGCGGGGGTCCCCAAACCCCGCCAGCCGAAGAGTCTGCTTCAGTGCTGGAGTTAGTAGACTCCAGTGCCTTCATTCAACGAAGTTCGTGTGAAGAAGATCAGCTGGTATTGACGCCTTACATCCTGCACTGTGCATGTAGCCCCGTGCAGGACGTAAGGCGTCAAAACCAGCTGATCTTCTTCACACAAACTTCGTTGAATGAAGGCACCAGAGTCTACTAACTCCGGCGCTGAAGCAGACTCTTCGGCTGGCGGGGTTTGGGGACCCCCGCCAGCAAACAAGGTACCTCATGCGGCGGCGGGGCGGGCAGCGACGGTGAGGAGGGTTGGTGGCGGGAGGGGGGTCCAAGAGGGTCGTCGTCGTCAATGTTGGGGGGGGGGGGGGTCCAAAACTGGTGGTAGTAGCGGGCGCACGGGGGGAGGGGGGTCAGCGGCGGGGGGGAGGCAGCCAAACAGTGTCCCCCCACCTCGGGTTCTGGCTCCCCCTCCCGGCGAGGTCTGGCTACGCCCCTGCTCCCTGGGAACTCCGTTCACTGGGTAAATCTCTCTTATCTGCACCCTTCTCCTCCACTGCTAACTCCAGACTCCATTCCTTTTATCTTGCTGCACCATATGCCTGGAATAGACTTCCTGAGCCAGTACGTCAAGCTGCATCTCTGGCCGTCTTCAAATCTAAACTAAAAGCCAACCTTTTTGATGCTGCTTTTAACTCCTAACCCTTATTCACTTGTTCAGAACCCTTATTTTATCATCCTCACTTTAATATTCCCTTATCTCTTGTTTGTCCTGTTTGTCTGTCTTAATTAGATTGTAAGCTCTGTCGAGCAGGGACTGTCTCATCATGTTCAAGTGTACAGTGCTGCGTACATCTAGTAGCACAATAGAATAAGTAGTAGTAGTCTTTGGGATTCCAGAACCTTGATACTCTTTAGGATTCTGCACAGAATCTTGCTACTCTTTGGGATTCTGTATGGAATCTTGCTACTCTTTGGGATTCCGGAATCTTGTTATTCTTTATCTTTATCCCTTATTTGTCCTGTTTGTCTGTCCTAATTAGATTGTAAGCTCTGTCGATCAGAGACTGACTCTTCATGTTCAAGTGTACAGTGCTGCGTACGTCTAGTAGTGCTATAGAATGATAAGTAGTAGTAGTAGAGTACTGCATAGCCGGAATTCTGACATTTACACACACATATGTTGGTATGCACGTTCTTTGTGTCTACATGTTGGCACCTTTCTGGCACCTTTTTTATACAATTACTCCCTTAGTACTAACTCCCTAATTCTATATAGTGTGACAAAAATTAGGTGTCTAAACGTTTGGTGCTTAAACAGAAGTTATGTGCCAAATTGGTAGTAAAATGGCAGATAAGCACCTAAGTGGTTATCTGCCATAATGGGTCAGACCAATGGCTAGATGGACCATTGGTCTGACCCATTATGGCTATTCTTATGTTCTTATGTAAATGTAAGTGGTTGCACCTAAATTTAGGCTCCTAATTGCTGCCTTGTGCTAGTATTTTATAACAAATTAGGTACATAAATTTGCCATTGTAGAATACAAGCTTAAGCTCCTGTCTAGATTTTGGGTGCCTAACTTTTAGCACCCTTTATAGAACTGCCCTTATGAGTCCAGCCAAAATCCCAGGACTCAGTATGGGGAGCTTCAGACCCATGGGAATTGTTGAGATGGGTGTGGTAAACGCTTTCTTTCTGGAGGCCCCACACAGCTTCTGTAGAAACAAAAGAGGTGAGTTTCTTTGTTTAACTGCCAGTTTCCCTCAGAAGTGAAACTCAGGGCCTGTTACCACACAATTACTGCATGGCTGCAACTCTTACGATGTGCTAATTAGCATGCAAGAGCTTGCTGCAGGGGGAAGGAAATGGGTGGAGAATTGGAAGGTAATGGGCAAGACAGACCTTGCACTTAGCCCATGGTAAGTGTACTGTCGCAGCTGCAGACAGCACAGGTGCACTCAAGAGGAGGCAGTATGTTCTGCTCCCATATTCATGGAGGTATGGTGCTTGTTGTTTATATGTGTTCTGTGCTCTTTACGTAAGATAGGACTACAAAGTGATGCAATTGTAGTTCTCTTGTGATAGGCTCTTCCTGAACACCTGTCCTTGTTCCCTATGCCTTGTGGGACTTTTC
This sequence comes from Microcaecilia unicolor, assembly GCF_901765095.1. Taxonomy (NCBI): domain Eukaryota; kingdom Metazoa; phylum Chordata; class Amphibia; order Gymnophiona; family Siphonopidae; genus Microcaecilia; species Microcaecilia unicolor. The sequence goes on from NC_044036.1 coordinate 180,963,616, forward strand.
CTATTAGCTGGCCCTTGTCCCTGTGTATGCTGGGCTGTAGCCCGCCCATTCTCTTTCCACTGAGTGAAAAGAATTTGTCTTCAGCATGCTTTTTATGAACTGTGTCTAACACTGTACCTTGCTGCTTAAGCCTTTCAAAAGCTTTATAACACCATCAAATTTTCATCAGTTTAAAAGTATTTACAGCATCTTTCTCAGCTTGGTGCTGAGATCTCCTGGCTTCCCTTATATGCAGGGTGAGCTGGTAGAGAACAGACTCCCAGTTCTGCAAGGCAGACACTCATGTCCAGCATATCTAACTGTAAATTATTTTCCTTTGTTTGAATTTGCATTAAAGAAGATTTTGGTTCAAGAGTTCTGAGTCTTCACAGTGATGTTCTATACTCTGGTTTAACTGACAGTCTAGCTTAGTATTTGAGACAGCACTTTTGCAAGGACTGTACACAGTAGGTGCATCTGTGCTAATCATGGTACATGTCAACTTCAAACGTGCTTATCTAAGTAAATTAGCTTCACTGAAAATTGCCATTTTGATCGAGGCTAATATATATGCATCGCATGCACTTTTAATGCATGTTGTTTTCTAATAAATTTTTATCTGCACATGGTATGTAATTTCTAAACACATGGGGCCCATTATGCAAAAGAGCAAAAGGAGAAGGTCAAAGTACCAACAATTTAAACAATAAATTTGAAGACCTGGATTGTGTTCTAATGGTATCTTCCAGTATTTTAACTTGCATATGTGGCAGACCCCTGACGCATGGGCTGTGACGCCGAAACATGGCCCGTGTTGGGTCTTTGAATGAAGAACCATTGTCTACTCCAGCCTTGAAGGCCCTTTGTGCTGTTTTCTTCATGGCCCATTATGCAAAAGCACTTATCCATATAGGAGCAGTTGCTATATGGGTCAGCACTGAATTTTAAGTGCCACTATATGGCTAGTGCCGCTGAAAATTCTTAAAGATAGCACTGAGGCAAAGCTAGGCGGTCCGCCTAACTCTACAGTGATAGTCAGCCGTATAGTTAGGCCAACAAAAAGGCTCTCCTAAATTAAACCATGGATAGCAACTGAATATTGACACTCTCCACATATACATAGTAACATAGTAGATGACGGCAGAAAAAGACCTGCACGGTCCATCCAGTCTGCCCAAAAAGATAAACTCATTTGTGCTACTTTTTGAGTATACCCTACTTTGATTTGTACCAGCCCCGCCTCCCACCACCGGCTCTGGCACAGACTGTAGCTCAATGGATAGTGACACCAAATATACATAATGCATTTAAATGCTACAGCCGATGTTTAAAAATAAATGCTGACCACGGCATTTGAATGCAATTTGAATCCACTTTGAAACTCAACATGCTATTTGAAAAGTATGCCTCCTTTAGGGGAGGGTCTCATCACAAGTAATTCAAAGGCAAGAGAAAAGAAGCAAAATGTGTTATTAGTATTAAAGCCCCAGCCTGTTCAGCCAATCAAATTTCTGACAAGCCCTAGCAGGGCCAGTATGGCAACATAGTGTGTGTGTGGGGGGAGGGGGGGTGCAAACAGGGCATCAGCTCTGGGCCCCCAGGCTTCAGGAGCCCCAAGCTTACCTGAAGCTGAAGATAAAGCCTGCTGTGGGTTTTGTAGCCCCTTACTAAATTTCTGCCCTGGGACCCTTCATATTTAACACCAGCCCAGAGCTCTAGTCTCAAAATCTTGCCCACAGAGTAGACAAGCAATTAGACTATCCCAGAACAAGTCAAATCAGGCCCTGGCCTGGAGCAGACAGCCACCATAACTCACTTACCACTCAGGTTTTGATCTAGACACTGGTGTACTGGGTTCCCGTTCCGAATATCCTGTCGGCGAAAGCGACGTTTGCTAGATGACTGGTACCTGGTACATGAGGTACCATCCCAGGCACAGTATGGGTCCCGGGCCAGGCAACACTCAGCACAAGCAGTGCCATAGGTCTCACAATGATGTAGCTTCACTTGTGCCACCCCCACACGGGATCCAATGTAGAGCATTTGCTGGGGAAAAGGAGAACAGTGCAAACGTGAGACACTCAACCAAAGGAAGAGACACCCAGCTATGAGTTCTGCAAGAATGCAGGACTGTGATGTCTACCCTCCTTACCCCCTGGTCTTCATGATATAAAGGACAAGAATGATCTCTTCACTCCCCCTCCCCCCACCCTTCAGCAATAGACATCTCCCCTACTCTGATCTCTTCAGGAAGACAGAAAGCAGGCATGTTCTCCTCCTGATCTTCCTTTCACCCTTGTGTCCTATCCCCTACTACCTCCACTCTCCTCCCCCTCAAGTTCTGTAGAAATACAAGCTATGCTTTTGAGGCTGATTTCTTCTGCTTCCAGAATTTGCTCTAGACACATCTGGAGCTCAGTGATTCCTTCCATTCCATCTACCCTTCAGGAGTCCTATAGGACCATCTGATTTAGAGAGCTGATAGAACCATCTCAGGCCATGAGAACATATGTCACAACATGAGAAACACCCATACAATACAGGCTAAGGAATGGCTTGCAACAGTCACTGCTTGCAGAGAAATATCAGCAGATTGCTTAAGTTGATTGAGAAAGGCAAGCCCTGTTAGGTTAATCTTCATGCAATGCTCACACTCCTCTTGGTAGTGTTGCTAAGCAAAATGAATATTCCTGCACTTTTGGCTTCTCGCTCGCAAAGGCAGTTTGGCATGGGTTAAAGGATGCTTCTAACTCAAGAGTTCGTAACAGAGTCCTTGGGACATACCTAGCTAGTCAGGTTTTCATGATACACACAATGAATATGCATGAGGTAAGTTTGCATGTACTGGCTCCACTGTATGCAAATCTATCTCATGCATATTCATTGTGGGTATCATGAAAACCTGACTAGCTAGGTATGTCCCAAGGACTGGGTTGAGAATCCTTGTTCTAATTTAATGTGCCAGCTCTCTGAGTACAGTGGGTGCTATTGATCAAACTCTTTCACAGTGTGCACAGAAGAGTAATTTGAGTTTCACATACTACAAACCATAATTTTGAAGGGAATAATGAATTTCCCCCCCCCAACAAAAAAAATATATAGCAAAATCATGAGTTATTTCTTCTTCACACATTATTTTAGCACAGTGCAATGTAAATTATAAGGGACTGTTGCCTGAAACCTTCCCCTCCCCTCTACCAATGTATGCACAGTTGATCCAGCCGATATCACATAGAAATCACTGCCTCCTGGTCCTCTCCCTCTAGCATCAGATAGAAAATTCCCACCTTCTCCAAATCTCCATGGTACCTACTGGGAATCTCCCTGGGGACAGGGGGAGGGGGGAGGAGGAATTCTCATATGCTCCTGATAGTAGTCTTGTGGTACTACTGTTAGAGGTAAGCTTGCCAAATAAAGGAATGAGATTACCTCTACAGATCACGTAGTACCATTTTAAATACAGACGTTGCCAGCACAAGGGTGTACGTGGATCACACCTGTCCTTCCCACAAACCACCAAGGAGATCCCCAATAGGTGCTGGGGGGGATATTTCAATAGGGTAAGGGCTTTATATGTGATAATCAGAGGTTGGGAAGTTTTCAGGCACTTACCCTTTTTAAACAGTGCTTATCAACCATTCTGTGGCCAGAACCCCATTACTGTGTCCACAAAAAACACATGATCCCTGCAGTGGAAGGTCCATGATGTCTCTATGGAGGGCCCACCCAGGTCACAATCCCATAGGTGGGTTTTATGACCCCCATCTTGTGTATGAACCAACAATTTGGAAAGATCTGCTTTAAAAGATGGTGAGCTCAATTGATGGTCCACTATCTTTGCACTGGTGTGGCCAGGAACATAATATTTCAGGTGGCGTAACAAACTAAAATTTACCATGTGAGTGACTCATGTAGCAAAATGTGATATTTTACTGTAATGTAGTAATTACCCCTAAATTGTTTTGAGAAGTTGATTCTCGTACAGCATTCACTTTGTGAACATGAACTACTTGTGCTACTGTAATAAATGCTCAAACTCTACTGTGTCTAGGTTTGGGATATACTCACTCGTTTGACGGAGATTTCCATGGCAATGATGGGTGTGGGAGCCTGAGGAAAGGCAAGGCAAAGGTTTTAGACATACTGAAGGCCAATAGCTGGAGAAAACAATATCCTTTGTGGTATCTTTTATTTGAGAAAGATGCACTTTGTACCAGGGGCGTAGCCAGACTTCGGCAGGAGGGGGTCCACAGCCTGAGGTGAGGGGTGCACATTTTAGTCCCCCCGGTGCCAATGACCCCACACCACTTTTGACCCCCCCCCCCCCCGGTGCCGCCGCCACCCCTCCCCCATCCCTTTTGACCTCCCCCTTCCGCCGCCACCATCCCTCCCCCACCAGGTACCTTTGCTGGCGGGGGTCCCTAACCCCCGCCAGCCGAAGTCCCCTTCAGCACCGGTCTCAGAGTCCGGCATGTTCACTGATCTGGATTCTGTTTCTGTGAGTCCTGACGACAGAAACAGAATCCAGATCAGCAATGTGCCGGAGACTGGCGCTGAAGAGGACATCAGCTGGTGGGGGTTGGGGACCCCCGCCAGCAAAGGTACCTGACAGCGGCAACGGGGGAGGGTTGGCGGCAGCGGAAGAGTCGAATGTGGCGGGGAGGATTGGTGGCGGGGGGGGGGGGTGAAAGCAAAAGCAAGGAGGCCAGGGTTAAATCTGCGGGGGCCCATGCCCCCGTGGCTCGACCTAGCTACGCCCCTGCTTTGTACCATTCAGTAGTTCTTACCAACATTGACTACCATAATGCCTTATTCCAGGGGTTGATGTAGCAAGAGTATTGCTGTTTACAAACGATACAAAACGTTGCAGTAAAATTAATCTTAGGAGGATTGAAGTATGACCATATCATTCCTCTACTTATACAGGAACACTGGCTTCCTATACCACCTTGTGTTCAGCATAAACTTCTGACTTTAATCCACAAGATCTTACCATCTGGTCAACCTCTAATCTAAATACTTGCAGCCATATTCCCCTACCCGGGATTTGAGTTCTGCATCCCAAACCTTTTGGTAGTACTGACCCCCTGTTTGGGTCCACTAACCATTTTCAGAAAATCCATGTTTTCTGTTGCTGAACCAGTTCTTTGGAACTCCTTTCCTATTGCTCTGTATCAGCTACTATCCCATTCAGAGTTTAAGGCAGCTTTGAAAACATATTTATTCAGGCAAGCATATGGGATTTTGCTGTGAACTTTTTGGTTCTCTGCTATTTTTCCCCTTGGTCCTTTTCTCACTTTGTCCTGGATTTTTTTGCCAGATCCTGAAGATGTGATTGTGTGCCCAGCCTGTTGCACTGTCTCTCTTTCCTTTTCTTTTTATGATATTGGCGCTCCTTTCCTAGATCTCTCACTAACACTATAATGTTGTACACTGCTATGATGGCACACCCTTAGTGGTATATCAAGAATAAAGCACCTTGACCTTGATCCAGAGACATGTTTTATATGAGCTTTGGAGATGACAAAGGGGACCTAAAAGCTGATGTTTAACTGCTTTGGATACTTTTATTGTGGCTCCAAAGAATGGTAATTACAGTCTTTAAAAACTCCAATCACAGATGTCAGGAAGTATTTTTTCACGGAGAGGGTGGTGGATGCTTGGAATGCCCTCCTGCGGGAGGTGGTGGAGATGAAAACGGTAACGGAATTCAAACATGTGTGGGATGTGCATAAAGGAATCCTGTGCAGTAGGAATGGATCCTCAGAAGCTTAGCCAAAATTGGGTGGCGGAGCAGGTGGGGGAAGAGAGGTTGGTAGTTGGGAGGCGAGGATAATGGAGGGCAGACTTATATGGTCTGTGCCAGAGCCGGAGATGGGAGGCAGGACTGGTGGTTGGGAGGCGGGAAATACTGCTGGGCAGACTTGTACGGTCTGTGCCCTGAAAAAGGCAGGTACAAATCAAGGTAAGGTATACACATATGAGTTTATCTTGTTGGGCAGACTGGATGGACCATGCAGGTCTTTTTCTGCTGCAATCTGTGTGCCTTTGATGAGAACTGCTGGTTGTTTAAGAGTGTTCCTGGTTGCTTATGTTCTCTTTAAGAACAAGTGTTAAATGATTGACTGGATCACTTTGGCCCCCTGATGCAGCACATTGATATGGCGAAATGTGACTCACGTCAGGCTTTGTGCTATCTTGAATCTGCTGGAATAAAGCTCTGCCACATTTAATTTTTAATTTAATTTAATTCTGGCATTTATACTATGCTTAACCATCAAGTTCAAAGCGGAGAACAATATCTCATTATAAGTAGGTACTCTCTCTGTCTCTACAGCAATATTTTTCAACTGGTGTGCCATGGCTGCTCCTTAGGTGTGCTGCGGGAGTCTGGGAATCCCCGTGACACTGCCTAAGTTTTTTTTTTGTTTGCAGCCACATCCTTTTTTCCTCATGCTGCATTTCTATCTCCCTCCTCCCTGAGTGCAAGTCAGCAGCTCTCCTGACACTCCCTCTCCTCCCCCGGGTCCAACCACTGCTCCCTGTTCTTTCGATTCCCGCAGTGCTTCAAACATTTCTCCAAGAACGATGTCCCACCCCTTGCTGATGTAATTCCTGTTTATGCAGGGGTCGGGACGTGCAGAGGAAAGGTTCAAGCACCAGCTACAGACAGCATGTGTTGATAGCTGCTGCAAAGAGAAACGTTTGAAGCGCTGCGGGTATGGAAAGAAGCGGGAGAGGTGTTTGGACCCGCGAGGAGCATCAGGAGAGCTGCTGACTTGCACTCGTTGGGGGGGGGGGGGGGGGAGGAGAGAAAAAAAACAGGTTAGAAGACCAGCGGGGCTAGGCAGGAGAGGGAGAACTGCTGGATTCGGAGGGGAGGGCAGGAGAGATGCTGGACTGGTAGGTGAAGGGGGCAGAGGAAAATCTGGATGTGCAGGGGTGGGGGAGATGATAAACTATGGGGGAGGGGGCTGGGGAGAGGATATTTCAAGCAACCCAGAGGGGTTGTGATTAACTACCAGGGAGTATCTGGGCAGAGAGGGGGAGATGCAAAACTACCCAGGGGGACCAAGAGAGAGAGGGGGAGATGAGATGTCATAGTGGGGAGAGATGTGGGACAGTGTTCTGTGGGAGATGGAGGGAAAAGGGGGGAATTATTTTATTTTCAGTTCAGTGATCGAATTACGTCGGTGTCGAGAATTTGCATGTGTCGTTTTTATTTTGCACTGTACAAGAGGACATGCTTCTTTATTTCTATGTGCTTTGTTTGTGTCTGCATTTTTTTTTTTTTTGCAGTTTTGTATTTTGTATCAGGTGAGAGTCATGTTCTGTACTTGCAGCTGAGCTAAATGATTCTGCTAGCATGTGGTGTCTGTGTAGGAATCTGTAATAGTCCATCTTGTTTCAGTTTCCCAGTAAAAGATATATTGGTGCTGTAATGTATTTCAGTAGTATATTTAAATGAAATAACTACTTCTGAAGGTTACAGGTATGGGTGGTGATGGAATGGATCTTAGCAGGTACAGGCAGGTATGGATTAGATTACAGTGGTGTGTAGGGGTATTTCCCTGTGATCTCACCTGAGCTGGTCTTGGTTCATACAAGACTAATTCATCATAAGACGTCAAGATGGAGTCTATAACCTCTGACCTGAACATCTCTGTGTCAGCAAGATCCAGCTTTTCAGCTTGTGGAAAATTACTGGCAGGCTTGTCTCATCCAAGGACATTCTGTGTATAACCACCCCTTTATCTCCATGAGAAGCTGAGAGGGGAGTGAGACCCATGGCACCAGAAAGTAACCAATTCAGGGTCACAAAACAAAGAACTCTTCTTGCTCAGAGTGAGCTGGACAGGATCAGGATTGGTTCCTGGTGTCACCTGATGGGGAGGTACTAAGAAAGTGGGAAAAGAAGAAAGTCAGGGAGTCGGAAGTTAGGGGGAGACCATCAGAGAGTTTGGACTGACAAGAGAATGGAGAAGACCTGAAAAAAACCCAGCAAGGTTGGAAGGCTCAGTGTGAGCGAGAGACTTTGTGGTTCTAACCTTGTGAGCTGCATATCTGGTGAAAATACCTTTGGGTTTAGCTATACCAGCTCTGAAATTCGGCTCGGAGTGACTGACACCTGCTATCTGCAGAGAGACCCTGCACTACATCTAAGACTGACTCGCTGGGGAGACAGCTAGAGTCTAAGAAGGAATCTGCATCTATCTAATCGAAGAGTCTGCCAGACAGCGTGGTGAGATACAGTAATTTACTTTCTATTGTCTGGAATTAGTGATTAGTGTTTATCTAAGAAAGTTTGATTATGTCATAGCTCCTGGTCAGGAGATTAGCTGCTAACCTTTGTATTTGGCATAAGAACCGTAGTTTAGGTTACAAATCAGGCTTGTGTAATTATCTTGTAGTCCAGGAAGAATAATTTCTTATAGTCTTTATTCAGTAGCAATCTAGTTCTTTTATTATTATCAGCAAGTTATATTTTTGTATTTTGCTAAGCCTTGCTACAGAGAGATTCTATATTTGTACATTTTCTCTATCTATAATAAATCTAATATATATATCAGCTTTGACTTTGGTTTCATTTCTCTATAACGGCAAGTCTGGCTAGGTGCCAGAAGCAAGGTCCTTGTATTCTTTCCCCTAAACAAGAATCCAGAGTATTTGCTTGGGCAGAGTTCTGCATCATAGGGGCCTTGGCATAAATAATCTGTTGGGGAATTGCTTTTCCTATAAGAATTATTTATGATTTAGTCTACCTACAGGTGTGCCTCGACAATGTTTGCACCTTGTAAGTTGCCATGAAATAAAAAAGGTTGAACATTACTGCCCTAGAAGGCTCACAATCTCAGTTTTTTATACCTGAGGCAATGGAGGGTTAAGTGATTTGCCCAGGGTAACAAGGAGACATGTTTTCTGCCTACTATTGAAATAAAGTTCTAACACATTTGAGACGCGTTTTCTGCCTATCTATCTATCTATCCACACACACTCATACTGTATATCTTCGGAAAAATACATTTTGAAAGCGCAAAACCCCTCCGTGAAAAACTACACTGGCTCCCAATCAAAGAATGTATTGCTTTCAAAATCTGCACTCTGGTTCACAAAATTATCTACGGTGAAACTCCAGGATACATGACAAACTTGATCAACCTACCAACTAGAAACACATCCGAATCAACATGAACGTACCTAAATCTGCACTACCCAAGCTGGAAAGGACTCAAATACAAATCAACTTACGCATCCAGTTTCTCCTACATAAGCACACAACTGTGGAACGCATTACCAAAAGCCTTGAAAACTACAAACGACCACCTAAACTTCCGGAAAACACTAAAAACTAACCTGTTTAAAAAGGCATACCCTACTAATCCAACATAAATGCCTGATCTGTGCAACACAACAAAACTAAAGTACGTAATGGACATAACACAACTCTTCCGTTGTACGATTCCATAATGTGGCTGTGCCAAATGAACTTTATTTAACCACAATATCACTTTGTATTTGTTTACACCGGAGTCTGCAAATGCTTCTCCGGTACTATGTAAGCCACATTGAGCCTACAAATAGGTGGGAAAATGTGGGATACAAATGTAACAAATAAATAAATAAAATAAATATCTAGCATGTACTTAATTCAAACATATTGTATGTACACATTGTAACAAGTGTACTGGTATATTTAACTGGGCTTCTGCATTTATGTGCTATTCTAATACAAATTTAGCTGTTTTTTTTTTTACCTTAAAGATCTGCAGCTCCTCCAGTATAACCTCCTCAACCTCTATGAAATTTCCTTTCTGCAGGGATATGGCTTTCAGCAGTAAACCAGTATCTGAGCAAAAACAAGAGAGAGAGGGGAGACTCAGCATTATCCAAACTCTGAAACAGAGGAAGAGAGGTGCCCCATCCTTAACCACTATCTGCTAAACAGACTTATGAGGGCAGAGAAAAAAAAAGGGGGGGAGAAGTGTAAACTTCATTTCATTATAGGTACATGTGGAGAAGGGAAGGTGTTGCAGAAAAAAAAGAAATTAACCTACTCAACAGAGTATAAAAAGAAAGCAATATGAGGGGAAAAGACAAAGATATCTCTCTAACTGTCTGAGATAGACTGTAGGGCCTGTAGGCAATTGCATGTGAGGATTAAACTAGAGGGGAACTATGAGTAAGAGCTGTTAGGAAGTATGGGCCTGATTCACTAAGCTCTTTTTCCCATACACACAAAATGAAAAAAGCGTCAGGGCCCAACTAATTAAGCACTGCTCCCGAATCACATCCAGACTACAGGGGAACTACAGGCAAAAGGGCTGCATGAAGATTGTGTGTCAAAGATGGTTTATAACCATAACAGAGAGGATCTGTGCATCAAAGATGAATTATATAGATTGTGGGTCAAAGATGGATTATAACCAGGCCAGATCTGTGGGTCAAAGATGGATTATAACTAGGCCACAGAGGATCTGTGGGTCAAAGATGAATTATAACCAGGCCAGAGAGGATCAGGTGGGAAAATGTGGGATACAAATCTAGCAAATAAATAAATAACCAGGCCAGAGAGGATCTGTGGGTCAGATCTCATCTATAGACAGAACAAGGTTATATGAAAAAATGTTGTGGAGAGACAGACCAAACTTGACAATTCTTATTTTGCCCTCACATACCAGTTCCAATAAACATGACATCATACTGCCCATCTTCAGCCTCTACACGATCCACCACAATTTGCTTCAGCCCGTAGGGCAAATTGGTTTTCACTAGAACTGGCTGTCCATGCAGCGGGTACACAGATCTATACATCAGAGGATGAGCTCGGGCAAAGTGTAGCACTTCATCAGGGTAGTCCTTGGTGCCCCCATACTGTCGTCTGGGCTGGTTTGTAATTTTGCTGGGACACTGTAGAGAAAAGAGAGATGAACTCGCTCAAATAACTGCATCTAGTCGTTTTCATCAGTGTGTATATGGTGCAATGCAGTGTTCTCTTGCAATATACAAAGACATTGTGCAATCAATAAGGGGAAGGGAATATATGAGATTTTGGATTTAGTTCACACCTCTTCCAATTGTAGTTTAAGGCAAGTAACATTCAGCTACAATCCCCCAAATACTCAGCGCTATTTAACTGTTCAGGAATAGCTCGTGGCCGGTTAAATAGCACTTAACCAGCTATATTATTATCACTCGCTGAATATTTGCGGTCAGCGCTTAGTGGTTAACCAGTTATATCACATGATATAATCAGCTATCAGAGAATCTTCAGTGCATCGCCGGCTAGGTTTGGTGGCCAAATTGGGCCTATCTTTGGTCGCTATAAACTTAACCAGCCAGTGCTGAATACTGGCTTGGGATAAACTGAATATTCAATGCCGGTCACTGGAAATGACCCAGCACTGAATGTCCAGTCTCACTACCGACTGTGGGAGTTAGCCAGGCTGACTCCCACAATCTGGATATTGGCTCCCATAAGTATTTCCCTGTCACCAGATGGCTTACAATCTGGGGGGAGGCAATTCTAAAACTTGCCTCCTTAACATAGATACCACAATGGGTCTCGCTTCCAATTCAATAATGGCACTCAGACGCTCTAAGCCATTATAGAATACTAGGTTTGGTATACTGAAATGTAGGTGCCCAATTATGCCCCGTGAATGGATGGTGTAAGTTGGCATGACTAAGTGTGCCATGCAATGTGCGTAACTGATAGTATTCTATAAGTTGTGGGTTAGGCCCCACAGATGCGCCCGAGTTCTCTCAACCATTTACTGTTGGTACAAATACATTTTCTTTTGCATCCAGTTCAAAAATTTGGGGAGTTGAGGTAGATAGTTATTGACATTCTCTAAGCATGTGACATCACTAGTCCAGAAATCCTTATTTCATGTTGAGGAAGTTGCGAGCAATTTGCAGATATTTTGAATTAAGTGCCTTCAGATTATTGGTTCAAGCAATATTACCATCTAGGCTGGACTACTGTAATGTCGGATACATCTGTTGTACCAAAACTTTGATGAAATGATTACAGTTAGTCCAGAACACAGCCACCAGGTTAATATTTTCAGAAAATATGAATCAGCTTTATTATTATTGCAGACTCCACTGGCTCCCTATATATGCGAGATCAAAATTTAAGCTTTGTGCATTAACATTTAAGATTTTATATGGCGAGGCTACGCTTTATCTTATGGATTGGATTATTTTATTACACATGAAAGCTGGAGCTAAAACCCGAAACCTAATTTTATCTATTAGACGGATTACTAAACAAAGAATGTTTACTTGTTCTCTCTACTATCAAGTTATCTCTGTATGGAATGCGCTACCTTTAGAAAGGCTCTTAAGATGTTTTTATTTACAGAATCTATTTATCTGAGATGACTGTCAACTATGTTAGAGTGTGTTAATCTGCAATGTGATATGGATTGGCTTCTTGTTATTCTTTTTTAGATTGTATTCCACAATGAACTATTTATGATATTTGTGAAATATAAGCAGCGCATAACATAACATAACACTTGGAGACATGCCTATGTGAATACCCCCTTGCAGTTACACACTATTCCCCAAATTTTATTTAGATCGCCCAAAAGGTTAGGTGCACAAATTGGCTGTAAATTGCAGATATGCACGTAAAGTAATCAGCTAAATTGGTGATATCAATAATTGGCCTTAACAAATGCTAATTAGCACTAATTACTCGTCACGCACATTACTGCTCTGTTCCCCTATTCTATAACCTGTTTTCCTATTTCATCTCATGCACAACTCCAAAGGGGGCGTGACCAAGGGAGGGACATGGGCGGGTCCTGGGCACTCCCAGGATGTTGTCTTGGAGCTTGTATTCTGTGAAGGCAGTTCCATGCGGAAAACCTTTATAGAATTTGCACTTAACATGCATCATCCCAGCATCTAACTTTGGGTGTCATTTACTGAATCTACTTCTATAGCATTTAGGTGCTACCTTATAGAATAGCACCTACCTGACATACGTGTGTACAATAACTACACGGTATTGGAATTTCTGACACATGAAAGTGGTGCCTAAGTCTAGGCACTGGTTTATAGAATTACCCTGTAAATTTGTACCTCAGGCAATGGAAGGTTAAGAGGTCACAAAGAGCTGCAGTGGGATTTGAACCCTGACTCTGCTGGTTCTTAGCCCAGTGCCATAACATTTAGGCTACTCCCCCACTTACTCCAATAAGAATGTCACCGAGTAACTATCATAAACTACCTTTGCATTCCTCATGATCTTTCAAGATAAAAGTGATTCCTGAAGCATCCTTATGATAAGAGACACCTCACAAGATCGCTTCCCTACCTCCATCTCTCACAGATGCATACAAATACACTTTTATCCCTTTTAGTTAATGCTAACCTGTTTATTCTAGAAATGGAAGAATTCAATCATGTTTTGTGTTTCCTGAAAGTTCTATAAATAAAAGCAAAATAATACGTTTTAGGTGACACATTCTTATTACACTAAGTTAACACATTTTCCAAAGTTCTCCAGTGGTCCATGATTGCAAGATTCCAGAAGGAAACTTGATGCCAAGCCCCCGGTCAATCACCATACTAAGCACCTTGGAGAGAAGAGTGACCTGGATGTACAGTATAAAGGAGCAGGAGAAAACTGCTGGGTGGTTGAAGAAGCAGGAAGGTAAAATGACTTGGCTGAGATCATGTAGAGAGCCGCCCCTGAAGCAGGGGCGTAGCAATACCTCACGGTGGTAGGGGGCCAGAGCCCGAGGTAGGGGAGGGGCACATTTTAGTCTGCCGCCCCGCCGCCTCACCTCCCCCCCCGCCGCCTCGCCGCTCCCCCCTGCCGCACCCCACAGCAGCAAATGCCTTTGCTTGCAGGGGTCCCCAACCCCCACCAGCTGAAGCCTTCTTCAGCTTTGGTCTCCGGCTCAGTTTCACTTAAAGGAGCGTGCAGGACATGAAGAGGAAGCAAGAGCAGAGCAGGGAACGCGGTAGTGCCAGTGACCAGTGCTGAAGAAGGCTTCAGCTGGTGGGGGTCAGGGATCCCCGCCAGCAAAACCAGGGGCCCGGATGAAATTGGGGGGGGCAGGCCCCCGTGGCCCCACCTAGCTATGCCACTGCCCTGGGGCCAAGTTTGTCATTTGTCTGTTATGGGGTGAATATATAACTGGAAGGTTTGCTAAAATAAACATTTCTTCCATGTAATAAAATGTTCAAGCAGTGAGAATTCATACTCTTACAAGCACCATGCAACCTCCTGCTTCTTTTTGAAAGTACTGCTTCTGTTTGCAGAACACTGTGTCTGGATCCTCTCCCCTTTCCAAAGAGAAAAGCAATGACGGTTCTGCATAAAAGGCAATATCTAACACTTACCACACCAGGCCTGGGGTAGGGCACCTTGCCCTCGTAGGCAGCCCATTGGTGCTCTGGCCCTTCCTTGTGGGCAAAGGGTCCATTGAAGACCTCCCAGATGTCAGCCATGCGGTATACACACACTGCAAAGCCCTGGAATACATTACTGTAAGAAAAGGGTAGGGACAGAGGAAGGCAAGGTGGGAAATTAGGGCATGCAAACACCAGACAACATTATTTCCAACTGCGGTTTCCAGTGGCCCCTTAGTGCGACACCAAGTACAGACTGCTGCTAAACACCAACCATGACTGTCTCCAGGATTTAGGGGTGTTGGTCTCTCACACCCCCATATTTTCATTGTATGGGCAATAAGAAAACATAAAAACCTGCTTTGAATGGAGCAGTTAAATTTCTATTGGAAGAGTTTCAAACTCCTCCTTGTTATTTGATGTTTTTCCTAATTTGCAAAATCTACAGGGGGTTCCTTGGATGCTGGTGGTAAACAAGGTCTCAGCAATTCCACAGTCAGATGGCAAAGAAAGAGAGGAAAGGGAGTGGTGAGTAGTGGAAGAAGATCAGAGGAACATGGTGAGGGAGGGGAGTTACAGAAAGGAGGAGAGAAAGTGGGAAGGACAAAGAAAGGAGTAAATTAGACCAATTCTTTAACAATTCCTGCTATTTACAATGTTTGGGTTCCTTTTGAAGTCCTAAAGTAAATTGGGGTCACAGACTGCAGTTTGATCTTAAGAAGTGGATGTGAGCCAAGTGCTGGAGTAAAGATAAAGGGGCCGATTGATATTCAGCTGGCAGCAGGCAGTGTGGTTAAAACTCACTGCCAGTGCTGAACTTGGAAATTCAATGCCATGCTGGATTCGGCGATCAGTATTGAATTTCTGTTTTCATTTTTGGCCGCTGGAACTTAACTGGTTAAGCCGATGCTCAGCGCTAACTGGTTAAGTTCCTAACGGTTAAAGATAGGATTGCTATTTATGCGGTTCTATTTAACCACTAAACCCAGCGATGAATATCAGTGCTAACCGGCTATATTGTGCGGTATAGCTGGTTAACCGCTTATGCGCTAACCACAAATATTCAGCAGAGATAACCAGTTATCTCCCACTGAATATTCACGGTTAGCTGGTTAAATGCTATTTAAGCAGTCAGCAGCCATTGCTGACCAGTTAAATAGTGCTGAATATTGGGGAGAAAGAGTTCATATGAGACCAGTGAAGGGATTAAACTGGGCAAGAGTTCTCACCTGATAGTGCTAAAAAGGCCATACACCTCGGGATTCGCTTCATCTTTCGTCCTCAGTAAGAAAATATCTTCTATAAAACAAGAGCGAATAAAGGAAAAGTGAGTTCTGCTCCTGCTTCATTCCACCACCCAAACCAAGGTTGATGGAGGCCCTCAGATTTCAATTTCTGGGGGGGGGGGGGGGGGGGGGGGGGGGGTATAAATCATTCTTGCCCTCTTCTCTGCCCCACTAGACAACAAGACTATCCCAGTAAGGCCAAAGGAAAGGAGGAGGGTCGTGGGCTTCGATGGTTGAGGGATATGCCATTTTCAAGGATATCACTCAACGTATGTAACAATAATGTATAATCTACCAAACCAAATGCAGATTACAAATCAAACTGCATTATTAAAGCCTGATTACTCATGCAAAATATGGCTGTAATCCATTTTTTTTGGATCAGCATAAGATAAGAGTTATAATAATTTTTGGATGCTTAGCTTGCCTTTCCAAAAAAATATCCAAGGTGGCCAAATTCAGGCAGACTAAAAGCTTACCCCCCAGGTTCTATATATGGTGCCTAGATTTTCACGCCCAAGATGCGCATGCACATTAATTAACAAGCCCTTAACTACCAATAATTGGGCTCTAACAACCAATTATTGAAGTTAATTGGCACTACTTAGGATTTCCACTCGCATCTGGGTGCACCCTATTCTATAAGGCATGATGCCTAACTCTACTAGCGCATAATTCATAAGGGGGCGTGGCCAAGGGCATTCTGAACAGTTGCAGAATACTGGCTCAGCACCTGCTTAACTTGGGTGCCAGCATTTGCACCAGGTTTCAGCAGGTGTAAGTCTAATGCCTACAGTTGGGTGTGGGAATCGGCACTAAGCACTATTCTATAAAGGGTGCTGTTCTTCCCTCATATTCATGGAGGCAAGGTGCTTGTTGTTTAAATGTGTCCTATGTCTTTAAATTGGATAGGACTACAGATCTGTTTCATTTGTAGTTCTCTGTGATAGACTTTTTCTGAGCACATGTCTGTGTTCCCTGTGTCTTATGGGACTCACCCTAGTGGCTAGCTTGATTCTGGGTGGCTAGCCCATTCTCTCTCCAGTGAGTGAAAGGAATTTATCTATAAATTCATGCTTGTTATGAACTGTATCTTACACTGTACCTTGCTGTTTAAGCCTTTCAAAAGGGAAAGGGAAATGGGACTTGATATACTGCCTTTCTGTGGTATTTTGCAACTACATTCAAAGTGGTTTACATATATACAGGTACTTGTTTTGTACCTGGGGCAATTGAGAGTTAAGTGACTTGCCCACAGTCACAAGGAGCTACAGTGGGAATTGAACCCAGTTCCCCAGGATCAAAGTCCACTGCACTAACCACTAGGCTACTCTTCCACTCCTCAGCTTTGTATCATCATCAAATTTTCATCAGTTTAAAAGAATTCACAGCAGCTACTCTCTCAGCTTGGTGCTGAGATCTCCTGGTTCCCCTGGTTTATAGGGTGAGCTGGTAGAGAACAGACTCCCAGTTCTTTTTTTCCCCCAAGATATTTTATTGGTTTTAACATAATGTAAATAGTACATAACAATAACAAAAATGGTAAAATATGTTAATATAGACTCCCAGTTCTGCATGGCAGAGACTTGTCCAGCACATCTAACTAAGTTATTTCCCTTTGTTTGAATTTGCATTAAAGAAGATTTTGGTTCAATAGTTCTGAGTCTTCACAATGATGTTCTATACTCTGGTTTAACTGACAGTCTAGCTTTGAGACAACACTTTTGCAAGGACTGTACAGGTGCACATGCCCTTTAGTGCTTACTGCTGATTGTTTTTGCTGCCCATTTTTCAGCACCATTTATAGAATTTCCCCATGCAGTTTAAGGTCCCTGTTTACAAAGGCGCATTAGCATTTCTAGTGCATGCTAAAAATTAGCACACGCTAACCATGTAGATGCCCATAATATTTCTATGGGCATCTACACAGTTAGCGCATGCTAAAAACGCTAGCGCGCCTTTGTAAACAGGGCCCTAAGTGGGTACAAGAGGACATAAGAATCATCTTGGGAGGAAGTGGGAATTGAATCCTGGTTTTTCTGTTTTTCAGCCTACTGCTCTAACCATTAGGCTACTCCTTTCTCTCATCTGTGTCTGAGCTTCTTCATATGTCACTCTGGTTCTTTGTGAAAATACTTTCATGAGCACAACAGAAAACTGAGCACCACCCCCCTCATTCTATACTATGTTGCCTATATTTAAGCACCATTTATTATTATGCACTTACATTTATAAATACTACCATACACATGGTTAAGTTTACACTTAGGTGCATAAGAGGCAGCAATGCACCTAGTTATGGGCTAAAATGGATTAGTGTGTAAATACAAGGGGACATTCGGAGAAGAAGGGCATGGACATGCCATAGGCATGGTCAACATTTACACAGATTGCTTAGAGAATACAGCTATAGGCTTTGCATAAATGGGTGTGCCCAGAGGCGTAAGAAGACCTCAAATTTTGGATGGGCCACTGGGCAAATTGGGTGGGCACATGTACTGTAGTCTCCACAACCCCCTGGGTGCCCAAGTCAAAACGTTACAGTAAATACCTATGGTGGTGGGGATTCCCAAGCCCCACCAGCTCAAGGGGTCCTCCGGTGGCAAGAACAGCTCCCTCTCCTTCTTGCTGCAACTGGTGGTACTGTCCACGCACTGCTGCTGTCCCACCCCTTTGCGAATGCTCGGTTTTCACGCATGCGTGAAGAACTGAGTGTGTGTGGCACGGGAAGTCAACGAGACAGCAGCGTGTAGACATTGAAAGAACAAGTAGGAAAGGGAGCTGTTCTTGCTGCCAGAGGACCCCTGCAGCTGGTGAGGCTTTGGGATACTCACCAGCCAGTAACAAGTGTGCAAGAATTTTGGGTGGGCTACGCCCCTGGCTGTGCATACATTTAGGCACACTAATGCTGGTTTACACTAGTATTCCATAATAATACTAGTTATAGAATTGCCTCCTGTATGAGGTAGGTAAAGCAGGAGATGGACACTGGAGAGGTTCATGCTCAACTTGCCTCTCTTCTCTGATATTTCTTTCTAGGGGTCTTACCCAGCTCATCAAAATGCGTATCTATCCCACCAGGCCCAGGCACAGAGCAGACCAGCCGCGCCTTATTGAAGGTGCTCCATTTGTTCACCAGAACTCTCTGACCTCCGGCATCATTCTGAAGAGAGAAAAACAAGGATGACACAGGTGAAGATATGTTCACTGTAGGCTCTGCAGGAAATGGGGTATGCTGTACAACCTTACAAGGCACCAGTCTGGTAAGCTCCAAGTCTTCAAATCTGCTACAGTTATGTTAAGACAGTAATGCTTATCTATCAAGGATAGAATGAGTCAAATGTTTTGACCATAGAAATGTCTGTAGGAATTTTGAGGGGTTTTGGTGTTTGGCCCACTAGTTTCCTTCTTCTTTATTCTTCCAGTCAATCAGAACTAGAGCTGAGGCCTAGCATGAGGCATTTTCATTTGCAACTGTCGAGAATATTTTGCTGCTATCTTACACATTCTTTAGGCCAGCCATTGAAGCAAATATTCTGTGTTTAGGGTCACATGGAGGGGCATTTTCAAAAGGGACGTCCAAGTTGCGATTTGGACGTCCTTGCAAAATGGCGTAATCCAGGGGTGGGGAAACCCGTATTTTCAAAACTAGTTGGACCTCCATCTTTCATTTCGAAAATACCGTCAGATTTGGACATCCCTAGACATGGAAGTTTGACTTTTGGCGATTTTCGAAACCAAAGATGTCCATGTCAAAAACGTCCAAATGCAAGCCATTTGGGCGTGGGAGGAGCAAGCATTTGTAGTGCACTGGTCCCCCTGATATGCCAGGACACTAACCGGGCACCCTAGGGGGCACTGCAGTGGACTTCACAAATTGCTCCCAGGTGCATAGCTCCCTTACCTTGTGTGCTGAGCCCCCCAACCCCACCCCCAAAAAAAACCCCACTCCCCACAACTGTACACCACTACCTTAGCCCTAAGGGGTGAAGGGGGCACATACATGTGGGTACAGTGGGTTTCTGGTGGATTTTGAAGGGCTCACATTTACCACCACAAGTGTAACAGGTGGGGTGGGGGGTGGGCCTGGGTCCGCCTGCCTGAGGTGCATTGCACCCACTAAAACTGCTCCAGGGACCTGCAGGCTGGCAAAAAACGTTTTTAAACTTTTTTTTTAGGGTGGGAGGGGGTTGGTGACCACTGGGGGAGTAAGAGGAGCTCATCCCCAATTCCCTCTGGTGGTCATCTGGTCAGTTCAGGCACCTTTTTGAGGCTTGGTCGCAAGAAAAAATGGACCAAGTAAAGTCGCCCAAATGCTCGTCAGGGACTCCCTTCTTTTTTCCATTATCGGCTGAGGATGCCCATCTCTTAAGCACGCCCAAGTCCCACCTTCGCTACACTGCCAACACGCCCCCGTGAACCTTTGGTCATCCCCGTGACGGAAAGCAGTTGAGGGCACCCAAAATCAGCTTTCGATTATGCCGATTTGGGCGACCCTGAGAGAAGGACGCCCATCTCTCGATTTATGTCGGAAGATGAGCGCCCTTCTCTTTCAAAAATAAGCCTGCAAGTCAGACACACTCCTAGAATTAATGTTTAATCACTTATGCCAGCCACAGAGCTGGTGTAAATGATTGTGCCTAAATTGCAAAAATCTATGTGTGTAAACGCGCAACCCTCTCCACATTCCACCTTTTGGATGCCCACCTGAAAACTATGCGCCATCGCATTTAGATTCCATTTTATAAAATAGTACATAGACAACAAAACAGAAGATACAAAACAGAAGAATGTTCAAAAATGTATTGATGATGTCAAATACCAGATTTATTGCCCGACACAGGCCGTGTTTCGCCCAGCACTGGAGGAAAGGCATGTGATAGTATATCCTTCCTGCTGTTTTTTCAAGAACTCATTATTCTATCAAAAACCTAGCATTTCAAGGTTCATGTGAATAACATTTATTATGATGAATGATATCTCTGAGATTTTTGCCCCTGAAGCAGCCCTTCTTGGGCGAAACATGGCCTGTGTCGGGCAATGTCTGGTATTTGACAACATCAATAAATTTTTGAACATTCTTCCGTTTTGTATCTGCTGTTTTGTTGTCTATGTTGGAGTTTGCAGATCATTTGCCTTGTTGTTTTTTAAAATAGTACATAAGCAGAATATTGACATCTATCTATATATGTGTGCACACATGTGTCTTTATGCATTCCTTATAGAATTACCCCCTACCTTAGTAGGTAGGGTCTGAAATAGACACGTTCTACTTAAGTTCATTGCAGAATAATACAGTTCATGATGGGCCCAATTCAGTAAAGGGTACTAAAACCTAGGCACCAAAAATTTGGACACTAAGGGCTGGATTCTATAAATGGCAGTCAAAGTTTGGCTTTATGCAAGGGAAAAGTAGGGGATGACTCAATGACTTCCAGTAGGCAGGTAGATGAAAACTCAAACTTTATTGAACAAGCACCACAGGAGGACCCACAATTTACTCAAAATTTGGTGCCAGATAAAAACAGCACTAAGCACTATTCTGTAAAGGGCATGGGCCAAACTTTGGGCACCTGTTATGCCTGCTGAAACCTGGTATAAATGCTGGTGCCTAAGTTAGGTGCATTGACCCAGTATTCTACAACTAGGCGTGCAAATTTTCAGAATGCCCCCAACATGCCCATGCTTTTCCCATGGCCATGACCCCTTTCGAGATACGCACTCTCTCCCAAATTCTATATATGGCATCTTAAGTTGTGCATGTTAATTTGGCTGCATGACCAAATTGCACACACAACTTAATCGATTAACAAGCCAATCAGCGCCGATAACTGGTATGTAACAGCCAATTAGTGGCACTAATTGGATTTAATTAGAATTTACAACTTTCTAGGCATATTCTACAACACTGTGTGCAGTCAAAAAGGGGGCGTGACCACGGGCATGGAATGGGCAATTGGTCGGCGTTTCAAAAAACTATGTGCACTATTATGGAATACACCTGATCTGCGCCCAATTAGGCACAGGTTCTTAGGTCTTTTTTTAAGTGGCCTAAATGGGTGCATCTAAATTTTAGTCTTAAGAACGGCACATAGGCTTATTCTATAAACGTCGCCTAACTTTAGGTGTGGTTTGTAGAATCACGCTAAAAGTGTCTTTTTTTCAGCACCAATTTTTAAGGCATACTTTGTAGAATTCAGCCCTATTGGAGTGTAATAAAAAGGATTTTAGAGATTGCTTTTCAAGTCTATCTGCCTTGACTAACAAGTGCACTTGGGGTCTATATTGTTGATTAGAAGTAATTCTGTTTAAAAATGATTGTTTAACTTTGATTGTGTGAAAATAAGTTGGAATGCAGAAGATAAGACACAGCTCTAATTAATTTGGTATGTGAAGAAGAGGATGGTGCTTGTTTTCGAAGTTCAGACTGGCCACCTGGACTTGGAAACATGTGACTACATTCCCACAGTATGGCTTGTTTACCTAAACAGAGAAGCATTCTGTAATTTTCCTTGGCTCTGAAAATAAGCTTTAGCTTAATAAAAAGGGGGGCTTGTTGCGGCAGAGCTTTGAGGCTCATCTGTGGGTGGACACACCGTGCAGAAAATTCTACTTCCTAGTCATAAGGAGACTTCGGGCTTTCGCTGCAACGGGCCTCCCAGTTGATGAGATAAGGGCCTGAAATTCCTGACCAGTGATGTTGTATGTATAATATGTATATATCTGTCTTACAGCTTTCTTTTAGTTAGATGATTTATTCATTGTATATATCTTAATCATTGTAGATTTTAGCACCTCTAATAAAAGTCTCATTACCTAATACGAATCCAAAAGAATCTACAGTAATTATTGAGTAGTCTGTGTCAGTGAGACAGGCTGTAAATCCATAGCAGTACATGGAGTTAGGCGCACTGCCTTATAGAATAGTGTGCAGCCAGATGAGTCCACAAATATTAATGACTGCCAATTCACATCAATAATTGATAGCACCCAATTATTGATGTCATTAAGCTTGTTAAGCAATTAATTTGCACCCACATCTCAGGCACTTGCACTAATTTGGGCACCACATGTAGAATCTGGGAGATAGAGCCAATTCTATAATCACATTAGGACATGGACATGTCATTCTAGTGTAAGTCCGCAGTTTGGTACCTAACTCTAGGTGTGAGCACTTACACCATGTCAAGGTCTGATGTAAATACTGGCAGTTTCGCACATAACTGACAGTATTCTATAACTTAGGGGAAAACTCTATAAACGGCGTTCAAAAAGTATTCTATAACAGGCGTTCTGGGATTGGTGCCCTTTATAGAATAGTGTGTAGCACCAGGATTCGTACTCAACTTTGGTTGTGAGGAGTTACACCAACTGCAACCAGGTGTAAATTCCAGTGCACAAGTTGGGCGGAGGTCCCCCCAAATTCTATAACAACGTGTGAATTTTAAGGGAATTCCCTTGGCCCACATATGCCCCTCCCCTTCATATCTGCGTGGAATACACTGTATTTTATACATAGGCGTGAAAGTGGACAAGGCTATGGGGCTGGATGGGATAAATCCCAGGATACTGAGGGAGCTCAGAGAAGTCTTGGCGGGACCTCTTAAAGATTTATTTACTAGATCTTTAGAGACTGAAGAGGTACCGAGGGATTGGAGAAGAGTGGATGTGGTCCCTTTTCACAAAAGTGGAGACAGGGAAGAAGTGGGAAACTACAAGCTGGTAAGCCTTATATCAGTGGTAGGAAAAATAATGGGATCGCTGCTAAAGGAAAGGATAGTGGACTTTCTAGAAGCCAACAGGTTACAAGATCTGAGGCAACATGGCTTTACCAAAGGAAAATCCTGCCAAACGAATCTGATTGACTTCTTTGACTGGGTGACCAAAGAACTGGATGAAGGATGTGCGATAGATGTAATCTACTTGGATTTCAGCAAAACCTTTGATACGGCCCTCACAGAAGACTTGTGAATAAGCTGAGAGGGCTGAAATTAGGACCCAAAGTGGTGAACTGGACTGGAAACTGGTTGACCGACAGGTAGCAGAGGATGGTGGTAAATGGAATCAGCGTGAAGGAAAGGAAGGTGAGTAGTGGATGCCTCAGGGGTCTGTGCTGGGGCCAATTCTGTTTAGTAACATGGAGGGGCATAATTGAATGGCGCCGGCCATCTTCGGGGCCGGCTCCGCAAAGGGGCGGTGCCAACCGTATTATCGAAAAAGATGGCCGGCCATCTTTTCTTTCGATAATACGGTTGGGGCCGGCTAAATCTCAAGATTTAGGTCAAATGTTGAGATCGCCAGGTTTACTGATGGCCGGCTTCAAAAAAGTGGAAAAAAAATCCAAGTGCTTGTCAGGGATGTCCTTTTTTTTTTTTGTGAAAGGACATCCCTGACACAGCCACCTCTGGATTACAAGACCGGTGCTCTAACCACTTGGCCAAAGCTCCACTTACTTGGATATCCCTCCCTTTTGATTATGCCCCTTCAGATCTCTCTCAGCCAATCACAGACAGGGGTCTCTCTCAGCCACTTACAGACAGCTAAATGTGCTGTGATTGGCTGAGAGAGACCCCTGTCTGTGACTGGCTGAAAGAGACCTGAAGGGGCATAATCAAAAAGGAGGAATATCCACGTAAGTTGAGCTGTGGCCAAGTGGTTGGAATACTGGTCTTGTAATCCAGAGGTGGCCAGTTCAAATCCCACTGGTACTAATGAAAAAGCTGAGCAAAAATAGTTTTGATTTAGGATGTCCCTGACAAGCACTTGGATTTTTTTTTTTTGGGTGGGAGGGGATTGGTGACCACTGGGGGAGTAAGGGGAGGTCATCCCCGATTCCCTCCAATGGTCATTTGGTCAGTTGGGGCTTCTTTCTGAAGTTTGGTCGTGAAAAAAAAGGGACAAAGGTGAAATGCTCGTCAAGCCTGGCTTTTTTTTTCCATTATCGGGAGGGCATTCCAAGTATCCACCACTTTGCCCATGAAAAAATACTTCCTGACATTTTTCTTGAGTCTGCCCCGCTTCAACCTCATTTCATGTCCTCTAGTTCTACCGCCTTCCCGTCTCTGGAAAAGGTTCATTTCCAGATTAATACCTTTCAAATATTTGAATGTCTGTATTATATCACCCCTGTTTCTCCTTTCCTCCAGGGTATACGTGTTCAGGTCAGCAAGTATCTCCTCATACGTCTTGTAACGCAAATCCCATACCATTTTTGCAGCTTTTCTTTGCACCGCTTCAATTCTTTTTACATCCTTTGCAAGATACGGCCTCCAAAACTGAACACAACATTCTAGGTGGGGCCTCACCAATGACTTGTACAGGGGCATCAACACCTCATTTCTTCTGCTGGTCATACCTCTCTCTATACAGCCTAACAACCTTCTGGCTACAGCCACCGCCTTATCACACTGTTTCGTTGCCTTCAGATCCTTGGACACTATCACCCCAAGATGTCTCTCCCTGCCTGTACATATCAGACTCTCATCACCTAACACATACGCCTCCCGTGGATTTCTACTGCCTAAGTGCATCACTTTGCATTTCTTCGCATTGAATTTTAATTGCCAAACATTAGACCATTCTTCTAGCTTCTGCAGATCCTGTTTCATGTTTTCCACTCCCTCCGGGGTGTCCACTCTGTTACAAATCTTGGTATATTTGTGTGAGACATTGTTGAAGGGTTAGAAGGAAAAGTTTGCCTTTTTGTGGATGACATGAAGATAGTGAACAGAGTGGATATCCTGGAGGGAGTAGAAACCATGAGAAGGGTTCTCCAAACGTTAGAAGAATGGTCGAGGATCTGGCATTTAAAATTTAATGCGAAGTGCAGAGTGATGCATTTGGGGTGCAAAAGTACAAAAGAGATGTACCGGATAGGAGGGAAGTGATTGGTAAGCTCAGCTCAGTAGAGGGATCTTGGGGTGATGTTGTGTGAAGATCTCAAGGTGATGAAACAGTGCGACAAGGCGGTGGCCACAGCCAGAAGGATGCTAGGCTGCATAGAGAGGGGTATAACCAGCAGAAGAAAGGAGGTGTTGATGCCCATGTACAAGTCATTGGTGAGGCCCCACTTGAAGTATTGTGTTCAGTTTTGGAGGCCTTATCTTGCTAAGGATGTAAAAAGACTTGAAGCGGTTCAGAGAAAAGCAACGAACATGGCAGGAGGTTTAGGAAGCAAAACGTACATGGAGAGACTTGCTGACCTAAACATGTATACACTGGAGGAAAGGAGAAACAGGGGTGATATGATACAGATGAAAGGTATTAATTTGTAAACAAACCTCTTCCAGAGACGGGAAGGTGGTAGTATTAGAGGGCATGAATTAAAATTGAAAGGGGGCAGATTCAGGAATAACGTCAGGAAATATTTTTTTCATTGAGAGGGTGATAGATACATGGGATGTCCTTCCACGGGAGGTGGTGGAGATGAAAACGGTATCGGAATTCAAAAATGCTTGGGACAGACACAAAAGGAATCCTGTTTAGAAGGATCGGATCCAAAGAAGCTTAGGGGAGATTAGGTAGGAGAACCAATGCTGGGCTGACTTCTACGGTCTGTGCCCTGATGGAGGCTGAGTAGATTTGGACCATAGAAGTCTGCCTAGCTTTGGCCTGAAGTTGTTGTCAAAGCACCTGAATTCAGGCCAAAGCTAGGCAGACTTCTACGGTCTGTGCCCTAAAAATGGCAAGGATAAATCAAGAACAGGTATATATATGATGTAACATTTCATACCATATGTAAAGAGTTTATATTGTTGGGCAGACTAGATGGACCATTCAGGTCTTTATGTGCCGCCATCTACTATGTTACTAGCCTTGCATCTAATAGAACGCCTTTTCGTGCTGAAACTTTGGAGCTCAAGTAATGCCTAACTTTTGGCACCATATATAGAATTTTCCCCTTAGTACCCAATTGCGTGGCATGCCCCTAACCCACCCATGCTCCTCCCACATCCACACACCCCCTTGGAGTTGCACACCATAGAAATTATGCGCAATGTTTATAGAGTAGGGGCATAAGTCATTTATGAGCATAACTACACATTAATGCCAATTAGTGTTTGTTGACGCCAATTATTTGGTACTAAATGCCAATTTGACATCAATTAGCTAAGCAATTAACTGTGCTTTATATCTTAAGATACAAACTTAGGATTTATTTATTGCATTTGTATCCCACATTTTCCCACCCATTTGCAGTCTCAATGTGGCTTACAGAAATAAACACATGGATAAAGGTGAGCTGGTTGATGTAGTGTATCAAGATTTTCGGAAAGCTTTTCACAAAGTTCCTCATGAGAGACGCGTGAGAAAATTAAAAGTCAAGGGATAGGAGGAAATGTTCTGCTATGGATTAGGAATTGGTTATTGGCCATTTTTCTCAGTGGAGGAGGATGAATAGTGGAGTACCGCAGGGATTTGTAATGGGTCTGGTGCTACATAACATTTATAAATGATCTGGAAATTGGAACAAGTGAGGAGATTAGTTTTGTGTCATCTGCAAATTTAATCAAAGTTGTTAAAACACACGCGGACTGAAAAACTGCAGGAAGACTTCAGGAAATTAGAAGACTGGGCATCCACATGGCAGATGAAATTTAATATGGACAAATGCAAAGTGATGCACAATGGGAAGAAAAATCCACATGATATTCCACCTTAAGAGTCAGCACCCCCCCCAAAAAAAAAAAAAAAAAAGATCTAGGTGTCATTGCAGACAATACACTGAAACCTTCTGCCCAGTATGCGGAAGCGGCAGCCAAACAGGATGCCAGGAATTATTAGGAAAGGGATACAAAAATAAGACATCTCATTTACAATAAGCTTTCATAGGTTAAATGATCCCTGTGTGCCCAATTTTTAGCATCCTTAATAGAATTTGGGGGAATGATACACAGCATCTCCAGCGTATTTGGCGCCATACAAGATAAATCTCACTTAAACCTCAAAGCTTCCAGACTAGGTTTGAGCAGAGAGACCTGGATTGGTGGTGAGGGGAATTGTACCTGCCTATCCAGATTTCATAATAAAGCACCTCTGCCTGCCTAGAATCAGTATACAGAGATGGGAATGACCTCACAGAGCGCGCTCTGGTCCCTTCTCTCTCTAAGAAGTTCACAATTTTTTTAATCTTCATGAAGGAATGTAGTGCTGGATCCCTTTGATTGTTCTTGTGAAATAATAGTGGTGGAGCATCGCAGGGTGACCACTGCCTAGAGTGAATTACAAACAGCTGCTGAATCGGAGCTAACAGATGTTTCACCCCTGACTTCTCCTGAGGTCACCAGGGTGTGCTAGCATATGCATTGCAATGACAAGGCTGGGAATTGAGTGGCTATCTTCAGGCATTCTTCCAGTTTTATAATGGCACCCCCAGACTCAAGTTGTGCAATGATGTCATTCCCCTATCAGTGCCCTAATCACTAACAGACCAGAAGACGGAAACTGAGCACAGATGACTAGAACATTGTACCATCCTGTCCTAACATTCAGCAGAGTCAGCTGCAGCCTGTTCATGACTTAGCCTGGAACTGCTGCAGAGCAGGTATTGACCCGTGGCAGATCTCCCCCTCCGCACCACTGATGGAACTCAGCTGTATCCTGGTTTTCTCAAAGAACTGCTCTGGCAATGCCACCCTGAGGTGGCTGTTCGGAAGAGAGTTCTCCTGCCCATGTTTTTGGTTCCTGCCTCTGCTGTCAGATCCTCTTCTCTGTGGTATTACCTTTTGTTCCTTTCTCTCCCCTCATAAAGCTGGAATATTCAAGAATGGTGCAGCATTGATCTTTGCATTCATGCAAGCAATTACAACCCAGAAAGGGATGTCCTTGACCTTGGGATGATTCACTGAACAATGCAGGTGTTTGTGCAAGTAAACAAGCACACTATTTACAAACAGTTTGGCATGGGCAAAAAGTCTGCACTAAAGCAGCAGGCTGCGGCCCTTCCGGAAAAGGTTGCAGCCACATATTTAAATAATCCAGCTAGGGGGATAATCTAACTCATTTCTCCCTGTTCACAAAATACCACAAGTTGGAGTAAAACTTTGCACATCCCAGTGCTAACTAGGATGTGCAAAACTGTGCTTTATATCTTAAGGTACAAACTTAAGACCTCATTTACAATGAGCTTTTATAGGTTAATAGCTAAATGTACAACATGGTACAGTAACTGTTGGATGCATTTCCAAGAACTTGTGAGTTAGTTAACACACAGTTTTTTACCATGCAATAACCAAGTGATATGTAGAGTGCTGCATTCAGATGGTGTAAGTGCTGTGTTATCTGCCAGATTAACAGTTAACATGAGGTATAAAATTTGGGCACCGATCGAAGATGTATGTGCAAATTAATTGACTTACATGCCAATTAATTCAAATAAATTGATGTTAATCAATTATTGTAGTTAATTGACATTATTAAATACTGGGCGCTATTCTATAACCCTGCATGCCTAAATCCTCTAGTGCATAACTCAAAAGGGGGGCGTGGCTAGGGGGCCGGGCAGGGGTGTTCTAAAAAATTGTGCATTTAGTTAAAAAGTAACATTATTCCTGCACCCAAATGCCAAGAGTTGGGTGCCTGCATTTATAGTTTAGTTATTTATAGTTTATTGAGATTTGCTATACCACTTAAGACTAACTTGCGGATCACAGTGGCATACAAAATCAAAAAGGAAAAGAACTACAATATGTTGACAGGAAAGAAATTCACACACATGTCATGCTAAAGAGTACAGATAAGATAGAGTAGAAAAAGGGAAATAGTGCAAAGCCTGGAGGGGGTTGGACTTGAGAGAATGGATAGTAGTATACAGGACAGTGACAGTCAGCTTAGGGCTACTCCTCAACAGGACCAAACGTTTGGGTAAAAAGCCAGGCCTTAAGCCTTGCTTTAAAATTTTTGAATGAAGGTTCTGCACGTAGGTAAAAGGGGAGGGAATTCCAACATGAGGGGGCAGCAAAAACGAATGCCCGATGTCTTGTAAATTCTAGTTGGGCAAACCTACGACTCAGCAAAACGAACCGGTGGTCATTTGGTGTAAATACTGTACCGGCACCTAAATTTGGGTCCGGGAATGGGCTCTAAGTGCTATTCAATACAGAGTGCCCAACTCAGAGCACCCTTTATAGAACAGAGCTCTGTGACGATCTTTTTCCGATGCCCGGATTTGGGTGCCATTTATTGAAACTGGTTCTAAATTTAAGGTGCATTCCCTACTCATGCTTCTCCCTTCCATGCTGGAAAGTAAATATAAAAATTAGTCTATGCCAACTGCAAAAGCTCCATGTTAACAGTTTGGACGCATTACCTGCTGGCTAGATTTACTAACATGTTAAATGTGGCATTTTAGTAAATGACCACTGAGGAGTGGCCTAGTGGTTAGAGCACCAGTCTTGCAATCCAGAGGTGGCCAGTTCAAATCCCACTGCTGCTCCTTGTGATCTTGGGCAAGTCACTTAATCCTCCATTGCTTCAGGTACAAACTTAGATTGTGAGACCTCCTGGGACAGAGAAATATCCAGACTACCTGAATGTAACTCACCTTGAGCTCCTACTGAAAAAGATGTGAGCAAAATCTAAATTAATAATATAGGGTCATTTTTGAAATATGAATTGCTTGTACATTTGAGTAAATTGATTAAGAACTTTGACTCTAGTCACAGTATTATGCAGCACATTTCCATATGTATGCTTCTTAAAACCACTTTGCACAATGTTGCGCAATGATATTTATCTCTTACTCAGTCTGGTTCATGGTTAATACTGAGGGCCCTGTTTACAAAGGCATGTGAGCAGCTGGCGGTGTGGTACTGCTGACATAGCCCATTCAGTTTGAATGGGCTGTGTTGGCAATGCCGCATGACAGCCACTAGCGAGGCTTTGCAAACAGGAGGTTGAGTTTTTAAAATATGGATGGCTTTTACTTTAAGCTATTTGTAAATATTTTTAAGGTTGATAAGGTTCACTGACTGCTATTTATATTGAAGATCTACTGATTGTTGTTTCACTGGTTTACACTTTTGCACTTTAGGGTTTTTGACTACTACTATATTGAAGGTTCATTCATCGCTATTATTTTATTATGTCCCCTGTTTTTTGTTTAGCTTTCTAATGAACTGTCTGCAATATCCAAATAGAAGTTTTGAACTTTTTGTTGGTAAGATAGGCAGCACTTCTTGTATAGGTTTATCCAAGTGTTTTCTATTTATTATTCATTTATTTATATTTATTTGTGCACAGTACAATGTTTTCATTATTTTATTATATTATTTTATTCTATTTTGTCTTAAAATGTTTGATTCCTGTTTTATTTAAATTGTTATGTGCTTCACTGAGATTCATTGTACCGATAATGTTTTTACACTGGATAGTTTAAGTATTTATTAGGGTTTCACCCGGTATGGAATGTTATTAAGTATATATGTTATATGCTTGTTTTTATATTTATGATATGATTTTCTGTTTTTATGATTGTTTTGATAGACCCCTGATGCAGACGGACTATTGCCGAAACACGGCCCATGTTGGATCCTTCATGAATACAGAACTTGTCCCAGTCTTGAAGGCCCTTGTGTGCTTTTTTTGCTTTGGTTTGGTTGGTGTATTCTTGATCCCTCTTTCTGTCTGGTTATTGTATATGATTACACAGTAATGTGCATTAGTGTTATTTACTAAGCTGGGTTGAATAGCTAATGCTTTCATTCCCATTGGATTTAAATGAGCAGTGTACTGATGGCTATACATGGTTCTCTAGTGCACTGAACTTACTGCATAGGACAGCCATGATAGCACAGAAAATTGGACACAGAACCTGAGCTCAGCCTCTCTCGTTTTATTACATTGGCCCCTGAGTCTCTCGGTTTAGCAGAGCTGACCTTCCCTATCTGCTTGCTAGACTGCGAGTGTAGTACGGTGGAGAGGACAAAGGGATTTAGCTCATGCCTTTATCACTTGTAACTCAAGGTGAGGTACATTCAGGTACAGCAGGTATTTTTCTGTCCTCAAAGGACTTACAATTTAAAGGGTCCTTTTACTAAGGTGCGCTAACAGATTTAGCGTGTGATAACAATTAACGTGTGCTAAATGATAAGACACCCTTAGGGATATAATGGGCATCTTATCATTTAGCGCATGCTAATCATTAGAGCACCTTAGTAAAGGCCACCTAAATTTGTACCTGAGATTTTTAAGTTTGTTGCTGATGAGACTTGCATAGGTTACTCCCATATAATCTAAAATATAAGATGGCCACCTATTAGAAAAGTGGATGATTCATTTTCATTTAGAATTTTTTATAAATACATTTCCCCCCAAATTCTATATATATGTAGTGCTCAAAATTGTGTGCCTAATTTGTGCGTGCAATTTAATTGCTTAACAAACAAATTAGTGCCAATAATTGGGCGCTGACAATCAATTATTTCCTCTGCTGCTCCTTGTGACCCTGGGCAAGTCACTTAGCCCTCCATTGCCCCAGGTACAATATATATAATTTAGATTGTGAGCCCATTAGGGACAGTGCAAAGTATCTATAATAGAAATTGTAATCTGCATAATTTCCTCAGGGATCACTTGCGTTATATCAAATGCTGAAAATAAATTAATAAATAAATGGAATTTACATGCACATCTTTATAGTCGCTGCTCTATAACAATATGCGCGTACATTTTTCCATGCGGATCTGGAAAGGGGGTGTGGCCATGGGAGGCGCACGGACAGGTCAGGTGCATTTCTAGCATTTGCTTGCAGTGTTATAGAATTTGGGGGATCTACACCTAATTTAAGCACAGGGATTTATACCAGGGTTCAGTTGGTGTAAATTGGCAGAGATCCGGGCGCTAAGCACTATTTTATAAAGAGCAGCCAACTTGGAGCATCGTTTATAGAATAGTGCTTAGCAGACATTTTGTTTAGCACCCAAATTTGACTGAATTTCGTACATGTTTTGACAAAAGTAGTTTTCCTTGGACAATTATTGAAACACATCAGAAAACAACAAGGCAAAGAATCCGCCACATCCATCATGGAAGATATAAAACTAGGAGGCAGATCATATGAAGATATAGTCTTTAATAAAGTAAAATACTCCTAGGTCAATATACATCTGTGCCCAATGTGGCCATGTTTCGCCAACAAAACTGGCTGCGTCAGGGGCAGTATGAACCAGCTGGTCTGGACAGCACATTTCACCTAGTCTGGTCCAGCTTAAAAGTGATATAGCCAAGTTTCTTGAACCTGGAGGCTTGTAGTTCAGTGTACTTGGCTATGTCTCTATGATCTGTCTCCTGGTTTTATATCTTCCACGATTATTGAAAGAGCCAACCTCTGTTTCCATCACATTGCCACTGATGGGCTTTTTGCTGTTTTAGTCATACTATTGCTAGCAGATTTGTAACCCCTGGGGCAGACCCAGGTCAGGTGGTTGTTGTTATCAATAAATGATCTACTTCTGGCTGACTGTACTTCATGTGTGATAAGTTGTTAGATTTCTTTATGGCAGAGTGTTATGAATAGTTTTGAATTTATTTTCCTTGTGATCTTCCTGATCAGTTTTTGGTCTTGAGTATGAGCACTGAGTTAAAGTGTGTGGAACAGGCACAACTCCATATGTAGACACTGCTGGTTCCGCAGCTTCTCACTTCTCAAACCTTGATCCCAATGCTTACTCTGTTCCCTACCGCAATCCCAGACACTGCAAAGTCAGAAATAGAACACCAAAGAACTTTACTTACCACACAGATTCTGCCAACTCGGCTGTAGATGGCACGACCTTTGCTCTCTGACTCTGCAGCCTTCTCAGTGAAGAAGAAGTAAACTTTGTCATTGTCCCGGTCGTCGTTGTCAGGGATGAGGTGCGCTGCGAGAAACTTTGGATCTGTGTGGGAAAACACTGACTGTGGCTTCAGTGGAAGACACATGCACATGCAAACAAGCATAAAGTCACGCTCAAAAACATACATGCATATGTCACCACAAACATACATACACATATACACTAGGGGTAGCCAGACACCCAATTTTGGGTGGGCCTAGACCCAAGATGGGTTGGCAGAAGAACGCTGCCTTGTCCCACAAGTGATTTGGTCTCTCCTTCTCTCGCCTGCATACCATATGGTCTCTCAAACATCCTCCCCTCCCCTGCATACCTTTTAAATAGCAGATTTTCACCAGCAACAAGCAGCAACTAATACACACTGGTCATGTTGGCCCCATAGCCTTCCCTCTAATACAACTTCCTGTTTCCACATAGGCGGGAATGTATCAGAAGGAAGGCTGTGGGGTCAGTGCGAGAAGTATGTATCAGTCGCTGCTCACTGCAGGCGAAGATCTGCTGTTTACAAGGTATGCAGGGGGGACAGTTGTTGGGAGTTTTCAGCTGGTGGGGCTTGGGGATCCCTGCCAGCCACATCATAGATATGCTGCTACTTGGTGGGCCTGGGCCCACCCTTGGCTACGCCACTGATATACACATGAACATAGGTATATGAAAACATGCTTCCATGCACATGCAACTACAGATAGTAATCAAGTCTCACCCTAGTTCAGCCTATAGAGAGAGTGGCTGCATAGAACAGTCTTGGTGCTTGCGGTGAGATAGTAATAGGATGCCCGGTAAACTTGTGGTGGTGACGGGGCAATGGGTGAATGGCTCAGATCAAATATTGACAAGAGTGTAAACTAGATGGGGGGGCGAAAGATGCTGTCACCACCAACAAACAAATCAGTTATGTGCAGAAAACCACACACCTCAAAGTTGTCTGTTAAGGTAAGAGGATGGATATGAGAATATACAGAGGGAAGACTGGGAAGCAGAAATATTAGGAACGTTTTGAGCACAAATGCTAATAATTTGGGTAATATAATTTCAGACTTGTAAGCCCCAATGGCCATGTCAGAACTTCTGTACATTTGTGATCATGCAGATATGAAATTATTCTTTTAATTTGTTGTTCACTGCTTTTATTATTGTTAAAATGTCTGATGTTTCATATAAGTTGATTTTATTTCACAGTTTATTATAAGAGTTCTTCATGATTTTTCTATTTTGAATTTATTATCCTTGTTCACTGTCCACCACATCTGTTTTTACATCATCCACTGAACGAACTGTAAAGGACCTTGAATTTTGATTCTTTAAGCTCCCCTTTGCAGTAAGAGATAATCTGTTTCTTCAGAGGTGGGACATACATTTATTCTCCTTTTTGCTGAACAACCTTAACACCAGATCCTCAATGGCCATAGTCTTGAATATGGTGAGAAGTCATGAACAATATGCAGCAGCGATATGGACCTCTGACCCTACTGAAGATCATTCGTTCTAGATAAAACAAAAGTTGGTACCATTGAGGAGGCGCTGGTCAGTCTCTGTTTTCAGAGAAGAACGGGAACCAAAGCTGCGGAATATCACAGGGTCGCGGCCCAGGAAGTCTGCAGTCAGACCTGTGTACAGCTCTCCACCTGCAAAAAACCAATAGCTCAGTGGTCAGCATTCTGTCCTTTGATGGTTACAACACAATGACGAAGACTAGTTTATTATTATTTATTTATTATTATTAAAAAAAAAAAAAATAACAACGTGTAGTCTGCTTAATTCAAAGTTCTTAGTGTATTCTAATTAAAGCAGTTAATTACAAAAACATAATACATACAGAGAACAAAACTTTCAGCCAAACATACAGAACAATAATTCTTGAACACAAACTGGAATATTACTCATTACCCCAAGCAGAAGCTCACCTGCCAGGAAAACAATTAGGGCCCTGTTTACTAAACCATGCTAGAGGCGCGTTATTGTTTTTAGTGCACGCTAAGCATTATTCCAATGGACATCTACATGGTTAGCGCATGTTAATTTTTAGCACGCGCACCTTAGTAAACAAGGCCCTAAGTCATCACCCCAGCTAAAGGCTTGCATAAAGAGCAGAGTTTTAAGCTCTCATTTATTTATTTATTGAATTTGTATCCCACATTTTCCCACTTCTTTGCAGGGTCAATGTGGCTTACAATTCATCATGAATAGTGGAAATATATAAGAAAATATACATTTAGTATAACAGAAGGATCTTGGGTAACATGATAATGATAAAACATGATAGTATGCTAACAAGCAAATATTGTAAGGCAGTTCTGGATATATGTATAGGAGTTCATATTTGTTGATCTTTGTTGTATGCCTTGTTAAAGAGATGGGTCTTCAGTAGCTTGCGGAAGTTAGTTCATAGATCGTTTTTAAGTTGCGCGACAGCGCATTCCAGAATTGTGTGCTCAGGTAGGAAAAGGTTGACGCATGCGTTAGTTTGTATTTTAGACCTTTACAGTTGGGGAAATGAAGATTAAGGAATGTGCGGGATGATTTTTTAGAATTCCTGGGTGGTAAGTCTATCAGGTCTGACATGTAGGCTGGGGCGTCTCCGTGAATGATTTTGTGAACTAGGGTGCATATTTTGAACATGATGCGTTCTTTGAGTGGGAGCCAGTGTAACTTTTCTCGCAGGGGTTAAATTATCTGAAACCTTTTAACTTTCTCAATTTCAGTGGAAGTTGATTCCAATATATAGGTCCAGCAATATAAAAGATTTTATTCCTAAATTCCTCTGTGCGCAAAACATGATATAATGAAGCATCAATAATTGACTTCCAGATCATAATGCGCGGATAGGCTGATAAATAAGTAATTTGGCTGCCAAAACCTTACAGACTTATTGTATTAAAATCTTAAGAATCAGAGTATCTTAAATTGTATCCAGTACTCTATAGGCAGCCAGTGTAAACTTTTCAAGACAGAAGTAATATGTTCATATCAACTAATAACTATCAAAATCCTGGCTACAGAGTTTTGTGCCATTTGAAGAGCTTTAATTTGAACTTTCTGCATACCCCAAAAAAGTGATTTCCCATAATCAAAGCAAGGAGTTATTAGACTTTGGACTACTGTCCTAAAATTCTCTCTCTTCAATAAAGTTTTAAGATATCTAACAAGCCTCAATCTATAATATACATCCTTAGTGATTTTTTTGCACGTTTTTCCATCGTCAAACTTTTATCCAGAATAATACCCAAATCTCTAAGTTGTTTTTCTATCAAAACTGTTTCAGTATCCAATTGAAAAACAGTAGAAATATCAGGGGATTCATAAGTCGACAACAATAAAATCTGAGTTTTATTAACATTTAATTTCAGACTTTGCAGACATCCAATAAATAATTGATCTCATAATCAATCTAAATTTATCAAAAGTTGCATGAACACCATTCACAAAAGACACTAAAAATTATATATAGTCTGCATATAGTCTGAATTATGTACTGAAAACAAGTTTAACAATCTACAGAATGGTAAAAGAAAAATGTTAAAAAGGACAGCTGAGAAGCAGGATCCTTGAGGAACACTAGTAATCACAGTTTTACAAACTGAAATATCAGTTCCTTGAATAACACATGTTTTCTCTAAGGGCCCTGTTTTCTAAGCTGCACTATAGGCACGCCAGCATTTTAGCGTGTGCTAATGCTAGAGATGTCCATAGGAATATATAGGTGTCTCTAGTGTTTAGCGTGCACTAAAAACACTAGTGCACCTTAGTAAACAGGGCCCTAAATATGAATTGGACCACTTCAAATGTGGCACACAAACAACAAACACGGCGAAGATGACAATGAAAAACACAAAGCCAGTAATGGCGCTCTTAAAACCTTTTATGAACAGAAGCAAAAAAGCCCATTTTGCTACAAATGAAACGGGCCCTAGGAAGGCTATTGTCTAAGCGATTTCTCCTCTCTCCCCTGCCCTCCCCTCCATGTCCAGCGATTCTCTCCTCCCATCCCATCCATGCCCAGTGATTCTCCTCTCCCCTCCCCTCTCCTCCCATCCTATCCATGGCCAGCGATTCTCCTCTGTCCTCCCCTCCATGGCTAGTGATTTCTCCTCTCTCCCCTGCCCTCCTCTCCATGTCGAGCAATTCTCCCCTTCCATCCCATCCATGTCCAGCGATTCTCCTCTCCCCTCCCATCCATGTCCAGCGATTCTCCTCTGCTCTCCCCTCCCAACCATGGTCAGTGACTCTCGTCTAAGCGATTTCTCCTCTCTCCCCTGCCTTCCTCTCCATGTCGAATGATTCTCCCCTTCCATCCCATCCTATCGATGTCCAGCAATTCCCCTCCCCTCCCTGTCCAGTGAGTCGCCCCAGCCCCCACCTACTTCCCTTTTAAGCACCCAAGGTCAAGTTGAACCCCAGCCCTCACTTGCCTGCCGTCGTCTCCCACAACAGCCCTCTTGTCCTTCCTGCCGCCCTGCCTTTAAACCTTTCATTTTACCTCAGGTCGCAGCGGCGGCAGTGAAAGCAGCAGGCTTGGCTCATGTCACCTCCAGCCTTTCCTTTCCTTCCTTCTCAGTGTCCCTCCCTCCTCTGACATCATTTTATCTTTCCGCAAGGGTGGGACTCTCAGAGGGAAGGGAACACTGGAGGCTGTTACGAACCCAGCCAGCCATCCAGGGAGGCAGATTGACCAATTATTATATATAGATATGATTGTAATTTGTTTTTATGACACATTTTACCTATGTTTATGTAACACTGTTTATAATCTGATCTCAAAAATAAGTATTCAATGATCAGCGAACAGAGTTTTTTCACAGTATGTATACTCCACTAGTCACGTTATCCATCTTTTAAAAAACTTTTATTTTTTGTCTCAATTATCAATACATGTATCTATGTATTTTATGTTTATATACTCCTGATGTAGGTCAGGTGGCCGAAACACAGACCCGTATCGATCGTGCCTTGTTTTGATTAAAGATTCTAACAGCACCATTACTGAGTTTGTTTTTTTCATTGTAATCTTCACTGTGTTTGTTTGCTGCCTGTGGTGTTTGTGAAGACTGTTTCTCCTGTTTTGCTGAACCATTTCAAAATGCACCATTTATCTCAACATTTTTGTTTTCCATTCCTTTGCTAATAATACCTAACACGGGTCTATAATTTCCCAGATCATCTCTGGAACCTTTTTTTATAAATCGGCGTTACATTAGCCACCCTCCAATCTTCTGGTACCATGCTTGATTTTAAAGATAAATTACATATTACTAACAATAGTTCTGCAAGTTCATTTTTCAATTCTATCAGTACTGTGGGATGAATACCATCTGGTCCAGGTGATTTACTATTCTTTAATTTGTCATATTGCACCATTACATCCTCTGGGTTTATAGAGATTTTGTTCAGTTTCTCTTACTTATCACATTATAAACCATACAATTCTAGTGCTTTGAAACCTTCTATTCATCCATCCATCTCGCTATGTTTCTCACCTCATCCTCACCTCCCAACCCTACCTTTCTCCTTGAGACTGACATTGGAATACTTTTATGTCACACTTACATATTCTAATATTGTCTTAGTTTCTCTATACTTTTCTGACCTGAGGAAGAAGGGTCTGACTTGCAAAAGCTACTCAAAAAATGAATTCATCTAGTCCAGTAATGAAGGTAAACTATTTTTCAGTTTTTGTTTTATTTATTAACAGCACAAGATATAGAAAGACATAAAAGATTAAATAAATATTAAAAATAATTCCAAGATTCAGGTGATGTTCACTATTGTCTCTAGCTAGATTATGTCTCTTACGTGAGTGTAGGATACAACGTATTTTGTTGCTACTTTCCTGTTTCCTGAGGATGGTATATATTTTTGTTTGCTCAATACCTTTTATTTTTGTATTTATATTTCATGTAGTATATGAGGAAATGCATTTCTATTTATCTCCAGTTTTTATTTATTTATTTTGCTCACAACTTTTCAGTAGTAGCTCAAGGTGAGTTAAATTCATGTACACTGGGTATTTCTCTGCCCCTGGAGGTCTCACAATCTACGTTTGTACCTGAGACAATAGAGGGTTAAGTGGCTTGCCCAAGATCACAAGGAGCAGCAGTGGGATTTGAATTGGCCACCTCTGGATGTCAAGATCAGTGCTCAAACCACTAGGCAACTCCTCCACTCCAGGCTACGTCTCCACTCCAATGTTGTACTGAGATTTCTATTTCGTTTACATAGGCTATTTCTAATGTGTGGTCCTTTATTCTGTAGTTGGTGAAGGGCTATCTGTGTTCTGTTTGTGTGACCAAAGTGAAGTATTCTGCTAATGTGTAGATTCAATGCAGAGATCTATAGCAGCCTGACTTGTTCTATTTACCAATCTGCACCTCCAATAGGTTATATGTATTGATGTTCTAGGGTAATATCTGCAATGCTGACTTGTCAAAGATATGGGTTCTTGCTTTTTGAGTCTCAGAACTTACTGTTGTTATAGTATGATATAGTGACAGAGTCAACTGCTAGTGCAGTGCTGCAGGAATGAGGAAGAATTGGGCCAATCAAGGTTGAAAACAGGTGCTGGGCTTGGATCATCAGGGAGGGTCATGGGGCAGAGGGAGAAAATGTTAGAGATATGAGATTAAATGAAAGCAGGGACTAGGGGTTGGGGTAGGAGGAGGCCTGGGTGAGAGCAGAGAAAGGATGGGACCTTGAGAAACAGCATTGCAAGGTCTAGGGAGTAAGGAATGTAGGGGGAAGTAAGAGAAAAATGAAGATTCAGGGACTTGGGGAGGGAGGAGGGGGAAGCAAGGAAAGAACTTGATGAGTGAAGAAGAAAGCATACCCTCAGACTGAGTACAAGAGTGGGAATGTGGATAGGGTATGGGACAGAGCAAGGAACTGGGGATGGGAGACGATAAGGCCTCAAGAGTGAGCATGGTTTATGATTTATTTGACTTAATATTATTGCCCTTGTACATGTACACCAAAGTGGTTTACAAACTAAAATACAAGAGATATAGAAGGAAACTACATAATATTAGGAAAAGGAGAACTATATTCAGACAGAAAAGAAAAATAAAAAAGAGGGGGGGGGGGGGAGTAGGTAGGCATGCAATTCCCAGTGCAAATTACTTCTGTCATCGACAGATATCGAAAGCCTACTGAAAAAGTTAGGTCTACAGAACTACTTTGAACTTAGTAGGAGAGGATTCTGTTGGGAGAGTCAGCAGTAGAGTATTCCATAAAGGGGGGGGGGGGGGGGCAGCACATAAGAAGGCATGATGTCGATTAGAATCAAAGTGAGCAGTCTGCATAGTGGGTATAAAAGACAACCGTCATGTAAGGCTCAAAGGATCCTCGGTGGTGTGTGCAGTGTGATAATCGAATGTGTGTCATTACAAGAAACTTAAGCTGGATACAATAAGAAATGGTTAACCAATGATGTTGTATCAGTAGAGGGGTATTACAATCATAACAATTGGTGTGGGAGTGGAGTCTCATAACTGTGTTCTGTAATACGGAAAACCAGAATAGATGATATTACGGTAATCCAGATGTGATGCGATTAGTGCTTACAGTACAATTTTCTGAGACAGTTTATCCAGGAATGGTTATACTGAATGAAATTGTCTAAGGGCCCAGAAACACATTTTTATCATGGCAAAAATTTGAGAGTTGAAGGACAAGGATCAGTTAAGAATGACTCCCACGTACTTAAATTGACTAACAAAAGTGATGGGAATGTTACCAAAAGATGGAGCTATTCGTCATTAAAACCAGGATCACTGCTACCATAAATATTTTTTGTTTTTCATGAAT
This sequence comes from Microcaecilia unicolor, assembly GCF_901765095.1. Lineage (NCBI taxonomy): Eukaryota > Metazoa > Chordata > Amphibia > Gymnophiona > Siphonopidae > Microcaecilia > Microcaecilia unicolor. The sequence goes on from NC_044036.1 coordinate 181,004,885, forward strand.
AAACAAATACCAAGCTGTACTGATTACTTTCTTTAATTTAAAGATATCTATATCTATCTATCTATATCTATATATATATATAAGTACCCTCAGAATACTTTGGCACTCAGATTAACTGTTGCCCGGTGGTACAGCACTTCGTTCATCGGGTTACTCTGTTTTTTGTGTATATCACCATAATGTGCTATTAATATCTCTTAGTGATGATATCTACACTATACCAGCTCCTACTAAAATGTTCCCCAACTCTTGCACAAGACAGCATGAATGTGGATATTAAGATGTGAAGTTTTCATGAATAATCATATGATTTCAAGGACTGAAGTTATGTCAAGAGTTGGGGAACATTTTAGTAGGAGCTGGTATAGTGTAGATATCATCACTAAGAGATATTAATAGCATGTTATGGTGGTATATACAAAAAAACAGAGTAACCCGATGAACAAAGTGCTATACCACCGTAATCTGAATGCCAAAGTGTATGGGAAATTCTGAGGGTACTCATATATATATATATATATATATATATATATATATTTTTTTTTTATTTTTTTTATTTTTTTTTTTAAATTAAAGAAAGTAATCGGTACAGCTTGGTATTTGTTTATTCATGAAAAATAAAAAATATTTATGGTAGCAGTGATCCTGGTTTTAATGACAAATATATATATATGATAGACCAGTGACTGAAGGATTTTGGTTTGGTGTTTACCAAAAGATGGAGCAGCAGAAGGGAAAATTGGTCTGAGAGCCAGGAAGCAACTGATTTAGTTGGATTTAAAAGTAGGCAGTTTTCAATGATCCAGCAAGTAATACTGATAAGACAGTGCTGAATTTTGGTGAGGTCAATATTGGAGCGACCAGCAAAATCAAGTAGGAGAATGTCATCAGCATAATAATGTGTGCTGATTCTATGAGATTGAATGAGGAAGGGGACTTAAGTAAATATTGATGAGTAGAGGGGCTAAAACTGATTCCTGGGGAACACCACAGGTAAGTGGGGGTGATATGGATGTTTCAGAAAGAAGGTGAACCCGTTAAGAACTGTTCTGGTGACTTCCATGGATAGAAGCTTGGACAGGAGTACTGGGTCAAAGGATCACTGGGTCGAAGACCAACTTAGGACTAAGGAGATGGCTAAACTGCATCACCATAGTTGAAGGCAGTATGAATGTCACGTAAAAGTGAGGCAAAAGCAGGAATTTGGAGGGAACAATATCTAGTAATTGATAGATATGAGCGAGGGTGTGGGGTCGGGGTGAGAGAATAGGGAAAAAAGCCTGCTCTGGGGGGAGAGGTTGAATGACCTAGAGACAAGGTGAGAGGTGTGAAAGATGGATCTCTGAAGGGAGTGAGAAAGGGTAGAAATGAGGCTGGGTACATGGAGAAAAAGGGGTCATAGAAAATTGGGTATCCCACATTTTCCCGCATATTTGTAGGCTCAATGTGGCATACGTAGTACCGGAAGGCATTTGACGGCTCCGGTGAGAACAAATACAGAGTGATATTGTGGGAGGATAGAGTTCATGTGGCAAAGTCACATTTAGGGAAGCGTGCAGTGGAGGAATTGAGTTATGTCCATTATTTTAATTTTGTTGTGTCGCAGAGATCAGGCATTTAGGTTGGATCTGCAGGGTATGCCTTTTTGAAAAGGTTAGTTTTTAGTGATTTCCGGATGTTTAGGTGGTCATGCGTCGTTTTCAAGGCTTTTTGTAATGCGTTCCAGAGTTCTGTGCTTATGTAGGAAAAGCTGGATGCGTACGTTGATTTGCATTTGAGGCCTTTGCAGCTTGGGTAGTGCAGATTTAGATATGTTCAGTTTATTCATAAGCCTCATATGAGGAACTGTTTCCAAGGCTTTGCTAAAATCTAAAGTAGACCACTCCAGCATAAGCCCTTGATCTAGCTCTCTCGTCAAGCAATTCCTTCCTTTGGCAAACCATGTTGCCTCAGAGCTTGCAATCTATTTGTTTCTAGAAAGTTCACTATCCTTTCCTTCAGCAGCTGTTTCCATGACTTTTCTTTTTCTAAACTTTATGTTTAAAGGTGTTTCAAAATTATTCCATAGGAAAATCACTAGAAAAAAAGGGAATGCAAAAGGTAAGGCTCACATATAAATCACAGGAAAACAAAATGAAGAAACATCATAGCCGCTTTTCCTCAAATAAAACCAGATAATAAGGGATATGAGAGGGAGACAGAATTGAGGGAAATCTCCAGAGAAATATGGATTGCCAGAAAAAAATCACAAGTCCAACCAGAAAAATAGCTGCATATCATGGATACCTCATTGGAGCAACAAAATTGGCAATAAGGAAGTGTGTCAATGTGTCATGGTTATCATATACTGCCTTTCTGTAATACAACCAAAGCAGTTTACATTTATTACTTTTCTCTGTCCCTGGTGATCTCACAGTCTAAGTACCTAGGGCAATGGAAGGTTAAGTGACTTGCCTAGATTTACGAGGAGCTGCAGTGGGAATTTAGCCCAGTTCCCCATGTTCTTAGCCCACTGCACTAACCATTAGGCCACTCCTTCACTCTTTGACCGACACAAACTGCCCTTTGGCAGGGGCTCATAATCTACAGATCGGTTCCTTTAAGGGTTTGATCATGTTGCTTCAAAATGAAGTGGTCTGACAAGGGCATGGCTAAAGATGACAATGAACACTGCTCAGGCAGCAAGATCATCCAATTTTGGAACAATGAAGTAGAAACCAGGGCTATCAGGGTGATCACTGTACAGTTTACACGTTGAGAGAACAGCGTTTTCAGCTTGCCTATACATCAGTCCCTTTATAGGAGCGGAGAAATAACCTAATGTTTAGTGCAGTGGGCTGAGAACCTGGGGGGGCCGGGTTTAATTCCCACTACAGCACAAAACTCCCCATACAATTTTACACATATATTCAGTTGCCCACAGTATAAATTGGTCCTATGAATATTCTGTCCTACCTCTATGCAGATAAGCTACTGTGTGATCTACTTACATGTATAAAGTTATACAGATAGTAACTGAATATCACTGTAATCTGTATAACTTTATGTCCTGCTCCTGGAATGTCCAGAGCCTCTCCTGATCAGTTAGACCTTTTGAATATCAGGCCCAGAGATTTTTGAATATCAACACTCTCCCTCCACTTCCAGTTTACACAACTATCCTTTGCAATACAAACTGGCAATGTAGAAATAGCTCACCTGCTCCTTAGCCAGGTACTCACTCTAGTCTTATCTTGCACATGCCTGAGATTTGCTGAACAAGAAAAGCACTCACCAATGAAAGTGCTGGCAAACGGTTTGTTAGGATCATGCGGACACTTGCCCCGCCCATTCTCTACATTCCAAGGATCCATGCTGAAGACGTGCTGCAGGGACAAGAAGAATTAAACACTGGATAAAACCACCTGATCTTTGCCATGAGCCTTTATGCTATGGGGACCCCAAGCCTCTCTGATCTTGAAGGAGATCCAGCCTGCTGGTGGGCTTTAGGGCTCCCTTCCAAATTTCCACAATGTCTCAGAATTAAATCGCATCATTTCCTGATCCACATTACAAACCCTCAGTCAACTCATTCTTCCAAGCTCTTTTAGAACAGGCCAGATCTTGGGTTTGCACAGCCCAAAAAAATGTCATGAATTTATATCCATTGTAGCCTCTAATTTATGAAAATGTATAATGTAAATATCAAAGGAGGCATCTCAGATCAATTTAATTTTAAGTTTGTAAAGTAAAGAAATTCCACAAGACATAGCATATAAGGAAAACTGACCCCCCCCCCCCCCTAGCTACTGGTACCATGAGACTACCACTAGGGATCACTGGTGCCATGATGGAAGAAGATACCATCAAGGGCAGGAGTGACTTGGGATTGCTTATGCCTGGGGGTGGGAGGGGAGATATGGGAGGTGGGGAGCCTCGTGGAAGGGCTACTGCCTGAGAGGGTTGAGGTTGAGGGAGGGTACAATTGCATGGGGGGGTCTGTTAAGCTGGGGGAGATCTGATTGAGCCGATCAAAGAAGGAACTCTCAGGTCACAGGTATTCAAAGCAACAAAGAAATTTAAAGTGGCACAGCAGTGGCTTTGGAACTGAGATCTGAACAGCGGTGCAGCACAAGCAGTGTGCAGCGTATCCCCAAGGAAGAATTGACTGCCGCTAACTAAGAAGGCCCAGCATCCGACCTACCACTAGCGAGCCACTCCTCTTCTTTAATAACTGCATTTGAGGGAAGTCAAGATGAGTTGGACGCCGCTGGATTTACTCAAGCGACCTCTCCAGTGCTCTTCTACTGCAGAAACCACCGCTTCTCAGTGGGACGGTTCCCAGTCCTTCACCATCACTGCAGCTTCTGGCCTTGCTAGATGGGGAGCACTCAATTATCGATCATCAGAGCAAGACCCTCCTTCTTTACACGCGTTGGACATCGTGGAATTTATCGATGCTCAATGGTGCACCGCCCAGTGGCGTAGCCAAGGGTGGGCCTAGGCCCACCCACTTTTAGTTCAGGCCCACCCAGTAGCAGCATATCTATGATGTGGCTGGCAGGGATCCCGAAGTCCCACCAGATGAAAACTCCAAACAACTGTCCTTCCTGCATACCTTGTAAATAGAAGATCTTCGCCTGCAGCGAGCAGCGACTGATACTGTTCGCACCAGCTCCACAACCTTCCCTCTGATGTATTCCCACCTATGTGGAAACAGGCAGTCGCATTAGAGGGAAGGCTGTGGGGCCAACATGAGCAGTGTGTATTAGTTGCTGTTCGTTGCCTGTGAACATCTGCTATTTAAAAGGTATACAGGGAAGAGGAGATGTTTGAGAGACCATACGGCATGCAGGCGAGAGAGAAAGAGACCAAATCACTTGAGGGACGGCTGGAGTTCTTCTGCTCACCTATCTTGGGCCCAGGCTCACCCAAAATAAATAAATAAACACAGCAGTATCTCAACATACCTGGTTGAACTACACTGGCTCCCCGTGAAAGACTGTATCAGCTTCAAATTAGCCTGTTTGGACTTTCAAATCTTATACGGAATCACCTCAAACCTATTGATTTATACATTATCACTAAACCTAGCCTGCATCTTGAGACTGAGCGACCAGCTGTTCATCTCCTCACAGCCTCATAAGGGAATCAAGTTCTGGCACTTTTAGCGTATGCTCTGGTGGATCCTCCTTCACTTCTATCCCACTATCAGTTGGTGTACCTCAGGGCTATGTCTTGGGACCTTTTCTTTTCTCCATCTATACTTCTTCCCTTAGTGCTCTGATCTCATCCCATGGTTTTCAGTATCACTTTTATTCTGATGACTCCTAGATCTACATCTCCACATCAGAAATTTCAGCAGAAATCCAGGACAAAGTGTCAGCCTGCCTGTCTGACATTGCTGCCTCGATGTCTCACTGCCATCTGAACCTAAACATGACCAAGACCGAGCTTTTTATCTTTTCCCCTAAACCCACCTCTTCTCTTTCCTCATTCTCTATCTCTGTGGATAACACTCTCATCCTCTCTGTTTCAAGGTAAGGTATACACAAAAAGTGGCACATATGAGTTTATCTTGTTGGGCAGACTGGATGGACCGTGTAGGTCTTTTTCTGCCGTCATCTACTATGTTACTATGTTAATGCACTCATACCCTAATGTTCTGAGCTCACTGTGTAATGTAATGCACTAATACACCAACCTTGAGTTCACAGTGTAACATAAAATACTGATACTTCAGGCTTAGGCTCACTGTGTAACATACTACATATATACAGTGTTAATACTAAAGTCCTGAGTTCAGTGTGTAACATAAAACACTGATACTCCAAAGCCATGGGCTCACTATGTAATATACCATATATGTGGTGTTACTAGGCCAACCCTGAGCTCACTGTGTAATATAAAACACTGATACTTCAAAGCCATTGGCTCAATGTGTAACATACTATATATAGCGTTAATACTCCAATGACCAAAATGATAAAGGGGATGAAACTCCTCTCATATGAGGAAAGGCTAAAGAGGTTAGGGCTCTTCAGCTTGGAAAAGAGATGGCTGAGGGGGGATATGATTGAGGTCTACAAAATCCTGAGTAGTATACAACAGGTAAAAGTGAATAGATTTTTCACTCTTTCAAAAATACAAAGACCAGCGGATACTCAATGAAATTACATGGAAATACTTTTAAAACAAACAGGAGGAAATATTTTTTCACTCATAGAATACTTAAGCTCCGGAACTTGTTGCTGGAGGATATGTTATGAGCAGTTAATGTAATTGGGTTTAAAAAAGGTTTGGACTAGTTCCTGGAGGAAATGTCCATAGTCTGCTATTGAGATAGACCTGAGAGAAGTCACTGCCAGCCCTGGAATTGGTAACATGGAATGTTGTTACTATTTGGGTTTCTGCCAGGTACCTGTGACCTAAATTGGCCACTGTTGGAAGCAGGATACTGGGCTAGATTTACCATTGGTCTGACCCAGTATGTCTATTCTTATGTTCTTAGCTCTCAGCTCACTGTGTAACATAAAGTGCTAATACTCCAATGGTCAACTCACTGTGTAACAAACTTTATATCCCGCTTAACCATCCAGTTCAAAGCGGGTTACAACAAATAGAAATACAGAAAAACATACTAATTTAGAGGTCCTTTTACTAAGGAGCACTTACAGATTTACTTCTTGCCCTTTAGAAAAATGCTGAAAGCTCATCTCTTTAAGCAAGCCTACCCAAATGCCACAACCTAATCTCGCCAACTTCCACCCACAATTCTGTTCTGACTTAAATACCAACCTCCCATCCTTCTCTTTCCATCTCTCCTTAATTTTATCCCTCCTTACCCTTTCTCCCAAATTACACTATCCTATCCTGTCTACCCTCTTTTATCCTAGTCATATATTATCTAGCTCAATTTATCATACACTACTAAGCCCAACTTTACATTGTTTTACTACTGTTTTATTAAAATTCTATTAACTTTGGATGAAGGACAAGATGGCCGATCAGAGCAGACGCAGGTGACTGAGCTCCTCACTTACCAGGCTTTTGTTCGTTAGGAGTTCCACGTCTTTCTGTGCAGGACATGGGAAAACGGAAAGGAAAACCCAAGGCATTGGCCTCCCTACCCCCTGGGAGTGTTCCCTCTTCGCGACAAACGGTCCTGGAACAATTTGGGGTTCAGCCGCTGATCATGCGGCAACCCACTTCAGAGTGCTCCGCTGTAACAACCTTGGAGATCAGCGATGAGGCGGTTTCGCTTAGCCCGCCTGGGAACATCAATCCTCCTCAACCAGGAAGTATACTGACTTCATCAGTGAGAGCGGAAGAGACGCCCGAAGAGGTCGATATCTCGCTGCCCTCAGAAGGACTCGACTTTCCCCAATTGGAGCGGAACAGCAAAGGGGTTTGGCTACTTCTACCCCTTCTCCGGTGGGAGCTACTCCGGTATTATTGGAGATAAAAAAGCCAAAAGTTGTGACTTTAGACGCCCTATGGGATGTTATCCAGGGAATGAATGCTCTGCTTTCTCAAGTTACTCGTGATTTTTCTCAAGATATTGATAAATTAAAACAGAAGCAAAATCAACTCATGGACAATTTTCAAACCCAAGAAGTGCAAATTGATTCATTGAGAACTGAACTTTCTACCTTAAAAAAATTTGCTGGGAATGTGGCAAAGGACAGAGAGATTCTTGCATGAAAGCTAGAATTTCTTGAGAATCAGGGGAAAAAAATAACCTGCGTTTTATTAATTTCCCAAAGTTGCCATTAATCCCAGCTATGGACATGTTGAGGAAGTATTTTAGAGAAATATTAGGTGTACCAGCGGAGGGATTTCCACCCATTACCCGAACAGTGTACATAACTGGGAGAACAGTGAACCTCCTGAATCCTCAACCACAGCAACCAGAACTTAATATTACAGAGTTTTTAGAAAACTCATTAGAACTAATTACTGAAAGAACTACTCTCATTGTCTCATTCGCACTGGAAATGGACAAATCAAATACCTTTAAACTTTATTTTAAAAATATGAATTGTAAATTTCTTGGCCAAACCATTCAAATTTTTCCTGATTTGAACAGAGACTCAAGCCCGACGGCGAGAGTTTCTCGGTTTAAAATTCAGAACTTCAGCCTTTGGAGGATCGTTTAAATTAATTTTTCCCTGTCATTGTATTAGAATATTGAATTCTGTTACATATATTTATGGATCCCAAGAAATTGAAGGAATTTTTGATTTCAAAAGAAAGTGTAGAAAGTTTGACCCCGGTAACTTAATAGGGCATGTGTACTCGCTGACCTGGCTGTGGACTGCCTCTTTTGATCCTGCTCTTAATTTTGTTTTTCTTTTTCATGTAATATAATATTTACCTTGTATCTTGTCTTAAGTTGTGGTCTAAAAGAATTTAAATTTTCCAATTAAGTTCCAAAATTATATATTTCCTGTGTCCAACATTTATTGTTTAATAGATGGATGTTAAATAAAATAAAATAAAAATTCTATTAACTTTGTATTTCAAATTACTATGTAAGCCGCATTGACTACTACTACTTAGCATTTCTATAGCGCTGCCAGGGTTACGCAGCGCTGTACAAGTTTAAACATGGGGAAGGACAGTCCCTGCTCAGGAGAGCTTACAATCTAAAGGTTACGAACTATGTAGTCAGTGTAAGTATCATGAATGGGGAAGGTGGTTAGGCGCCAAAAGCAAGGGAGAAGAGATGGGCTTTGAGTAAGGACTTGAAAATGGGCAGGGAGGGCGCATGGCATATGGGCTCGGTACGTGGGAAAGCGCGGGGTACAAATGTAATAATAATAATAATAGTATGTTCTGAATGATAAGATGTATACGCAATCACAAAAGAGAGGGTCAAACAGCATACAAAATAATACAGAAACAAAAAAAAGCAATACTGGGCTTTCAGGATCGGGATAATCAATGTCTTCCTTTATTGAATGATGGCCCGGCATGGGCCGTATTTCGGCGCAACAGGCGCCTGCTTCAGGGGTCAAAAATTCTTATTTGTGATTCTCCAGAGATGAGTGTATAGCCAAAAAAGACGGGATACAATGTCTCTAAGGTAGGTAGTGTCTTTAAGCTCACAGAGCCATATTGGTAAAAGCCATATTGTAGAAAATCTTTAGCATCCTATCTATGTTAGTTGTTCTAATGCATGTTTATTAGGTGTATCATTAGTATTATGCTAACATTGAATTATATCGCTGATATTTGAATTCCAGTGCTGTCAAATGTGTATATTTTTGATGCTGTTTCACAGTAGTTCTATTGTTAGGATGCAATTTATTGTTTTCATGTTTACCTCATTTATTGTATCTATGCTTAGTCTTGGTTATTTTACTATTGTTATGCTGTTAATAAAATTGTAACTTTTATGTTAAACTGTACCTGCTGTACACCACCTTGGGTGAATCTCCTCATAAAGGCAGTTAATAAATCCCAATAAATATATATATAAATAAATAAATAAAAATATAAGTTGAAGAGGTTGTAGAGAGGTGTGAATCCCGAGGAACACCCTGTTTCATGTTCCATGGGCTGGAAAGTCCACTTGGCTAGCAGACTTGCATATATCTTTGTTTCAAATAAACCTTCAAACCATTTCAGCACATTGCCTCCAATACCTATACCATCCAACATCAGGCAATCACGATTTACCCTTCCCGCAGAAAACCCTCCCCCTTCGCCGTCGCGTACCTGTGCTGACGACAGCCACATTTCTCTTCTTCTCTGTGCCGGCGATTGATGTTGTTTGGGTGGTGGATAGGTGCGTTATGCGTCTGAGCGATGCGATTCGACATCATGACGATCGGGCACTAGCAAGGTAATCCCCCACCCTCCCTCCTTCTCTCCCTCCCACGGTGAGTTGGTGAGTGTGAGTGCTCCGCCCTTGATGTCATCACGTTGTAACGCGAGGGCGGAGCACACACTCATGGGCAAAAGCGATCTACACAACTACGGAAGTTCCGGCTTCATTAGAACGTTGGAGGTGCGTTTTATATAGAGAGATGTGCAGGGCTTCCAGGTTAAGTAATAATTTTCCTCTCTAGGTTTAGACCAACGTCATTCAAGCTGTCCATATTTATGTTTCAATATGGCTAAGTCTGGAGAATATGTGGAGGGGCATTTTTGATATCTAAGTCCAATTTTGGATGTTTTGCACAAATGTCCAAAATCCGAATAGGAAAGAAGGTCATTTTCAAAAAAGAAAAATGTCTTTTTTTTCCCCCCGAAAATACTGTTTTGAACAAGGTTTTGTCATCTGGACGTCTTGTTTTTTGGTCCATGTTCGGAAAAAAAAAATGAATAGGTGCAAAATGTATTGGGATGTAGGAGGAGCCAGCATTTTTACTACACTAGTCCCCCAGACATCCTAGGAGAGCAATGGGGCACCCTAGAGGGCACTTCTGTGCATGTCATAAAAATGCTCCCAGGTACACATCTCACCTTTACTCTCTTATCTTGTCCCCTGAGCCCTCCAAAACCCACTGTCCCCCACTATAAGAGCCCTTATGGATGAAAGGGGCACCTATATGTGGGTATAGTAGGGTTTTGGTGACATTGGGAGGGGTCACAGTTTCCACCACAAGTGTGACAGGTAGAGGGAGACAGGGATCTGGGTCCCCCACTGTGTACTGCACCAACCACTACACTACTTCAGGGACCTGCATGCTGCTCTAATAGACCTGACTTTAACATCTGCAGCTGTCATAGAGGCTGGTAAGTCATATTTTTATTCACATTTTTGGGGGGTGGGAGGGGGTCACCCCTGATTCTGATTCCCTCCAGTGGTCATCTGGGCATTTAGGGCACCTTTTTGTGCCTTATTAATTCTGAAAACAGGTAGTCTGGGGGACTAGTGTAGTAATCCCTGCCCACCTTCAAATCCTTACTCAAAGCCCACCTCTTCGATGTCGCCTTCGGCACATAACCATTATACCTCCATTGAGGAAATCTAGACTACCCCAACTTGACATTTCGTCCTTTAGATTGTAAGCTCCTTTGAGCAGGGACTGTCCTTCTTTGTTAAACTGTACAGCGCTGCGTAACCCTAGTAGCGCTCTAGAAATGTTAAGTAGTAGTAGTAGTAGTCTAGACCAAAACATCTTGGTTTTAGTCTGGTTGTTTTTGTTTTGTTCCATTATGGCTGTAAAATGTCCAACTGTTAGGCATGCCCTAATCTCGCTTTCAAAACGCCCTGACACGCCCCCTTGTGATTTGAATGCACTTCTGATGGACTTCATAGAAAAACATCTAAAAATAGGTTTCGAAAATACTGGATTTTGACATTTTTGTGAGAAAAACTTCCGAATGCTGCTTTATGCCACTTTTTAGACGTTTTTCTCTTTCAAAAATGAGCCCCCAAGGCTCTTCTTTATAATGTCTATCCTTTCTTGATCTAATAGGAGCAATCATATAACATAGTAACATAGTAGATGAAGGCAGAAAAAGACCTGCATGGTCCATCCAGTCTGCCCAACAAGATAAACTCATATGTATATACCTTACCTTGATTTGTACCTGCCTTTTTCAGGGCACAGACCGTACAAGTCTGCCCAGCAGTATTTCCCGCCTCCCATCACCGGCTCTGGCACAGACCGTATAAGTCTGCCCTCCACTATCCTCGCCTCCCAACCACCAACCTCTCTTCCCCCACCTGCTCCGCCACCCAATTTCGGCTAACCTTCCTGATTATATTACCCCACGTTTCAAATTTTTGATTTGATGTAAATGAATCTAAAAATAATTGGGATAACTGAAGTCCAACTTCATTCCAGAGGTGATCCGCATCTAGCCTGCCCCTCGTAAAAATCACTTTATCCGATCTCATATTCTGCTTAGGTTCTGGTATCATATAAACATTAAATTCATGTAACATAATATATATATTTAATGCTCATACTCCAGCCCTGAGCTCAGTGTGTAACATAAAACACTGATACTCCAGAACCATGGGCTCACTGTGTAATATACTGTATACAGTGTTACTACTCCAGCCCTGAGCTCATTGTGTAACATAAAGGATTAATTCTCCAGCCCTGCTGCCTGTGACTCAAGATTCTGATTCTCCAACTCTGAAAGCATCATTCACTAAGGAAGTGTGACATTTTCTAAAGACAATTTAAACAGGATGTGTGGGTGAGGCTGGAGTCTACTGGAGAAGGACCCAATTTCATAATGCTAGAGTTTATTTGTAAAGTTGGATCCCAGAGAATGGCAGAGGTCACTAGCAGTTTAACCCAGCCAGCTGTGGCACATCAGCAGGGAGGGCTGGAGGCATGGACACTCTTTTCTTTTCTTCTCTTTACACTCTACTCTCTGCTTTGGCAAGCGTGACTTCTGACATGCCGCAGGCCTCTGTCACCTCCTCATTTCCTCACACAAAACAGTTTTTCAGCAGGGGCTGCAGAAAGTCTGTCTCAGACACACTTCACTTCTCTGTCCTGCCACACATTACAGTCAGGTCATTGTCACCAGGCTAAAAACAGTGACCTTTTATGTGTGTGTGTGGGTGTGGGGGTGGGGGTGGGGGTGGTCTTCCTATTTGTTCCTGTCTTAATGTGCTTCTCTCTCTGTGTGTCTATATTTCTTCCCCCTCTGTGCCTGTTTTCTGTGTGTGTCTGTGTTTCTTTTTCTACATCTCTGTAAGTATGTGGAGGACTAGGGGCGTAGTGGTCACTGGACCTGTTAACTGTTGAAATGTCTACAGTTCTTTTGCTGTAAACGATTTGCCACAAAGGTCCTCTTTGCCTTGTAATAAATCTTCAAAGAGCATCCTCAAAGGAGCAGATGAGAACACAGCTGTCCTTACATCTGCTCTGATTTATGCTTGAGGTTGCCCAGAGGGTAAGTAAAGGGCAAACAGCACTGTCTCACACTCTCAGAATGATCCAGCCCCACACCTCAGTGGCCTGTGACAGAGCCTGTGTCTGAATGCACCATGTTTACACATATATCACCTCACACTCTCACAAAGACTCAGCCATACACCTCAGCTGCATGTGACAGCTTGAGTATGACTCCATTATATTCACACACACATCACCTCACACTCTCAGCCTCATATCTCAGCAGCCTGTGACAGCCTGCTTAGCATGGTTTAAGTGAGCAAGACCTCTCCCTTAAACCACGCTCGATATCAACTCTGTGAACTTTATGATTATAAGCTTGTGGTATAGGCAATGGTCTTAACATAATTAGATTATTGTAACTCTGCTTACGCAGATCTTCAACAAAGAACTTTGAAAAGGTTGCAGATTTTACAAAATACAGCAACCAGGATTATAGGAAGATTGCATCTGTCTGCTCATGTGTGCCCCTATATTCCAGCAACTGCATTGGTTGTATATTGATTTTTGTATTAATTTCAATGGTTAATAGTTATTTCCAAAGTTCTGCAAGGAGTTGGCCCTGTTTATTTGGGTTATACACTTGAGAAGGAGGTTACAGGGCAGCATTTGCAGTCAACTGGCAGAGACTTGTTGGTGAACCTGAGCCTACTTGATGCTCGACTAGAGAGAATTTACAACTCTTGTTTGCTCCACGTGTTGTGTTGTTGTCCGCATCGCTGTAGACTGGCTTGAGGGAGAGAGACATGAGAATGTGGGTTGAAAGAGCTGTAAATGCATTAATATTTCGAAGTACTGCAAGTGAGGCTACCGCTAGAGATCGTGGCAGCCATTTTAGGGAGGCTGCCATTGGACCACCAGACAAACAGGCAATTAAGCCTGCTACCATTGGGGGGGGGGGGGGGTTGCATTTCTGGGGGGAGCTCTTCCTTTACTTCTGGGAGGGGGGAGCAGGTATCAGAAGGAGGCACATCTACGGCAGCTAGCAATTGAGGAATTAATCCCGGTTAATCAATGTTGGTGGCCAGACATGGCCTGGCATTGAATATCTGGGGCTAATTCTGCCTGCAGCGGTCAATATAAATGTAGTATAAATTTAGTAGTTGGAATGAGTGCTGTGTAGTATGAGTTGGAATGAATGTGGTATGAGTATAGAGATACAAGAACAAATAGAGCTATAAGTTAGACGGTTTCCTAAAGGACAAGTCCATAAACCACTACTACATGGACTTGGGAAAAATCCACAATTCCAGGAATAACATGTATAGAATGTTTGTACGTTTGGGAAGCTTGCCAGGTGCCCTTGGCCTGGATTGGCCGCTGTCATGGACAGGATGCTGGGCTCTATGCAGTGGCGTACCAAGGGGGGGGGGCGGTGGGGGCGGTCCGCCCCGGGTGTCAGCGGGTGGGGGGTGCTCCGCGAGAGCCGACAGCTTTTTTTTTTTTTTTTTTTTTTTTTAAATTCGTGCACTGTGCAGCGATCCCCGATGCAGGCAGCGCCTCGCGTCTGCCCTGCATGAACTGAAAAGAGGAAATCGCTTTGCTGACGTCGGGCCTTCCCTCGCTTGTTGTCCCGCCCTCGAGGAAATAGGAAGTTACCTCAAAAGAGGGCGGGACAACAAGCGAGGGAAGGCCCGACGTCAGCAAAGCGATTTCCTCTTTTCAGTTCATGCAGGGCAGACGCGAGGCGCTGCCTGCATCGCTGCACGGATTAAAAAAAAAAAAAAGCAGGGTGGTGGCTTTAGGGGGGGCTCAGAGGGAAGAAGGGGATTGGGGAGGGTGGTCATAGGGGAGAAGGGGATTGGGGAGGGTGGGGGTGCTCATAGGGGAGAAGGGGATTGGGGAGGGTGCTCAGAGGGGAGAAGGGGATTGGAGAGGGTGGGGGTGCTCATACGGTAGGGGAGAAGGGGATTGGGTAGGGTGCTCATAGGGGAGAAGGGGATTGGAGAGGGTGGGGGTGCTCATAGGGGAGAAGGGGATTGGGGAGGGTGGTCATAGGGGAGAAGGGGATTGGGGAGGGTGGGGGTGCTCATAGGGGAGAAGGGGATTGGAGAGGGTGGGGGTGCTCATACGGTAGGGGAGAAGGGGATTGGGTAGGGTGCTCATAGGGGAGAAGGGGATTGGAGAGGGTGGGGGTGCTCATAGGGGAGAAGGGGATTGGGGAGGGTGCTCAGAGGGGAGAAGGGGATTGGACAGGGTGGGGTGCTCATACCGTAGGGGAGAAGGGGATTGGGTAGGGTGCTCATAGGGGAGAAGGGGATTGGAGAGGGTGGGGGTGCTCATAGGGGAGAAGGGGATTGGAGAGGGTGGTCATAGGGGAGAAGGGGATTGGGGAGGGTGGGGGTGCTCATAGGGGAGAAGGGGATTGGGGAGGGTGCTCAGAGGGGAGAAGGGGATTGGAGAGGGTGGGGGTGCTCATACCGTAGGGGAGAAGGGGATTGGGGAGGGTGCTCAGAGGGGAGAAGGGGATTGGAGAGGGTGGGGGTGCTCATACCGTAGGGGAGAAAGGGATTGGGGAGGGTGCTCAGAGGGGATTGGAGAGGGTGGGGGTGCTCATACCGTAGGGGAGAAGGGGATTGGGGAGGGTGCTCATAGGGGAGAAGGGGATTGGAGAGGGTGGGGGTGCTCATAGGGGAGAAGGGGATTGGGGAGGGTGTTTAGAGGGGAGAAGGGGATTGGGGAGCTCAGAGGGGAGAAGGGGATTGGGGAGGGTGGGGGTGGTCATAGGGGAGAAGGGGATTGGGGAGGGGAGTGCTCAGATGGGAGAAGGGGTCTGGGGTCTGACAAGGGGCCAGGAGGGAAAATGGGTCCATGCCTGGGGCAGGTGGGAGTATGGGTCTGGGGCTGAAAAGGGGGGATGCAAGGCATGTGGTGGATGAAGGGGGCTGGAACTGGGGGCTGAAAAGGAGGGTATTTGGGATAAGGGGGCTAGTACTGGAACTGGGGGCTGAAACGAGGCAGGGGCTGAAACTGGGGGCTTTAAAGGGGACAGGGAGAACTGGCTGGGGCTGAAGCTCGGGACTGATGGGAGAAAAGGGCTGGGGACTGGTGGGATAGTGGGGCTGAAAAGGGGGGCAGGTGGGAGATGTGGGCTGGGGCTGGAACTAGGGGCAGGTGGAATAAGGGGGCTGAAAAGAGGGGGCAGAGAGAGAGGGGACAGACCCTGGATGGAAGTGGGGAGCGTGAGGGAGGGCAGACCTTGGATGGATGGGAGAGGGAGGGCAGACGGATTGAAGGGGCAGAGAGAAAGGGCAGATGGTGGGTGGAAGGGGGAGAGAGAAAGAGGCAGACAGGGGTAAATGGTGGATGGAAGGGGCAGAGATAGAGGGCAGATGTGGATGGAAGGAAGAGAGAGGGCAGACAGTGGATGGAAGAGACATTAGAGAGGGCAGACACTGGATGGCAGAGAGTGAGCGAAGACATGCTGGATGGAAGGAAGACAGTGAAAAGAAGATGAGGAAAGCAGAAACCAGAGACAACAAACTGTAAATATATATTTTAATTATTTTGCTTTAGGATATAGTATTGTAGCTGTGTTAATAAATGTTTATAAGTAGAACATGTAAATAAGGTCATCTTTTTATTGGACTAATTTTAATACATTTTGACTTAACTTTCAGAGAACAAAACCCCCTTCCTCAGGTCAGGATAGGATAATGTAACAGCACTATACTGTATTGACCTGAGGAAGGAGATTTTGGTCTCTGAAAGCTAAATGTATTAGTCCAATAAAATGATATTATTTGTTTTATTTCTATTTGTTAATTTGTAAAGTGGTGATTGGTATTTGTTAGTTTTTTCAAATTTACATCTGCTGTCTTTATATTTTGCACAGTACTAGGGGACGTTTTCTGTTTCTGTGGTGTTGCATTGTATGCAGAGTCTGGCATCTTGGGAGTTCAGTTTAATTATTGTCTAAATAGAAAGTTTAAATATTACTACTTATTCTATAGTGGATTAGGGTATATCTGTGTTTGTGAAAAAGACATGGCTTTCAGTTGGCATTGACTGTGCAGGATCGACGATCTGTATTATTCTGTCTGGTTTCGTTTTACAATAGGTGAATTGATGTTCTAGTGCTCACTGTAGTGTTTAAGATGCTTTCCTTTTCCTTGTGTGACTCGTAGAAATTACTGCTTATGGTATGGTAGAATCGCTCTATAGGTCCTGATGTTTTGTATTCTCGGTATGCCTAGTACTGGATTTGGGGGGGGGGGGGGTGTTAAAAAATGACCGGCCCCGGGTGTCAACTACCCTAGGTACGCCACTGGCTCTATGGACCCTTGGTATTTTCCCAGTGTGGTATTACTTATGTACTTATGCATATTGAAAAGATAATAAAAGGATAGTGAAAACTTACTATGCAGTCACAGATTTAATATTTATTTATTTTATTGCATTTGTATCCCACATTTTCCCACCTTTTTGCGGGCTCAGTGTGGCTTACAATATGATATGAATAATGGAGATACAATTTGTTACAACTTGGTTATGGATTACATTGTGCAGAGTTATGCGAGACAATCGAAGTATCGTTAAGGAATATAACAATGGAACAAAAACATTGAAACATTGGAAGGAGACAACGGGAAGCTTAAAAGGCAATATTAAGCGCCTTAATTAAGTGCCTGGAGTGAAAGGTATTGATCTCACTATAGAATTATGCATATTCATTAGGGATAACCTGAAAACCTGACCCACTGGCAGCCCTTGAGGACTGGGAGAGAATGCAGAACAGGCCAAGCCACAGAAAGCTAACCAAAGGCTTGGTGGGCCTCGTCTTAAGACAAGTATTCATTCTCTTCTGGATTTTTCACAGAAATATTTTCCAGAGTACTGGTACAGCACAGCTGAATGCTCATTGGTAGGTCAAAGTTAATTCTGACAATACCAATAAAGGGGTGGCCAATAGCTCCTGTTGTGATGCTTAGAAGTTCCTACCAGGCCCGTATGCAAAGCTGATTGCAGCAAGCGCTTGCAAACCATGCCCATGGTTTTAAAATTCACATACTGGAGATCTTGCTGAATGCAAGGAAGTGTTTTTAAAAATGTCACGATGCTATGTCAGAGCTGGCAGAAGCATAGCACAGTGGTGAGAGTGAAGGCACAACCTCCTATTGCTAAGCAGGGGCGATCTGGTGAGGCCGGCTTTTGGTACTTTACTGACCCACCTTTAAGCTGGTCCTGCTGCAAACACACACACACCTCCTGCCACTGGCCCAGGAAGGATACTTGGTAGGAATGCACATTTGATAGCCATGCAGCAATGCCTTTTCAAAGTGAATGGGCTGTGTCGTCATTACCACATGGCAGCCGCTAGCACGGCTTGGTAAACGGGGGGAGGGGGAGTGTTATTGTGCACTAAATCGATTTAATGCACATAAAAAATTTGTGTTAAAATAAATGTATGAAACTAACTTCCAAAAGTCGTAGAACTATGAATAAAGGCCACATGAACTGAAAGCATTTGCCCTGTGCACATCCCTACTCTTTGTATACACTCACCTCTCTTTGGGCCCCTTTTACAAAGCGGTGGTACCCATATCGCTGCTTTGCTTCTCGTCATTTCAGCACTATGAGCTGGTGGTGCCACTGCCACTGTGTGCCATTTCCAGCGTGATAGAAAATTTTTTATTTTCTGCGCCGGGGCTTACCCGTTGGTAATCTCTGCCCAGTTACCGCTGCATTAGTGCAGGAGCCCTTACCGCCTGCTAAGTAGGTGGTGGAGAGGGCTCCCTCCGAAAACGGCTACTTTCCTCACAGTCATTTCCTTTTTTTGCCTTTTACCGACTGAGGTAAAAGGGGCCTAGGCGTGTGGCAAATCCACGTGCTGATGCTACTGCAGGGCCCCTTTTACCACAGCTTGGTAAAAAGGACCTTTTATGTACCATGGAGTCTCTCCACACACTCATTGACATCCTGCCTGAGGACTAGAGAAAGTGTCTTGAGGAGACTGCACACACTTGTCTCTTCCTGGTGGCCCGCTGTCTCCACAATCACATTTTTCAGTGTTCCAGAGTGACACCACACTGTGCAGACATTTACTCACCTCTCCCCGGTGTCCCACATAGATAAATGTACAGACAGGATGGAAGGCTCCAGTTCCACAGGCTAGCAGGTGTGTCCGATTGTAGGGGTGCAACAGGCGGATGTAGTTGGCACATTCTGTCTGTAAAAAAAAAAGACACAGATATGGGAGTAGTTCAGCTGGATCGAAGGATGGATGCACCAGATAAATACAGTCCAAATTCTGAGGACTAGTGAAAGTAATATGCAAGGACACCCACTTCTTCTAAGGTTTTCAAATAACTTTATAAGCAAAACATATGACGGACATGCTACATTTATGATTGATTACATGTGGAGTTGACTAAAGAGTAGATGCTGTAGGTAGGCTGGGTGCAAATCTGGTTATCCATGTGTGATTCTAACAGATTTGCACCCAGCCTGCCTACAGCATTTATTCTTCAGTCAACTCCACATGTAATGGATGCTAATTGCTAATCTGTGGTAAGATGTTGGGGTTGGGGGTGGGATTGGTAGAGCTTTGACTAACTTTGAGATGTGTGATGTTGTGTGTTTTTTGGTTATATATTCAATATATTTAATAAAGTGCTTATAGTGAAAATAAAAATCACACATGGATCAGTCAGCGTGGTGGCTTAGTGGCAAGATTCTGCTCCCCAAACTGGCCAGGCCTGGAAAGGCTGCAATAGGAATTCTTAGCCATCACTCAGGCAGGTGGGATTGTGATGGAGAGAGGAGACTCAGGTTGGTGGGAGTGTGTGTATTCATAACAGCACTATCTCTTCCTTCCACAGTCCTAAAGGCCAGGCTCTCCCTTGCATTCCTCTGACTCATTCCTTTCTAGGTCTAACAGGTTATCAATAGAAATCAAACAAAATAAAACATGGAAAAGAAAATAAGATGATACCTTTTTTATTGGACATAACTTAATACATTTCTTGATTAGCTTTCGAAGGTCGCCCTTCTTCCTCAGATCGGAAATAAGCAAATGTGCTAGCTGACAGTGTATATAAGTGAAAACATTCAAGCGTTACTATGACAGTCTGACAGGGTGGGAGGATGGGGGTGGGTTGGAGGTATGCATGGGGACATCAAAGCATTTATTTTGTTTGATTTCTATTGATAACCTTAAGAGTGGACTAACCCGGCTACCACACTCCTCTACTTAGGTCTAACAGGCAACTTCTTAGGTCCCTTGCTGATTTAGCATGTGTTGGATTTCCTTCCCTTTACAGGTAGTAGGAATCTCTCCTGGGGAATTGAATCCACATGTGTGTCTCTCTCTCTCTCTTTCAACTGTTCAGATATTTGGGGACCTCTAGGCACCCCTTCTAATCTCTTTGCCTCCAAATCCTTGTAAGCTCAGAGACCCAACCGGTTCAGTCAGTGCTAGACCTACTAGGTAAAAACAGGAACCCTTCCACATGGCTGCTTCCACACTGTATCTGTTCTCTTATTGGAACAGAGCATTTCTCTATTCCAGGTCCTGCTACCTGAATGAAGTAGACATGGTGGTTTAGCTTGTAGTCCAGCTTCATTCTGGTTTTCAGCTTTCAGGGAAAAGATACTTTCTCTCCACAACCATGAGTTTATATAGTCTCACCCCATAACTTCCCGGCCCCTCCCCTGGACTGGGCTTAGTAGAGACTCTATGGAAAATTACCAGATATAGTCTCATTTTGATTGCAGGGCACTGATTTTCCTGTAACACCAAGTATATCCACACTATGGGCTTTCACCAAGCTTAGTGACATCCAGTTCACACATTTTCACTGTGAACACCAAACATTTTGGGTAAGGCACCAGGTTAGGAACTACTGTGTTAACCAATACTAACCAATCCAACAAACCTATACTAAAAGCATGGCTAGAAGAAGAATACAGTTTTTCTCTGCTCTATGGTATTATTCATGTGAGAACACAGCTAAGAAAGCACAGGATTAGGATATAATAGAGCTGAATAAGTCCATGATCACCTGGCTTCAGAGTTTAGAATTTAACAAAAGGGCACTCTCTGTCACCCCATCCCCTTCCCCTCAGGAACACCCCTGCACTGAGCACTCATAGTAGGGTATAAGCAAAGATGGAACATATAGATAGGTAAGAGAATAAGAGGAGTTAGAAAATAAGAATTTGGGGCCACTTCCTTTAAGGGCCTTGAAGATCAGACATACAGTTTTAAATTTAGCCCTGTATTGTACTGGTAGCCAATTAAGTTTTTGCAAAAATGGTGTGATGTGGTCACGTTGCTTGCAACCTTCTATGAGTCTTGCTGCAGTCATTCTGAATCAACTGGAGCTGGTGCAGGCCCTTTGTAGTCAGACCATTATAGAGTGCATTACAATAATACAGTCTTGATGTTATCATGGCATGCACAACTGGGATAAGATTTTCCTTTTTGATGTAAGGAGAGAGGCAGGGTAGTTGTCGCAAATAGTAGAAGCAGTTCTTGAAGGTTGCTTGGATTTGGAGAATCAGAGTAAGTATTCCACGTTTCCTGACTTGTGGTCAGGGGCGTAGCCAGACAACAGATTTTGGGCGGGCCTAGGCAAGAATTGGGTGGGCACCAAGTGTTCTCCCCCACCACCCAAAAAATTATCTCAGCTGGTGGGAAAACGCTTCTTTCCACCTTGGCAGCAGGCATGCACTGAAAACTGAGCATGTGCCGGTGTCGTGTAGCGTTTTCATTACCATCATGGGAAAATCTTCAGCTGGCGGAGCTTGGGATTCTCACCAGTTACCACTAAACATGTGCTACTGTTGGGTGGGCCTGAGCCATAAATGGGTGGGCCCTGGCCCACCCAAGCCCACCTGTGGCTACGCCACTGCTTGTGATTTGAGGGGGAGTTTGTACTTCCCAAAAGAGATTTTGATGTCAGGTATGTGTCCACTCGTGTTAGGGACCCAGAGAAGCTCAGTTTTACTTAGGTTCAGGCAAAGTTTGTTGTGCTTAGCCCATTCTTGAATTGATGTTAGACAGGTAATCAGTTTACTCAGGGCTGTAGGTAAATCCGGTTCATTGGGTGTGAGTAGCTGATCCTCATCCATGTAGATTTAGAGCTGAGTGTCCATTGACCACAATCAGCTAGTGGTTTAAGGTAGATATTGAACAGCATGGGTGACAGTATTGACCCTTGTGGTACCCCACAGGTCAATGCCCATGGTTGCGATGAGGTGCTGCCAAACAGTACTAACACCGAGGCAAATCCCGTCTCACTTTCTGTGAAGATCATCTAGTAGGGATATGATATAAGGCCCATTTCTGTTTCATAACTGGGTCTGAATCCAGATTGACATGGATCTAGCCAGTTTCTCTCTTCTAGCCAATCACTGAGTTGAACACAGACTGCTTGTTCTATAAGTTTCCCTAGAAATAGGATGTTGGACACAGGCCAGTAACTTTCAAGTTTGTCACGGTCGAGGTTGTTTTCCTTTAGCAAAGATTGAACCATTCCCCTTTTTAATGCTGTTGGTAGTTGCCCATTAGAAAGAAAAAAAAGAGTTCACAATTTTAGTGGCACCTTCTATGAGGCCCATACTTGCCTGCTGCCTATCTTTGATGGGCAGGGGTTGAGGGAGCAGGTAGTTAGTTGAAGGTCTCTTAGGATTTTGTCAAGGCATTGGGTTAAAAGTGTCCCATATGTCTCTGTCAGGAGGGGGCAATTTTGTGCACTCCTGGTTAACTGATTGGAAGCTGGGTGGGACTGCCTATAAATCCTGGAGGAGACTTTTAATTTTGTTGGCAAAGTATGCAGCAAAATCACTGTTCAGTTTTGACTGGGTAGGCTGGTTCTGTTGTGGGGGCTGCAGTAGGCTGTTTACTATACTGAACAGTTGCTTGGTTGAACTGGCAGCCCGTGCAATGCATTGAGAGAAATGTTTTTTGGTTGCTGTTACGGCATGGTGATACTTTGTCATGTGCTTCCTACAGTTTAGCCAGTCTTCATCCAGGGGAGAGTTCCACCATCTCCTTTCCAGTTTCTATCCTTCGCGCTTAAAGATCCAAAGTTCTTGAGAAAACCAAGCTTAGTGTTTCCCCATACCCTTCCCCTCATGCACACCCTTGCACTGAACACTCCCTTTGACCCCTCTCCATTCCCTTCATGCACATTCCCTGCACTGAGCACTCCCTGTCAGTCTATCCCTTTTCTGTCAAACACACCCCTGACTGTGCACTCCCTGTCAGCCTATCCCCTTCCGCTCAAACACCCCTGAACTGAGCACTCTGTATCTCACCACGGGTTTGTGGGGGGGGGGGGGGGTCCATCTGTGCTTTGTCAATAGAAATACAGGAATACAGGTTGCACAGAACCCTTTGGTTGAAGGCATTGAGACTGTAGTTCTCAGTCTCCATCTGCTGGCAGGACAGTGTATACCCAACTGTCTGGACTGGTCTGGAGGGACTCAAGGAAAGAAAGTTAGAAGGTAAGCCCTAATTTCTCTTTAACATTAAATGCAGAATTTCAAAAGTAGTTAATACACCACATAAACAGAGCTGATTAGCTCTGTTGTGTTTAACACCTAACGTAGAATTTCAGATAATAAGGTGGGGGGGGGGGGGGGGGGGGGAGTACACCTCACAGTTAACACGGGTGTCATTAATATATTTTAACTGTTAATATGGCAGGTAACATGAAACAATCAACCACACCTCCAGAAGTATAGTTAACTAAATTCTGCATTCAAAGCTGCATCATTAATGTATAGAAGTGACCATTAGCCCAGAATTAGTGGCATGAGAGCTTTTCCCCAAGTGACATGAATACCCCTTGCACTTACTATAGCAGCTTTACAGCTACTACTGCAGGTTAACTTTTGCAGATAATTTGTCTAAATGCAAGTTAGTTAGTGGGGGCCTAAGTTTGTAACTGAGACAATGGAGTATCAGTTCATCCCTTCCTCCTCATTTATAACTTTAAACTTTACCCACAGTGTCAAGTTATTCCTTCCCTGCCAATTCAAGAAATTCATACAAAATTCAGGTTACAAAAGCAAGTAACTTATTAATTTATTAATGCTAATAATCTGCCCTTCCAGGAATTGAGATCAAATTAGATTAGAATACATGATTCTTAAACATGCTTTGACCCCACTGGTGAATAATGAAGACATGCTCAGCTGTGTGAGAAACTCCTTCTGTCCTGGCCTGGATACTCATGCAGCAGAGATGCCAAGGGTGGACCATCCCAAAAAGTGAGAATTGTTTCAGTGTGCCTGGAGTATTACTCTAGAAAGTTCTAAGTGTCATATTGTGCTGCAAATGAAGAAAGCAGCAAGCAATGTTATTTGTGAACCACCCCCCCCCCCCCCCCCCACACACACACACACAAAAGGGCATTGCATTTGCTTTACTCTAGTGCCTCTGAACAGATATGCACAGAGCGGAGTCAATATGAGATCATTTTCAAATGAGTTTGCCCAGGTAACTAAACAGTTGTCTGCTTAAATTTTTTAAACTGAAAAGTGCCCTCCACTCCGTCACATTCAGAGAAATGCACAGCACAGGATTCTTTATATTGTACATTTCAGGATCGTGTGACATTAGTGACTGATGGAGCTATGTGATTCCAACCCATTCTATTATCTCAAATCAGGAAATGAGGTCGCCATATTGCTTTATGCTGCAACTTCCTGTATTGTCTCTAGAGACCAAGTGCTAGTCCATTTCAGTCACTTCATAACTGATGATTTACCAAAAGTAGCCCAGTAGCTATTCTGAGCATCTCTCATAAACAGACACTTCCACGTACACTCAGGCCCGGATTTCCCACTAAACTGAGTAGGTGAACCGGGCTGAAAGAGGCTTCTCTTCCTCTATCCGGTAGATAGTATCTTCTCACATGTACTGCTCAGCTCAAGCGGCTATATCCTATTGGATCTACTCCCATAAAGCAATGGAGGTTCAAGGACTGGAGGCATTTGCAACACTATAAAACTGAATTGCCACTGGCTCACCACTGCATCTGTAACAACACAAATCTGATGGAACTGTGCTGCTCAGATGGAGCAGTGCGTGTGAAAAAGTGCTGTCAGGCCAGAGGAGGCACCTTTTCAGACCGAGAGTCCAAAGGGCTGCTTTTGCATCCTTAAGCCGCCAAATGATTTCTTGGCTTTTTCCACCCATTCCTGTACCTCAAAGTGCTTTAGAGGTAAATCTGGTTCTTCTTACACTTCACCCATTGCCTTCCAAATACATGTATTTAGTTTTTCAGTATGGGCAAGGATGACCCAGGAGATCATACACAACAGAAAGAAAGTGGGGTGGTTGGAAGATGTGCTTGTATATGCACCATTTGGAGGCATTCCTCGGGGCATAGTTTGGGGAGAGCTGAGATGGAGCTGTGAAGTACATGCAAATTTTGTAAGACTGTATCGCCTCCCACCCCACATACTGGGGGCAATATGGCAGAGTTCTCAGAAAAACTGGGGACTATCCCCCCAATATTCCATCTTGAGTAGAGAGATGTGGTAGCCGTGTTAGTCCACTTTTAAAGGTAATCAATAGAAATAGAATAAAATAAAACAGAGAAAAGAAAATAAGATGATACCTTATTTCTGATCTGACGAAGAGCTACCTTCAAAAGCTAATCAAAAAATGTATTAAGTTAGTCCAATAAAAAAGGTATCCTCTTATTTTCTTTTCTCTGTTTTATTTTATTCTATTTCTATTGATTACCCCCAATATTCAAAACTATTTAACAGGCCAGAAACAGCTCCTGACCAGCTAAATAGCGTTTAACCAGTTATCTCTCGCTGAATAAAGGCGCGGACATTCAGCACCAAACTGGCTGTGTTGAGTGGTCAAAACAGGCCGTTTAAACAGCAGGCCTATCTTTGAGCACTAAAAGGTTAACTGGTTAGCACGGAATATCGACATAGCCGGTTAACCTTTTAGCAGACAAAATAAACCCGGATATTTAATGTTAGTCACCAGAAATGACTTGACATTGAATACCTGGTTTAACGCCAGCGGCAGAGAGAAAAATCGTTGCCCGCCACAGACTGAATATCGGACCCTATGTGTATTTTATAAACTATGCAAGTTTATATTTTATAAAGGCCTGATATTCAAAGTGAGCTATGCATTTGTTGGCAGCTGGCACATGCAAAACTCGCTGATATGTGAATTTTCAGCCCTTATACAAATAAATTTGGGCCATTCCACTCACCCAACAGACTGATTTTATCCATACAAGGAGCCAGCATTGAAGAGAGGCATAGCTAGTACTGGCATTTATATGTTTATCTGCGATATTCAGCTGCCAAAAAGATAAGTTGTGAGTTTAAAATGTAGCAGGCCTAACTTTAATGGATAGGCCTGGCCCAGCTGCTGGTCAGATGAAAATTCAGCAGCACTAATTAAATGGATAATACTGTTGAATATATGAATACAATTAAGTGCCTGACATTATGTTTAATCTTAAACACTGGGCAGGCTTGCTGAACATCAGGTCCTAAAAGTGTATAAGTACCTATGCTGCCATTATAAAATATCAGACAAAAAAGGGGAAGCAAAATTCTTCCGTAAAGCAACACAAAAACAAAAAAAAAAAGGAATGGAAGGATCCAAACCCACAAGCCAGGATGTTAAAAAATGGCACAATTTAGTAACAAAAACAGTCTTCTGGGAACAATATCCAATGTGACTATACATAAAAAGTAATGTATTACTTTTCGAGATGGTTTGCACCATAAATGCTATAGATTCTGTTTACGTCAATAGTTCTAACTTCATAACTTTCAGCTTTCTAGTGACATTTCCACAGTATTGAATGGTAGAATACACGTGTTTAGAGTACACATTAGGATCCCTGATGAAGGCAATTTCTTGTCGAAACATTTTGGGTTTTCTCCATCTCAAAGTACCTTCTGTACACTACTTTCTATGTATATTTGCATTGGATATTGTTCCTAGAAGCCATTTTTTAACATCCTGGGCTTTGATCCTTCCGTTCCATTTTGTTTGTTTGTTTGTGTTGTTTTACGGGAGAACTTTGCTTCCCCTTTTTTGTTTGATGTTTTATAACATTTCCATGCTACGAATCCCAGGGCAAGCAGTGGTTTTCTCCATGTCTATCTCAATAGCAGATTATGGACTTTTCCTCCAGGAACTTGTCCAAACCTTTTTTAAACCTAGATATGCTAACTGCTGTTACCACATCCTCCGGCAAAGAGTTCCAGAGCTTAACTATTTGTTGAGTGAAAAAATATTTCCTCCTATTTGTTTTAAAAGTATTTCCATGTAACTTCCTTGAGTGTCCCCTAGTCTTTGTACTTTTTGAAAGAGTGGAAAATTTATTCGCTTTTACCTGTTCTACACAACTCAGGATTTTGTAGACCTCAATCATATCCCACCTCAGCCATCTCTTTTCCAAGCTGAAGAGTCCTAACCTCTTTAGCCTTTCCTCATATGAGAGGACTTCCATCCCCTTTATCATTTTGGTTACGCTTCTTTGAAACTTTTCTAATTCCGCTATCTCTTTTTTGAGATATGGCAACCAGAATTGAACGCAGTACTCAAGTTTAGAAGGATCAGATCCAAAGAAGCTTAGCGGAGATTAGGTAGGAAAGCCAGTGCTCGGCAGACTTCAACAGTCTGTGCCCTGATCAAGGCTGAATAGATTTGGATGAGCTGGAGTGGAACTTTTCAGGGGCTCTGACAACAGCTTCAGAAATTTTAGAACAAGGCCAGTGCCATGCAGACTTCTACAGTCTATGCTCTAAAAATGGCTGACCGACGTCAGACTCACCGGTCTATAATTTTCCGGATCTCCTCTGGAACCTTTTTTGTAACGCTGATTTTTAAAAAAGGTTCCAGAGGAGATCTGGGAAATTATAGAACAGTGAGTCTGATGTTGGTGTCGGGCAAAATGGTAGAGACTATTATTAAGAACAAAATTACAGAGCATATTCAAAAGCATGGATTAATGAGACAAAGTCAACATGGATTTAGTGAAGGGAAAGCTTGCCTCACCAATCTACTACATTTCTTTGAAGGGGTGAACAAACATGTGGATAAAGGGAAGCTGGTTGATATTGTGTATCTGGATTTTCAGAAGGCGTTTGACAAAGTACCTCATGAAAGACTCCAGAGGAAATTGGAGAGTCATGAGATAGGAGGTAGTGTTCTATTGTGGATTAAAAACTGGTTAAAAGATAGAAAACAGAGTAGGGTTAAATAGTCAGTATTCTCAATGGAGAAGGGTAGTTAGTGGGGTTCCCCAGGGCTCTGTGCTGGGACCGCTGCTTTTTAACATATTTATAAATGACCTAGAGATGGGAGTAACTAGTGAGGTAATTAAATTTGCTGATGACACAAAGTTATTCAAAGTCGTTAAATCACGGGAGGATTGTGAAAAATTACAAGCGGACCTTACGAGACTGGGAGACTGGGCATCTAAATGGCAGATGACGTTTAATGTGTCACGTTTTCAAAACAGGAACTAGGATTGTGAGCCCTTGGGCCACTGCCGAGGAGCGGCAGTGGCAGGCAAAACCACCCCACATCGGAGACTAGGCAGAACAGGCCTGGACCCCGGACTGGAGTTGCAGCAGAGGCAAACAAGCAGGACTAGAGCAGAGCAGGTACCCTTAAACTTCACCTGCACTTGGCCACTTTTCACCCGGAGTTGAGCTCCTGGCTGCAGGTGGCCGGCAGGACTTACTGGGCAAGGCAGGACTGGACAACAGCTAGGCAGAACAGGGACTGAGGGTCAGAGGGAAAAGGACTAAACATGGGCAGCAAGGCAGGAAACTGGGCCGGGACTCACAGACAAGACAACCCAGCTAGGGGACAGAAACTGGAAGCTGCAAGCAGCCACAAAAGACAGACAACACAGAAACCTAAGCACTACACACAGAACTACAAACAAGGAGCAAGGCTAAGAAACAAGCAAACCCTAAATTAAATATAGACTAACTAGAAACAGGCAAGAACTACAGGCAAGCAACTAGAACAAGGAAACAAACTCAGGCTGAAGTGCAGCAAGCACCAACATACCAGGGCCTTAGAAGATGCAAAGGCAAAGGCAGAGAGATTCCAAATGGCTAATGAGCCCAGCAGCAACTGAGGCTCAGATGCAGCAATCACCAGGCCACTACGGGAGCTGAGCAGGTTCAAACAAGACAGACAAATCCGGCAGCCTGGAAGATCCGGACTGGACTCAGCTAAAGTCTGGAACGGGTGATAGTCCATAGCAACCACCGGTTCTGGCCACCAGAGGGCGAGTTGAGCACAGACGTAACATAATGTGAGCAAGTGCAAAGTGATGCATGTGGGAAAGAGGAACCGGAATTATAGCTATGTCATGAAAGGTTCCACGTTAGGAGTCACAGACCAAGAAAGGGATCTAGGTGTCGTCGTTGATGATACGTTGAAACCTTCTGCCCAGTGTGCTGCTGCGGCTAAGGTGCAGAGAAGGGCGACGAAAATGATAAAGGGGATGGGATGACTTTCCTATGAGGAAAGGCTAAAGAGGCTAGGGCTCTTCAGCTTGGAGAAAAGGCGGCTGAGGGGAGATATGATAGAGGTCTATAAAATAATGAGTGGAGTTGAACTGGTAGATGTGAAGCATCTGTTCACGCTTTCCAAAAATACTAGGACTAGGGGGCATGAGATGAAGCTACAATGTAGTAAATTTAAAACAAATCAGAGAAAAGTTTCTTCACTCAACATGTAATTAAACTCTGGAATTCGTTGCCAGAGAATGTGGTAAAGGCGGTTAGCTTAGCGGAGTTTAAAGGTTTGGACGGCTTCCTAAAGGAAAAGTCCATAGACCGTTATTAAATGGACTTGGGGGAAATCCACTATTTCTGGGATAAGCAGTATAAAATGTTTTGTACATTTTTGGGATCTTTCCGGTTATTTGTGACCTGGATTGGCCACTGTTGGAAACAGGATGCTGGGCTCTATGGACCTTTGGTCTTTCCCAGTATGGCAATACTTATGTACTTATGGCAAAGATAAATCAGAATTGGTAATTGGACAGAAAACAGAGGGTATTACATGATGACAGCAGATAAAGACCAGTATGGTCCATCCAGTCTGCCCAACAATATAAATTCATTACATATGGTATGATCTATCACTTCATACCATATGTAATGAATTTATCTTGTTGGGCAGACTGGATGGACCATACTGGTCTTTATCTGCTGTCATCATGTAATACCCTCTGTTTTCTGTCCAAATACCAATTCTTAATCCACAAAAGGACATTGCCTCCTATCCCATGACTTTTTAATTTTCTCAGGAGTCTCTCATGAGGAACTTTGTCAAATGCTTTCTGAAAATCTAGATATACTACATCAACCGGCTCAACTTTATCCACATGTGTATTCAAGCCTTCAAAGAAATGAAGCAAATTGGTGAGGCAAGACTTCCCTTGGCTGAACTCATGCTGACTGTCCCATTAAACCATGTTTGTCTACGTGTTCCATAATTTTATTGTTTATAATAGTTTCTACTATTTTGCCTGGCACTGAAGTCTAAAACTATTGTAAGGTGAAAGGATCTCATTAATAGCAGCTTATAGTCTGTATGCATAAAACACACACATTGCAGAACTATTTTTGAAAGTCTAGGTTGGCACATGCACTTTGGAAAGGGTGATGGAAGCATGGAATGCCTTTGTGTAGCAGATGATGGTGACTAAAACAGCAATGGCAATTAAGACAGTATGGTATAAGCAGAGAAAACCCTTACTTTCTAAAAGCAGAGAGAGCAGAAGGCATAACCTAATGACGTAGCACTACATGTTTACACATTCATAACACCATACTCGACTGATTCAAGAGGGACTAGACCATTTGCTATGGTACTCCCCCACAGAAGTGGCAACAGTGGTAGGATCCAGAGGGATGATCAGTGTATCCACAATGGAAGTTTGGAACTGAGTCAGTTTTATTCTTGGGAGTGCTTGAGGAGGAGAGGGAAAGAACAAGAAGCATATCTTGTTTGTCTCCCTTGTGAGGTGGTTTGGGAGAGGCTGCAGCTTGAAGGCCTGGTTCCAATTCTCACCAATGAATGGGACAAAGGAATTAGACAAGAAAAGAGCCTGTGTTTAGTTCTGAGTCCCTGTTGCACTGCAAATAGCTGAGTGCTTCTGACTTTTGCACTGGTCTTTCTCATCCTGTCTTGTTCCGTTTCCTCATTACATTGGTTTCTGACATATTAATCTTTCCCTTTTATATCTTTCCTCCCTTACTTTCTTTTCTGCCTCTATCCACTTAAATATCATCCTTACCCTCAAGTCCTCATTCTTTTTACTTTTCACCTACCTATCAACTTCTCATCTCCTGTCACTCCCTTGCTCTCCCATTTCCTATTCCACTCCTTCCCCAGTCTCCTATACCCTTCTGTCTTTTATCCATCACCACATTTCTTCCCTCTGTAGTCACTATTCTTCTCTCACTCATCTCCTTGAAAATCCCCCATGGCTTCTGCCACATGGTTCCACCATTTCCAGCATCTTGCCTTCCTCTCCCTCCCTCCACCATTGTAGCCCAGCATCTCTTCCCTCGCTCTATTCTTTTCTACTTCCCACATCCTTGTAGACTGACATCTCCCTTTCCCTTCTCCTCCACTCCCCATTTCTCCCCTTCCCCCCAATCCTGTGCAGTATCTTTCTCTCTACTCTCCACCCCTGCCCGTGGTCCAGCATCTCTTCCTCTCTCTCAAACCTTCTCTGATCTACCTTAAAAGTTGAATTTACTTCTACAGGTCACCAGAAGTGGCAGTGATTCACACCCACTGCTTGAATCCCACCCTGGAGCCTTCCCTCTGATGCATCTCACTCCACTGGAAACAGGAAGGTGCATCAGAGGGAAGCCTGTGGGGTTGGCCCTAAGAAGCAGGTGTGAATCACTACCACTGCCAGTTAACTTCTAAGTTTTAAGAAGGGGAGAGATGCTGGACCGCAGAGGGCATATTCCTGAATGTGTGTGAAGAGGGGTGCTTGGCATGTGAGTGTGTGAGGACAGCCAAATGCATGTTTCACATGCCTAATGCATGTGACTTTGCATCTCTGATACCATGTTTATACCATTCTGTTACACCATCCCCTGCTGGGTTGGCTCCAATAGTTCTGCCTGCTTTTATATAAACCAGAGATCCCTAGGGCAGGGATGCAGGAGTTCAGACATGGATTCTAACTCCATTGTATGCAAATCTATTTTATGCATATTCATTAGGGATATCCTGAAAACCTGGCCTGCTTGTGGCACTTGTGGCCTGAACTCCTGTCTACCTGCAGAGCTGCCAAATTACCCAGTTCCAAGAGGGAGAGCAGTCCTGGCTTTCTGTTAAGCCTGTCATGATGCATTATGGGACCTACAGCATGCATTTCAGTGGATAGAATCAGGGACTATACATTTCACACTGCTTTGTGATTAAAGTTCAAAATCAGGATTAGACACAAAGATTACACAGCCCAGCGCCCCAAATCTTGTCCCTCCCCCTTTCTTACTGACCCCCAGATCTCACTCTCCTCCCAGATTACTGATAACCTCATTGCACTGCCCCATGCCCCACACAATTCACTCATATTTTATGCCACTCTGTGTTTGTTGCCTGCTTCTAAGAGCAGAAGTGTGCGCTTAGGGCTCAGTTTTTAGACTTAGTATATGTGTCCAGTGTGAAGCCTCTCAGGAGTTTGTTAACATCTTGTGTAAAATGCATGTGAAAGTCAGAGGTTTTACTCACCTTTCTGCCTGACTGCTGAAATAAGAAATAAACTTGGGTGCATAAGCTATAAGCCAAAGGAAGAGAGAAAAGTACCAA
This sequence comes from Microcaecilia unicolor, assembly GCF_901765095.1. NCBI lineage: Eukaryota > Metazoa > Chordata > Amphibia > Gymnophiona > Siphonopidae > Microcaecilia > Microcaecilia unicolor. Next base: position 181,037,546 of record NC_044036.1, read on the forward strand.
CCAGGAGTTGAACTACAGGACAAGGTATAGTGGAGGAAAGATTCCCATATGGAGAGAGTCTGTATGGGTGAGAATCCCAGAGAGAAGAGCTCTGTGAATTTTCTGTTACGGGTTTGTCCAGTATCCAGGAATCCCCTGACCTCAAAAAGATTGGTAATTATTGGAAGGGATATAAGATGTATGACTATACAGTGCTTATTTAATGCTGTACAACCTCAGGGGAAAAAAAAGACTACTTCAAAGCAGTATTTGTTTTCCTTGAGTCATCAGTAAAATGTTGGAGCACCCATATCAGTTTCTGAGCTCTCATTTGTTCCTAACCACTCATCCAAAATGCCCTACTATCCCACTGACCATCATTGTCACTGTGAGGTAGATTTAGCCCTGATCTTACCCCCCTGGAGGCATGGAGGTAAAGTTCTGTTTCAGTTCTATGAATGTAACAGGACATAACCAGGTCACTTGGTTGTATTTGGCATATTCCAATGAGGAGATCTATTTCTTCTTGCTCATTCCCAGTAGAAAAAGTAGTGATCCCTAAGTCTAACCATATGGACTTGAGGAAAGTTGCTGCTTATCCCTGGGCGGTAAGCATCATGCAATCTTGCAGCGTTCTGGGATCCTGCCTATACATGTCACCTGGATTACCTACTGTTGGAAACAGGATACTGGTCTTGATGGACCTTTGGTCTGACTCAGTATATCAGTTCTATTGTTCCTGCTGCTAATGTAGAAACAGCAGAACCCTTTTTTTGGTTGGAGAGGTCAAACAAACCAATCTCCAGCCCCCAAGCTCTCTAGTTGCTGATGCTGATGCTCTATTGGACAAAATATTGATAGGGCCATGGTGCCAGCGGCCCACTCTATTCCACTGCCTATCTGCTAATGCAGCTGTTCTTCAGCAACTTGCCCACATCTTTTTTAAATCATCTATACCACTAGCCTTGAGCACATCCTTTGGCAGTAAATTGAGTATTGGTCAAAAAATATTTTCTTAAATTTGTATTAAATATGCTACTAATAACTAAACCTATTAATCTATCCATCTCTCAGGGGCCCCTTTTACTAAGCTGTGTAAGCGTCTACACACACCCAACTCGTGCCAAAATGGAGTTTCCGCCCGGCTACCACGTGGCTCTTGAGGTAATTTAATTTTTGGCGCGGATCTGATATGTGCGGCCGAAAAATCATTTTTTTTTGGACGCGCATATCGGACCTGCGCCAAGTGGCATTTATGCGCGTAGGTCATTACCACCCGGTTACTGTGTGAGATTTTACCGCTAGGTCAATGGCTGGCGGTAAGGTCGCAGACCCAAAATTGAGGCACGGCAATTTTGATTTTGCTGCACGTCCATTTTCGGCAAACTTTTTTAAAAAAAGGCCTTTTTCATAGGTGCGCTGAAAAATGGATTGGCGCATGCCCAAAACCCGCACCTACACTACCGCAAGCCATTTTTCAGCGCACTTTAGTAAAAGGACCCCTCAGTCTCCTCTCTCCATCCAATATCAATGGAATGGGCATCATAGACCACTTACACCCCTTGCACCCAGAAAGCCCAAAGGTTTCATTTTTGCACTGCAACCTTTATCATCAGAGCTACACTTGGCAAAGAAAGCTAAGTATGGAGTCCAGATTAGACCAGTTTAACTGTATCATATTCACAGGTCTAACTAACTGCAAACAGAATAAAAACACAGATTTTTGATTGCATAATAAAAGCAAAGAAAACAGCTGTGCTCCAGAAGGGGCTCCCTGCTCCTTCTCTTACTCCAAAGAAATTGACCTACTAAAGCGGCTGAGAGGTCTGTCACCCTGCTTTGCTTCTAATTGCTTTTTGCAGTTTATTTTTATTTTGTGGAAGTCACTTCAAAAAATCTCTAGAATAACAACCCAGTTGGGAAACGAAAGAGCTGCACAGAGCTGGGAGCTTTTGGCCATAGATTGCAAAGCAAACATTTGTAGGTCTAACTGACTGACACAGACTCCTGGGAGTAATTAGTCCTGCAGGGGCTGCCACAGAAGAGAAGGCAGTGTGAGAGGTTTCTTTCCACAGTCCTATGATTATTTTAAATTGAGAGTTTTTTCTTTTTGACCAAATAGGTATTTGTGCTGGAAATCATTACTAGGGGAAAAAAAAAAAAGGAATGTGGGACAGGACACATTCTGCACCCACTTGGCACAAAGTGCTGACGTGAGTCATATGAAAAGGAAATGACGGACTTTATTTGAAAAAAGTCTGATAAAAACATGCTAGAGATAGAGAATATCTGTTCTGTCAAGTGGCCCAGTTTTTGAACAAAGAGTTTTGACCATTCCCATGATGCACATGGTCATGTTGCTCGACCACCCACATGAAATAGCAGTTTTACACGGTCACTTTTGGAGCAGATCTTTACATTACTTTCTCTTGAAAAATTAGTGCAAAGTCGTGTGCTAAATATGTTCATGTGCCTTACAGTACTCAAACATAATATTTTAGCAATGAGTGGGGCAGGAAATAGAAACAGTAAATAGTCTAGTTCAGTGATTCCCAAACCTGGTCCTGGAAGGCACCCCAGCCAGTCAGGTTTTCAGGATACCCACAATGAATATTTATGAGAGAGATTTGCATGCACTGCCTTCATTGTATATAGATCTATTTCACGCCTATTCATTGAGGGTATCCTGGAAACCTGACTGGTCGGATGTGTCCTGAGGACTGAGCTGGGAACGCCTGAGTTAGTCCAATAAAAAGGCATCTCTGACAAGCATTCAAGAGTTATTTTCTCTTTATCCCAGCTGTATGTGGGATCTTCCATCTTGTGCAAAGAACTGTGATTGCTGGGTTAGTCCACTTGGATAGGTGGGAGTAAGGGACAACAACCAAGCTGTAAGTGAGACTGTTTTATTAGACTAACCTAATGTATCTTTGATGAGCTTTTGAGAGTTATTCCTATTTCAAGATAATATGGAAATCACAATTCTCTGCTCCAGTTAATTTCCTAATTTAACCAGGCAAAATCTTTGAACATCAACCCCAGAATTCATACAGTATACACATTTGCAGGAAAAGGGTAGCATTAAACAGACAGAACTCGGTCTAATTACTCCTCACTTTGACTATTGCAATGGCCTGTTATTAGGTCTTCTTCAACAGATGATTAAGGCATTATAAATAGCTCTGAACGCAGTTGCTAGGATTATTAATGGAAAAAGCAGATTTGAGCACATTTTGCTTGTTTTGTTTCAGCTTCATTGGCTCCCCAATAGAGGATTAAATACAAGATACTATTGCTTTGTAAAAGGGCCCCAGAATGACTTGTTGGATGTGCCATAATTCCATACTATTAGGCTAGATGTGCACAGATCCATCATATTCTACACTGTAGGCCCAAAGTTATGGAACAGTTTGCCACTACAATTATGTGAACTAAAAAGTATGTGCACTTTTAAGACATCAGTAAAGCTCTTTTTATCTGAACAAGAATTTAAAGGCCTGATGGAATGATGTTTTTTTTTGTCATATCACTTGCAATGATTTGTCTGTTTTGTTTGTTATTAAATAGTATAATACGTTTCCCACCAAGAACATAGTATACATATTGGGCTACAAATTCTTAAATAAAAAATTATGTGTATTCTTCTGCACAGTGACCCTATAAAAGGGAATATACCTATTGGGGCCAGCTCTCCCATTGAGTGACTGTGTTTTTCACACATGGCTCTCCACTTTTTAAGCATGCATTTTAACCCCTACTGCCATATGGCCCCCACATCCCTCTGCATCCACCACAGGCTTCCCACAATACCTCCAATGCTAAACTGAACAGGACACAGAACAACATACCATGAGGAGGGCCTATAGCAGAGGTTTTATAGCTTGTATACCCACACATTATTATCGTGTCACAGCTAAGGCACCTCCACCCCTGTGCTGCGATCAACAGTAGAGCTCAGTCAGTGGTTTGCTAAGACTTACTGTGGGGTCCTTTCCATTGAGGAAACATTCATTCCTTTGCCCAGGTGCAGGAGGCCAGTAAATCTGAAACAGAAGCCGGAAAGATGAAGATGAGTCAAGGTGGGTTTGAAGAAAAGAACCTGAAGGAGTCAAGAAAGGGAATAACAGGGTTTAAGAGATGACATAAAACCAGCAGACATAGGAAAGTTGCTTCCACAGATTGTCCTCCTATTTTCCATTATTTGGAATACAGAACCAATGCAAAATCTTTGACTGTGAGTCGGTTTGTGCAGGCCGAAAGGTTTTGAATACATATGGCCAGTTAGGCACCTTATTGTAAATTCAGTCCACTTTCCCATGTTGTCTCTTAACACCTTCTAAACTCAAAAAGATGCTGTTGATAGCATGTGAAAAGCAATACTTAATATAACAAAGATGAATGCCATGATACCTGCATCATGACTCCCTTTGCACAAATGCAAACATGCAAGCATGGGCTCGCTGAGCCTCCGCAAATTACTTAGAACTATCTACTTACTTAGAATTTAATCCTGCTACCATACCCTGCCCCACATGCACCAAGAATGCTTCTTATGCCATGCAGAACAGAGATAAAAGATATGTGTATCTAGGCTATTCCTCCCAGGGGTAGCAGAATATATACGGTTTATATTTGGCTTGTTAACAATTGAATTATATATTGAGATTCTAGTAGGATTAGCCACACAATGGAAATATACTAACTCACCTTGAGCTACTACTGAAGAAGGTATGAGCTAAATCCAATTAAATAAATTCTTATCCAAGGACCCAGTGCAATGTGTCTTTGCACATAGGACATATTGGGAGCCATTAACTTAGGCATTTGCACCTTCCCCATTCAGAACATAAATCACAAAGCATAAATGAATCACAATAACTCAGATGACAACTATTAGGTGGCAAATCTTGGCCTCAGCTTTGTTCTTATAAATAAAACTTTTAAGAATAAATGAACATAAATAACTGAATAGGACCAGACGGTGTCATACTAGTCCATATATTCAACACATAACTCATCTCTTCACAGCCTGTGGTAACGCAAGACTGAAAATAATTTAAATTATTTTTCAATTCCCCTTTCTTGTAACCTAAAAGCACAACACCTACCACCTACACTTCTAACAATCACAGCTCACCTCTTCTAACTTCTGTCACAAACTCTTAAGCTGCGACAAAATCTACAATACAAGACCCTAAAACTCTCTAACCATCCAAAACCTTCGTAGTAGATGGGTGGGCAATTTTAATAATCAATTTAAATAGAAAATTTCACAAGACTCTCCTCTCTTCAGCTGACTACTGCCTTCAGCTCCTTTCCCATTTCAACTTCTCTACTCCTACTCCGTCCAATCACCTTCCCCCAAACCTAAAACTTCCTCACCCCCCCCCCCCCCCCATATTCCATTGCTAATTCTCAGAAGCACTTTTTCTGGAAGGGCTCAACCAAGTTATAGCACCCTCCTTTAACTTAGTCGGGCTAATTATCGTTTATTTATTTACTATACTGTTTCTCATTGCATTCACAAAACAGAACGGTGTACACCTTATAATAAAATATTACATTAAAAAAACATATAGGAAATCCATTAATTTGATAGAGCAGCACAGCAAACTAAAACATCCATACTAAAAGATATATCAACAATGGACAACCATTCATAACCAACAATATAATCAAGCATATTTTTAGTTACTACATATTCGTTCTGTTTTTCCCCTTTCATCCCAGATTATTATCGAACGTATTCTGAAACAGATATGTTTTCAAAAGTTTACGAAAATGGACATAGGACTCTTCCAATCTAATAGTTTTATAAAGGTTTTTCCATGTGTAAAACAAGTTTTACATGTGGAAAAAGCATTTTTATAAAACAACACAGTGTTATATTACTACTACTACTACTACTATTTAGCATTTCTATAGCGCTACAAGGCGTACGCAACGCTGCACAAACATAGAAGATAGTCCCTGCTCAAAGAGCTTACAATCTAATAGACAAAAAATAAAGTAAGCAAATCAAATCAATTAATGTGTACAGGAAGGAGGAGAGGAGGGTAGGTGGAGGCGAGTGGTTACGAGTCAAAAGCAAAGTTAAAGAGGTGGGCTTTCAGTCTAGATTTAAAGGTGGCCAAGGATGGGGTAAGACGTAGGGGCTCAGGAAGTTTATTCCAGGCGTAGGGTGCAGCGAGACAGAAGGCGCGAAGTCTGGAGTTGGCAGTATATATGTGTGTATAACTGTGAGTACCAACCAGATGTCTCAGACTTACACATGCACCGTGTGTAGGCATTCCTGAGGGCACAGTTTAGGCAGAGCTGAGATTTGCATACAGACACATTCATACCTGCTTTGGAGCAGGTAAATGTGTGTTGTTTTTTTTTACTAAGCTGTGGTAGCATTTTTAGCTTGTGGTAGAAATCAGCTGGCAGTAAATGCTGAGACACCTCGGTGTTAACCACCAGCTGATTTCTACCATGAGCTAAAAATGGTATCACAGCTTAGTAAAAGACATCCCCCCCCTTGTGTATTGGCATTTTTGCGTTGTTGGGGCTAGTTCTGGAGACCTATCTTGTAAAGAAACATAAGTGCTTATGTTGACTTTATAAAATAGACAAACAAGGGCCATTTTGGACTTCTCATTTAAGTGACTTGGTGATAAAATTAGGCCTATTGTTTATTTATTTGGATTTTGCTCAAACCTTTGTTTAGTAGTAGTTCAAGGTGAGTTATATCCAGGTACACCATAGGTATTTCCCTGTTGGGCTCACAATCTAAGCTTGTACCTGAGGTAATGGAGAGTTCAGTGATTTGCCCAAGATCACAAGGAATAGCAGTGGGATTTCAACCAGGTACCTCTGGATGTCAAGACCAGTGCTCTGACCACAAGGCCACTCCTCCACTTGTTATTGTTGCTGCCAAGTCACTGGATATGCTAAATAGTTTATTTGTATGGTTTAGTAAAGAGACCACTCAAATTTTCCAGAACTAGGAAATGATAAACAGTGGTATGAAAAGGACAATATATTGCAGTGATCATCTCCTCTCCTCTGCAAAAGTCTTTTTTGGAGGAGGAATTTTCCCCAAAGGTACAGAGCAGAGATTTATTTTCATTTGAAATGAAAATGAAAATGTGATGTGTTGCTGTGATCATACTGCATCCAGCATGGCATTATGGATGTGTTGGTCCACCACTGTTTTTACAACTTCCATTCCAAAACATTCTGTGGTTTGAAAATGGAATAAAAAAAGAATCAGATACAACGATAAAAAAAGAAGCTGAATACAAACTACCAACCAATGAAACAAAATAAATATTACCAATCAAAAGAATCCCTTGCACACCTTAGAACAGACAACTGACTCAGATGTCAGGGAACCAGGTCCCTTATTTCTGCAGCTGATCATCACTCTAGGAAGAAGCAGCGATTCCTGTCATCCTCTCTCATTTGGGAATCAAGGGTTACATATTTGTAAGGAACAAAGGTTTCCCAAGGCATTAGCAGAAAGTCTTTATCTTAGGGCCTGTTGTCCCATTTGGGAAAGAGTCCTGGTTTTGCAGCTTTTATCTTTTCAGAATTTTTGATTCAGAAACAGGCCTTTTTTACTAGTGTGCATATAAGAACTGAATAAACAAATTAAAACAAATGCCCTTAATATGTAGTAATATTGGACTGGCAATAATGAAACAATGATGGAATTCACATAGCAAGCAATAATGAGCACTAATTTTTCTAATCATTCATCTACAACTGCAAACACATTTAATTCTTTTCTCTCATCCAGTCATTAGGATGGAGTTATACACTGCAACACTGCTGAACAGAAACATTTTAGCAGATATAAAATCTTATTATAGGGTTCTGAATGCCGTTCTGGAAATAAGTGATTCCTAAATCAGAAGTTTCCAAGACAGTAGCACATGCATGTTTCTCAGGAGTCAGGAGGACCCTAAAGTGGCCAAGGGTTGATACCTGAGGCAGTATAAAAGGTATTACATGACAGCATTTTCACTAAAGAGAAATTAATATATTAGCCATCTGAAGCTGGATTGCCAAATCACTGCAATGCAGTAATAATCCAAGATACCATTTTATTTAGACCTCTGTTCTCAATTATGGGCCCTGTGTTCAAAAATATATATTTCCATTATCTGCCTTTCAGGAAGTCTTTCCTTTACTTGCCGCAGACTCCTCACTGAACCCATTGAAAATTCTTCCCTCACTGGCTTAGGTATTGAGGATTTGGGAAGGAGGAGGAAGAGGTGGCAGGCTGGCAGCGAATGCTGTATCTGACTGGGGTCTTTGAGGCAGAGAAACGAGGTCTCGGCCATCCCCTGTGCACACGCCAACAAAAGAGAGGCGCCCCAGGCCTGGACTGACTTGAGTCCTTGCTTGCAGTTGCTGAGCCACCTGGGTACTGTGTCTCCTACTCCTGCGCTAATGGGAATGAAACAGAGGAAGGCCAATCAGGGGTCCTCTCCTAGTGGTGATGTCGTGTATGGTGGGCATGTGTTGCATGCGTGCCTGCACCCTATAGTACACTGCAGCCTGGGAGGAGGCGGAACGAGCAGCCGACTAGCAACAACTTGAAAATGAGAACGGACAGTAAAAATGTAGGTGTCCATTTTACCGCAGGTGCAAGGGTTATTACCGCTCCCATGGGGTGCGGAAATGACCTCTGTTTGCAGCCACAGTAAAACTTTAAAATTTTCTGCTGTTCCCATGGTTTTCCCGTGGATTACTTGCTCCAGTGTCATTCTTTAAGATAGACCCGGAAGCAGGCATACAGAAGCATGCCGGCTCTGGGCCAAGGTCAAGCCCGGGGAATTTTGCCCCTCCTGACTCCCCTCTCGGGAGCTCTGCCCACTCAGGCCCAGCCATTATCAAGGATGTCCTAAACCAAGCACTACATGAAGGAATCCTGTGAGAGTCTGCCACTGTCTATGCCATTAGATATCACGACTGAAGATTTAAAGTTTGAAGTATAGCTTTATTTATTGAAACATCCTCCAGTCTGAGGCTTGAGTTTTGGAAAGAATACCACTAATATACCTAAGGACCATGAAGTAGAAGCTTAGCAGCTGCAGACAGTGTGCAGTGAGCTGTGTAAGGACTCAGGCAGAAGTGTAACTTCTGTTTGGTAAGGACACAGGAGGGAGGATTAAAGCTATCAGCGTGACAAAAGAATAAACGAGCAAAACAGTTTAGATAATTCAGTTACTACACACATCACTGACTTGTGACAAGGTCATGATATAAAAGAGGAGGTGAAAGAATTGATCTTTATAAATATAAAAAAAAAAAATCACTGAGGTCCCACATAGTGCTTCTTTATTTAATTCCTCCAGAGAGTAATATTCAAAGATTTTTAAAACACATCTCATCTATTCAATCCTACCATTGGGATTCTAAGTTAGGACACTGCTGTGCTGACCATCATCAGAGCCCAATCTTGTCCCCTATACAGACATTATATTCAACATAAAGGGAGGAATTTTCAATCTGTCATCATTGGTATAATGTCTACATGTACTTTACTGGATTATTTTGGGATAGGTGCGATGGTACTTGAATGGTTTAAAAGATTTCTCATGAGTAGATATTATCAGGTATCATAGTAAGTTTCACGTTTATTAGGTACTTGCTATCCCACCTATCAGCAATGCCAACTAGTGGCTTACAGACTAAAAAAAAGAAAAAGAGAGAGAAAATAAAAGAGGAAGGACAACACAGCAAGCAGAGGGAAAGGGGGGAGAACTACAATAATCATGATAGAAAAGTGGAGGAAGGAAAACACAACCAGGGAAAGGGAGTACTCTTAGAGATCAGTGGTGCAGAGGCATAGGCCTAGAATAATAATGGACAGTGGAAGGCCTCTAAGAAGAGGTGGGTCTTCAGATCAGTCTTAACCCGCTGTAGGGAGGATTGAGACCTAAGATGCAACATAGTAAGTGATGGCAGATAAAGACCTGAATGGTCCATCCAGTCTGCCCAATAGTCACATTCATTGTCAATTCAAGATTACATCAACAATGAATGTGATATTATATATTTGATCATGGTCTTTCTTTGGTGTTTCTGGGATGTAGACCGTAGAAGTCTGCCAGGCTCTGTTCTTATGTTCCAAGTACTGGAGTTGCTGTCAAAGCTCACTCCAGCCTATCCAAATCCATTTTGTCATTTGCGGGACACAGACTATAAAGTCTGCCCAGTACTGTCCTCATGTTCAAATTACTGGAGTTTCCATCAAAGCTCTCTCCAACCCATCCTACAACCGGTTACACCTCTCCCTATACAGCCTAGCATCCTTCTGGCTATGGCCACCGCCTTGTCACACTGTTTCATCGCTTTCAGATTCTCAGATACTATCACCCTATGAATCCTCTCCCTGTCTGTGCACATAAGCCTCTCACCACCTAACACATATGTCTCCCTTGGATTTCTATTCCCTAAGTGCATCACTTTGCACTTCTTTGCATTTAATTTTAATTGCCAAAATTTAGACCATTCTTCTAATGTTTGCAGGTCCTTTTTCATGTTTTCCACTCCCTCTGGTGTGTCCACTCTGTTGCAAATCTTGATATCATCCACAAAAAGGCAAAGCTTACCTTCTAACTCTTTGGCAATGCCACTCACAAATATATTGAACAGAAATGGCCCCAACACCGATCCTTGAGGCACTCCACTACTCACCTTTCCTTCTTCTGAGTGAATTCCATTAAACACCACCCTCTGGTGTCTGTCGATCAGTTCCTAATCCAGTTGACCACTTTGGGTCCTTTGGATCTCAAACTTCCAGTTACTGATCCATCTAATTATAGGCCAGTCGCCACCCTACTTTTTCTTGCAAAAATAGTACAATCCATTTTCAATTCACAACTTACTGCTTTCATTTCCAAAACTTATGTTTTACACCCCAATCAAACAGGATTCCATCAATATCATAGTACCAAAACTTCCCTCTTATGCGATACTTTCTTGAGAGGTCTTGGCATATTATTACTTCTGTTTCTGAATCTCTCAGCAGCCTTTGATCTTGGTGACCATTCTGCTTTACTTACCCAGTTATACTCTGTAGGTATCATTGACTCTCCCTACCAATGGTTCAGATCTTTTCCTGAAAACAGACACTATGCAGTCCATACAGATAATACTTCATCTAAGCCTTTTCAGTTTTTATCTGGTATTCCACAGGGACTTGTGCTCTCACCGCTGCTATTCAACATCTTTCTTGCTCCCCTGCTCACATTGCCACAATCTATTGATTTTAACAATGTTTGTGTATGCCGATGGCATCCAAATACTATGTCCTATCAACCCATCAGACACTGAAGATATTTCTTGTATTAATTCTCAGCTTAAACTCATTACCACTTGGATCTCCAACAATAAACTAATCCTTAACCCAGAAAAATCTAAACTGCTCCTGTTCTCTCCTACAGGTTTGGTTACTCTGTGTTCACCTATCCTTCTATATGACTTTCCTGTTAAGATGACCACATCTACATGTATTCTTGGTTTCATAATGGACTCTTCTCTTTCATTTCAAGAACAGATCTCTAAAGTAATTCAGCGATCCTTTTTCAAACTGTGTCTTATTTGTTCTATTAGACCATTGTTAACAGTATCGCCATTAAACATTCTGATTCATTCATTAGTCATCTCCCAACTTGACTGTTGTAATTCATTCTACTTAGGCCTCCGGATCAAATATTTACATAGTTTTCAATTGAGTCAAAATACTGCAATTCAAGTTCTTCACAACCTAAAAACATTTGATCATATCTCACCCTACCCTAAATCTGCACATTGCAGCCTCTGAACCATTAAAGCTTTTAAGATATCTTACATCATATACTCAAACTCACTCCCTAAGGTTGTTTGCTCTAAATCTTCTAATTATTCCTTTATATCAAGAACTTTACCAGAAACACAGCACTCTGTTTTCATTCCAGGGGCCAAAATTGTGAAACTACTTAAAACCTCATCTAAGAAAAATAACTTCCCTTCCACAGTTCAAAACAGAATGGAAACTTTTCTGTTTCAAGATACGTAAAACCAGCTTCCCTGTTACTTTACTTTTACCTGGTATAACAGTCCCCTTGCCCTACTATGCTTCCCTTTCCCCCTCTTTCTTATCATTATTATAGTTATCCCCATTTTACCCCTCATCATATTGTTTGTCTGGTTTTAATATTTTATGCTAGCTCTATCTTTTCTCACTTTTTAGATTGTAAGCCGCCCAGATGGGTTTTCTTTTTGGATGGGATAGTAAGTTTTAAATAAACTTGAAACTTGAATTGTGAGACTGAAAGATGCTGTGAACCGCTATGTGGATAATGATGAGGAAAAAGCAAATGTGCTTAACAAATACTTCTGTTCTGTGTTCACGGAAGAAAATCCTGGAGAAGGACCACGATTGACTGCCACAGGTACATGTGAGAATGGAGTGGATATAGCACCATTTATGGAAAAAAGTGTTTATGAACAACTTGAAAATTTATAGGTGAACAAAGCCATGGGACCGGACGGGTTTCATCTCAGGATAATGAGGGAGCTCAGAGAGGTTCTGGTGGGTCCTCTTAAAGATTTGTTTAATAAATCCTTGGAGATGGGAGAGGTCCCTCTTCACAAAAGTGATGACAGAGAAGAAGCTGGAAACTACAAGCCAGTAAGCCTCACTTCAGTGATTGGAAATGTAATGGAAGTGATGCTGAAGGAAAGGATAGTAAATTTCCTAGAATCCAATAGGTTACAAGATGTGAAACAACATGGTTTTACCAAAGGTAAATTGTGCCAGTGGGTAGGTGACCAGAGAATTGGATTGAGGATGTGCGCTAGATGTAATCTACTTTATTTATTTATTTATTTGTTTGTTTGTTGCATTTGTATCCCACATTTTCCCACCCATTTGTAGGCTCAATGTGGCTTACAATTTAAACAATTGAATTAATCAAGATTTCAGCAAAGCCTTTGACATGGTTCCTCATAGGAGGCTGTTGAATAAACTTTAGATATATAATAGCATTTTTCCACATTTGAGGAACTGATCCTGTTGAAAGAGATAGAGAAATCATGGACCGGAAGAAAGAGATCAGAACAGTGTGATTTTTTTTTTTTTTTACCAGAAAAGTGAGTAATGGATCTAACAAAGAGAAAGTGGATCACATTTGTCAAATTGTTTTGGATGGGGATGGCTAATATTGAGACTGATATGAAGTTTTTCTATTTTGGAAAATAGGGCAGAGGGAGCATGAAAACGAAGAGCCGACAGGCGCGAGGCACCCCCCCCAGCGGCGTGCACCCGGGGCGGACCGCCCCTACCGCCTCCCCCTTGGTACGACACTGCATTTGTTCTTCCTCTTGCACTTTTGCCAGATGTATCTCTCTTGGCTTCTTTCAATTTCATTCGGCATTCCTCTCTGTGTTCCTCTTCTTGAGTTTTTCTGTATTTCATGAACACCAACTCTTTAACCTTTATTTTATCAGCCACTTGCTTTCCACATCTCGGAGATCGATATGCAGAATTCCTCAGGACTTCCCAATATCTCCTATATTAATTAATATAATGATGGCACCATTGGGTGAACCTTGCTAATATGGGTATGAGGGAGTGGATGGTATAGTGAAGAGCACTCCCTCACTGATGATGCAGTTCAGCCATATTGCAGCAGGTGGCTCTAGTCTGCCAAGGCAGATGCTGAGTCTGAGTCAGAGGGGCGGGCTCAGGTCAGGAGGGCGTTAAATGCCCCGAGTCAGTGATAGAGAAGGAGGCCCCAAGTGCAGAGGCTCCAAGGGTGGCAAGCAAGGCTGCAGTACCTGGGAAGAGCGTGGGGAAGAAGAATGGCCTTAGCAAAGAGTGCTACCCGACAAGTGACAAAGCAGAAGAGGATTGAGGTAGGACTTGGGAAGTCAGTGAAAGTGGAATAGTGGGGATTCTAGGAAGAAACAAAGTAGTTGAGTTACCTGATGGAGGGGTGACCAAGTGTGTGCTGTGGGTGTACAGAAGCAGACCACAGGATAGAAAGCTTGGAACTATAAGAAGTGACTTTGTATGTTTATTTACATCTGACCTGTTGAGAGAACAGGTTACACATTTCTCTACATGTAAATAAATATTTTCCTTCCACCTTTAACCCCTGACTGGCTGTATTAGTTGAAGGCCTCCCGCACCAACTCGGCTCACACAATCACAATGGGATTCAATCCTGTAATTTATGACGATAATATTTTGATGCAGTGGCGTTCCTAGGGGGGCTGACACCCGGGTCGGATTGCCGATGTATCCCCCCCCCCCCCGGGTGCAGCGCCCCTTCCCCCCCCCCCCCGGCGAAACGAGACTATCCCCCCTCCCCTTACTCTGCTATCCCTGGTGGTCTAGAGGTACCTCTTCGTCTTTGGGGCAGGAAAGAGCCCCCTCTTTCCTGCCCGGAGCTGCTAGCTGCCCTGCATCCTGTCCTGTGGTAAGTCTGGCTCTCGGCGTTTCAAAATGGCCACCGAGAGTTGACGCAACCTCGCGAGACTTCAACTCTCGGTGGCCATTTTGAAACGCCGAGAGCCGGACTCACCACAGGACAGGATGCAGGGCAGCTAGCAGCTCCGGGCAGGAAAGAGGGGGCTCTTTCCTGCCCCGAAGAGGTACCTCTAGACCACCAGGGATAGCAGAGTAAGGGGAGGGGAGGGGGGGAGGAGAGAGATGACAGGGGGGAGGTGAGGGCGTGGAAGGGGCAGGACAGGGGACGTGAAAGGGGCAGCTCTCCCCAGTGAAACGACACCCCCCCGGTGCATCTTTACCTGCTGGGGGGGGGGGGGGTGGCGCGCATCTGTCAGCAACGCTCGTTCCCTGCTCCCTCTGCCCCGTTACAGGAAATAACCTGTTCCGGGGCCAGAGGAAGCAGAGAATGAGCGCTGCCGACAGACGCGCGGCACTCCCCCAGCGGCGTGCACCCGGGGCGGACCACCCCCACCACCCTCCCTTAGTACGCCACTGTTTTGATGTATATTCTTTTTGTTGGTGACACACAGGTTATAATGTCAGATGTTAAAAGGGGTTTAACAGAGAGAAAACTAAAGGGGTCTTTTACTGGTTCTAGGTCAGTTCCAAACCGGACAGTTCCCACCCATCAATTTCCATCTGGACAATTCCCACTTAACCAATTCCCACCACACCAGGGAGGACAATTCTCACCCATAATCCAAAAAATACAAAACACACAAGGCAAGTAATCTCTCTCCCTTTTCTCTTCCAGATCGTTTGGGGGAGGGCAGTACCTCCTCACCCCCCCCCCCCCACAACATTATCTTTTACACATCCTTTTCCTCTTCCAAACATGGAGTTCATGTGTGGAGAGTGGACAATGCCCCCCCCCCCCCTCACCTCCCAAACTAAGTTTCAACCTAATTCATGTTTAATCCGGGATCTAAGTGTCATAAAAAGGTAAATGCATAAATAGATAAATACAAACGGCAGTTCATGTGGGGGGGGGGGGGGGGGCAATGCTTCCCACACTTCCCCGAACTAGGTTTCAACCTAATTTAACCCCTTAAAATGACACATTGATTACATTTTATAACAAATTACTACTGTACCTATTTTGTTATTATATGTCCTGTGTACATTCGGATGCTGCCCTAACCTCCTTGTTCCAGATGCCGTTAAAAAAAAAAAAAAGCACCGCCAGGACTTATGGGACCCGATACAAGAAAGAAGCCATCGTTGTTAAAAAAAAAAGCTAGAGAGGGTGGGAAATGACCGGGGGGGGGGGGGGGGGGGGGGGGGGGAGGGGGAGTCCTTGGTGGGAATTGTCCTCCTTACTGGGAATTGTCTCGGGGGGGAATTGGTGGGTGGGAACTGTCCGGGTGTGCTAGCGCTTGTAGTGCAAGCCTTGCAGTAAAAATCAGCTGGTGCTAAATGCTGAGATGCCCATTATATTCCTATATAGTGTGAGCTAAAAAAGTTAGTGCACCTTAGTAATAGACCGCCCCCCCCCCCCCACTAAATTTTTATTATTAAGTAGCCCATATATTGGGATTGAAACCAAGCAGCTAGAGATCGATGGAGTAGGTGATGTGTTGGAACCACATCTTCAAATTTAGATATGCACCTCACTTTTGAAGTCCAAGTGCAGAATGTTATCACTAAAGTTTTTAGATCGTTATAGAGGCTTTCGTATGCTAGGGCATATTTTGAGTTCAAAATATTGCCCTTGCCTACACAGATTATTGAAGTATCATTTATGTAGGCTGTAAAGAGTCAGTTTGTAAAAAGCTTCATAAGTACCTAAGTAATGCCATACTGGGAAAAGACCAAAGGTCCATCGAGCCCAGCATCCTGTCCCCGACAGCAGCCAATCCAGGTCAAGGGCACCTGGCAAGCTACCCAAACGTACAAACATTTTATACATGTTATTCCCGAAATTGTGGATTTTTCCCAGGTCCATTTAGTAGCGGTGGCTTGAATGATTTCTAAGGTGCCCAAATTTGAGAGAGTTATCTGTCTGTTGGTGGCACTGCATTGGCTTCCAGTGGAGGCACATTTTAATTTTTAAACATTGCTCCCTGATTTATTGTATTTTAAATGGTGGTGCCCCAGGATATATGTATGACTCAATTGATCTCCCCAGATGAAATTCACATGTAGATTCTGGAGAATTTTTAATTTTGTACTACCCTGTATGTAAAAAGATTCCCCTCGATATTCAGCCAGTGGCGGTCAGCATTTTTAGAATGCTGATTGTCGCCGCCTAACTTATCCCCCGAAATTCAGTGCTGGGCCATGTCCGGGCACCGGCACTGAATATTGTGGATTTGTTTGGGCGGGCTGGGAAGTCTGCACTTATGCGGGCCTGGCCGATATTCAGTAAAAAGAAAAAAAAAAAAGTAATGCAGGCCCGGCCGATATTTAGCCAGGCCTATCGGGCCAACCGGCCCACATAACTTTTTTTTCTTTACTAGAGCCCCTGAGCCCCCCCAAGCCCTCCACCAATATCCCCGTCTTTACCGCCCCCCTACCAGACTGCATCAAGATTTCCCCGCCCCAGAAGACCCACTGCCCCCCCCCCCCAGCCGTGCAGGCAGGTCCTCCCTCCGGGCGTACCTGTATCCCCGGTGGTCCAGCAGAGTCTTTGGGGGCAGGAGCGCAACCCCCTCCTACCCCTTGTGGGTACCATCTAAAATGGCTGCCGCAACCTCTCGCAGCAGCTTGCTGTACTTTGTGTTCTAAATGAAGCCGCTTAACTCCTTGAACTTTGGTCATCCCCACGATGGAAAGCAGTTGAGGACGCCCAAAATCGGCTTTTGATTATGCTGATTTGGGCAACCCTGAGAGAAGAACGCCCATCTCCCGATTTATGTCGGAAGATGGGCGTCCTTCTCTTTCAAAAATGCCCGTTAGTGGACCGGTTATATCGCATGATATAACTGGCAAGCCGCTAAAATTTAGTGCATCACCGGCCTAGTTTGTCAAAGCTGCCAAAAATAGCCGGTATAATCTTTGGCCAGCTTAATCTTAACTGGTCAGCGCTGAATATCGACTTGGCCAGTTATGTTTAAACCAGCCAAAAATAAACCAGATATTCTATGCCGGTCAACGGAAATAGCCCAGCACCAATCGCTGGAGGCAGCACGGTTAACTACTGCTGTCTGAATATCAGGCCCAATGTCCTCAACAATGTTTCCTTATCAGGTGGCTAAATGGTGGAATACGCTGCCATCTGAGATTAGATATCAAACTAATCATGTAAAATTGTGTAAACTGCTAAAACCTTTTTTATTTCAAATATGTGTAATATCCAGATGACTAAGTATATATGGTTCATTTTAATTCGTATGTAATTTACTGAGTATGATCAGCTGTTATATGTTAACCCTTCCAGTGCTGTTAGCCACACTGAACTCAAGAAGATAGTGTGGGATATAGGAATCTATTGTAATGTAATGTAATTTTAACCAGTGGAGTAGCTACATGGGGCCATGGGGGCCTGGGCCCCCCTAAAATTTATTGTGGGCCCCTGGTTTTGCTAGTGGGGGGTCTCCAACCCCCACCAGCTGACCCCCGCCAGCCAAGGTATTTGCTGCAGCAGTGGGTGGAGAGCAGCAGGGTGGCAGGCCAAAATTTGCCCCCCCCCCCACCACCTCTGGCTCTGGCTACACCCCTGATTTTAATCATGGTCTTTGCCCTGAGTTTCAAAAGAAAAGTATGCAAGAACTTTCACTTTGAAAACCGGCATGTGTACAAAGTGCACATGGTTACTTGCACTGGTTTTTGGTACAAGTAGAATCTGAAAATGCAATCTACATGTATATATTCCTTTTCTGATCTAAGCACACCCCTAGGAACACGGCCTCTCGGTGTGGACAAAAAGATGCATTGAAGGTGGACAGCTGATTTATACGAGTATAACACTTTTCACCCACACAAAAGGACAAAGAAGACATGCGGAAGAATAAAAGGCTGTATTGCATGGATGCCACATGGGATACTGAGATGATATGTTGCCAGGTATTTAAACTAAAGGAGAGGGTAACAGATGGAAGTCCCTGAAAAGCAAAGGAAGACTGTGAAAAATCATGAAAGCAACAGAATGCAATAAAACAGTAGGTATGAACAGGGCTGTGTTAACTCTTTGTTGGTCCTAAGTAAACAACTGAGTTGGGTCTCAATGAATATACATACAATCCAAAAGGGACAAACAGGATCTGTGTGGTTCTGACTGCAGAGGGAAACAAAGATGATAAGAAGTGCTGCTTGCCAACTACTGCTGACTGGAGAGCAATGTATAGGGGGAGAATAGACAGACTCTGCAGGCAACAGTGACTCTGGTTCCCATTACACCCCCACCTTCTGCAAGTAGCTGACTTAGGGCAAAAATCTGCCTTTGGAGCCATTCAATTATCATATCTCAGAGGGCCCTTCCCAAACATCTGGACTCTAGGCACGTGTCTAGTTTGTCTAAACCTTAATCCGGCCCTGGGTATAAGCAGGGTTCAACAAATCCCCAGAGCCCGGTCACCATAGTGACTAGAAATATTCCTGTTGTGCTTGGGATTTTCATACCCCTGGTTTTTCTTGCTGCTGCTGAAAAGGAAGCTCTGCACCCCAAGACTCGAGTTTGAGCGGCTCACTGCAGGATCTGTTATGCTAGTCTCAGAGTGTCAAGTCTCACAAGACCAACACTCACATTCACACGCTGTGCAGAGAGGAAAGCAGAGCTTCAGTTTTGACAGTGGGTAGTGGAGTTAACAGCAGGGGTCACCACAGTGGTACAACATATGTTTCAACAACAAGTTATAATTAATAAAATTAAAGCAGTGATCTCCATTTGCGCTGAGATTCAGGAAACTCAGGAGAGAGTGAGAATGTTGGAGATAAATGGACAGAAGACAATGGAGGAACATACCCCAATGGCAACTTAAATACTGCAGTTGGAAGAGAAACTTGATGACCTGGAGAATCGCTCCAAGTGGAACAACTTGCGGCTAGGGTTTCATAGAGCAGTGACTGCCTATGTCTCCGAAGCTACAGAGCACCGTGAGGCTGTTTAGAATAGAGCATACTTATCAACTGAACTCCCAACATGGTTGCCCAACTTTACAAACAAAATGGCGATTTTGCAGGCACTGTGCACTGACAAGCATCTGGAATATCAAAGAAAGAAGATACTATGTTTCCAGGACTATTCTAACCACGTTTCACAAGTAAGGAGCACTTTTACTCCCTGCTGTACAAGGTTGGCCGAACTATAAGTCAAATGTGCTCTTCTATACTCCACAAAACTCCATCTAACGTCTAATGGAGATATTCAAAAGGAGGCCTCCTTTTGAATATCTATGTTGCACTTTACGAGGCGGTTTCTACATTTTCTACAAACAAAGTTGCCACTTGTACATCAGTGAAATCTTTACTACTTATTTCTTAGTATCTCCTACCATTTTGACTGTCCAGTTCCTGGTGAGGGAAAATCTTTTTTTTTTATTATTATTAAGGCAGCATTAGTATACTGGCCCATTTCTGAGGAAGCCAGAAAGTGGACTTCATGGAAATTTATCGTCTGGCAACATGGTTCTTGGATGTGGCTCTTGATATGTAAGATGGCTGCAACTACAATTCTGTGGGGATAAGGAGTAATCTCCATGGAGAACCTATTAGGAGATATATATATTATGGATTATTGGGCAAATGCATTTGATAACCTTCGTTGCTACTAATGAAAGTTACTCAATATGCACTACCACTTTATTTCTCATGCCGGAAATGAACTTTCTATAGTTGATTATCTAACTTATTTTATAATACATTCTATCATTCAGGAACTTCAATGCAATACCACATTTTGTATTCTACTCTACCATTTATGCGCCTTAATGCAATACCACTTGTAATTCTCTATCCGGAAATGGCGATCGCCATTACGGCATAATGTAAGCCACATTGAGCCTGCAAATTGGTGGGAAAATGTGGGATACAAATGCAACAAATAAATAAATAAACTAAAACTCAATAAAGAAAAAAACTCATTGTCTCATCCCCTCATCCCAACGTAGCACGGACATCCCCACAAGTATCAACACCCCAGATCACACCCTTCCTATCTCAGACAGCTTGAAAATCCTCGGCGTTACAATGGACCGTAACTTAACACTAGAGAGCCAAGTGGCATCCACAACAAAGAAAATGTTCCACTCAATGTGGAAACTCAAACGCGTGAAGCAATTCTTCCCGAGGGAAACATTTCGCAACCTGATACAATCAATGGTACTAAGCCACTTAGATTACTGCAATGGAATTTATGCAGGATGTAAATAACAAACCTTAAAGAAACTTCAGACCGCTCAAAACATAGCAGCTAGGCTTATATTTAGTAAAACGTGATTTGAAAGTGCAAAACCCCTCCGCAAAAAACTACACTGGCTCCCAATCAAAGAACGCATCGCCTTCAAAATCTGCACCCTGGTTCACAAAATCATCTACGGAGAAGCCCCGAGTTACATGACAGACTTGATCGACTTACCAATTAGAAATACATCCAAATCAACACGATCTTATCTAAATCTGCACTACCCAAGCTGCAAAGGACTTAAATACAAAACAACTTACGCATTTAGTTTTTCCTACATAAGCACACGACTGTGGAACGCATTACTAAAAGCCTTGAAAACGACGTACGACCACCTAAATTTCTGGAAATCACTAAAAACCAACCTGTTTAAAAAGGCATACCCTACTGATTCAACTTAAATGCCTAATCTTTGCAACACAACCAAACTAAAGCACGTAATGGACATAACACAACTTTTCCGTTCTCCGATTCCCTAATGTGGCTGTGCCACATGAACTTGATGTTACCACAACATCACCCTGCATTTGTTCACACCGGAGCCTGCAAAGGCCTCTCCAGTACTATGTAAGCCACATTGAGCCTACAAATAGGTGGGAAAATGTGGGATACAAATATAGATAGATAGATAGATAGATAGATAGATAGATAGATAGATAGATAGAAATCTCCATGGAGAAACTATTAGGAAAATGTTATACATATATATATATATATATATATATATATTATTTTTATTATTTATTGCACTTGTATCCCACATTTTCCCACCTATTTGCAGGCTCAGTGTGGCTTACAAAGACCTGTTATGGAGTCGCCATTTCAGGGTACAAAGGATACATTTGGTGTTACAAAGATATTAAGGATGACGATATAATCAGCAGTTATATAGAAGACAGTCAGAATAAGGGTGGAGTGTGGGAGAGTTGTAGTTGGTTATGGATTTTCGTGGTAGGCTTTGTTGAAGAGATATGTTTTCAAAGATTTGCGAACGTTAGTTATCTCAATTGTTTTCAGTTGTTTTGGTAGTGCATTCCACAGTTGGGTGGCCATGTAGGAAAAGCTGGATGCATGTGTTAGTCTATATTTTAGTCCTTTGCAGTTGGGAAAGTGTAGATTAAGAAACGTGCGGGCTGATCTTTTAGCGTTTCTGGGTGGGAGGTCCACGAGGTCTATCATGTATGACGGGGCTTCGCCGTAGATGATTTTATGAACAATCATGCAGATCTTGAACATGGTATGTTCTTTAAGTGGGAGCCAGTGTTTGCCATGGGATTCCTGCTGGAGTGTAGTCAAAATCTCTGGTGACTCCAGAATGAGGCTTGGAATGCACTGAGAGAGGCATATTCCTGTCTTGCCGATTATATTCCCTTAATATTTGCCAACCTCTCTATATTCACCAGACTTAGGTCCCTTGCAAGCTGCTCTTGAAGTCCTGTTCAATTGGCTTAGTCTCATAAACTAATTCTAAATAAATTAAAAACAACAGCCTTTTGGATAATTGGAATTCATCAAAAGCCAGTATTTACTCCTATTCTGTTTAACCTTCCATTGCCTACTGTACAGTCTTTCGATACTTAGGTATAATAATAGTTTCTCCACTTTCCTTTGATCTCCAAGTTTCATAGATTGTCAAAAAGGGTTTCTATTGGCTCCACCATCTCCGTTCTATTAGAAAATTTCTGGATTTTACATTTCTTCATACATTTATTATTTCTAGATTAGACTATTATAATGTGTATGCTAGTATTTCTCAATATCATCTTCCTCATTTACAAACCCTCCAGAATTCAGCAGCATGTTTACTATTTGGAGCATAGAAATATGACCATGTTACTCCTTTGCTAATTCAACTCCTCCATTGGTTACCAATAAAATACACTGAATCTAAATCAAATTTTTGGTTATTACAATAGTTTTCCTCTTAAAAGCTTCCTTTACCTGGATTCCTTAGTTATTCCATATACACCAACATGTACTCTTAGATCTCTTGACACTAATCGTTTGGTTATGCCAGCTCCAAAGAATGCTCATTATGATTCTACTAGCTCCTCTGTATTTTTTTTTTACTTGTCTTCTTGCCTCTGGAATAGTCTTCACTTTAACAGAAGGGCAAAGCTTTCCCTGTCCAAATTCAAGACTGTACTAAAAACATATGACTTTCAGTTTGCTTTTAATTTCTCAATTACTTAGATGTGCTGTGCACGGCCTGTATAGTCTCCTAGAGCCACCATGTCCTAATTGTATACTGTTATGTCGTTTGAATGAATGCATTCTTTCCTATTTTTAATGGATTTCCTTTAATTTTATCACTTATTTTATTAATTTTGTGAACTGTTTAGCCTTTTATTAGAAAAAGCGATATATCAAGTTTTAAATAAACATAAACTTACTCAGCAAGACCTGAGAAGAAAAATGTATTCTCTCCCCCTTAGATATACAGAGCCATTCACCAGCTGCAATTGTGAATTTAATATTGTGATCTGAGAAGAGACCAGTGATTAGAAGAGCTTCTCCAAGACTGATCCTGGAGCTATTTCTGTTCAATATGTTTGTGAGTGATATTGGTCACTTGCGACACAACATAACTAAAGACTGCAACGGACATTACCTGACTCTTCTTCCCCCTTTCCCTCTCTAAGTTCCCCCAACTGTTTCCTACCATACATATACCTCATTTATACCACAATATCACTTTGTATTCATTCATACTTTATATTTGTTCAAACCGTAATCGGCTAACACTGTTAACGGTTATATGTAAGCCACATTGAGCCTGCAAAAAGGTGGGAAAATGTGGGATACAAATGTAACAAATAAAATCAATAAATAAATAAAAATATTGTGGAAGGATTAGAAGAAAAGGTTTGTCTTTGTGCAAATGTATCAAAAGTCTGCAACAAAGAGACGCCCATGTCTTTGATCTCAACTCTTTAATACACTTTATGACACTTTCATATGTTCTAAATTAGATTACTGTAATGTGATTTATGACGGTGTTACTCAATCTGAACTAAAATGTCTTCAATCACTCCAAATCAAAGCTACTCACTTCTTTTGCTGTGCAAAAAGACGTAAACATGTTATTCCACTCTTCCAACAATTGCTCTGGCTTCCAATCACATATAGCTCAAAATTCTAACCTTGACTTTCAAGAAACTTCATTTTCGCACACCTGCTTATCTCTCTTCCCTCAAAATGCCTTATACCCCTTCTCATATCTTACATTCTTTCAGTGACCACAGACAAGTTTGTTGGCCCTTCCAGGCAAAGTAGGAATCAACCAGAAACAGGACATTTTGTTTTCTTGCTCCCAGATTATGGAACAATCTACCCTTAATCCTTGCACTCTGAATAGTCTTATAAGGCATTTAAAAGTTCCCTGGAAACCTAATTTTCCACTGCTGCTTTCGGATAACTAGCAGAGGGTCTGGTCAGTTGGCCTACACTGTGGAATCTGAAAATCTGAATATTGCTCATTGTTTTTATTTTATTTCTAACTTAGACATTAATTTTAATGTTATATTTGAATTTAGATTTTAATGGATTGTTTATGACTCTGAGTGCATTGGTTCTTTTCTGTAGTTATTTGGAGTTATTTTCTTTTTCATTGCTGAAATTGTCACTGCTCATTAGCCAAAAGTGGTATAGTAAATTTACAAATAAACCATAAACCATGAAGTAGTAGACAGAATGAGAAGCAATTCTAAAAAATGTACAGTCATGTGTTTGGAGTACAAAACTCCAGAGGAATTGCATATGATAGGAGCTTTGGATCTGATGTGCCGTAACCAGAAGGAAGTCATCAGTATGATGATTATATCAAAGTAATAAAACAGTGTGGAAAGTCAATGGCTACAGCAAGAGTGATGAAGGGATGCATAGGGAGAGGTATAGCAGAAACAGAGAAGTGACTATGCCCCTGTACTGAATGTTGTTGAGTCCGTGCTCAGCTCTAGAGCTATGTTTCAAAAAGGACAGAGATGGGTTAGTGATGTCCAGAGAAGGGCAACCAAATGTAATCCTAATCTTCCAGATCTGCTTTTAGGTTTAGGGGCAAGTCCCGCTACTGAGAGAACCTGTGTCTCCCCCACCTCCCCCCACCCCCAGATCAGTTACATTCTAGAGGAGCAAATAAGTAAAAGCCAGATACTCTCAATTCTAAAAGCCTGATCCCCTGGATCTGCTGGCAATTTAAGATAGAAAGCATGGGTTCCAGAGAATCCAAGATTTACCCAGTCTTGTGCTCTGTCTGCTTATTTAATGGCCATGGTACCAAACGCCCATGGTATCACCCCCCCCCCCCCCCCAACATTTTTAGGTCCAAAAGTAAAACTAAATAATAAAGTATAAGTACTAGAGAGAAAAGGAAGAGGTCTTTGTGTAAGACCAAGAGGCAAAAGGACAGGACAGAGGAAGATACCAGCCATTTGGATGAATCCTTTTAGCACTGTCTTTTCCTTGTCCCTGGGTCTGGGAGGGTTTCCCTTTGCCCTC
This sequence comes from Microcaecilia unicolor, assembly GCF_901765095.1. NCBI lineage: Eukaryota > Metazoa > Chordata > Amphibia > Gymnophiona > Siphonopidae > Microcaecilia > Microcaecilia unicolor. Next base: position 181,062,856 of record NC_044036.1, read on the forward strand.
CATCTCTGCACTAGCCAACAGCAAATTCTCACCCCCTGAAAACCTACTGTGTATTTACTCTGGTCATTGAGTGATTTGTAAGTTTATTTTTATGGGACCTTTTCTGATACCACAGCAGGGAGCACAAGCCTGTCTAAATATCAGTTCAATGAATGCAAGAAATTTTGGGGATCTCAGGACTTTCCAGTCCCATGCCCTCAACATGGGTGGTCTTTCAGAGACGATGGAAGCCTGAGTAGAGGGGGGAGTGTGAACAACTAGTTAAACTCATTACAAGTGATCTGACTAAGGAAAATGTTTTAGAGTTTCACTGTGGATTAACTAGAATACATTGAACCATTTCATAGATTAATGGTGCTTATAGCAGAAATATACAATAGCTAAATTTATTCAAATAAATAGCCATATGGACAGAAGCTCCTTTGAGGCAAATAATGTTCATTGTACTACATCATGAGCTCATTATGAGGAATATATTGTGGAGGGAAGAGGATGACTTAGAAACTGAAGATAACAGGCACAGTATTCAGAAAATACTGACCTCCTACATTTATGCTCCTAACTTTATGTGCTATTTTCAGCCAAATTTAAGAGTTTAATGTTTCAGCTGAAAATTCATCTTAATTTAGGAGCTTAAAAGTTATGCCTATAAATTTAGGCCTGCCATTCATTTGCCTAGTTTGAAGTTATGGACCTGGTGCTAAACGTCAGTGCTAAGCTCCTAACTTCTTTTCCCCGTCCTAAATCTGCCTCTGTTACCCCCTGCTTTTTATGTTCCTAAATTTAAGAGTTAGTGAAATTTGCAGTAAAAAGTTATGCACTCAGCCCTAGTAAATTTTCAAAGATGCCAATTAATGAGTATAACTCAAAGTTAGGAGCATAAACCCTTTGAATATTGGGCAAAACATGTCTGTAGCCAAGTTTAGATGTAGTGTGAAGGGGGGAAGGAATGGAGAGGAGGGCTGTCGGTCGGGGAGCTGAGAGCTGAGGGCGGGACGGAGGGAGAGCTGACTGCAGCATTATGCCGGCCCTGCATTTGGGGGGGGGTCAATGCCCCCTCTCACCCCCCCAAACTACGCCCATGATGGTACTACTTTTAAATTGAACAGGAGAAAATATTGTTTCACTCAATGAATAGGTAAGCTCTGGAACTCATTGCCAGAGGATGTGGTATCAGCAGTTAGTGTATCTGGGTTTTTAAAAGGTTTGGACAAGTTCCTGGTGGAAAAGTCCATAGTCTGCTATTGAGATAGACATAGGGAAAACCACTGCTTGTCCCTGGGATCAGTAGCATGAATCTTGCTACTATTTGAGATTCTGTCAGGTACTTGTGACCTGAATTGCCCACTGCTGGAAGGAGGATACTGGGCTAGATGGACCATTGGTCTGACCCAGTATGGCTATTCTTATGTTCTAAGCTAACGTGTAATTAAACTCTGGAATTCATTGCCGAAGAATGTGGTAAAGGCGGTTAGCTTAGCAGAGTTTTAAAAAGGTTTGGACGGCTTCCTAAAGGAAAAGTCCATAGACCATTATTAAATTGGACTTGGGGAAAATCCACTATTTCTGGGATAGGCAGTATAAAATGTTTAGTACTTTTTTGGGATCTTGCCAAGTATCTGTGACCTGGATTGGCCACTGTTGGAAACAGGATGCCGGGCTTGATGGACCTTTGGTCTGTCCCATATGTACTTATGTAAAACAGCAATTTTATTCTAATTTTAAAGTTATTACTGTACAGCATCCAACAGCTGATGAATAATTTCTAATAATTTGCCATAAAATTTTAAGAAGCATTTCAGTATGAAGTAGCATCTCTGTTGATTTAAATTCATAATTTGGTATCACGTCTTATCCTCCCCTTTGCGTAAAACTGTTACTACTACTTATTTCTAAAGCGCTACTAGACGTACGCAGCGCTGTACACTTGAACATGAAGAGACAGTCCCTGCTCAACAGAGCTTACAATCTAATTAGGACAGACAAACAGGACAAACAAGAGATAAGGGAATATTAAAGTGAGGATAAAGTGTTAGTCTTCAAAGCCTATACCTTTTTCGTTCCATCACCTCTTACTGTGGAGACTTTGGAAGGGATGAGGTGAGGTGAGGTTAGGTGAGACATGTGCACCAGATCTTGAAAGTTCTTCAGATGGATATTTGGAGCAGAGAATGAGGTAGAGATCAATCTTTCCTTTGAATGGACTAGAAAAATGGGAATTTTCTTAACCAAGAGGAAAAATTCCAACTTTGTCAATGGAAGCCTGGGTAGAGGGTGGAGTGTGAATAACTAGTTAAACTCAATACAAGTGAGTTTTGCAAAAGAAAGAGAGCCCAAGAAAAAAAGAAAAGACAGAGGGAAAGATAAAAGGGGAAGGGGAAAGGCAAGAAGAGGGAGTAAAATGGAGACAGATTGTGAGAGAAAGAGAGAGGAAGCCTCTTATCTTTATGTGCTGGATTAAGAATAAGAGCTCAGTTTACTAATCCTTCAAACTCTTCAGGATAAACCTAACAGAAATCCAGAGAAGATGGGAGAGAGGGGGAAATATAGGATTTGCATCTGTTGATGAGCAATTGCCACTGCAGTAGAATATACAGCTCTTTTAAAGACATGAATTCACTTTAAAAAGGCTCTTGCTGGCACAGGCAGGATACCACAACTGCAGTCTTGCAACATGAATATATGTTCATGATTTTGTAAGTAATAGCTTCACCAATACATAACTCTCCACTATTATTGTCTATTCTCATACTTGACATGCCACAATTCACAAACAAGTCAAAACAGTTTACAACACAAAATATAATAAATGCAAAAGAAAGAAAAAAAAGAGGAGATTGGAAGAAGGTGAAATTGAAAAGAAAAAGGTGCAAACTACATTTCCCTTAACTTCCAAGACCCAGATCAACCCTTACTAAACATTATACTGAAAGAGTAAGTCTTCAGGGCAGACTAAAAGTTTACAAACTAAGGGGGTGCGCTGAAAAACTAGGCCAGCAGTAATGTAGACGCGTGTTCTGAGCGCGCGCAAGATCATTTTTCAGTGCACCTGTAAAAAGGCCTTTTAAAAATTTTTGCCAAAAATGGGTGTGCGGCAAAATGAAAATTGCCGCGCATCCATTTTGGGTCTAAGACCTTACTGCCAGCCATTGACCTAGCGGTAAAGTCTCACACGGTAACCGGGTGGTAATGACCTACGGTGTTGTGCGCCAGAAAATTAAAAATATTTTTCGGACGTGCGCCAAAAATGAAATTACTGCGAGGGCCACGCAGTAGCCGGGTGGTAATTTATGCGGCTTAGTAAAAGGGTCCCTAGATTCTAAGCGAATATGCTTGGGGAGCAAATTCCACTGTAGAGATACATGGATGTAGAAGGTGGAGTCTCTGTTATAATCCTAGAGATGCTGTTATAAAATAAGTCGTCACCACGTGGTCTCGGGACACCAATTACTGGGGATATTCTGTGGCATTAATGGGTTAACTGCTGCTGTATAGCTCAAAAACAACTCTATATCTCTACTTCAGGAAGCAGGTGAAAGCTTGGCTGTTCAACCAAGCCTTTAATGGAAGAAGTAACTAACTTGTTAGTCTCACTCACACAAGAATTGACTTGGGCTGCACATACTGCAGCGGGACATGTTTATCCACTCCTACCCTAGCTGAGATAATATTTAACCAACTCTCTGACCTCACGTGCAACTTTCTTCAACTCAATCACCTTACTTTCTAATTCTTCCAACTTTCTTACTCATCTATATGTTACAACTTTGCCTTACCCTTCACTACCAATTATAATGTTCTAATACATATTCCTGCTTATAATCGAACGAGAAAAATGCCCAAGTTCCGACATAAATCGGGAGATGGACGTTTATCTCAGGACTGGTGAGAGAAAAGGGCTGGGGTTGAAACTGGGGGATAAAAAGAGGACAGGGAGAAGTGGCTGGGGGCTAAAGCTCGGGACTGGTGGGAGAAAAGGACTGGGGCTGAAACTGGGGACTGGTGGGATAGTGGGGCTGGAACTGGGGGCTGGAAAAAAGGGGCAGAGAGAGGGGACAGATCCTGGATGGAAGGGGGAGGAGAGGGAGGGCAGACCCTGGATGGATGGGAGAGGGAGGGCAAATGATGGATTGAAGGGGCAGAGAGAAAGGGCAGACTGGATGGAAGGGATAGAAAGGGCAGAAGCTCAGGACTGGTGAAAGAAAAGGGCTGGGGTTGAAACTGGGGGATAAAAAGAGGACAGGGAGAAGTGGCTGGGGGCTAAAGCTCGGGACTGGTGGGAGAAAAGGACTGGGGCTGAAACTGGGGACTGGTGGGATAGTGGGGCTGGAACTGGGGGCTGGAAAAAAGGGGCAGAGAGAGGGGACAGATCCTGGATGGAAGGGGGAGGAGAGGGAGGGCAGACCCTGGATGGATGGGAGAGGGAGGGCAAATGATGGATTGAAGGGGCAGAGAGAAAGGGCAGACTGGATGGAAGGGATAGAAAGGGCAGACAGTGAATGGAAGGGGGAGAGAGAGAGGGCAGACAGGGGCAGATGGTGGATGGAAGGGGCAGAGATAGAGGGCAGATGTAGATGGAAGGGGCAGGGAGAGAGGGCAGACATTGGATGGAGGGGACAGCAGAGAGGGCAGACACTGGATGGCAGAGAGAGAACAAAGAAAGATGCTGGATGGAAGGAAGACAGTGAAAAGAAGATGAGGAAAGCAGAAACCAGAGACAACAAACTGTAAATAAAATATATATTTTTATTTTTTTTTTGCTTTAGGATAAAGTAGTATTGTAGCTGTGTTAATGTTTATAATAGAACATGTAAACAAGGTAATCTTTTTATTGGACTAATTTTAATACATTTTGGCTAACTTCCTCAGGTCCGGATAGGATATTGTAACAGCACTATACTGTATTGACCTGAGGAAGGATGTTTTGGCCTCTGAAAGCTAAATGTATTAGTCCAATAAAATGGTATTATTTTATTTTCTATATTTGTTTTATTTCTATTTGTTAATTTGTAAAGTGGTGATTGGTACTTGTTAAGTTTTTTCAAATTTACATCTGCTGTCTTTATATTTTGCACAGTACTAGAGGACATTTTCTGTTTCTGTGGTGTTGCATTGTATGCAGAGTCTGGCATCTTGGGGGTTCAGTTTAATTTTTGTCTAAATAGAAAGGTTATTATTGCTTATTCTATAGTGGATTAGGGTGTATCTGTGTTTGTGAAAAAGACATGGCTTTCAGTTGGCATTGACTGTGCAAGATGGACGATCTGTGTTATTCTGCCTGGTTTCGTTTTACAGTAGGTGAATTGATGTTCTAGTGCTCACTGTAGTGTTTAAGATGCTTTCCTTTTCCTTGTGTGACTTGTAGAAATTACTGCTTATGGTATGCTAGAATTGCTCTATAGGTCCTGAGTGTTTTGTATTCTTGGCATGCCTAGTACTAGATTTTGGAGGGGGGGGGGTGTTAAAAAATGACCGGCCCTGGGTGTCAACTACCCTAGGTACACCACTGCAGGTAGTATAGTGGTTGAATAAGGTACATGTGTTTCAGTTACAATGGGGATCAAGGAGAGGAAAGATTATGTAGCATCCATTATAAGCATTGGTTATGTTCTGTTGCAGAGTGTAGGCATTTATGTTGGGTCGGCGGGGTATGCCTTTTTGAATAGGTAGGTTTTTAGTGATTTCCTGAAGTTTAGGTGGTCGCAGGTTGTCTTCACAACTTTTGGCAGTGCGTTCCATAATTGTGTACTTATATAGGAGAAGCTGGATGCATAGGTTGCTTTGTATTTAAGACCTTTGCAGTTTGGGTAGTGGAGGTTTAGGTATGTTTGAGATGATCTGGTTATGTTTCTGAATGGTAGGTCTATGAGTTCTGCCATATATCCTGGGACTTGGCCGTAGATGATTTTGTGGACCAGGGGTGCAGATTTTGAAAGTAATGCATTCTTTGATTGGCAGCCAATGCAGTTTTCCTCGGAGGGGTTTGGCACTGTCGAATCGCGATTTGCCAAATATTAGCCTGGCTGCTGTGTTTTGAGCAGTCTGGAGTTTCTTTGTGCGTTGTTCTTTGCATCCAGCGTAGATTCCGTTGCAATAGTCTGCATGACTTAGTACCATTGATTGTATTAGGTTATGAAATATTACCCTCGGGAAGAAAGATTTTACAATGAGTGGAACATTTTCTTTGTTGTGGAGTTCACTTGGCTCTCGAAAGTGAGGGTGCGGTCGATTGTAACGCCGAGTATTTTGAGTTTATCTGTCTTGAATAGACTGCAAGCTCTGTGTAGCAAGGATTGTCTTATATATACATACATACGCACACACACACACACACACACACACATAAATAAATATATATAATAGACAGAGGGTGTACAGTCCAGCATGCTAGTAGTGCTATAGAAATGATAGGTAGTCACCTGTTCTCTTATTACAGGCAAAGAGGCAGCTTTTTACATGGTCCTGTGCTCAGATCCTACTAGGGAATACCAGAGGAATTAAGAAATCTCCAGAAGAATTCCCCACAAATGTGCTCACGTTTCTCTGGATACACTTAACTACTACTACTACTACTTAGCATTTCTATAGCGCTGCTAGGGTTACGCAGCGCTGTACAATTTTAAACAAGGGGAAGGACAGTCCCTGCTCAAGAGAGCTTACAATCTAAAGGTAATAAACTGCTTACAATCTAAAGGTAATAAACTATGTAGTCAGTGTAGGTATCATGAATGGGGAAGGTGGTTAGGCGCCTGTTCGATATTCAAAATGATTCAACCAGCCGCTGACTGGTTACATCACTTGTTCGGGGCTATCTGCTAATTTCCAGCAGCATATAACCAGTTATCACTGCTGAAAATTAGTGCCTAACTGGCTATTTTGGAGGTGTTCCATGGGTGGAGTCAGCAGTTGGCCAGTAAAGTGCCAATATTCAGCACTTAACCGGCTGCGGTAGCTGCATAAATAGGACCTATCTTTATGCATTAATCCATAGCCGATATTGACTTAACTGTCTATGCGTTAGCCAGCTCCTTGTAAACCAGATATTTATATTTATTATTTATAATCCGCTCTGATTCAGAGTGGAGAACAAGCAAAACAGACACAATCATAAATAGAAACAACATCAACAGTAAAAGACAATCTTCACAAAAACTAGAATTGCAGATATAATGAATCAAAGCTGGCAGCCCAGTCAGGACAAACCATATGCCAAACAGAAAAAAATGCTGTTTCAACAAACGCTTGAAAGCTGTCAGGTTTCACTCATGCCGTATAACCAATGGTAGATATTCAGTGTCAAAGCCCAGAAGTAGCCAGGCATTGAATATCCGGGAATGCCAGTGGCTGAATATTGACCCCAACAATTTTTATCAGGTCCTAAATCATCAAACCATTTGACGAATTCCTACCTCGGAATGCTTATCAAAGAGATTTGTTACTCCTTTCCCTGTTGCATCACGTTTGCTTCAGCTTTGCCTGATCCCATGTTAATTAAGGAGAATGATTATGGTGTTAACTTAGCTCCCCTATAGCCCAATCCATTGAAGTATGCTTTTGTTAATCATCAGCTTTCATTGATTTTGGGATTAGCATCATTTTATTTTAGGCATGATATTGAGTATTACCCTCCAGCCAGAGCATTACGTTCTGAGCAGTGCGGGTTGTTATTGGTTGCAAATTATTGTTAAATGAATTATGCTGTTACAAGGGAAGCTGCGTTTTCTGCTGTTGGACATTTTTTTGTGGAACCGGATGCCAGAACTAACTCACTATGGGGCCCTTTTACTAAGCCACGTAGGCACATCCTACTTGAGTCAATTTTGAACTACCGCCCAACTACTACGTGGCCCAGGAGGTAATTTCATTTTCTATGTGCGCCCACTACACGCTCCTGAAAATTTCTGGCACATGGCACTAACCGGGCAGTAATCAGCATTTATTTATTTAGATTTTCTCATTCCTTTTTCAGTAGTAGCTCAAGGTGAGTTACATTCAGGTACACTGGATATTTCTCTGTCCCAGGAGGGCAACAATCTAAGTTTGTACCTGAGGCAATGGAGGGTTAAGTGACTTGCCCAAGATCACAAGGAGCAGCAGCAGGATTTGAAGTGGCCACCTCTGGATTGCAAGACTGGTGCTCTAACCACTAGGCCACTCCTCCACTAGCAACATTCTGTGTACAATCTCAAATAGTAGCAACAGAATCTCAACATTCCATCAAGAATCTCAAAGAGTAGCAGCATTCCATGTAGAAGCCTGCCCTTGCAGATCAGCAATGCGGCTGCTGTTTCTGTGAGTCTGACATCCTGCACATGCAGGACGTCAGACTCACAGAAACAGAAGCCTGTGCGGCCGCGTTGCTGATCTGCAAGGGCAGGCTTCTACCTGGAATGTTGCTAGTGGAATAGCAACATTAACATTCCATGTAGAATCTCCAATAGTAACAAGATTCCATGTAGAATCTTCAATATTTATTTATATTTTGCTCACACTTTTTTCCAGTAGTAGCTCAAGGTGAGTTGCATTCAGGTAGTCTGGATGTTTCTCTGTCCCAGGAGGGCTCACAATCTAAGTTTGTACCTGAGGCAATGGAGGGTTAAGTGACTTGCCCAAGATCACAAGGACCAGCAGTGGGATTTGAACTGGCCACCTCTGGATTGCAAGACCAGTGCTCTAACCACTAGGCCACTCCACTCCTCCATTGTATGTGCACTGATGATTACCACCCAGTTAATGTGTGAGACTTTACCGCTAGGTCAATGGGGGGGTGGTAAGGCTCAGGCCCAAAATGGGCGTGCGCCAATTTTTATTTTGCCGCATGCCCATTTTTGGCTTTAGAAAAAGGGCCTTTTTTTTGCAGGTGCACTGAAAAATGGACCTGCACACATCCAATACACAAGTCTACACTAGCGCAGGCCACTTTTTGGCGCACCTTAGTAAAAGGACCCCTATTTGTCTGAATTTGTTCAATTTAAGAAACAGCTTAAAACATACTTTTTCCTGCAAGTTTTTCATGCTTAACGGATTCCAGCTTTTGAAGCTGATTCGACTGAGGCAGTGGGGTTTGTTCGGAAGGTATAGGCAGGTGTTAGCAGGGCCGCCGAGAGACTGGGCAGGGCCTGGGGCAAGGCAGCCCCCAGGGCCCCCCCCCCCTCGAGGTCATCGTCATCGTCGCCAACCCCCTCTGTCCACCACCGGGCCGGGCCCCCCTGAATTGAAATCATAACGCCTCACCTCGACCTCGCTCCGTGTGAAAGAAGCACAGCAGCGGCAGTCTGCAGATCACCTCCCTTTGGGCCTTCCCTCCCTGTGTACTGCTACTGCGCTTCTTTCACACGGAGCGAGGTCGAGGTGAGGCGCTATGATTTCAATTCAGCGGGTCCCGGACCGGTGGTGGATGGAAGGGGGTGGATGGAGGGGACTGCGGCGCTGGGCCCTGGAAATTTTGTATTCCCCCCCCCCCCCCCCCGCGGCCCTGGGTGTTAGAAATGTTTTGAATCAATTTTTTTAAAAGTAGGCATTTTGTTTTTGTTTGTGGCTATCTGGAGATTTTTAAAAGGATTCCGCCCTTGGTTTTTAAAGCACAAACTCGCAGCTTGATGGCAAAATATGCCTGTTTGCTAAAACTCAGTGAGCACCATGATTTTGGCTGCTGTTGTTGTCGAGGATAGTGATGTCACTACCTCTCTGAACAGCCTTCTCCTGTTTGTTACACACATATAGTGAGTGAAAATTGGCATGTCTGATTTTGAAAGGCGATATTATATAGTCAACCTCGCATATCAATATTAGTTCCAGCTAATAGATGGCAGCTGACAGCACATTTGTCTGCTATGCTGAAGGGCTCTTTCTGTCTTTGTATACACAATAATGCAAGCTCCTGAATCGAGGTGTTATTACAGCCTCTGTCTCTCCTCACTCAAGGCCGGATTTTCCATGGGGAAAAAAAGCTTAGTAAATCTGGCCCTTAATCTGGGTGATGACACAATAGATCCCTACTAACAGGCCTCAATCAATAGCTCCATATTGTTCATCAGCAAGGTCACCAGTAATAGGGTTGTCAAAACAATTCTATATCTATCTGTGCAACAACCCTTTTATCTGTTTCACTGGGGCTTGTGCAAGAAGGAAGATGTTATTTTTATCATTCAACAGAGTCAAATTTTAAGATATAGCTGAGACATTCATGGTGGTATTGTACAAGTCCATCTATACTTTAGTTACTGTGACACACTGTGCGAGGGACGAGGGTGGGCCTGTGGAATAACACAACTGGAAAAGGGATATAAATGAAAACAAGTGTTTTATTTAGTTTAATCCTGAGGTCTGTTATGTCACAGGACCAGGAATGAAAGACAGAACGCCTCTGTAGTTCAATAAGCAGTCTTAAGCAGGCCTCAGGCTAGCAAGGCCCAAACACAGTCTGTGGCTGGTAGGGCGGTCCCACTCCAAACACAACCTGGTCTTTCTCAGTTCTTCTCTGAGTACTAGAGTCTGACTCCAGCCAGACCTCGGAACAAGGCTTGTCAGTCTCAAACAAGAAGCAAAAGCGGTTTACCTCAGCCAGGTCACAATTCTTAATCATAGGTGGTGGCATACACTGGGGCTTCAATTCCTCCTTCTCTCTGGGTCTTTTTAACCTTAATCAGGCCCTGTCTTATATATGTCCTGGTTTTGGCTCCACCCCTCTTCCAAGCTCACTTCCTCTCTGGCGGGACTAGTGTTCTTAACATGGCTCAGACTGTCTATGGGACTATTTTTAAGGGTGAGGAGCAGAGTTCTATAAACCCCCTCACAGTTACCCACAAAGAACTTGCACATGCATGAAAACAGAAAGTGATAACAGACTTCCCTATAGGGATGTAGCTGAACATATAGCAATAGGAGCCATATGGTATATATGGCCAATTCTACAGGCGATCAGAAATCACAACTATAAACTTAAAATGAACCAGTTCTCAATGAGGCTGGAAATTGACCAATCTTAGAATTCTTTTTATCTTTGTCTTGGCGGTTTCCACTTTTTCTCCTAGCTCAGTTGGAACAGGCTACTTCACCATGAGCCTTCATTAACACATTTTCCTTCTATTTTTGTATCTTTTTCTCAACTCATCATAGCCAATGAGCAGCAATGCTTGGCCAGAAGTCAAAACTCCAGCTCCCTCCAGACCAGAAGTTAACACCATTTCACAAAGACTCGGATTCCCTTCCTGCATGAGTTCTGCCCAAACCAGGGACATGAAGACCTTACCCCAGAATCAATGAAAGTCTAGAGCAGTACCACTGAGTCAGCCTAGGCTGACAATCTTTCATGCTGAACTCTTTACAAAATTGAATGTACAAAAGATTTTAAAAAACACAAAGAAGGAGTGCAAAAACTAACAGGATATATACAAATTCATTATATAATTAGAACTTATATTTTAAAAACCAGCAGACGTGAATTGAGGTTGAAGGGGGGGCAGACTCAGGACTAATGTCAGGAAGTATTTTTTCACGGAGAGGGTGGTGGACATGTGGAATGCCCTCCCGCGAGAGGTTGTGGAGATGAAAACGGTAATGGAATTCAACACAAAGGGTAAACACAAAGGAATCCTGTTTAGAAGGAATGGTTCCATGGAATCTTAGTGGAGATTGGGTGGCGACGCTGGTAATTGGGAAACAAAATGGGAGCTGGGCAGACTTCTATGGTCTACGCCCTGATCGTGACTGAATAGATAGGGATGGGCTGGAGTGTAAATTTTAAGGGGCTTTGATGTTAGCTTCAGAACTTAGTACAAGAACAGTGCTGGTCAGACTTCTATGGTCTGTGCCCTGAGAAAGGCATAGACAAATCAAACTCGGGTATACATATAAAGTATCTTGTTGGGCAGACTGGATGGACCGTACAGGTCTTTATCTGCCGTCATTTACTATGTTATTATGTTAGAAGTGCCAAGTCCCCTTTTGAGCACATCCTGAGATCGTAATAAGTACTATAAAGACAAGGGGATATTCTCTTTTTCTTCTTCTGTGTTATTAGATTTTTTTTCAACTTTCTGTCTCTATTAATTTTTCTTCTATTCCTTTATTCATGCCCCTGGATCTCCCTACATAGGTTGATTTTGGCTCCCTCTTCCGTTTCAGAACTGCATGCCTGCGAACTGACTCAGAACTGTAGGATTGGCACCTTCCCTCCTCCGTCCCTGCCTGGCATCCAGGGTGGTTGCCCTTCATGCCCACCAAGTGACTCCAAGATTTCTCAATCAGCAGCTTTGATAGGAAGACTTGCCTTGTGGAGCCAGACAAATCAAGTAGCTGATCACCCTCTTGACTTCTCTGTCAACAGGTCTTTAATAAGCAGTGCAGGCAGGAAAGGGCTATTGCTGGCAGTGATATTTAAGTCACAGATCCAGGGGTCAAGTCCACAGGGACTAAGAGAAGAGTTGAAAATTCAGGAGATGAACCATCTTTTAATTAGGCAAAATGAAAATCTATCTTTTCTCAAAAAGGCCTCTCAGTTCATATATTTCAGTGGAAGTGACGATGCCTTCCGCTTTTCTCCCTCAGATCTTGATGTAAAGAGCTTTATATAGACATATGAGAAACAGGAAGGAACTGGAACAAGACTGGGCTGTAGCAGAGAGGGTTACATGAGTCTCAGCCGAGTTCTTTTTCCTGAGGTCCAGTTTTATCATTCCATAACAACAATGAAACAATAGGAGAGATACATATGTGGCAACAATAACTAACAATATATAAGACCAAGAGGCGTCAGATAGTCATGATTATAGGCTATCGGACCTCATATAGCACATGCTATTCCAGATCCAAGCTCCACTAAATGTCGTCAATCATTTGCCTCACCAGTCTAATAAATCCAATTTTGTATTTATGCAATGTGTGTCTTTCTCTGATGGTAAAAATTAGGCACAAATCCACCGTGAAACTTCCCTACAAATAAATAATAATAAGTGTGACTACTTAGCTTTCTTTACATTGGTTACACAGTGCTGTGGTCTACTTTCAGAAGACCTGCACTGTGCACATTTGGACTTGTACAATATGAAATATCTACACAGATATTATATAAATGCACATCTGTGTGTAAATGTGCTTGTCTCTAGCTCTTCAGGACTCTCAGTGTGGCTCTTTTACATCACAACATTTGTAATGCATTGTGGAATGAAAGGCTAAACTAAGACAGTGCTTCCCTAACCTAACCTGGTGGCCCCAGAGTCAGCTGCATTCTCAGGTTAAGCATGATGATATAAATTTGCACACAGTGCAAACCTGACCAATGGTCCATCTAGCCCAGTATCCTGCTTCCAACGGTGGCCAATTCAGGTCACAAGTACCTGGCAGAACCCCAATTAGTAGCACTATTCCATGCTACCAATCACAGGGCAAGCAGTGGCTTCCCCATGTCTATCTCAATATCAGACTCCAGGAACTTGTCCAAACCTTTTTTAAACCCAGATATGCTAACCGTCGTTACCACATTTCGTGAATGAAAAATATTTCCTCCTATTTGTTTTAAAAGTATTTTCATGTAACTTCATTGAGTGTCCCCTAGTCTTTGTACTTTTTGAAAGAGTATAAAATCGAATAACTTTTACCCATTCTACACCTGTCACGTCCCTCACCTCTTCCGCGACGTGCCTCAGTGGTTCCGTTTTGCCTTGCGCTCTGCGCAGGCTCCCGTCACCGCTGCCCAACCCCAGGAGGGAAGGATCGGGCGCCGGACAGTGTGGCGGGGCCGCCGCTCCCGCTGTCTAACGCTCCGCTACGGCCTGAGCCCACGGAGGCCGCTTTGGAGCGCGTCCTGGGTTCGACGCGGGAGCAGCGGCGCCATCTTGGTGGCATCAGGCGCGGGAGGTCTGTCTCCGCCTTCGGCGACAGGGATTGGACCAGGGCCCTGGGCTCCGCCCCCTTTCTGGCTGCCAGCCAATCCCGGGCTGCTCTCCCCAGCTGATTCTTGTTGCTTCCAAGGGTGGGGGCTATTTAGGAGCAGCTCCCTCGGTACTCAGTGCTTCGGCTTCTACTTTGTTAGAGGAGCTGGTGCTTCAGTGTGACTTCTCTTCGGCTGTTTCGCCTGACCTGCCTAGAGACCTTTGCTTTGAACCTGATTACTGCTTTGCTAGCCGCCTGCCCAGAGACCTTTGCGTTGAACCCGACTACTGCTTTGCTAGCCGCCTGCCCAGAGACCTTTGCGTTGAACCTGACTATGCTTTGCTAGCCGCCTGCCCAGAGACCTTGCTTGAACCTGACTACTGCTTTGCTAGCGGCCTGCCCAGAGACCTTTGCTTTGAACCTGACTTCTGCTGTGCTAGCCGCCCCCCCAGAGACTCTCGCTTTGAACCTGACTACTGCTGTGCTAGCCGCCTACCCAGAGACCGTTGCCTTGAACCTGACCACTGCTTTGTTAGCCGCCTGCCCAGAGACTGTGCCTTGTTTCAGACTCCTGCGGCCTCAGCCGGTGCTTTCCCGCGGTTCCAGAAGTCCTGTTGGCTGCCCGCACCTGGAGGCTCAACCTCCGGGGAACGGCGGCCGCCGCAGGTGAAGACTTGGGGTTGTTCGGCTGTCCTTTGGAGGGCCGGTGTCTACCTTTTGCCAAACCCTCCAGCAGGACCCAAGGGCTCACGGAATTTACACGCGGGACAACACCACTCAGGATTTTGTAGACCTCAATCATATCTCCTCTTAGCCATCTCTTTTCCAAGTTAAAAAGCCCTAACCTCTTTAGCCTTTCCTCATATGGGAGGAGTTCCATCCCTTTTATCATTTTGGTCACTCTTCTTTGAACCTTAACTCCGCTATATCTTTTTTGAAATACGAAAACATGAATTGAACGCAATACTCAAGGTGAGGTCGCATCATGGAGCGATACAGAGGCATTATAATATTATTGGTCTTATTTACCATCCTTTTCCTAATAATTCCTAGCATCCTGTTTGCTTTTTTGGCCACCACCGGGGAATAAGCATTCTAATAGGCTACAGTGGGGTGATTTTCAGTGGAAGTTTCATGTATAATGCTGCACTGAAAATAATTCATCCACGTAATTTATGCAAATTAAAGTGATGGCGGGCACTTCGGTTTCAGATCCAGCAGTGGACACTCAAAGACCTAAGGTACTTATTTCACCCCTGGAGAAACCACAGACAAGCACTTTGGGATCGCTCCAGGATGCTATAGTGGCAATGCACAATTCTATTTCTACCTTAACCTCTGTGGTTCTAACAGAACAAGATACTTCAAAAACTGTTATTGAAACTTTGAAGAGTGCCCAGGTGAGACTGGAAAAAGTAGAGAATCAAGTAGCTGACCTGCAGAAGGTTCAATCTGTTGTTGTAAAAGACAAAACGTTTACTGATACCTGATAGACATTTGGAGATTTTGGAAAACTACTTCTGTTATTTGAATTTGTTTTTTAAACTTTCCAAAACATCCTGTATTATCACCTAGAGAAGTTCTTTAAAAATATTTAGAAGAAATACTATATATCCCCAAGGAAGTGTTGCCCCTTTGGCTAAAGCTTATTTTATTTCTTCTAAAACTTTGCCTCAGAAGAAAAGGGATGCTACCATGGGTGCGACTAACTTAACTCAAGATAGTTTGGACTTGACGGGTTTTTTGGAAAGTTCTGACTGAAGCAGTCAGCCATGCTACCCTTATTGCCACCTTCGTTTGTCCTCAAGATCATGATCATGTTTTGAGACTATATTTCAAGTATAAAAGTGATAACTTTATGGGACCTAAGGTTTGGGTTTTCCAGACCTTACTAAATCAACTCAAGAGAGACGGAAGAAGTTTTTGGCATTTAGACAAAGTCCAGTCCATGGAGGGCACCTTTTGGTTTTGATATCCATGTAAATGTGTGGTTGTTTTGGCATCTACTTGATATGAGTTTTTTGATCCAGACCATTTGAGGTTTTTGGTAGAAGCTAAATAATTGAAGTAATTGTCAATGTAGATATATATTTCTCTGAGTGGAGAATAATAACTTCTGTAGAAGGAAGATATGTAGTATGGTCTGACTTAACCTCTCCATTTTACCTTAGTATTTCATTATTTGTCCCTGTTGTTTCAAGGGAGTATTTCTTATCTTGGATCTCCTAATTTGGACTAGGTAGCACGTCTCAAGTGGTTTAAAGTGCATTAAATGCTTTTCTTTATTTGTATTGCTTTTTGTGCTTTACTCTTAAGTGCTTTGCTTGTATATTAAGTTGTAAATGGAAATTTAAAAAAAAGTATGCCTACTATTTGTGTCGGCACTTTATGTAACCACTATATATATGTTCACAACCTGCTCTTGCTCTGTCTAGAACCACTCCTCTTTTTTAAACATACAGATTTGAATATACAGTGGCTTATATGTCCACAGTTACACACATAAATGCCAGCTACATTTAAAACAAAGCACTTATTCAGCTGGTGCCACTGCTGACCCATAAGTTCTTTTCAATATCTAGCTCTTGGAGTTTTTCACCTTCACCTGTTGTTCAGACAGCAAAATTTTAAAACATTTGAGAGACATACACAAGCCTAAAGGTAAGAGCAGGTGGGACAGCAGTAGGTAAAAGAACTGGAGACTTGGGGGTTGACTTAGAGTGTCAAAACAAATAGACAGTAAAGCCATTTACTTACATAACTACCATATTTTCACGTATATAACCCGCACCCATATGTATTCCGCAGAAATGAAGGAACCAAGCAAAAAGTGTTTTGTATAGCCCACACCTCTGTGTTCCCCATGGACGCTCAGTTCGTTGTGCCAAGATGAGCATGCATAAGAGTGTGGGCATGGGTGACCGAGGCACGCCAACAGAGCTGGACTGGAAGAAAAGCAAGGCCAGCCAACAACATCCATTTACAATGCCAAAAAGAAAGTCGTACACAGCTGACTTCAAATTATTGGCAGTCAAATACATGGAAATTGTGAAGCTGGGCATATGTTTTCCGTCGATGAGAAGTCTATGTGTAAGTGGCAAAAAGCTGAGAAAAAACTGAAAGAAATCCAACCTAGGAAATGTGCCAAATGGCCCAATCTGGAGGCAAATCTGAAACAGTGGATACTCACACAACGAGATTGATGCAGGATTGTTTTCACCATCAGCATAAAACAGAAGGCATTAGCCATAGACATGAAGATCTCTGATTTTTATGGAGAAGTGAACTGGGTATATAAAGTTATGCGTCAGAATGACCTATGTATTCAACCTAGGATAACAGTGGGTCAAAAGCTACCAGATGACTGGGAAGAGAAAATGGGTAAATTTATTAATTTTGTGCAAGAAGGACACAAGAAAAATAACCTGCAACCGGGAGACATGATCAATTTATTTATTTATTACATTTGTACCCTGCGCTTTCCCACTCAAAGCAAGTTCAATGCGGCTTACATAGTAATTGGGATTACAAAGTATTGATGAAGAGAAATAAGTTGAGTATTATCAGATTAATAAAAGAAATAAGAATGTAGAGATGCAAGGATGAGAGGAGTAGGAGAAGTATGAGCAAGGGCAAGTGAGCAATTGGAGGGTAGATGAGGCGGAAGGGAGTAGGAGAGGTATGAGCAAGGGTAGGTGAGCATTGGGGGAGGGGTAGATGAGGCAAAACAGGATAGAACAAGGGATAAGCAGGGGAAAATGTGGCGGGAGATGTAGTTTAGGTCGTTGTCATTGTCTCCTGGATATGTGATGGATAGACAGGTTCATAGGAATTAATCTGGGTCATTTGGGTAGGCTTGCCTGAACAGATGGGTTTTTAGCTATTTCCGGAAGGGCAGATGGTCACTGGTTGATTGGATAGGTCTGGGGAGGGCATTCCAGAGTTGGCTGCCTAGGAAGGAGAAGATGGATCCATAATAGGTTTTGTACTTGAGTCCTTTGCAATTGGGGTAATGTAGGTTGAGGTAAGTTTGTAAGGTTGTAGACATGTTCTGGTGGGGAAGTCAATCAGGTTGAGCATATAGCCTGGAAATTCACCGTGGATAATCTTGTGGATTAGTGTGTAGACTTTGAAATTGATTCGTTCTTTGATAGGGAGCCAATGAAGTTTTTTTCGAGGAGGTGTTTTTTTATTTTTGTTACATTTGTACCCCGTGCTTTTCCCGCTCATGGCAGGCTCAATGCGGCAGGCAATGGAGGGTTAAGTGACTTGCCCAGAGTCACAAGGAGCTGCCTGTACCGGGAATCAAACTCAGTTCCTCAGGACCAAAGTCCACCATCCTAACCACTAGGCCACTCCTCCACTTTCAAATCGTGGTTTGCCAAAAATGAGTCTAGCTGCTGTATTTTGGGCAGTCTGAAGTTTTTTCAGGATATGGTTCTTGCAGCCTAAGAAAATACTGTTACAGTAGTCAGCGTGGGTAAGTACTGTGGATTGCACCAAGTTCCGGAATGTTTTCAGGGGGAGATATGGTTTTACGCGTTTCAGTATCCACATCATGTTGAACATTTTCTTTGTAGTGGATTTTGCGTGATCTTCGAGTGAGAGATGGTTATCTAATGTCACTCCAAGGATTTTTAAGTTGTCAGATATGGGGATTGTGGTGCCGGAGATGTTAAGATTGGTAGGGAGGGGCGCAGAGTGCTGGGATGAGAGGATTAGGCATTGCGTTTTTCTTTGTTCATTTTAATCATAAAGGCGTTGGGCCAACAGGTTAAGATGTTCATGCCCAAGGATATTTTGTCGGAAATTTCGGTTAGATTAGATTTGAAGGGAATAAATATGGTGATGTCATCAGCATATATGAAAGGGTTGAGACCATGTCTGAATAGAGCTTTTGCTAGTGGGATCATCATAAGATTGAAAAGGATCAGGGATAGAGGGGAACCTTGAGGTACACCGCAGTTTGGTGACCAGGGAGATGAGATAGTTGAGGTTGATGGACGAAGTGCCGATGAGTTTTGATATTCTGAGTACAAGAAGAGTTGCTGAGCGTGGCACAAAGTCGGTGGCTGTAACAACTGCTGGTCATGAACAGAGAAGTTTCACTGTTGTGCTATCATGTTCTGCAGGTGGAAAGAAGTTGAAGCTGCTATTTACCTTCAAATGCATAACTATGCCACATGAACAATTCCCAATGTCAGTTGTTGTTAAGTGCAACAAAAGGGGTGGATGAATGAGGATATTATGAAGGACTGGATAAATGCATGTTTTCATGCATGCTCAGGTGGGTTTCTCAACAAGAAATCATTAATATTTGACTCCATGACAACCCACAAGTTGGACTCAGTCAAGTAAATGTTGAATGCTGTTGGAGCCCATTTAGCAGTAATCCCTGGTGGACCAACGTGCAAGTTACAACCTTTTGACATAGCTGTTAACCATGCATTTAAATGTCTTGTAAAGAAAGAATGGATAAATGGATGCATGAGAGCACACAATCATTTACTTCTTCAGGAAAACAGAAACATGCTACCTATGCAGAAGTCTGCTGGCAGGCAGTGAAACCACTTTTGATTAGCAACAGATTGCAAAAAACAGGTTTACTTGGAGAACAGATGCTGTATGATTCTTCTGATAAGAAGAATACGAATTCAATGATGATAAAGAGGAGGCATTCGCTGTAGAACATTTTAAAAACGCAGATGATGATGATGATACAGACTTTGAAGGTTTTCCTTCTAGTGATGAACAAGATAATGTTTGAGACACTATAAAGTATTGATGCCATAAATTTCTATCTTTTAATAAGAACTGTTTTATATTACCAAAAGTACCTATGGGGACTTTACTAAATGCTTCTTGTAATAAAAGTATTTTATGCACACATTTCAGAAGTTGTGTTTGCGACATGACCTCAGAATGTAAGACTTGTTTAACCCGCACCCTTGTTTATCCCACAAAGGGTAGTCTTGGTAAATAAAAACTTGTATACCCCATGGGTTATATTTGGGAAAATACAGTAAATTAGCTAATTGGTGCTAAATTGGCATCAAGTACCAATAATTGGTGTCAACAAGCACTAATTGGCTCTAATTTGCAGTTACGCACATAAATGACTTGCACACCTATTCTATAAGCATAGGGTTCGATATTCAGCGCAAATTAAACAGCTAGGAATGGCTGCCGACTGGTTAACTCACTTCTCATGGATAACCAGTCATTTTCAGCGGCATTTAACTGGTTATCGCTGCTGAAAATGTCCAGTTAGTGTCAAAAATAAATCCAGCGATGTTGGGGCATTCCAGAAGTGTGACCGGCTAAGTCCTGATTTTCGGAACTTAGCTGGCCAGACTTAGCAGCCAAATAAGGCCGCATAAAAGTAGGCCTATCTTTGCTATTGACTTAACCAGTCATGCAGTAGCCGGCGTTGAAAAACGGGTAATCAATGCCAGTCACCGGAAACAGCCCAGCATTGAATATCTGGGTTGAATGCCAGCAGTGGGTAATCAAAGCACTGCCCGCTGCTGGCTGAATATCGGGGGTTAGTGCGTAATTTCAATGGTGCACAACTCCAAGTGGAGCAGGGATATGGTGTCATGTCCCCTACCTCAGCGCAAGCAGCGTCCTCGGGCTGCACAGGGTCCTGGCAATACACACACTTGATTGGCTCAGACTTGAGCCATGTCTGTGTACTTCTTCTCTGGCTGCAGGCTCCTTGATTGCCTTGCTCCCATGCACCTGGATCTGCTCTCTCTGCCTGGCTTCCAGGCTCTATAATAGCCTTGCTACCACATACCTGTGTTGACTTTCTCTCTGCCTACCTGACCTATGGAAGCTCTCTTCTTCAGCTGGTTCCTGTCTACGTGAGAAAGCCTGCACTATTTCTGGGACGCTTTCCCTCTGCCTCATTGCTTCAGCGTCTACTTGAGTAAGCGTTTCTCTTCAGCGTACTCTTCTGTTTACTGCCTGCCTGTAAGACCCCGCTTGGACCTGGTTACTCTCTTGTTTGCTGACTGCCTGTAAAGACCCTGCTTGTACCTGGATTACTCTTCTGTTAGATGCCTGTAAAGACCCTGCTTGTACCTGGATTACTCTCTTGTCTGCTGCCTGCCTGAATATCCTGCCTGGACCTGGCTACTCTCTTGTCTGCTGCCTGTCTGGACCTGGCTACTCTCTTGTCTGCTGCCTGCCTGGATATCTTGCCTGGACCTGGTTACTCTCTTGTCTGCTGCCTGCCTGAATATCTTGCCTGGACCTGGTGACTCCCGGGTCAGTTACCCGCCTGTATACCTGCCTGGAAGCAAGACACTCCTTAGCCTGTCACTCTGTTGTGACCCGCTCCTGAACTTCTTCCTTCTGCTCTCCTCTGGCTGGTCTCTCTGGGCACTCCTTTCCTGGCCTCTCAGTATAAGTCCTGTTGGCCGCCCGCTCCTGGGGGCTCAACCCTTGGGGAACGGCGGTCACCACAGGTGAACTTCAGGGTTGCTCGGCTGCCAAGCGGAACCTGGGTCTGCGACTTTTCACACCCGGCAGCGCACTGCTCGGCACAGGAAATCACCATATCTGACCTATGGGAAGGGTATGGGCGAGTCAAATGCATGCCAAGCAATTAGATGCTATATTATAGAGTAACATCAGTTACGCGCTTAACCTCCAGTATTTGGGTGTGAACATTTACACCAGCCATTCACATGGCATAAATGACCATGTCTAGAGTTAGACACCAGAATGGAGACTTACACTGGTATTCTAAAATGACAACTACATATAATATTGCCGTTATAGAATTGGTGCTTAGTGCCCAGATTTTTGGCACCTAAGATAAAATACCCTTAAGATATAACATCCTTTACTGAATTGAGCCCAATATGTACTAATGGTCAACTCTGAAACCCTGAGTAATGTAGACACATTTACCTGCAGAAACATAGACGCATTTGGGTCAGATAATTACCCTATTTATTGGTTATAGGCTATATCGCTTGTCTAGAGGATGACGTGAGCCTTTTATGAAAGTTTGCTGGCAATGCAAGGAAAGAGGAACCTACAGGAGGGTTATGATAGTTTTCAGCCCTTCCCCCCATTTCACCTTGGTAACTGCTTAGTTATATGCTCAAAACTATTTGAAAATGATTCTTCCTATTAGAAGCTTTACCTTCAAGTTCATCAACGCATAGTAATAGAATGAAATAGGCGGCTTTACCTCCTTGGCATCTGGGTTGGTTTGGTCCAGCCGCAAGGAGTATACAGTATCTTTGCCCCCAATGAAAAGGCGGTCTCGGTACTCATCCACATATAGAGAACGGAAGTCCAGAAACCCCCGATGCCCAATGAAAAGACTCGAACGGTTGGTGACTAAAAGATCTGGAACACAAAACAAAAAGCTGGACTGTTAGTATAACATCTAGTTCGAGGAAAGAAGATTACAAGACAATAAGAACAGAGCTATACGTAGAGCAAAATTGTTACAGCCTAATATCTGTAATGTGAAAAACAGAGTGATTTATCATTAAATATGCAAATTTTGTGCAGAAAGAATAGAAATACCAAGATGTTTCTCCAGCTGAATGTTCTGATCATGAGCTCTCCTCCACTGCTATCCACAGTATCTCCTGCTCTATTCAGAATATTCTAGAAGTGCGAGTACCTGGCTGTAACTCACCTTAAGCTCAGATATGGAAAGGCAAACAATGAAATCTGCAATCCAAATCCAGACTCCATGTAAACCAACTTTGCTTGGGTAAGTGAAACAGAACACCCTTGTTTAACCAGCTGGTGAGTTTACAATTCTACAGACCACTGTAATAAACTGAGATGATGCTTCATTGATGTCAGGCTATCCAGACCCTGCTTCACCAGTGCCGATCTCCTTGTGAAAAGCTTCCTATTTTCTGCATGTTATATATTTGAACTGAAATAGGTCACCCCTTTTCTATCAGACAAACTGCTTAAAACAACATACAGTAGATCACAATGCAGTGCATTCCTTGTGATTGCTTTCCACTTGCTTGTGTACTATCTTTCACTAGAGATATATTTCCATCGCTACTTTTCACCTGCACCTCGTTTCCCATCACTATTTTTCACCTGAAAACCCGACTGGCTGGGGTGCCTCCAGGACCAGGTTTGGGAACCACTGTTAGCGCATGGCAATTCGGAAGCGCTTACCAATTTACACAGATGCACCCAATCTTCGCCGCCAGACACATACCCCCTGGGCAAAAAAGAAATTGTATTTTTCTGCGTGCGGGTAGCGTGTGCACATGTCAAAATTATTATAGGATGCCTCAGCACACCCCTCGGTATGACATTTATTTGCTGCCAGCAAGCATGAGTTAGCGCTTACCGCAGTTTGCAAAAGGGCCCCTAAATATTTTAAGGTGTGCTAATAAACGCACATTTCTATCAGGCAATGAGAAAGCCCAGGTATACTTTCAGCCACTCTGAGAAGAATAATTATCATAAACTATAATAATGCAAGGGAGCAAGTTTCCACTCAAGATACTATCTCTTAGTATAAATAACGGAAACAAGTCATTAAGTAAGCCAGTCAGACTAATTTTTCAGGAGGAAAAAGCCTCAAGAAGCACCTTTTCCACTAACGAGGCAGATAAAGGGCTAGGGCTTCTTCATCATAGGCATAAAACCTCCTGGTGTAAATCGCTTGCCTTCTTATCATATTAATCATAGGGAGCTTCAATGAAGAGACTTGATAGTGAACTCTCTCTAAATCTTCCTCTATATTAATTTTAAAGAGGGGTACTTAGCTCTAGGAACGTGACTCTCTTCGAGGCTCCTCCGTGTTTCTGACCGTGGTCAACGTTGGCCTCTGTTTGGCCACTGCTGCATCAGAACCGCCGGTCAATTATTACTCCATTCAGTATGCCGACAGAAGATACTGAATGGAGTAATAATTGACCGGCGGTTCTGATGCAGCAGTGGCAAAACAGAGGCCAACGTTGACCACGGTCAGAAACACGGAGGAGCCTCGAAGACAGTCATGTTCCTAGAGCTAAGTACCCCTCTTTAAAATTAATATAGAGGAAGATTTAGAGAAAGTTCACTATCAAGTCTCTTCATTGAAGCTCCCTATGATTAATATGATAAGAAGGCAAGCGATTTACACCAGGAGGTTTTTTGCCTATGATGAAGAAGCCCTAGCCCTTTATCCGCCTTGTTAGTGGAAAGGTGCTTCTTGAAGCTTTTCCCTCCTGAAAAATAAGTCTCACTGGCTTACTTAATGACTTGTTTCCATTATTTATACTAAGAATAATTATCAGCCAGACCAGTGTACCTGGCAAAATGGTTTTGGAATTTGTCCCTTGTAAGTATCCCATATTTCAAAACCATCCTGACTTTGCAAAGTTCTCTCTTATTGTCTGTACCTCTCAATGACCCTAGTACTAAATGCAAAGAAATAAAAATCCCTTTAGTCAGCCTACCCATATGTAAGCGATGAAAGAGTGACTGATGGAGCGGACAACACTTTAAAGAAAATAGATCAACCAGCTGCACTTTCCTTTGTGCCAATCATTAGCCCAGTAAGCAACTGTTTGTGGGGAAGAACAGCAAAGGTAACCCTGTGAGTCTGACGTCCTGCACAGGACGTCAGACTCACAGAAACAGAAGCCTTGCAGATCAGCAACGCGACCGCGCCGGAGAAGAGGACTTCAGTTTGCAGGGGTTGGGGACCCCTGCCAGCAAAGGTACCCGACGGCGGCGGGAAAGGTGGGGTCAAAAATGGTGTGGGGGGTGTTGGCGGCGCTGGGGGGCTAAAATGTGCCCCCTCACCTCGGGCTCTGGATCTCCCTGCCGCCGAAGTCTGGCTACGCCCCTGGACAGGAAGCGGAGGATCTTGAGCCCAAGGACTGTGAATAAACCCTTTTTAAACCAGAGGAAAGTTCAGTAGAGATGGAAGTGGAGGAGGCAAACTGCCAGGAGACTGAAGGAGCCGAATACCTCAATTCCATTGAACTTAAGCAGTTAAGTTTGTGTGCAATATCTTGTTGTTTTGAATATTTTTGTAAAGAAAACCCAGCTGCAAGATTTTAGTTGAAAGGGTGAACTGCAGCTGAGGGTGGATCCAGTGTGCTTACAAACACTGGGAAGGAGGACGGCTGCACAGCCTTGAACCCTGTGTTTTTAATGTTTGGGGTTTGACCAACAGTGATAAGAAAAAGACATTGAATTTTTATTTCTCCATTGAAAGACTCCTAGGGAAGGAAAAGGCGAAAGGGAGAAGGGGTTGAGGGTGAAAGAGACACCCTAGTGGTGTAATGACTGAACTGAGTACTGCATAAATAAATAGCTGCTGAAGATAAAGCAGTGTTTTGTGGAATTTTGTTTTCCTTTTGCCTTTTTGGTTTTAGATGAACTGTGTCACCGTGGGGAAGTTTTGGCAACAAAGATGGTGACCTCCTCAAGGGAGCAGGTGCAAGAGCTGGAAAAGAGTAACCAGAGAGTTGAACTGAAACTTTCAAAGCTATTATTGCAGATACCTCTGACAGTATATTGCTGGGGATTTTGTTCTCTTAAGTGCCACTCTTGGATCAGTGAGCAGCTTGTCAAAGCCTCTTCTTATCTTGAGTGCACATAAGCAAACAGTAAGCATTGCTGAAATACCACCACAGGTTAGGAGTGACACTGTCAGGGAAGAGGCTCTCCTGACACCCACTGCTTGCTGACACCCCTCTGCTTCTATCCCATCAGTCTTCTCATTCTAAAGAGATTGTTTGTCTTTGGGAAGGGACAAGTCTTGACCTACACTCAGTGCTCTTTAGCAGATACGGATTTGCATATTGCTTTTTCATTGATAACTCGAGGTGAGTTACACTAAGCATTTTCCCCATCCCTGGAGAGGTTACAATCACAATCTAAGGGATTCTAAGCAGTGCTAGTGATTCCTTGTGTGGCAAATAACAAGTCTATTCAATTCCTATGGGCTTCCTCTCATTTGCCGCGCAGAAATCATTAGCGCGCCTTTGTAAAAGAAGCTCTATCTGAGGCAGTGGAAGAGTTTTCTCCCTCCTGCTTAAACCCTTCTCAGCAGGCTATATCTAGATATTTAGTGGCATTTAACCATACTATGCTGATAAGCTCCTCCGCCTGTCACAGTACTGTGTGGTTAGTGCTGAGGGTCTGGGGCGGAGTTGGGAAGGAGCTGGTAATTATCCAAGCGCAGGCATATGGATAATTGGGCAACTAGGAATGCACAAAAGACAGTCCTATCTTTGCACGCTGAGTTATGTGGGTACTACTGAATACCGGCCGGTACTTGCATAACTTCTAGGATGAAGGCTGAGGGATATAACCCAGCACTGAATATCCAGGCTTAATTCTGCCCACAGTTGTCAGCTGCTGAAAAAGTGCCAACTACTGCGGGCTGAATATTGGACCCCAAGATTAATTTATATTAAGATGGAAATCCAACCTAATAAAGGAGTTTGAGAAATAGTAGTTAGTTTGTGGGTGTCTTACTAAATTATGGTAAGGACTCCAACACGGAAATCCTAAAGGTCTTTTTATGGATTATTGATAAAGAGGTAAAGAGTTTTTCACCTCATTCATTTTTCTCATTCTTAATGAGTTTTTTACGTCTGAGGTTTTTTCCTCTTATTCCTCCTTATGGGAACCAGTGATAATAATTGACTCCTTAAAGCACAGGGATATTGATTATACATTTTTGTATTTTCCTTATGAGGAGTTCTGAGGTTCCGTTTTGATTATTTGGATCTTTAGGATTTCCGTGTTGGAGTCCTTACCATAATTTAGTAAGACACCCACAAACTAACTACTATTTCTCAAACTCCTTTATTAGGTTGGATTATTATCTTTTGAGTTTGGTTTCCCTGTTTACTTTAGAGTATTAAGATGGAAAGCCACTGCATGCCCTGGGATTGGTAGCGTGGAATGTTGCTACTATTTGGTTACTACCAGGTACTCGTGACCTGAATTGGCCACTGTTGGAAACAGGATACTGAGCTAGATGGACCATTGGTCTGACCTAATATGGTTATTCTTATATTCTGACTTTTTGGAAGCTGGAGATCCAGATATTTGCATTTTGTCAAAGAATATCAGGGAAGGAAATTTTGGGGACATAATCACGGTTGTAAAAAAAAAAAAAAAAACATTCATAGCTCCAAAGTACCTATTTGGTGCGTTATGATGAAGTGCCTGGAATAAGTTGGATTTACTAAATGCAGCTTCTCACTGGGCCATATTAAGGGAGATAGAGGTAGCCTGCTTGTACAAGAGAGGAAGGCTCAGGCAGAGAGAGGGTTAAAATCTTTAGAGTGGGGATAGAACAGGAAGGCCCAGAACAGGGAGGAAGGGTTCTCCAGGGGGTTCCCAGGAAAGGTTGCAGTATCTGAAGATGGGCTCGGGGAAGAAGGAAGCTTAGCTGCCCCTCCACATACACTTCACTGCATGTGTGTAAGAGAATAGAAGGATGCCACGTTAGGAACAGTCTTTTTCATGAGTCTTAATCCTATATGTCCAGGCCAGAGTAAGACCTGGGACTGGGTTAGGATGTCTTTCAGCTGCTGCACACTGGGATTGAGATTAGACAGAGGGCAACCTGGAAAGGACATTTTCACTGATCCACAAGAGTCTTTAACAAGACAGCCAGTGTTTGGTTTATCTGATTAAAGCAATAAAGAGTTTCTGGATTACCTTTATCTTATTGTTTGGCTGTTTCTGGGGAGATGTAGTGCTACCACAAGCATATAGGAGAACACCCCATTAACACCCTGTACTTTGTCCATAAAGAGTTATTCATTCACATATATAGGTGATATCCTTCTACACAGAGATGATATTTATTCACCTCTTGGAGGACTCAGGCTGAAGTATACATAATCTCTGGGCCAGAGTACTGCTGCTGCGTAGTGCCAACTATATCGGAGAGATTATCATGTTTTGGGGAGTATTTTGTCCATTGCTCTCAGGGTATAATTATAGGGGTGTGCATTCATTAGTATGCACTGGGTTTGTCTGTACAGCTTAAAATGTTTAGAGCACACTACATTGATTTAAATGTGCCTTAATTCATTGGTTAGTGTGCAGTAAAAATTCCTTTTCAAAATGAATGCGTGAAGCTAACTGAAAACACCAGAAAAATCAGGAAAATGTTTTTAAATAAAACAACAAACTTTTCATGCTTATGCAATTCCCAGGAAGTGAGAACTTTCTCATTATTCTTTCACATGCCATCAGAAGGAAATCTGTATAAACCTTCCACTGTATAAAAACAATAATTTCCTTTTCCCATGGCAAAGTTAATGGAGGAGTATCACTTTCTGTATAGAACATTACTACTTAATCCTGACTCTCATGCCTACAGAACACACTCACCGTCTCCATTATCCTCAACTAAATGTGCATGTATGTCCCTTCATTTTTCTGCTGGTGTAGACGGTCCCCAGTGCATTTGAGTCTGAGGGTGACCCGGGGGTGAGTAAACATATCTTTGATGTCCGTGGCTATACAATCTAAATCTCCTCTGAAATGCTTTCCCAAAGCACATAGAATAGTCCCTGGTAGCTAGTAGTAGTCTCAGGACAGGGACACAAAACCAACACAGGAAAAATAAGGAGGCTGATAAGGGTTAGAATAAAAATACCCATTTATTGACCCTCCCCAGGGGCATATAAAGTAGAACTATGAAAACAATGAAGTGTATAATTCATAAAAACAAAGTGAAATGGTGGAAAAAAATATTAAATGTGTTCATACTATTTATAGTCCGTGATCTTCTCTGTGGTGGGCTTTTTTTTCTCTACTCTCATGCACCTCACACTCATGGATAGGTTTTGTACCCTCTGTGTTCTTTGGCCATCCCAGTGACCATCTTCTCTTAATCTGTGTCTCCTCACATAGGGCTCCTTTTACTAAGCGGTGGTAAGCCCAATGCTTCCCACCCCTAGTGCACCGTCATTTCCGGCACTAGAAAAATGTATTTATTTATTTAGCACCTGAGTGTGGTTCTGAGCCACGCAGATTACTGCAATGGAATATATGCGCGATGTAAAGTACAGCTTATGAAGAAACTCCAGACAGCCCAAAACACAGCTGCCAGGCTGATATTCGGCAAAACACGATTCGATAGCGCTAAACCTCTCCGATTAAAACTGCATTGGCTCCCAATCAAGGAACACATTACCTTTAAAATTTGCTCATTAGTCCACAAGATTATCTACGATAAAACCCCAGGATACATGGTTGACTTGATAGATGTTGCGACCAGAAACGGAACCAGAGCGTCACGTACGTATTTGAACTTCCACTGTCCAAGCTGTATTGGACTCAGATACAAATCAACCTATGCATCCAATTTCTCCTACTTAGGTACACAAATGTGGAATGCACTACCAGAGTGTGAAAACGATCCATGACCATCTAAACTTCAGGCGATCATTAAAGACCTGTTTTGCAACATCTACCCTACTGATCCAACTTAAATGCCTCAGCTTTACAACGCATCAAAACCTTACATCGTATTGGACATTATATATTCCTTATTTCCTTGACCCGTATTGTACTTGTATACCCTAACCTTACCTGACCATAATTTTATACTGAATTTGTTTAACATCTACCAGACCTAGCGATCGCCTTTACGGTGCCATGTAAGCCACATTGAGCCTGCTAATGGGTGGGAAAATGTGGGATACAAATGTTACAAATAAATAAATAAATAAATAAATAAATTGTTTATTTATTTATTAGAGTTCATTAACTGTCTTTAAGAAGAAATTCACCCAAGGCTGTACAGCTTAGGTAGAAGACAAACGTACTAATGGACCCCAGGGTATGAAACCTACTCTTAATTCACACTATAATTTTCCTTTTTACTAGACCCCCCCTCTATGGGCCCAGTGCTCAAAAATCTGGCACTGGCATAGCACAAGAACAGCACTGAAATCTAGCCCCTAAATGCCCAAAGCAAATGGGATGCAAATTTTATGCGTGCTAGTAAAGCAAAGGCAAGGGGAAGGAACATGACTGACACATGTGCGCCACAGCTGCGCTTACCATGAAACTCCTGTGCGAATGCGGCACGCAAAACAGAAACTGCAAAAACACATTGGCACCCTTCTCCTGCACCATGAAATATAAGCCCCCCCCCCCCCAAATTGTTGCAGTTTAAATCCCCTAAGAGGCTCACAGCAAAGCACAGGAATATAAGTGCCAATACCCACCCTCACTCCCGACTTTGCTCAGACTTGCAGACTTATTTTTGCTCACTATCGGCTCTATAAGATGAAGGGCTTCTTTCTCCTTTCAAAAGAAGCCCAAAACTGGCAATTTAGCGTGAGAAATGCAGAAGAAATCCTCTCCTCAAAACCCGAAAACCATCCCCGACCTGGCGGTCTGTTTTCGGCTTTAAGGCCAGTATTAGTTTTTATGCTGTCGTCTGAGCATTGCAGTGAATCCATAATCACCTTGATTTGAATCCATTTCAATGCATTTAAATACTATTTGCGCTGATCTTCAGCACACAGATCAGCACGCACACTGGAGGGGTTTGTGCATGCTCTGCACATTAACATGCACATATTTCTGGCGCTAATGACTTCTAGCACCAGCGTTAGGTATTGAGCATCTGGGCCTTTGGGAGGAAAAACAAGGCCCTTCCATTTTGGGTCTGAGAACTTACCACCTGCCACTGACCTAGCGGTAAAGTCCCACGCAGTAACCAGGCGATAATGACCTACATGCGTCAAATGCCACTTGGCGCACATAGCGGACGCACGCCGGAAAATAAAATTTACTTTTCAGACATGTCTATTGGATGCGTGCCAAAAATGAAATTACCGCAAGAGCCACGCAGTAGCCGGGTGGTAACTCTATTTTGGCGCACATTGGGAGCACATAGACGCTTATGCGGCTTAGTAAAAGGGCCCCTAAATATCCAGGTGTAACATTTGCGGAGAACAGCAAGAAGCACTGCCCGCCACTGGCTAAATATCAGAAAGTATGTTTTCAGGATACTGGATCTTGTAGATTTCAAGGATAGTATAATTTCCTGCTGTCATTTTATTTCTTTGGAGTGGAGGAGTAGCCTAGTGGTTAGTGCAGCGGACTCTGAGCCTGGAGAACTGGGTTCAATTCCCACTGCAGCTTCTTGTGACTCTGGGCAAATCACTTAAACCTCCATTGCCCCAGGTACAAATAAGTACCTGTATATACTATGTAAACCACTTTGAATGTAATTACAAAAACCACACAAAAGCAGTATATCAAGCCCCATTCCCTTTCCCTTTCCCCCTTTTTTGTTGTAGGTTGGGGAATTTAATCCTTATTTTTTAGTAGTTTTCAATATTATTTTGAGAAATTATTAATAAATTGACTCCTTTGGATCTTCTTGCCTTTGTCTCCTGAAGGTGTTGCAAGAAAGTATTTGGAATATGGCAGGGCATCCAGGTAGTTATCAATATAGGTTTTTTTTTTATTTCCAATATTTTATTGTATTGAACAGTTTAACATTAACCAGACTTTTGTATGGTATGTCACCTTCCTATATGAATGATCTCATCGACCTACCATCACAAAATGCTATCACAACCCCTAGACCCTACTCTTCCCCAGTTGCAAGAAATTAATCAATAAAACTATTCATACTGCCAAGTACCAAAATCTGGAATTCCTTACCCAAATAGCTTAGACATATAAATGGTTACATGTTGTTTCATAAACTCTTGAAAAGCCATTTATTAAATGATCTAGAGATGGGAGTAACTAGTGAGGTAATTAAATTTGCTGATGACACAAAGTTATTCAAAGTTGTTAATCTGCAAGAGGATTCTGAGAAATTACAAGAGGACCTTACGAGACTGGGAGACTGGGCATCTATATGGCAGATGACAAGTGCAAAGTGATGCATGTGGGAAAGAGGAAACTGAAATACAGGTACGTAATGCAAGGTTCCATGTTAAGAGTCACCAACCAAGAAAGGGATCTAGACGTCGTCGTTGATGGTACCTTGAAACCCTCTGCTCAGTGTGCTGCGGTTGTTAAGAAAGCAAATAGAATGTTAGGTATTATTAGGAAAGGAATGGAAAACAAAAATGAGAACGTTTTAATGCCTTTATATCGCTCCATGGTGCGACCACACCTCGAATATTGTGTTCAATTCTGGTCGCCGCATCTAAAAAATAATATAGTGGAATTAGAAAAGGTACAGAGAAGGGCGATGAAAATGATAAAGGGGATGGGATGACTTCCCTATGAGGAAAGGCTGAAGCATCTAGGGCTCTTCAGCTTGGAGAAAAGACGACTGAGGGAAGATATGATAGAGGTCTATAAAATAATGAGTGCAGTGGAATGGGTAGATGTGAATCTTTCCAAAAATACTAGGACTAGGGGGCATTCAATGAAGCTACAAAGTAGCAAATGTAAAAGAAATTGGAGAAATTTTTTCTTCATTCAATGTGTAATTAAACTCAGGAATTTGTTGCCAGAGAACGTGGTAAAGGCAGTTAGCTTAGCAGGGTTTAAAAAGGTTTGGACGACTTCCTAAAGGAAAATTCCATAGACCATTATTAAAATTGACTTGGGGAAAATCCACTGCTTATTTCTGGGATAAGCAGCATAAAATGTATTGAGCTTTTTTGGGATCTTGCCAGGTGTTTCTGACATGGATTGGCCACTTTTGGAAACAGGATGCTGGGCTTGATGGACCTTTGGTCTGGCCCAGTGTGGCAATACTTATGTACTTATGTAATCTTTAATAAGGAAAAGATCTAATCTGTATGTACAAACTCATAAAACTGAGTCTTCTAGGTTACCATAACCTAATTATCTGATTTATTTCATGGATGACAATATTATCTTTTTAACTGATGTCTGTTATGTAAGCCACATTGAACCTTAGCTTAGTTTGGGATAATGTGGGATAAAAAAAAGTCACAAATAAATAAACATTAGCAATTAGCATGGAATTTACTATCAATGAGACATCCGGTGGATCAGAGGGGGATTAACACTGGCTTCCTCTAAATGTCATCAAGCAATCTGGTCTCTTTCTGTCCAATCCTGTAAACATAAGCAGCCATACTATAAGATGAAGGCATGAGGATAGCCTAAAGTCTGGGACATTACCACCAACCATAGGTTTAGAAACCTTAAGCTTCAATAACACTATCCATGGAGGTTTGCCCTTCCATAAGAATGTACAGAAGGTCCACTCAATTCTTATATATAGACCTGGGAACCCCAACTGGAATCTTGCTTAACAAATAGTTCACCTTAGGTGTAATTGTCATCTTGATGGCTTCCAGTCTCCCCCACCAAGAGAGGAACAGTGGAGACAATTGAGCACAAGGTACCCCATATATTCTGCTCTATCTACTTCTCTACAATGCATACGTGGAGGGGCATAATCGAATGGAGCACCCAAGTTTTCCTGGGGCCGTCCTTGCAGGACGGCTCCGTGAAGGGGTGGGGAAACCTGTATTATCGAAACAAGATGGGTGTCCATCTTTCGTTTCGATAATATGGTCGGGGACGCCCAAATCTCCACATTTAGGTTGACCTTAGAGATGGTCGTCCTTAGGTCGTCCTTAGAGATGGTCATCCCCGGTTTTCAGAGATAATGGAAACTGAGGACGCCCATCTCAGAAACAACCAAATCCAAGCCATTTGGTCGTGGGAAGAGCCAGCATTCCTAGTGCACTGGTCCCCCTCACATGCCAGGACACCAACCGGGCACCCTAGGGGGCACTGCAGTGGACTTCAGAAATTGCTCCCAGGTGCATAGCTCCCTTACCTTGTGTGCTGAGCCCACCAACCCCCCCCCCCCCAAGCCCCCCCCCCCACTCCACATAACTGTACACCACTACCACAGCCCTAAGGGGTGAAGGGGGGCACCTACATGTGGGTACAGTGGGTTTCTGGTGGGTTTTGGAGGGCTCGCTGTTTTCTCCACAAACGTAACAGGTAGGGGGAGATGGGCCTGGGTCCACCTGCCTGAAATGAACTGCACCCACTAAAACTGCTCCAGGGACCTGCATACTGCTGTCATGGAGCTGGGTATGACATTTGAGGCTGGCAAAAACATTAAAAAAAACTTTTTTAGGGTGGAAGGGGGTTGGTGACCACTGGGGGAGTAAGGGGAGGTCATCCCTGAGTCCCTCCTTTGGTCATCTGGTCAGTTCGGGCACCTTTTTGAGGCTTGGTCGCAAGAAAAAATGGACCAAGTAAAGTCGCCCAAGTGCTCGTCAGGTACGCCCTTCTTTTTTCCATTATCAGCCGAGGACACCCATCTCTTAAGCACGACCCAGTCCCGCCTTTGCTATGCTGCCGACACCCCCCCATGAACTTTTGTCATCCCCGCGACGGAAAGCAGTTGAGGGCGCCCAAAATCGGCTTTTGATTATGCCGATTTGGGTGACCCTGAAAGAAGGACGCCCATATCCCGATTTGTGTCGGAAGATGGGTGCCCTTCTCTTTCGAAAATAAGCCTGAGAGTTAATTCCAAGATAGCGAACACTCTTTCCTTGTCATTTAAATGGATATGTCTGTACCGTGGCTTATGTCATGGAGGAATTTAGTAAAAATCTCTGATTTAATCCAGTTAATTTTGTAGCCAGAAAAAATGGCAAATGGCAAACTTTCACTGTATTGCACGATGGTGCTAGCACATCTTGAGTAGTGTGTGAAATTCTAGTGAACACATCTCAAAAAAAGATATTTCAGAATTAGAAAAAGTACAGAGAAGGGTGATGAAAATGATAAAGTAAATGTAACTCCTCCCATATGAGGAAAGGCTTAAAGAGCTGTTCTGCTTGGAGGGGAAATTCTGAGTGGAATGGGTAAATGTGAATCATTTTTTAAAATATTTTCAAAAAGTAAAGATTACAGGACATAACATGAAGTTACTAAGTTTTACATTTAAAACAAAATCAGAGAAAATATTTTTTCACAGAATGCATATTTCTGTTGTTGGAGGTAAGTGGTATTAAGTCATGATACAACTATCTGGCAGGAACCTAGAAAGTAACTTGGACTGGTCTCTGTTGGAAACAGGACACTAGGCTAGATGACCCTTTGGTCTTTTGTCTTATGTAACTTTTGGCAGATGGCTTTAGCTCAGCCTGAAGGGGAGTGGGACGGGGGCTCTTCCCTGGGGAAGAAAATATTTCATCCCCTCTACTACTTTCTGCTCAGAGCTATTCTCCAAATGCATGAGTCCAATTCTGTACAACCACGATGGACTCCATCCCAACAATGGAGAACTTCATTCCATTTCTATACCTGAGATACCCAGACCAGGGGCATAGCCAGACACCCAATTTTGGGTGGGCCTGTGCCCAAGATGGGTGGGCAGAACAACTCTGCCCTGTTCCACAAGTGATTTGGTCTCTCCCTCTCTTGCCTGCATGCCATATGATCTCACAAACTTCCCCCTCCTCCGCATACCTTTTAAATAGCAGATTTTTACCGGCAGCGAACAGCAACTAATACACACTGCATGTTGGCCCCACAGCCTTCCCTCTGATGCAACTTCCTGTTTCTGCATAGGCAGGAATACATCACAGAGAAGGCTTTGAGGCTGGTGCGAGCAGTATGTATCAGTCTCTGCTCTCTGCAGGCGAAGATCTGTTATGTACAAGGTATGCAGGAGGGACACTTGTTGGGAGTTTTCAGCTGGTGGGGCTCGGGGATCCCTGCCAGCCACATCATAGGTGTGCTGCTACTGGGTGGGCCTAAGCCCAAAGTGGGTGGGCCTGGGCCCACCCGGGCCCACCCTTGGCTACGCCACTGACCCAGACATGAAAGACAAACTCTTTATCTAAGGAGGCCCTTGAATTCTGCCTTTCCAATTCTTCTCCCCTAGTGTCTCCTGTCGGGACCAAATGTGAAGTGATGAACACAATTTCACTTCACTAGGAACTCTTCATCCATGCAACAGATCGTCTGAAAAATATTTTTTATTTTCTGGCGCATGTAGTGGACGCACGCCAAGTGGAATCTGACACATGTAGGTCATTACCACCCAAATTCTTTACCACTAGGTCTATGGCTGGCGGTAAGTTCTGAGACCCAAAATGGACGCGCGACAATTGTGATTTTGCCGCATGTCCATTTTCGGGGGGGGGGGGGGGGGGGGGGGGGGAAGAGGGCTTTTTTACAGATGCGCTGAAAAATGATTCTGTGCACACTCAAAACCCGCGCCTACACTACCGCAGGCCATTTTTTAGTGCGCCTTTGTAAAAGGACCCCAGAGAGAATGCAACAATGAGCATTTCTGCAGGGCTGGTCTCTGCTGGCAAACTCCCTCTCCCTTTCTCCTCTCACAAACTCTCAGCTAGCAAACCTGCTTATAATCGAATGAGAAAAACGCCCAAGTTCCGACCTAAATCGGGAGATGGACGTTTATCTCACAAAAACGAATAAAGCGGTATAATCGAAAGCCGATTTTTGGACGTTTTCAACTGCACTCCGTCGCGGATGCGGACAAAGTTGATGGGGGCGTGTCAGAGGTGTGGCGAAGGCGGAACTGGGGCGTGGTTATCTGCCGAACAAAGATGGGCGCATTTCACCGATAATGGGAAAAAAGTATGCGTTTTTAGCTAGAATTTAGGACACTTTTCCTGGACCCTGTTTTTTCACGAATAAAGCCCCAAAAAGTGCCCTAAATGACCAGATGACCACTGGAGGGAATCGGGGATGACCTCCCCTGACTCCCCCAGTGGTCACTAACCCCCTCCCACCACAAAAAAATGATGTTTCACAACTTTTTATTTTCACCCTCAAATGTCATACCCAGCTCCCTGGCAGCAGTATGCAGGTCACTGGAGGAGTTGTTAGGGGGTGCAGTGGACTTCAGGCAGGTGGACCCAGGCCCATCCCCCCTACCTGTTACAATTGTGCTGCTTAATGCTTATTAGTCGTCCAACCCCCCCAAACCCACTGTACCCACATGTAGGTGCCCCCCTTCACCCCTTAGGGCTATAGTAATGGTGTAGACTTGTGGGCAGTGGGTTTTGAGGGGGATTTGGGGGGGGCTCAACACACAAGGGAAGGGTGCTATGCACCTGGGAGCTCTTTTACCTGTTTTTTTGGTTTTGTAAAAGTGCCCCCTAGGGTGCCCGGTTGATGTCCTGGCATGTGAGGGGGACCAGTGCACTACGAATCCTGGCCCCTCCCACGAATAAATGTCTTGGATTTATTCGTTTTTGAGCTGGGCGCTTTCATTTTCCATTATCGCTGAAAAACAAAAACGCCCAGCTCACACATTGTTGAATAAAACATGGGCGTCTATTTTTTTCCCAAAATACGGTTCGGTCCGCCCCTTCACGGACCCGTTCTCGGAGATAAACGCCCATGGAGATAGGCGTTTTCGTTCAATTATGCCCCTCAAAGTGATCTCAAATTATTAGGCAATCATTCTGGG
Source organism: Microcaecilia unicolor (assembly GCF_901765095.1). Lineage (NCBI taxonomy): Eukaryota > Metazoa > Chordata > Amphibia > Gymnophiona > Siphonopidae > Microcaecilia > Microcaecilia unicolor. The sequence goes on from NC_044036.1 coordinate 181,100,132, forward strand.
AAGAGAGAGTAAGATATAAATACAAATTTTAAAAAAACAATCACAAGGTCATTTACATTGTGCACTCAATCACTGCATAGGAAAAGTGAAACAAGGGTTTTTCTGCTGAGTTGAATATATTTAAGGCACTTTGGTGACAGTCTGATGGGAACTCAGGAGAAGCTTAGACTGAGCTGTTCCCTAGAAAGGAAAGGGAAGAAGGACAGTTTGGGAAGGGAGGGGGATGGGAAGTCTTTCCCAATAGTAACTTTGCACAGACCCACTTCTAGAGCAATTAGTCAGAGTTCCCAGACAGGGCAAGCATGTCTCAACCTCTTCTCCTGCAGTTCGTATTTTTGAAGAGTTTTTAATTCTCTTACTACATCCCAGTCCCATGTCAACACTGCTGGCAGCTCTGGAATTTCTCTGCTGTAAAGGAAGGTGCAGCCCAGAAGGAGCCACCAGACAGGGCTGAAGGAAGTGTATGTTTATCTATAGAAGTAGTCAGTTTGACGTAGGATCGACTAGCATGGGAATGACAGACACAAGCAAAATATCATGAAGCACATTAGAGATGCCTGAGACAGGTTCAAATGCAATCCAAGTTATAGCAGACTCTAGGGAGTTACATTCAACTAGAGCTGGCTTTGGGGGTGGGCAGTCTAGAGTGCCAACCATGTGGGGGCACTGCCACATCAGCACTCTGCCACATCAAGTTAGGTAGGGAAAGAGGGGGAGAGAGAGAATGAGAGAGAGAGAGAGAGAGAGAGAGAGAGAGAGAGAGAAAGGGGGATGCCATATTGAAGCAAGCACCATGTCAAAAGAGGGAGCACTGTGCTGAGGAGGAATAAGGGTTCCATTTCAGAATTACAGCTCTGGAATTCTCTACCAAAATGCCTGAAATCTACGAATACTACTACTACTACTATTTAGCATTTCTATAGCGCTACAAGGCGTACGCAGTGCTGCACAAACATAGAAGAAAGACAGTCCCTGCTCAAAGAGCTTACAATCTAATAGACAAAAAAAAAAAAAATAAAGTAAGCAAATCAAATCAATTAATGTGAACGGGAAGGAAGAGAAGAGGGTAGATGGAGGCGAGTGGTTACAAGTGGTTACGAGTCAAAAGCAATGTTAAAGAGGTGGGCTTTCAGTCTAGATTTAAAGGTGGTCAAGGATGGGGCAAGACGTAGGGGCTCAGGAAGTTTATTCCAGGCGTAGGGTGCAGCGAGACAGAAGGCGCGAAGTCTGGAGTTGGCAGTAGTGGAACAGATAAGAAGGATTTATCCATGGAGCGGAGTGCACGGGAAGGGGTGTAGGGAAGGACGAGTGTGGAGAGATACTGGGGAGCAGCAGAGTGAGTACATTTATAGGTTAGTAGAAGAAGTTTGAACAGGATGCGAAAACGGATAGGGAGCCAGTGAAGGGTCTTGAGGAGAGGGGTAGTATGAGTAAAGTGACCCTGGCGGAAGACGAGACGGGCAGCAGAGTTTTGAACCGACTGGAGGGGGGAGAGGTGACTAAGTGGGAGGCCAACAAGAAGCAGATTGCAGTAGTCTAAACGAGAGGTGACAAGGGTGTGGATGAGGGTTTTGGTAGAGTGCTCGGAAAGAAAGGGGCGGATTTTACGGATGTTGTAAAGAAAGAAATGACAGGTCTTGGCAATCTGCTGGATATGAGCAGAGAAGGAGAGCGAAGAGTCAAAGATGACCCCAAGGTTTCGCGCTGAGGAGACAGGGAGAATGAGAGAGCTATCAACAGAAATAGAAAACGGGGGGAGTGGGGAGGTGGGTTTGGGGGGGGGAAAATCATGTAGAATTCCGAAAAAACCTAAAAACTCACCTATTCAAGAAGGCATACCCCACAGTATCTGACATAAATACCAAATAATGAAATATGGCATTTTAATCAGGAAACGCACAGTATGATCACACCCTAACATTTTGTCTGAATCGCCCCAACTTATTTACCGATACTTCTTTACTGTATTTGTCACTGTAATAGTACCCATATACTGTGTTTGTTCACACCGGAGTCTGTAACCATCTCTCCGGAACTATGTAAGCCACTTTGAGCCTGCTAATAAGTGGGAAAAGGTGGGATACAAATGTAATAAATAAATATATGCCCAGGCTCCCAAATAGCATAGAGTCGACCCTGCTTACAGCTCATCCCATGAGCAGTGGCCACCACAGTCAGGATTTAGCTTCAAGTTCCTTCACTGAACTCCAAGCCCATCCCACCTTGGCTTTTAGTCATAGGAGTGTGGACCAATGTTAGCCTTACACCTGAAACAATTTATGGGGAAGAGGGGTGGAAGATTTGATGGAGTTTAGGGGTTTAGGCTAATTTTCCTCATCTTTATCATGCCTGCCTGTGAAATGAGGAAGCTTGCGTTTAAATCCCCAAATGTGAATGTGGAAGTGGTAGAGCACATGAAGAATGATTAAAGGGTTATAAGAATCCCTCCCTAAAGAAGTTACACATCTTTAAGGGGCATGCCATGCTATCTGTTCAGTCAGTGGGTTTCCTAGGTGTATACCCAGAGTCCATTCATTTTCTTTTCTTCTGCATCCTCCAAGGGACTGAACCCAGTGTTCATTACAACATAATTCAGTTCAAATGCTTCTCACTGTGGCCGTGATGAAATGCATTACAGTGATTAGTAGTAGGAAATGTATTTGTTTTATTGAAATGTAAATGTTTGCAGTTTTTGCGGTTTAATCTTTAACAAAACATATATTCTCATCAAGCTACTTAGCAGGGGATGGATTAATGGCAGCTCATATTTGTGTGGTAGGAGTGCCTGAGAGTTCTCAGAATCTGCCCACACAAACCGGATTTGGGGGAGCTCTTTCTCCTATGAAAGAAACACTCCTCACTGTACACAAGCAGCTGGTAAACCATCAAAGCGGATAAGGTTTTTAACTTGTTATATGCTGGTCTTGGAATCTCCCAGATCCCATGAAACATAACAGTGTTACCTGTAGAGAAGCATTTAAAGCAGCAATGCAAAAATAAAAAAAAAAGAGATTTTACAATACCCACATGCTTGGTTCTTAATTTATTTGCTGGCTCTTTAGTTCTCCATTTTGTTTTGTCCAGATTTACTTTAGGAAGAAAATGGGAGGCCTATAGTTACTAGACTGAGCACCAGGAGACCAGGGTCAAATCTTTTTTCTGCCACTAATGTTCTATGAGCTTGACAAAGCCAATTTGCCTCATGTACCTACTTAGATTATAAGGGGTCCTTTTTCTAAACTGCGGTAAACACCACAGGTTAAAAAGAACTACCGTGGGGCGTGCTCACGTATCCCATGGTAGTTTTGGGCTAGGCACACGCTATCCCCACACTAAAAGAATAGAATTTATTTTTTAGCTCTGGGGCATGTCTGGGGCCAGAGAGTAGGCATATTCCTATTTATGTGGTTACCTTGGTTGGTTAAGTGCTGAATATCGGTACTTAACTGGCCAAGTGCTGACTCCATCCCGGAACGCCCTTAAAAAAGCCGTTTTAAGTTAGGCACTAGCTGGACATTTTCAGCGGCACTAACTGCAACTGAAAATGAGTGGATAGCGCCGAACAATCGATTTAACCAGCCAGGAGCCATTTCTGGTCGGTTAAATCATTTTGAATATTGACCCCCAACATTTTTTTTTTTTTAGTTTAAACGTTTTTTTTTATTGATGCTGCAACAAAATAAACTTTGTCATACATAACTCTGCAGAGAACAAACACCAAATCTCAATGTGGTTGTACAATAATTTGCTAACTAACATGCATCAATTTTTTGACTTTTAATATTACAGTCTACCCCTCCTAATTCATCCCTCCCAATTCCCCCCTTTCCCCCCTCTCCCATTCTCCTCTGGTAGCCAATTACTTATTCTTTCAATGTTGTACCCTGATTTTACAACTTCACTAAGGTGTACCTTTAACTTCAACAATGCTTGTCAATTAAAAGCTCCACCATTCAGGCCTTCGCAATCTAGTCGTGTGCATTCTTTTCCTCCCTCCCCTCATCCCCCCACCCCTCCTTGACCCCAACATTTTAAAGACCTCTTTCTATATACAAAGTATAAACTTTTTACCATGGCCACACTCTCGTTTTAAAAATTATTCTTATTCAAGTCCACTCTTTAGCTGTTCATGTTATACTCTGCCTATAAATATGCCCTGATCATGACTTAATAGATATGGATGGGCTTGAGCATAAATTTTAAGGGGCTTCAATGTTAGCTTCATAACTTTTAGTACAAGAAGAGTGCTGGGCAGACTTCTACGGTCTGTGCCCTGAGAATGGCAAGGACAAATCAAACTCGGGTATACATATAAAGTATCGCATACCATGTAAAATTAGTTAATCTTGTTGGGCAGACTGGATGGGACCGTACAGGTCTATTATCTGCCATCATTTACTATGGGAATCTACTACTACTACTTAACATTTCTAGAGCGCTACTAGGGTTACACAGCGCTGTACAGATTAACATAAATTGACATAAAGGACAGTCCCTGCTCCAAGGAGCTTACAATCTACATGGAATGTTGCTACTAATTGGGATTCTGGAATCTTGTAACTCTTTAGGATTCCAGACTCTTCAGAACTTTTCATACAAGAACAGTGCTGGGCAGACTTCTACGCTCTGTGCCCTGAGAAAGGCAAGAACAAATCAAACTCAGGTATACATATAAAGTATCGCATACCGTGTAAAATGAGTTTATCTTGTTGGGCAGACTGGATGGAACGTTCAGGTCTTTATCTGCCGTCATTTATTATGTATGTTACTATGTAAATACTAGGTGATACAGAGTCTGATGTTGATCAGCACAGTGGCAGCCTGGTTATGTAGGGAAGTAATAACTTACTTTGTTAACCTTCAATTGATCCGTCTAGTATTATTTTCCCCAGCACTGCTGTCGTAATTGGGCATTCCTATAACCCAACCGAACAAGAGCAGAGCTCTCAGAGAAAACACAGGGAGAGAGGAAATGAGGACATCACAAAGCCCAAACCTCCCACAGGGTCTGGAGAAGAAGCAGCCCCAGCCCCTGTGTCTCAAGGTCAAGCAGCCCACCCATCTACCAATGGCAGGGGAATAACAGCTTGTGCCTTTGGAGACAGCCAGGCTCCTAGCAGGGGCCTAGAAAGAAAGGCAAACAGCAATAGAAAATGGCCTTTATTTATTCACATTGCATCCCTGGATTTATTTAGTCCTATATCTTAGTGAGCGATTTAATGCAGAGGGTGGGATTCCAGAAAGCTTTTAGCGGTAATGAAGTTAAAGATCCCTATAAATCTCCAAGTCCTTCCTGCCCTGCAGCAACACAAGGAGACCCACACCCTTGGAGGGTAAATCATCACCTTATGGTAGCTGTGATGAAGAGAAGGGATGAATAATGGACATATTAAACACCCAGGCTGGGTCATGGCTGGAAAAGAATTGAGACCGGGGGTCCAGGGCATCACCACAGTAGCAGCAGAGTGATGATAGGAAAAGACTTCTCTGTTATCTTCCACTCCCATTTTTCAAATACTGATGTGTGACATGAGAGTTAATTTGGCTTCTTAGACATGTGACATTGTGCCCTGTGCTAAGATCCATGCTTGCTGGGTATATGAGGAAGACCCCCGGATTCTATATATGGCGCTTTGAGTTACTTGTGCAAATTTGGATGCACATCCAATTTGCACATACAGCTTAATTGAATAATGAGCTGATCAGTTCTGATAATTGGGCAACAAGCAATTAGCACTAATTGGCAATAATTAGAATTACACGCACATCTTTTTAGGCATATGCTATAAAGAGGTGCACGTAAATTCTAGTGTGCCGATCCAAAAAGGGGTGTGGCCATGGGAGAAGCATGGGTGGGGGGCATTCCTAAAATTTATGCACATTGTTATAATTATACCTAACTGTAAGCGTGGTCCTACGGACTAGATTCTATAAATAGCATTGAAAAAATTGGTGCTAAAAAAATATCACTCAGTAATATCATATAAATCACTAAAGCAAATGATAATGACAATGATGATAATGTAACGTGGTAACATAGTAAATGACGGCAGATAAACAGGTCTTTATCTGCCGTCATTTACTATGTTACCACGTTACCACGTTACATTATCCATCCAGTCTGCCCAACAAAATAAACTCATTTTACATGGTATGTAATACTTTTTATGTATATCCGAGTTTGATTTGTCCCTGCCTTTCTCAGGGCACAGACCGTAGAAGTCTGCCCTGCACCGGTTTTATTCTCCAAATACCGGCGTCGCCACCCAATGTCCGCTAAGATTCCATAGATCCATTGCTTCTAAACAGGATTCCTTTGTGTTTATCTCACGCATGTTTGAATTCCATTACCGTTTTCATCTCAACCACCTCCCGTGGGAGAGCATTCCACATATTCACCACTCTCTCCGTGAAAAAATACTTCCCGACATTACTCCTGAGTCTGCCCCCCCCCCCCCCCCCCCGTCCCTGCAACCTCAATTCATGTCCTCTAGTTCTACCACCTTCCCATCTCCGGAAAAGGTTCGTAGATAAAGCATCCTTTGCTATAAGTAAGTCATTCAGACAGAAATTACTTTGATCAATACCTGCAGACCCAATTGAAAGGCATCAGTAATATTGCAGCCTGGCCTGATTTGCTGGAACTTTTTATCAGACTTCTGATAGCACAGCGTTGGATTAATGACTCACAAGCGCACTCACAATGAATGACATTTTCAAAATTTAGTTTTACTAAAAGCAAAGTAGATTGAATTGTAGAGCAATAAAATTGTTGGGATAAATATGTTAACAATAGTTGCATTCAAAGTTACGATAGTTTTACGTTTTACTCAAAAAGTATTATGTTAGGCAGTAACTTTTTTACTTTCACTTAAGTACATGTTTTAATGTGTTCTTCATTGTACATTTACTTATATATTAAAATATACAGGGAGTCTGTCTAAGATGGCGTTGAGACAAGACGTGCTCTGCTGAGCTCTGGAGAGTTTTTACTTACATTTTTTTCTCTTCTATTCAATATGCCTAAGAGGAAGAGGAAAGTTAGAGGAGGTTTCTCCTTACCCTCAACTGACCCCACTCATCGACAGTTACCGATCACAGCATTTGCGATGCCGATTACATCAAAGGGTGATCCATTGACCGGTTCGGAGAGGAGTCCCGGCCAGGAAAGTTAAGTTTCACTTAGCCCCCGTAGTCCAATCCGGGAGGCTCTGGAGGCAAAAAGCATGCAGGGAGGTCAACATTCTTCTTCAACAAGGCTTACAATGAGAACCTTTAACCTCACTAAGTCCACTCAATTATGAACGCAAACCTTCTATAACTACCCTAACAACTCTCTTCCTTCTTCCCTCTACCTTCCTTAATCGCTACACATTACTAACTGTATTCGATATCCTGTTATGACAATGTTACCAAATCTATGTAAGCCACATTGAGCCTGCAAATAGGTGGGGGAATGTGGGCTACAAATGCAATAAATAATAAATAATAATAATAACTCGCTGAACTATCGGAAGCTGCGGTAGAGAGACTAGCTAAGGAGAATTCCTCCCAAGTCATGACGTCGCTCCAAGAGGGAAATCTCCCCGAAAATCAGAGCTCTCCGCTTACACCTAAGGAAGTCAGGCATAAAAAGATCTTCTCAGAGATAAGTTCTGCAGCGATACCAGATGGAGAAACGTGGCCTACTCCTGAGACAGCCCTACTACCATTAGAGAAACCAACAAAGGTAACATTAGACTCCCTGTGGTTTGCAGTGGAATCACTGCACAAAGTTTGTCTTACCTTTATTTCCAATACGGGGTCGAACACCTCAAAGATAGACTCTCTTCAATCTCAAATTGTTCTTCAGGAATCTAATTTGAAAAAGTATGACGTATCTCTGTCCCAAGTTAAAGAACTAGAATCCAAATTGCTTCAAAATGCAGATGTGGTACATCGTAAATTAGAAAACTTGGAAAATGGGGCTAGATCATTAAACTTGAGATTGCTAAATTTTCCCTCTGTAAAATATACCTCAGTAAGAGAATTATTTCAAAAATTCTTGAAAGAAGTTTTCCAATACCCTGAAAGTTGATTTCCTCCGCTACAAAAGCTCTATTATTTGCCTGCTCGAGAAGCTAGATCAAAAGTACAACTGCCTATAAATGTTTCCTTTGAAAGTTTAGATGTATCGGAGCTTCTTGAGAAGTCCCAAGAAGAAGTAGACTTTAGATCTACTCTATTGGTATCATTTGTTTTCCTTCAAGATAAGGAGGCTTTAATGAGACTTTATTTAAGAAACACGACTCCAGTTCTATTCATGGGAGAAAAAATACAAATCTTTCCAGATGTTTCCAGAGTGACACAAGAAAGGAGGAAGAGATTTCTGTCTATGAGACAAGAGACCCTGAACTTGGGAGCTAAATTTCAACTAAGGTTTCCCTGTAAATGTGTTCTTCAAATAGAAAACACAACATATTTCTTTGAACCTTCACAACATCAATTATTTCTAGATGCAAGAATCCCCAAATAACCACAGTGATTCTTATTGGACTTTAAAATATAGATGTAATTGTAGTCTCTTTAACGCTATCCTTTTTGTAGTATTATATAATTTTTCCTAGAATTTATCCTTATCCTCTTTAAAGGATTTGTGTGTCAGTCTCCCTCACTTTGTGGACTACAGCTTATAAATCTTAATGTGATTAGGGAATTAATTTCCCTGTTTAATTGTTTCTTTGAACTGTTTAGCTTATTTCTGGACAAAGTTCTCTTTGGAATAATGTTTAAAAGTTTAATAAATAAAGAATAAAAAATGTATATATACATTTATTTGTAGTTTTCCTTAAGTACTTTGACCTAGTACTTTGAACAACACTGGAGGAAGAGATCAATGAGGGTCTAGGTCAGTGATGGCGAACCTTTCAGAGACCGAGTGCCCAAACAGCAAACCAAAATCGAATTATTTATCGCAAAGTGCCAACAGGGCAATTTAACCTGAATAACAGGTGCCGGTACTCATTTTGGGCGGGGTCACCACATATGACTCCACCCCTATGATAGCCACACCCCTTATACCAGCCATGGCGCATATAAACAGACAAAATATTATACTAGTATAGGAGAAAAAAATAACTTGATTTTTTTTCATTATAAATCATTTCTGCAAGCTGTTACAGCTCCAGTATACCCAGTGCAAAATAAGACAGCAGATGTAAATTCTCAAATTGGACACATTCCAAACACTAAAATAAAAATAAAATGATTTTTTTCTACCTTTGTTGTCTGGTGATTTTGTTTTTCTATCCTTATTGGTCCTAGTCTCCGATTCTGCTTCTGTTCTCTTAGCTCCGTTTCCAGGGCTTCCCTCCCTCCCAGCACCAGCCCAGCACCAGGCATCCCACCCTCCCACCAGGCATCAGGCATCCCACCCTCCCTCCCTCCCTCCCTCCCTCCCATCAGGCATCCCTCCCACCCACCCACCCAGTACCAGGCATCAGGCCTCCCACCTAGCACCAGGCCACCCGAGCACCAGGAAGCCCACCCCCCTCCGAGCACCAGGACCCCCCCCTCCGAAATTTAAAAGTCATACCTGGTCGGGGTTAAGGCAGCATCGGCAGTGGCAATGAAAAGCGCTGGCTCGGCGCGCCTTCAGCCTTCCCTTCTGTCTCTCAAGCGCTGGTCCTGCCCTCATTTCCTGTTTCTGCAAGGGCGGGACCAGCGCTTGAGAGACAGAAGGGAAGGCTGAAGGAGCGCCAAGCCAGCGCTTTTCACTGCTGCTGCCGACACTGCCTTAACCCCAACCAGGTATGACTTTTAAATTTCGGAGGGGGGGGGCCCTGGTGCTCGGAGTGCGGGCGGGCGGCCGACCTGGTGCTCGGGTGGCCTGGTGCAGGGTGGGAGGGAGGGAGGCCTGATGCAGGTATGACTTTTATTCAGAGGGGGGCTGGAACTAGCTGAGGCGACAGCGCGCGTGCCAACAGAGAGGGCTCTGCGTGCCCTCTCTGGCACGCGAGCCATAGGTTTGCCATCACTGGTCTAGATTGAAAGAGAAAATTCAAGGAGCAGAAAGTACTAGAGGCTTAAAAGTTTGGTTATGGCTATGGTTATCTATATTTGATATACTGATTTTATAGAAATCAAAGCCAAGTGTTTACAACTTAAAACAATAGAATAGAAAAGAATGCAATACAATCAAAAAGGACAGTTTGAGATTAGAAGAAAGCAGGAAATATAAGAAATACCGTGGTAGATATTCAACTGGAGCGGTTAGCGTTTTGTTAACCACCGATGCCTTTATGCCTGGATATTTAATGCTGGGTCATATCTGAGTTTTTGACACTAAATATCTGTGCATACACAACCGGCTAAAACTTTGCCAGTTAAGTGCAATATTCAGCATTTATTTAAGCAGTTAAGAAGAACTACATAAATACAGGCCTGAGTTTTATGTGGTCCTATTGGCACTTAACCGGCTAAGTACTGACTCTGCCCTTGGAATGCCTACAAATTTGGGTGCTAACTGGGCATTTTCAGTGGCATTATCTGGTTAAGTGGAGGAGTGGCCTAGTGGTTACAGCACCTGTCTTGCAATCCAGAGGTGGCCAGTTCAAATCCCACTGCTGCTCCTTGTGATCTTGGGCAAGTCACTCAACCTTCCATTGAGGTACAAACTTAGATTATGAGCCTGCCTGGGACAGAGAAATATCAAGAGTACCTGAATGTAACTCACCTTGAGCTACTACTGAAAAAGGTGTGAGCAAAATCTAAATAAACAAATATGCCCAGTTATCCCTGGACAAGCAATTTAAAGGCCAGGAGCTGTTTCTGGCTATTTAAATCACTTTATTTATTTATTTATTTTATTTGTTGCATTTGTATCCCACATTTTCCCACCTTTTTGCAGGCTCAATGTGGCTTACATGGTACCGTAATCGGAGTTAACTGATTTCAGTATGAACAAATAGAAGTTGCGATTAATATCAAGGTGATACTATGGGAGAGTGAGATACATGTAAGGTAAAGACAATTGAATATCAACTCCATAGAGAATAAGGCTAAGGCTGTATGTATGTTTGAATACCTTTGGGACCTTACTGCTGGCTGAAATCCTCATTAAAATGATGAGCTTGCGTGCCAGAATGTAAGTGCCAGAGGATGCATCTGCCTTATGAACAGTTTTTCCCCAGTAAGGTGAATGAGACCAAAAAGCAGAACTCATCTCTATCAGTGAGGAAGTGCAACCCATCTCTACCACTAAGAAGCCTAGAGCTGAGGTACAAAGGACTCGTTATCCCAGTGCCTCCCAAACATCCAGATCACGGTGATTTTGAGCTTTTTGCTGCAAAAAACAAGGTCTATATATATATTTTTGTTACATTTGTACCCCGTGCTTTCCCACTCATGGCAGGCTCAATGCAGCAGGCAATGGAGGGTTAAGTGACTTGCCCAGAGTCACAAGGAGCTGCCTGTGCCAGGAATCAAACTCAGTGCCTCAGTTCCCCAGGACCAAAGTCCACTCCTCCACTATTTTGTTCTTTTGTGGAAAAGTACAAATATTTCCATTATTATGCCTCTAGCTCGGAGGTATTTTTCTAATGGAACAAGTGTTTGACTAAAAGGGGCATTTTCGATATGACGTCTAAATCCAACTTTGACGTTTTGCTGAAAACATCCAAAAACCAAGTAGTGAAAATGACCATTTTCAAACCAGAAAAAGTCTTTCTTTTTTCTTTGAAAATGACCATTTCCTAGATGTTGTGCTTAGTACGTCTATCTTTTTGGATTATTTACGAAAAAAAAAAAAAAAAAAGTCCAAGTAAAAAACACACAACATCAAGCCATTGGGACATAAGAGGAGTCAGCTTTCCTAGTAGACTGGCCATACAGGCATCACAGCAGAGCAGTGGGGCACCCTAGGGGGAACTGCAGTGGACCACATAAAAGGTCCTAGGTACACATCTCACCATTATCCCCTTATATTGTATGGTGAGCCCTTCAAAACCCACAAAAAAACCTTCTGTACCCAACGATACACCACTACAATAGCCCTTTTTGCTGCAGGTGTCACCTATATGTGGATACAGTAGGTTTGGGGGGGTTGGGGAGGGGAGGCTGACACTTTCTACAACAAGTGTAATAGAGTGGATTATAGGCCTAGGTCACCTTCTCTACAGTCCACTGCACTGACCACTAGTCTATTCCAGGAACCTGCTTGCTGCTCTTGTAGGACTGGCCATTACATCTGACGCTGTTATAGAGGCTGGTATGTGCTGCTTCGTTTACATCTTTGCAGGGTAGGAGGGGGTCAGTGACCACTGAAGGAGCAAGGAAGTGACATTACTTTATTCCTGTAGTGGTCATCTGGTCATTTAGGGCACTTTTTTGTGGCTTATTTGTTCATAAAATAGGTCTAGACCAAAGCAGCCAATTTATAGCCCTTGTTTTGTCCCATTATAGCAGAAAAATGTCCAGGTGTTAGGAACTCACAGATCCTGCCCTTGACATGCCCATGACACACCCCCTTGTGATTTGAATGGGGTTCTGATGGACTTCATTAAAAAAAATCTAAAAACTAGTTTCAAAAATACTAATTTGAACCAGAGGCGTAGCCAGACTCGTTATTTTGGATGGGCTCAGAGGTAAATTGGATGGCCCTTTCACGTGCACATGCCCCCTGCCCCCCCCCCCCCCCAATCACACCACACCACAAATATCTTCCCGGAGATATTTTTTAAGAACATAGAGGTTTTTTCATCTACCCTATACCTTCTCCCTCTCCTCTGCGGTGTCCCAGCATCTGCACCCCTGTTTCTGAACTCTGGCCCTCCCTGCTGTCGGTACAGGCGACCTCCGTGCCTGCAGCGATTCATTCTTGCTGCTTGTGCCAGCCCCGCAGGCTTCCATCTGCCATGTCTTGCCCTCATTGACGTCATTGCCCGTTTCCTGTCTGGTGGAATGTGGCAGATGAATGACTACGGGGCAGGCACAAGCAGCAAGAATGAATTGCTGCAGGCACTGAGGATACCTGTACTGACACTGGGGAGGGAAGGTGCTCAGAGACTGGAGCGCAGATGCTAGGACACTGCGGAGGAGGGGAGAAGAGAGCAGTGTGGCACTTCAGCTGGGTGGGCCTGAGCCAAGAATGGGTGGGCCTGCGCCCACACTGGCCCACCCGTAGCTACGCCACTGATTTAAACATTTGGTGAGAAAAACGTCCAATGCAGACATGCCATTTTAGATGTTTTTCTTGTTTGAAAATGACCCCGTAAGTATTTTAGTAGTCCAGTGCGCTAAGCCACGGACAGTACTTAATTTTCTTACTGACCTACAAACTATGTGTGATGAAAGCAGGTTTGTGAGTACCGTATATCTTTTGGGACCTACACATAAACATCTAGAGTTTCTTTACCAGAACAGAGATCCAGTTGAAAAAGGAAAAACTAATTTTGGATTAGCTCATGCCTGTTCAATAATATTTCAAAATAAAAGTACTCTGGGGATTATTTAGATCAGTTTCTTCTGATATTTCAATAATATTTCAAGACAAGTTACATTCAAAGAGACAAGTGGAGTTTATCTGAGAAGAAACCATTTCTAGTCCATGAAACTTGAACTAAGGATGCTGTTTTTGAACTTTGATTCAGTTTTGCCTTACTTGCTCTGTGTCAAAAACATGGCCTCTCCTTGACGCCTTTTGCTTTAGCACCCTACTAGGTCTTCTAGTATATATGCTTTACTTCAGTGCGCTTGTTAATTCCTTTGTTACACTGTAACCCAATTCATGTTTGCTTTCTTTTATACTGTTCTTATATATTTAAACTTTCTCAATAAAATATTGAAAAAAAGATGTACCTTGTTGTTTTACTCTGTTCAAATAGTGTACATACTCCCTGAGATGGACAATACAGGGATTTCATCTCAAGATACCCCTGGTGACACCTATTGTTTGTACAGGACTTGAAGTGGGCTATTTGTGTACCTCATTTATTGTAGGCCTTGAAGATTTTTTTCTCCCCAATCCTAGTCCCTTTACTTTTGATGCCATCCTCCACCTCCCCCCCCCCAAGCATGAGGTACAGCTCCAGCTACATTCCTTCTGAATCACAGCCAGTGGCGTAACTATGGGTGGGCCTGGATAGGCACAGGCCCACCCATTCTTGGCTCAGGCCCACTCAGCATCACCGCCCCACATCAACATCTTTCCTCTTCCGTGGCATCCCAGCATCTGCTCACCTGTTGTTGAACCCCGTCCCTCCCTAGTGTACCTTACAGGCATCCCCGGCTCCTGCAGTGATTCAATTACTGCTGCCTGTGCCGGCTCCGCAGGCTTCCATCGGCCAGGTCCTGCCCTCGCTTTCATCATTTCCTGTTTGGTGGGGCCCCGTCAATGGAAGCCTGCAGAGCCAGCACAGGCAGCAATAATTCAATCCCTGCAGGCACAGGGGATGCCTGTAAGGTACACCAAGGAGGGATGGGGTTCAGCAACAGGCGGCAGATGCCGGGATGCCGCGGAGGAGAGATGTTGATATGGGGTAGGTGAAAAATTCTATAATTTTTTGTTGTGTATCGGGGGGGGGGGGGGGGGGGGGCTGTGGCATGCCGTCCAGTGGAAGGGCCCATCTAAGTTAGCTCTGGGCCCATCCAAAATACTGGGTCTGTCTATGCCACTGATCACAGCAACACAAAACACAGGTTAAAGAAGAAAAAATCTCACTTCTGATCAGCTACACATCATACTGTTCTGAATGGTATTTTAAGGGAATAATTAGTTGCAAAGATTTTGGATTAAAGTTCTGGGAATTGTTATTAATGTTAACTTCTAAAATGCAATTATTCTGCAGATTGCTTTAATAGGTTCAAAGTAATCAATCATGAACTCTAAAAGAAGCCAAATATTTCCTATAGAGAACTTATCCAATCTTTTTAAAAAAATGAGAGGTTGAAAAGGACTTATATACTGCATAGTCTGACATGACTGTTTCAACCCATGGGTCTCTTCCAAAAATCGCAAAAGTGTTCCCATCGCACGGACTTAGTGGTATTAATCCAACATCTGCTATGGGATAAATTCCTCATCTCAAACATACTAATATCCAAGAGCAGGTGGTAAGGATTGCATGTGTTAAAGACCCCTCCGTTTATGTCAATGCCTGAAAGCACTGTAGAAGAAAAGGGTATGATGTTAATCAGATCTATGACTGCCTATCCCAGAGGGATAGCTCAATATGAATGAGGATAGAATTCAGTGCTGAGAGAATTTGGAAGAGAAGACTGAGAAGCAAGGCTGGATCATGTTAAGATGGATGCGTTTCATCCAGTGCTTGAACTGGAAGGAAAATGTTTATAAAGCTTGAAGCCATTTATTTAGACTGAGGTTTTACATTTCTCTGGAACTTCTTGGCTTGGAATTACCTTGACAAGCTACGCAGACTAAGTTGGGAAGTGGATACAGACTTGGTCTTCTTAATTGTCTAGCTTTAGCAAAGACAGGTAAACTAGGGAAAGGAAAATAGAATGAGGCATCAAAAAATGAGGAAAAAATTAGAAAACTGTAATAAAGTCTGAAATTCCAGCAAATCTGGCAAACGATGGAATTTTTTGAACTTTTTGATAGGGTTCTAACCATGACCTAGGGCTTGTGATTCAAAAACCATCCATGCCTACCAACCATCTAAAAATTGCAAATGTTTTGACCTTCATTTTACAAGAGGCAGACAATATATGAAGGCAGACAGTCTTTATTTAAAATTCAAAGGCTCCCAGAGATTTAAACATCTGTGCCCGACATGGTCATGTTTCACCTGGAAACAGCTGCGTCAGGGGCTAAGGGCCTCTTTTACTAAGGCGTGCTAGCGTTTTTAGTGTGCGCTAACATTTACGGCATGCTAAACGTTAGAGACATCCATAGGAATAATTGGACGTCTCTAACGTTTAGCGTGCCCTAAATATTAACGCACGCTAAAAGCGCTAGTGAGCCTTAGTAAACGAGGCCATATGTTACTAAACAATCAAACAAAAACACATATGGTTTTGATGTATTTTTTAAGTAATTTAGCCCCTGACGCAGCCATTTCCAGGTGAAACATGGCCATGTTGAGCACAAATATTTAAATCTCTGGGAGCCTTTGGGGCTCATTTTCAAAGCACTTAGACTTACAAAGTTACATGGAGAAGCATTTTTGATATGACGTCTTAAGTCCAACTTAAATCCAAATAGGAAATAAGGTCATTTTTTTTTTCAAAAATACAGTTTCAAACAAGGTTTTGTGCTTTGGACGTTTTATTTTTAGGAGTGGCCTAGTGGTTAGGGTGACGGACTTTGGTCCTGGGGAACTGAGGAACTGAGTTCGATTCCCACTTCAGGCACAGGCAGCTCCTTGTGACTCTGGGCAAGTCACTTAACCCTCCATTGCCCCATGTAAGCCGAATTGAGCCTGCCATGAGTGGGAAAGCACGGGGTACAAATGTAACAAAAAAAAAATATGTGAAAAATGTAGAGATTCATGCCATTGGGATGTAGGAGGAGCCAGCATTTTTAGTGGACTGGTCCCCCAGACATTCCAGGAGAGCAACGGGGTACCCTAGGGGGCACTTCTGTGCACTTCATGAAAATGCTCCCAGGTGCACATCTCACTTTTGCTCCCTTATCTTGTCCCCTGAGTTCTCCAAAACCCACCCAAAACACACTGTACACCACTGCAATAGCCCTTATGGGTGAAGGGGGCACAGTAGGGTTTTGGTGAGTTTGGGAGGGGTCACAGTTTCCACTACAAGTGTGACAAGTAGAGGGAAATAGGGACCTGGGTCCCCCACTGTGTACTGCACTGACCACTACACTACTCCAGGGACCCACATTCTGTTCTGCCTTTAATATCTGAGGCTGTCATAGAGGCTGGTATGTCATATTTTTATTTACATTTTGGGGGGGTAAGAGGGGGTCATTGACCACTGGGGGGTATTAGGGAGTCACCCTGATTCCCTCCAGTGGTCATTTAGGACATCTTTTTGTCCCTTATTCGTTCTGAAAACAGGTCTAGACCAAAACGTCTTGGTTTTAGTCCTGGACATTTTTGTTTCGTTCCATTAAAGCTGTAAAATGTGCAAGTGTTAGACACGCCCTAATCCCACCTTTGAAATGACCCAACATGCCCCCTTATGATTTGGACACACTGCAGATGAATTGAATAGGTAAACGTCTGCAAAATAGGGTTTGAAAATACCAATTTGGACATTTTGAGAAGAAAAATGTCCAAATGGTGCTTTATGACACCTTTTGGACATTTTTCTCTTTTAAAATGAGCCCTATAGTAACCTATAGAATTTATGGAACTTTGTTAGTCTGTGCTTTGAAAATACTCCTCTTTGAATTTTAAATAAACACTGTCTGCCTTCTTATAACGTCTGTCTCTTGCTTTTATCCTCCATGTTAGACCATTTGCCTTGTTGTTCTCTCACTTCATTTTACAAGCCCTATTCATGTTTGAGACATGCATAAACCGGCACTTAAACATAAATGTCTAAATCCCTATTTTATAAAGTCGAGATACACACGTCTCAAACCTAAGTGCATGAAATTAGCAAGGGGATATGTTTTGGGTGGGAAAAAGGCATGACAAGTTCATAGACATTTAGTCCCTATTTCCGAGGAGGACTAAACGTCTATCGGGTACACCTGCTACCAAGCACGGTTTGGATTTAGGAGACAGCTACTATAGAGCAACTTGTCACTGGAGGGATTAGGGGGTTGCTCCCCTAATCCTTCAGTGATTTTCTTCCCCACCTCAATCCAAACTAGAAAGGGAAATTAGTCATTGTGATAGCATCAGAAAGATAACCAGTTATTCTGACATCGCAAAAATAACTGGTTAGGTGCCAGGTTGAAAAATGTTGATATTCTTTACATGTATGTTTCTATGTTCTAAAATGGATGTTCATGCTGCCAGCACTCGGTACATAAATGCCCATTTCTCTGTATTTTAGAAAAGACTCTGCATCAGCAAATTGCTGCTATTTGTCTGCATTGAGCCAGTTTCTGCATCAGAGAACATCCTGAATTTTCACATTTACCAAGGTGGCATTTTGTGAGATCAATATTTATTTCCTATACGTTTTTCACATTTTTTAGGCTTCTTGGTGGGGGT
Source organism: Microcaecilia unicolor (assembly GCF_901765095.1). Classification (NCBI taxonomy): domain Eukaryota; kingdom Metazoa; phylum Chordata; class Amphibia; order Gymnophiona; family Siphonopidae; genus Microcaecilia; species Microcaecilia unicolor. The sequence continues at coordinate 181,118,257 of NC_044036.1, forward strand.
GGAGATTCACCAATTTTATTATACACTTATATGTACAGCATTGTAATCTAAAATATGTCACAGGTTCAGCATGTTTTCACTAAAACATCTACATTCTAACATCCCATGACTAATCTAAAATGGTACTATTTATGTCTTATAATTAACCATTAAGTTATGACATGCTTGAAACATCTCTGCTGACACTTGAATTGTGCTTAAGATATTAAGAGTATAAGATTTTCAGTAAGATCAATGGTCCATCAATCCCAGCATCCTGTCTTTGATAGAGACCAATCTAGGTCACTAGAAGGTACTACTAGTCCATACTAAGGCACATAAGGAAAGGCAGAGCAACCAGAAAAAGGGAAGGGATAATACCTTAGTACAAGTTGATGTTGAGATCTCACCTAGAATATGATTTGCAATTCTGGAGGCCACATTTCGAAACAGGCAACCAAAATGGTATGGGATCTAGACTAAAAGCTACGAGCTGAGACTTAAGGACCAAAATATGTATATCCTAGAGGAGAAGAGAGCCTAGGGGTTATGAGAGAAATTTAGGGGCAAGGTTACTAAAGTGCACTAAGCAATTAGCTCAGAGCTCCATATTAACACATGGCAGGAAATTTGTCTACGCAGTAACTGCAAAGTAAATGCTGGAAGCGCACCAACCATTACCACATTGCCTTTGCACTTCCCAAGCATCAGTTTTGATTGTTAATGTACAGTAAAAGCAAATTCTTGCCACATTTTAGTAAACATGATCTGAAGAAGAAGGTATTGCCGTCGAAAGTTAATCTTATTTTCTTTGGTTTTATTTCTATTTGTTACCTTTAAAAGTGGACTAACTCAGCTACCACACTACTTTATCCAAGAGGGAAACATAAAAACCCAAGGTTTGGGAGGTGAAGGGGTTCTTCCCATAGATGCTGCTCACATGGAGAGGTCCAGAGAGAATGAAGAGATCAGAATAAAGAGTTAACCCACAGGTGGGGAAGGAGTCCTTTCAAAAGATTACCCACTTTAACTTACGGAATCTCATTAACCCATGGCCAATATGGCTGTATCAGAAGAAAAGTAGCTTGGTTGCTGAGAGACAGAGAATCCTTGGGAGGTCAGGAAGAGAAGCCCTTGTCTATTTCATATCCTAAAAGTTCTCTCATATGAGGTTAGGACTCTTCAGCCTGGAAAAGAGATGGCTGAGGGGGGATATGATACAGGTCTACAAAATACTGAGTGGTGTAGAACGGGTAAACGTAAATTGATTTTTACTGCTTCAAAAAGTACAAAGACTAGGGGCCACTCAAGGAAGTTACATGGCAATAATTTTAAAACAAACAGGAGGAAATATTTTGTCACTCAACGAATAGTTATGCTCTGAAACTTGTCACTAGAGGATGTGGTATCAGAGGTTAGTTTAAAAACGGTTTGGCCAAGTTCCTGGAGGAAGAGTCCATATTCTTCTATTGAGATAGACATTTGGAAAGCCACTGCTTGTCCCTGGGATCAGCAGCATGAATCATGCTATTATTTGGGATTTTGTCAGGTACTTGTGACTGACAAGGTCTCTCTGCCATTACTTATTGCCCTATCTTCCCTATCAATTAATGTAGTTCAATTTTATCCTCTTCCCAGGCTTATTTCCTCTCTCTTCCATTCTCTCCTACTAATTTAGAATTGTAAATCGCATAGATGCACTGCTTGATGTGCAGGATAGCAAATCCTTAATAAACCTGATACCTGAATTGGCCACTGCTGGAAGCAGGATACAGGGCTAGATGGACCTTTGATCTGACCTAGTATGGCTATTCTTATGTTCTTAAAGAGACTTGTGAAGACATGAAGGGGAAAAATACTGAAAGACCCTGCATGGAAAAAAAAAAGGGTCAAATGGTAGGAAATTTGTCTATGCAGTAACTGCAAAGTAAATGCTGGAAGTGCACCAACCATTACCACATTGCCTTTGCACTTCCCAAGCATCAGTTTTGATTGTTAATGTACAGTAAAAGCACATTCTTGCCACATTTTAGTAAACATGATCTGAAGAAGAAGGTATTGCCGTCGAAAGTTAATCTTATTTTCTTTGGTTTTATTTCTATTTGTTACCTTTAAAAGTGGACTAACTCAGCTACCACACTACTTTATCCAAGAGGGAAACATAAAAACCCAAGGTTTGGGAGGTGAAGGGGTTCTTCCCATAGATGCTGCTCACATGGAGAGGTCCAGAGAGAATGGAGAGATCAGAATAAAGAGTTAACCCACAGGTGGGGAAGGAGTCCTTTCAAAAGATTACCCACTTTAACTTACGGAATCTCATTAACCCATGGCCAATATGGCTGTATCAGAAGAAAAGTAGCTTGGTTGCTGAGAGACAGAGAATCCTTGGGAGGTCAGGAAGAGAAGCCCTTGTCTATTTCATATCCTAAAAGTTCTCTCATATGAGGTTAGGACTCTTCAGCCTGGAAAAGAGATGGCTGAGGGGGGATATGATACAGGTCTACAAAATACTGAGTGGTGTAGAACGGGTAAACGTAAATTGATTTTTACTGTTTCAAAAAGAACAAAGACTAGGGGCCACTCAAGGAAGTTACATGGCAATAATTTTAAAACAAACAGGAGGAAATATTTTGTCACTCAACGAATAGTTATGCTCTGAAACTTGTCACTAGAGGATGTGGTATCAGAGGTTAGTTTAAAAACGGTTTGGCCAAGTTCCTGGAGGAAGAGTCCATATTCTTCTATTGAGATAGACATTTGGAAAGCCACTGCTTGTCCCTGGGATCAGCAGCATGAATCATGCTATTATTTGGGATTTTGTCAGGTACTTGTGACTGACAAGGTCTCTCTGCCATTACTTATTGCCCTATCTTCCCTATCAATTAATGTAGTTCAATTTTATCCTCTTCCCAGGCTTATTTCCTCTCTCTTCCATTCTCTCCTACTAATTTAGAATTGTAAATCGCATAGATGCACTGCTTGATGTGCAGGATAGCAAATCCTTAATAAACCTGATACCTGAATTGGCCACTGCTGGAAGCAGGATACAGGGCTAGATGGACCTTTGATCTGACCTAGTATGGCTATTCTTATGTTCTTAAAGAGACTTGTGAAGACATGAAGGGGAAAAATACTGAAAGACCCTGCATGGAAAAAAAAGGGTCAAATGGGAAGTTGTCTAGAGAGGTCATTGTGGATCTCTTTGTTCAGGAGAAAGGAGATTTGGTGGGAAGTTATTAAATTGCACTGAGTTTTGTTGTGGTAATTGCCCCTTAAAACATCAAAGGTCCCTACCGCAGTTTGATTTGTTTTATTGTGACAATATTGAGGTCACCACAGGTTAAATAGTAATAAGATGCAGAACATGCAAATGCATGTAAAGCAGCATATTACTATGTAAAAGCCATAGCACTACTTGTGGTGTGCATCTGGTGTATACCATAGGTCACATTCTGGACTAAGAATGATGGTAAAATAACCCCAGCCAAAAGCTAGGGTTATTTAACCACTCTGGGAACATTAGGTCTCAAAGCCACAGCCTGATACTCCTGAGTTGGAGACTGAGGGCTGAAGCCATTCCCCTAGTACTTCAATCATGTCCCCAGTCCCTGAAGCTAGATCCTCACTCTTACAAAGGGTCCCCCCACTTACAAAGGACCTACCATATGATTCCCTGGTGGTCCAGTGTTGATCAGGCAGGAATGATCCCTAGTCACTCCTGCCCTGCCCTGGTTGGCATTGTATCCAACATGGCTAGCAGTAGTCTTGTGCTACTAATACAGCTAGGGAGTCATATTTTTGTATCAGGAAACATGACCCCTAGTGGTAGTATTGCGAGTCTACCACTAGGGGCACCATGTTGGCTATGGCACTTGCCTGAGCAGGGCAGAAGTGACTGGGGATTGCCCCTGCCCTATTACCACTGGACCACCAGGGAATTGCATGGTCGGTCTTTTCGGGGTTTTCTGCATACATTTTTAAGACTCATTTTATTACATTGGCCTCCTTATTTGCTTTGACACTGCACACTGAGCTGAAGATACCACGAACCTTTCCCCAAGTGGTGATTTCTAATGCAGAACCCAGTACTGTGGATGTCTCATTTTGCACCCGTTCACACTGAATTTCATCTGCCATTTAACAGTCTGGTTCCCCAATCTCAAAAGATCCTACTGCAGCTCCTTAGACCATATGTATCTTAGCCAGTGGCGTAGCCACAGGTGGGCCGGGGTGGGCCGGGGCCCACCCATTTAGGACTCAGGCCCACCCAACAGTAGCACATGTTTAGTGGTAGCTGATGGGATCCCAAGCTCGGCCAGCTGAAGACTGCGAATGTTCAGTTTTCAGTACATGCCTGCTGCAGACTGCCAAGGTGGAAAGAAGCGTTTTCCCACCAGCTGAGATATTTTTTGGGTGGTGGTTGGGGGGGGGGGGGGGGACAATTGGTGCCCACCCACTTCTTCCCTAGACCCACCCAAAATCTGTTATCTAGCTACGCCCCTGAACTGCTTTGTATATGTTTATGTCATCCATATATTTGATCACCTCACTCATTACTCCTTTCTCTTGAGGTGGCATTAAGTGCAACCATGATGTAGGCAGTCGTAACAGATAGCACGTGGTACTGATCAGCAGGCTAGCTGCCACACTCCATCACACCCCTGCCCACATTAAGCCGCTAGTGTCAAGGATCGTATCTCCTTTAAAATTTGCTCCCTAGTTCACAAAACTCTTTACGGTGATGTTCCAGGCAACATGATTAATCTAATCATCCTACCACCCAGGAATGCAATAAGACTATCCCGTTCTTACTTAAACCTTCATTACCCAAGCTGCAACGGTCTCAAGTATAAATTCGCATATGTTTCATCCTTCTCCTTCATCAGCTCACAGCTCTGGAATGCCTTACCAAAAGCATTAAAATCCATCCACAACCATCTAAATTTCAGGAAAACTCTCAAGACCTTCTTATTTGGAAGAGCCTACCCAAGGACTCAACCTGTGTGTCCACTTCTAGACACGCATCAATCTAATGATAATTCTGGGCTCACTCACCCTCCCTCCTTTTCCCCTGGTTTTCCTGTTCCTTTTGTTCCTTCCCTGTCCTTTCCGCTATTTCTTATGTAGGTTATATCTTGTATTAGTTTAATTTACTGGATTGGCGTTTGCCATGACGGTGCGATGTAAGCCACATTGAGCCTGACACAGCTGGAAAAATGTGGGATATAAATGTGATAATAAATAAATAAATAAATAAATAAATATCATGCGACTACATAGGATATGTTACTGACATTTCCATTGACTGCATATCCCTAATTTCCAATGCATTTCTTCCTTTCCTTGGCAGATAATGTTCCAGCTTCCGGCCTACATTTCAAACTCTGTATAAGTAGGGTTATGAGAAGGCTCTATTTCCTGTATTCAAGCAGCAGGCCTGAGTTTGCCCCATAGCATCTAGGAATTTGTAATCTCTCTTTTCTTAGAGAACGTACAAGAAGTGCATGACTCAGCCTGTCCTGTTTATAGCTGGCTACAACAGGTTGAAGTCCTCAATGGTCAAGAAAAACAGCTATTTATTACTCACTGAAAAGTCTCCCATTACTCTCCTTACAGTTGTACTTTTAATTTTACAAAGGAATCCACAGCATTATAAGACCATGGAATGACAGGTCACTTGCATTTTTATTCATCAGGAGTGACCCTTTGGTCTCTAGCTCCTGAAACTAAAAGCTTAACTCAGATTTCTGCCCCAATAGTTTGCTGATTTTTCTACCTTAGAGGTGCAAATGTACTTCTGACATTCTAGTTTGGACCTTTTTGTTTATTTATCTACTAGTAAAAAAAGGCCCGTTTCGTAAACAAATGAAACGGGCGCTAGCAAGGCTATAGAGAGAGTGAGAGTGTGTATATGTATGTGTGTCTGTGTGTGTGTGACACAGAGAAAGTGTGTGTGTGTGACACAGAGAAAGTGTGTGTGTGTGACACAGAGAAAGTGTGTGTGTGTGTGTCTCTGTGTGAAAGAGTGTGCACAGGTAGGGTGAAAATGAAGAGATAGCAGTGAAATTTTACATAGGACAGCTGAACCATTTGCGGCGTGTTTGTGTGTCTGTGTGAGAGAGTGTGTATATGTGTGTGTGTGGGTGCATGTGTGTGTGAGATAGAGATAGTGTAAGTGTGTGTGTGTGCATCTATGTGAAAGAGAGTGTGTAAGGGTAGGGTCAAAATGAAGAGACAGCATTATAATTGTACATAGCACAGCACAAACATTTGAGGCAGTTATTGCCTTATCTCCCCTGCCGCCCTCTCCATACCCAACGATTCGTTCCTTGTCTTCCATCCCCTCTGTGTCCCGTGTGTATGTGTGAGAGAGAGAGAGAGAGAGAGAGAGAGAGAGAGAGAGAGAGAGAGAGAGGTACTAGCAGTCCCTGTGATATTGGCAGGTCAGTTGCTCATTATAGCCAGTTAAGAGTGAGAGTGTGTGTGTATGTGCTGGTTTTTTTCCTTCCCTCATATGCCCTCCCTGTCCGTTGTTTGTGTGGAGAGCAGAGATCTATATGGTCCTTTTAGCATTGCTGTTGACGTCACGTAGCAACTGTGTGCTGCTGGTTTTCATTGTTTCGCAATGTGTCTTATGTCATGTTCCGTCGCTTAGTAACGGGTTCGCGATGTGATTGGTTGAGTGTCATTTGTCCGCCCTCGACGTCATAACGTTTTACGCGGGGGGGGGGGGGGGCAACACTCATGGGCGAATTCCTGGTTTCACCACCATGCATTTAGAACTTTGGGACTTGTGGAGGCTTCAGAACGTTGGAGGTGTGTTTTATATAGAGAGATTTGGCAATTACTTCACATTTGTGATGCTAATCGGTTTCTCTTCAGTGGAGAGCTAAAGAATTAGACCAGTACTTCCCACTTACTCCTCCCTTCATCTCCCACCTCCTTTGATGAAACTTAATTTTTTCAAGACTGCCTTCTTGGTGTTTGTTTTCTTTCATGGTCTCATTTATTTCATGGCTTATTTGTACTGGATTACATAATTATTTCTCAATGGAAGCCAGCCTTGCTCAAACACTGTCAAAGTCATTAACCTCCATTGTGTACTACTACCAGTGGTAAATTAGAAGACCCATGTGTACTAAGACACAACATTGATTGGTAGAGACTCATTTAAACAATTATAACCAGGTCTTAATTTCTGGGGGGAATGGCCTGGAACACAGTTCCACCACTTTCTTGTCAGACTCCAGAGTCCGAGCAGCAGATGTGTTGTGCTCCATCTAGACTACAGAGACAAGGGGAGGTGAGCTGGAAAAGAGCACTCTGTTCCCCAATCCAGCCCTTCTTCTACTGTTGTTCCTGCCCCTGGACTACGCCTGCCTGCCCCTCCCCCCAATTCCACTTCCTTTTTCTCTACAAATTAAGACCTAATTAGAGAATTGGAAATTACTAATTAAGCAAAATCCATCTCAACAGCTGTCATATAGCAGAGAAGACTCTAGTTGAAGAAAAGAATCAGTAAGAAAGAAGGGGCTCTATTCTTGCCTTAATATAATTAATATTAAGTGTAAGGGAGTCTTTGGGATCTTCAGTATCCCACTATGCTCCTGGTAAAGGACCATACCAATTTTAGAGTAGTGGAGGAGGTGTAGCTTAATCTGCTACAGCATCCCCTTTTAAATCTATACAAGCCACATTCTTCCTGGTGTTAGATATGGTTTTCATGTAGCATTTGGTTCTGGATTACTGTGTGGATTTTTCTTTGGCTTTGTATGAGCCTGTTAACTTTATCTTGTGAAAGGATGTCTCTTTGAATTTGAGTGTTATCCAGTGTGAAGTGCATATCTGGAGACAAGAGGATTTTTTGTCTTCCTGTGAACATGGAGACAGCAGTAGAGATGCTAGAAGTTCAGCTCCAGACAGAAGTTTCTCTCTCCTTTCTTCTGCAGAACAAAAAGAGAGAAGGCAATTTGATAGAGAATTACCAGTCAGATAATGTGTTCACCTGTACTAGTGGATTTGTAGAGACTCAGTTCTAGGAACAAGATTTACCCAGCTATCAGGAAACCCTAAATTTTTGAATAATTGTGAAAAAAAAGGGATCACAGACTCAAATGGAGAAGTAATTGCATTGTTCTGACATCGTGAGTGTCATATCTGTTATATGAATGTTCTTTCCATGGTGTCTATTAAGGTATCATTTATACTCTACTAACATTTATCATATTTCTGTTATATGATTGTTCTACTGGGCTGTTTAATGTGTATATTTCTGATACTGTATCATGTTACTACTATTCCTAGGATTCAATTTACCATCTCCAAGTTTACCTCACTGATTGTTTACTTTTAGGTTTATATTTGATCATTTCACTATTGTTATTTTATTAACAAAATTGTAAGTTTTACATCAACTTGCACTTGCTATACATTGCCTTAGGCGAATGTCTTCCAAAAGAGATTAATAAATCCCCATAAATGAATAAATAAATAAATAAATAAATAAAGTGCTTTTACAAACAGAGAATATCTTCAAATGGGTTAGTTTTCTGCATATTATGACAGTAATGAATTCACTCCAAGCCAGGACATATGGAATATGATCCGAGTCTCTCAGATTTACTGCTAATGCTCGCCATAGTACTTCCATCATGCCAAAAACCAAGCTTCCTTCTGAAGTTCATATGATATGTACAGGCAACTTACCCAGATGTGCTTGAGAATTCTTTTTAATCAAATCTGTGGCTCACAATGGAATGGTAAACATTTCTATATCTTTCTGCCACATTTTCATGGTCTCGGACTGCATTTCTCGGTCTTAAGCTGCAACACTTAAATACCAAGTTCCTTAGTCTGCTCCAGACAGAGTAGCCCCCTTATAGAAACATACCTTATCACCCAATCAGTTCCATCCTTGGTATTACTGAGGCTTCCATTTGTTGAAGAAACAGGCCATTCTGAAGATCAATAGCAAGACTTGCTCTGACTCTTGTTTACTTTGTTTTAAGAAACTTGATAGATTATTGTTCAACCAAAAAGGAATACTTTCTCTCTCACTTTTAGACCAATCCTATTCCTTCAAAACTCTTCAAACTTGTTAAGCAATTCCTTTAGATGCCCAGCACCTGCTGTATCTCCACTTCACTTACTGCTGATTCTCTTGCATTGGCTTTTATGCATAAAATCTGGAATGGTCTTCAAATGGTTCACTTCCTTTTTATCTGGTTGTACATTTAAGGTTATCATATCATCCTTTCCCTCCCTACCATGGTCTCTTCATTACGGCATCCATCAAGGATCTATACTCTCACCTCTTCTTTTCAACCTCTTCTTTAGTTCCCTGGCAATGATGATTCAGAGTTTTTCCATATCTACCTATATTTCTATGCTGACAATATCCTACTTCTGTATTATACTGACCCAGATGCTCTAGTCATTTCATTCTTTCAATCCTGTCTTGATTCCTTAGCTCACTGGCTCTCCTCTCATCATCTTGTCCTATATGCTTCAAAGCCCTCTTAACTCCTTTATTTATTGGGCACCACAATTACTCCTGTTGAGTACTTCCAATACTTGGGGGTTACACTTAATTCACTGCTCTCCTTTATTCCTCAAATTTCATCTGTACTTAGATCAGAATTCTGTGTTTTAAGACAGTTAAGATCCATTAGGCATTTCTTTTCTCAATACAAGATCCTTCTTCTGATTAGTCTAGACTAGAGATGCCCCCTTATCTTAAAGCACTTGCAATACCCTACACGTCCTTGTGCCCAGAACGCTCCTTAAATGCTCATCAGCTGGTTTTGTTGGGCCCACATCAGGCTCAACATGAACAAACCAGGCATTATGCTTTTTTTTTTCTTTCTAGCTCCATTCATCTGGAACAACCTACTCCATGATATTCACAGTGAATTATCTCCAATATGCTTTAAAACTGCTATGAAGACATAGTTATTTCAGCAAGCTTTTGTTACCTAGGCATCTTTGCAATGGCCTGTATGCCTTTTCCCTGATTCCCATGCTCCATCATTCCTTCCCTTCTCACCCCTCCCACCCTCTTTTATTTAGTTTGCTCGTTCTTTTCCAAGCTATACACCTCTTTGGTCTGCAAGACAGTAAAGGCGATATAGAAAATCTAAAGAAAGAAGAAAACACTGCCTTTATTGCTTTTCTGTCTATATCTGCTGCATGACTAATATTGCGCCAGGGTCGTTATGCTCATATTAGCCCTCTCCTCAAGTCACTTCACTGGCTTCCAATCCGTTTCCACATACAGTTCAAACTCCTCTTATTGAGCTATAAGTGCATTCACTCTGCAGCTCCTCAGTACCTCTCCACTCTCATCTCACCCTACATTCCTCCCCGGGAACTCCGTTCACTGGGTAAATCTCTCTTATCTGCACCCTTCTCCTCCACCGCTAACTTCAGACTCCATTCCTTTTATCTTGCTGCACCATATGACTGGAATAGACTTCCTGAGCCGGTACGTCAAGCTCCATCTCTGGCCGTCTTCAAATCTAAGCTAAAAGCCCACCTTTTTGATGCTGCTTTTAACTCCTAACCCTTATTCACTTGTTCAGAACCCTTATGTTATCATCCTCACCTTAATATTCCCTTATCTCTTGTTTGTCCTGTTTGTCTGTCCTAATTAGATTGTAAGTTCTGTCAAGTAGGGACTGTCTCTTCATGTTCAAGTGTACAGTGCTGCGTACGTCTAGTAGCGCTATAGAAATGATAAGTAGTAGTAGTATATCGGGCACAGTTTCACTGGATTTTCACCAGATATCATCACTCTGGAATGAGAACTTTCTGGTTGTTCTTCACCGGTTTCTCCATTGGCTACTTTCTCTCTCTGCTGTAGTAGTTTTTCCTGTTTTACTCTGCCCACTTCTTTTGAGCTTTCCAGAGTTGTGTCATCCATGAACCTATTGACATCTTCTCGACTCATTACCCATTCCTCTTCTTAAATTTTATCTTCAGGCATTTCTTCCCTACCTCCATGCTATGGTATCCTCCAGTCTTGTGGAGAGTACCTTTCCATCTGAATGGAAACGGGTTATTGTCCACCCCATTTGAAAGCTTGAATACCTGATCCTGCAGTTGCCTCTAATTACCACCCAATATCTAACTTTTTTCCGTCCTCACCAATGTTACTAAGTAACTTGTAGCAACATAACTTACCTCAGTAAGGTCAATGCTCTGTATCCTAGGCAGACTGGCTTTTGCTCGCATTTGAACGAACTTTATTTGCTCTGAATGATTTTACCAGTTGCTGATATAGGGAGTTTCAGTAATCAAATCTAGAAATGATAATTACGAAGGTGAAGGGCCCATTTGTCAAGCAGTGAGCGAACTGTTCAGAGTTGCCTAAGAGTGAACAGCAAGTAAGGTTTGCTCCATACAATAGTGTGAGCAAAAGGGAGGAAAGTATCCCAGAAATGTTTGAAAGAAAGGGATTAACCCTTATCCTGAGTTGATATAGTTGTTATGCTATGACATTATACTGAAATCTATTACCACCAACTGTTTACATTGAAAAAAAAAAAAACTTAAATTCAGTACATGATAACCTTGTCTAAAGAATCTCCTTCAACTAGAAATAATACACCTTGGGCCCTGAAATAGAAAATCCCTTCCCCCACTGAAGAATCCACACTAGGTCTTGCAAATAGTCTCTATGGGATAGAAAGCTAGAACTACTAAATGAGCCTCTAGACAAATTTGAGTACACAGTGACAGGACAGGGACCTCATTGTATTTTCACTACAACACATAACATTATACTACTGTGTGTTTCATTAAATTTAGAGCCAGTCATTGAACTCAACCAGCACAGAGGATGTGGATACTGTGAAATTCCTTGATAACTATGATAATACTGACCACATGAAGAGACCAGGATCCCCACAACCAAGAGAACGCAGGCAAGACATATGTGTCTATAGACATATGTATCCTTTCCTGGTTTAAACACACCAGTGAGAAAACTTTTCACTCAATGTGGATAAAATTTAGCCGCAATGCGGGAGGGCAATTTTCAGACAACCAATCAACATAGACAAAAGACTTTTTACCTGTATAAATCACTTTGCAAATTATTCTCCAAGAGAGCAATTTGGAGCAATTTCAGCCTTTAAAATATTGCAGCCAATTTGCAAAGGGATACAATGTCTTTTTACAGAAACAGTGAAGCATAGAATGACAGAATATGAAGGCAGATAAGCACCATTGGCTCATTCAGTCTGCTCAAATTGACATTTCCCTGAATAAATGGCTTTGAAAATTGTCCTTAAAGAGAGCAATTTTCAAATAAGTTTGTCCTGGTCAGGTAGATTCCTTAACCCGAACCTATAAGGTATGCAGGATGTTTCACTGTTAGCCACAGTGATGAACGGTGGGATTTGGGGTGGGGATTTCAATTTGAAATTTTTGCTCTTATTTTATTGCATCTCCTTTGCACCTTCTAAAAAACAAATACAGATGCCAGTTTTCAAAGAGGAACTCAGCAAGGAGTCTCCATTTGAAAATTAGCTTACAGGACTTCAGGTAGATTGTCCTGATAAAAAAAAAAGTGTCCTCTCAAAAGTGGCTTTCACAATGTTCATATGGTACATTTTGGGAATGTGCATTTGTTTGGAATGACATAGAAAATATGAGCAACATATCATTAGCAAATGACGAGCAGAAAAAAAACATAAAATATTGTGTTTGTGTACCAGCAATAGCGCACACTCATTCAAAACAGCACACACTATTCAGGAAGAGTGTGAATAATTTCCTGATAGTGCGTACATGTGTGTATACAATTCATGTATGTGTGATGGTTCACACCATGCATGCACTATTAGGGAAGACTGTGCAACCTTTCAAAACCACGCACTATTCAGGAAGAGTGTGCACAAAATCCTGATAATGCATGAATAGTGTGAACCATCATGCATACACAAATAGTGTGCACACACTACCAAAAGTGTGTACACTCTTTCCCAAAGGGCACATTCTCCTAACAACATTGTTTATGATGACAGCAAGGGGAAAAAAACCCTCAAATGTTCCTGGAACATGGGAAAGGACACGAAATAAAAGTGTTCTGGGTGCACATCTCTACTACATTTATGTGGGTTAGAAAGTGGCACACCATGGATGGGAAAGGATAATTGATTTCCAAATTGTTTGTGCTGGTGTATCCTTAAACAGTCCACCTGCAGCAATAGCAGGTCCAAAAATATGCATTATTTGCATGCGTGTCTTTGCTGCCAATTTTCAAACAGGTGCTTTTCTTTTGAAAATTCACCACAAGGGCTTACTGAAAATCACCCCTAAGCTGCAAAGGCTAATCAATCCACTGGATTACTCAACAAGGCTGATTGCGTTGTGTCCCTCATGAGAGGGACAACAGATGCCTTAGTTGCAGAACTTATTCATCCGAACTTACAGAAGATGACCTTTATTCCATAAGAGAGATCAACAGTAGGACCCACTGTCATACCAGCATCTCCAGGCACCTTCTTTCCCATCTCAGAAAGCAAAACTGAGAGAAAAAAAGTTAAAACATACAGAAAAGGAGAGGAAAAGACAAAGGATAAAGAAATAGTCATGGAGGAATGAAGAAAAGGGAAAGAACAGGATAAAGGAAAGAAAAAATAGTGGGAGAGAAGAGAAAGAAATTTGGATTTGGCTCACTCTGTCTTCAGTTGTAGCTCATGGAGAAGTGCAGATACACTACTGTAGGCATTTTCCTGTCTCTAGAGGGCTTACAATGCAAGTTTGTACCTGGGGCAATGGAGGGTTAAGTGACTTTTCCAAGATCACGGGGAGCAGCAGTGGGATTTGAACTGGGCTCCCCTGGTTCTCAGCCTGCTGCTCTAACCAGTCCTCCATGAACACCTGATTTATTAGCGCATCTGCTGGTCTGAGCCTGAGAGATTGAATTCAGAAAGCAAGAATGTGATCCTCAGCACTCGTGCATATGGTATGTAAATCCCCTGCACTTAGGGATGCTAAGCTCCTTTCACCACTGGGAGACCCTGGTGCATTAATCATGCCACTGAATATTCAGAAAACATCACAGAGGCTTTCAGCGCCACTGTTGCACAGCACATTACAGAGCACTTTGACCGTGGAGCAATATTTCAGAAGTGAACATTGTAAGCCGGAGCACTCCTCTACATCCAGCTGCAGACATCTGTCTTAAGAAGCTGCTTTGGGAATTCTGTATTAGTGACTTGTCCTACAGCTTCCATGAGACTTTAACAGTAACGATGGATGCAAGAGTGTCACCGATGTTCCCAAAGGATTGCTCTCTACTGTATTCAATATTATTCGCCACATCGTTACTAATATGGACCACCAGAACTTGTGTGTATGTGTGTGTGAGATGGAGTTTTGACACTTGTCACATGACTGTTCTTTAGGATCAAGGGACAGGGAAACCTCACTGGAACAGTTAAAAGAATTTCCAGCAACTTACCAACAGTACAACTACAGATTTAAGAGTACTGCTCTCTTACTACTTGCTGTGTAAATACCTGAAACAAAGCACAATGCAATGGGGTTTTGAGTTTCTTTTTAAACCAGCTAACAATCATGCCAGGAAAACTTGTCTTGCTTCTTCCACTGCTGCATGTCATAAGTACATAAGTATTGCCAGTACTGGGAAAGATCAAAGGTCCATCGAGCCCAGCATCCTGTTTCCAACAGTGGCCAATCCAGGTCACAAATACCCGGCAAGATCCCAAAAAATGTACATAACATTTTATACTGCTTATCCCAGAAATAGTGGATTTTCCCCAAGTCCATTTAATAACTGTCTATGGACTTTTCCTTTAGGAAGTCGTCCAAACTTTTTTTAAACTCCGCTAAGCTAACCGCCTTTATCACATTCTCTGGCAACGAATTCCAGAGTTTAATTACACGTTGAGTGAAGAAACATTTTCTCCGATTCGTTTTAAATTTATTACATTGTAGCTTCATCGCATGCCCCCTAGTCCTAGTATTTTTGGAAAGCATGAACAGACACTTCACATCTACCCGTTCAACTCCACTCATTATTTTATAGACCTCTATCATATCTCCCCATGTCCTGCCTTCTGCACACTTTCTACAGAAAGCAAACTTCATAAAAACTCGCAGCTGGTGATAGTCAATCAAGAGAGGGCATAAGATGAAAGAAATGCTTTACAAAAAGGGTGTTGAATATTAAGAATGGTCTCCTGGTGGAGGTGGTGAACGAAGACTGTATCTGAATGCAAGAAAGTATGAGATAAGCACATAGGATCTCACAGGGAGAGGAATGAGATGGGAAGTGGTCTTTATCTGCTGTCGTTTTTATCTGGCTGATATTCAAGACGATTTAACTCGCCAGAAACAGTCGTCGACCGGTTGAATTGCTTGTTCGCGTCTATCCGGTCATTTTCAGTGGCACTTAACCGTTATCTGTTGAAAATGAGCAGTTAGCGCCGAATTCAAAAGTGGCTAAATTGTGGGTGTTCCAGGGGTGGAGTCAGGTTAAGTACCGATATTCAGCTCCTCACCGCATAAGTAAACTGCTTAAATCTGGCCATATAAATAGCAGTCCTATCTTTAAGCGAGTTGGCTTATGCAGTTGAGAGCTGAATATTGACTTAGCCGGCTATATGTTAGCTGGCTCAACAAAAAAAAAAAAAAGAAAATCACGGATATTTGGTGCCAAAGGCATTGAATATCCAGGAACAATGTTGGTGGCGGTCAGGAAAACCCTCCCTGCCACCGGTTGAATAATCGGGGGATATGTTTCTAAGATAAGAATTACATGATGTGGGGCTGTCTCACCTATGAGATCTGCATTTCTCTCTTAGTGTATTGTACCTGTGCTCCTTTCCAGCTCCCTCCTCCTTTTTGTTACTTTGAGCCAGTCTTTTTCCCCATAGTCCCTCTCTCTGGCCTGGCAATGTTTTCTTGGGACGCCAAGGCCCAGGGGGATAGGTTGTTTGCAGTGAGTTTCTTTGCATAAATCTTTCCATGACAGGATGACAGGTTTGTTTTTCCATTGCTGTATGAATGGATAGGGTCCAGAGGGATCGGAGCAGGATGATAAATACAACGAGGCTCCCAGAAATGATAAGCTGGAAAACGTCAAGAGCTGGGAGCCTCTGGCCTGAATTTACTAAGATGTTTCAGACATTTTGGGGCCAGTAGTCAGACTGCGGGAGTTAGCCCGGCTAACTCCTGTGGTCAGCAGTGATTCCAGACAGTCGATGCCAGGCTGTTTCTGGTGACCAGCACTGAATATTCAGTTTATTTTCCTCAGCTAAGAACATAGCTGATGAAGTCGATATTCAGCGCTGGCTGCCTACGTTCATAGCGACCAAAGATAGATCTGCTATTGATGCAGCCAGATTTGACTGCCAAACTTAGCCGGCAATGCGCTAAAAATCAGAGGATAGCCAGTTATGTCACATGGTTATATCCGCTAGGCACTAAATGGCAATATTCAGAGCGAAAAAGCTGGCTATCTCCCACTGAATATCGGCGGATAACTGGTTAAGTACCATTTAACTGGCCAATTGCCTTTCCTGGCCAGTTAAATGGTTTTGAATATTATTATTTATTGCATTTGTATCCCACATTTCCCCACCTATTTGCAGGCTCAATGTGGCTTACAGAGTTTGGTTATGACATAATCATTCCATGAATATCGATAGGTTTGTGCTGCATTGGAAACACTTTACATTTGCCGCCCCAATTTACATAAATCAGAGATCAGAATTGAGACGTCCAAGTTGGGATGTGATGGTCCAATAGTATTTTAGAAAAGAATCTGCCCACATGGAGCCATTTCTAAACTAGCTGCAGGAGGGCACCTGTATGTGCTAGCATGTGCAGCAGGAGCTGCCATTACGTGTTGTAAAAATGAATGGCTTAGCCCTGCCTAATTTCCACATGAAGGTTTCAACATAAATGGAAGTAGCAATGTCGTAACATCCATATTTCTAGGGGCCTATATCATCCTTGGTTTGGTAAGAGTGTAAAGCAGTAAGGAGAGAATTCAGGAGGGTTGAAAGGAAGTTGAAAAAAGTTGTTCCTATGTCAATTCTTTTGAATCGCTTCAAAATAAATTGACTGAGAAGACAGATGAAGGAGCGATTCAAGATGGCGGCGTGTTAAGATGCGCTGAAAAGTCACTCCAGGAGCTCGTTTTGGTAAAATAATTTCCTTCTAATATGCCTCATACAAAGCGCAAGGGGTTGACGAGGATAGTACACCCACCTACCTCGACCTCCTCTCCGATCCAAACGGGCCTTGAACGCTTTTTAGTGCCGGTTCACCAGACTACCGGAGACGCAGATCCCGCTGCGGAGACTTCGGGGGAAGCTGGAGTCCTGCTGGGAGAGGAGGTGTCTTTCTCCACCTCCGATATCGAAGCCCCACACCCGGCGTCAGTGCCGACTCCATTGGATAAACTTTGCCCTACCGTAAGTGTTTCGGGTAAGCTCACCAGTGAGGGCTTGGAATCACTACGAAAGACGTCGAGGACTGAGGTAGTATCCTCAGAGAAAATGCGGGATGAAATAAGTCTGGAAATGATCTGGAGGAAGTTGAATGAAATGGATTCAACCTTATTACAGACATCAGGTGAAGTTTTGACTTTTAATAATAAATTTGAAGAATTAAATTTAAAGGTGGATCAAATAAAAGCGGAATTAGCTGAAAACGTTTCAAACATTCAGCAGAATGTAATTTCTCTTCAAGAATTTTAACAATCTGTTGTAAAAGATAATATAGATCTTAGAAGGAAGCTTGAACAAATTGAAAATTTCAATAGGAGATTGAACTTACGGCTGTTGAATTTCCCAAATATTTTTGGAGTTAACCCGCATGATATGTTTAAAAGATATTTAAATGAAGTCTTAAAAATGCCCCTAGAAGCAATTCCGCCAATAAATAAAATATATTATCTTTCAAATCCACAAAAAGGAAAAGCGGGGGAAAAACAAGAAATTGGGAAAGACATTGAGGACATTTCAATTATTTTGGAACAATCTCTTGATGAATCCACAGAAAGATCCACCTTGTTGGTATCTTTAATATTTGAACAAGACCTGAATAATATAATGAAACTTTACTTCAAAAATGTAAATATGAGGTTTGGAGGTATAAAAGTACAAATATTCCCTGATGTAACGAAGACTACCCAGCAAAGAAGAAATGCTTTTTTGGCTTTGAAAGCAAGGACAATAGATACTGGAGGGTCATTTTTTTTTAGCCTATCCTTGCAAGTGTAATGTTAAGAAGGGTGAGATGAAATATACATTTTATTCTCCTGACCACCTGAAGTCATTTCTGGACGGGAAACAACTGAAGTAAAATAGATAGCCTGGAATAACACGCCAATATTACCTCAGTTTAATTTGTATGTTATATCTTCCCTGACTCTTACCGCTCTCTTATTTGAAAACGTGGGCTACCAAAGCATGAACATGTATATTGAGTATTAATGTTTACTTTTTTTTGAAGTTATGAAAATGGTGAATATAAGACTGTTTTTGTTCTTGAAATAATTATGGCTGTATTTCGATAACAAGTGTATTCTTGTTAAGAATTATAAAATAAAATACTTAAAAAACAAACAAAAAACCCCCAAAATAAATTGACTGAATACAGAGTTGAAGTTCAAACCACAGGTAACTTTTTATTCAAAGGAGAGAATATTTGAGTAGACCATGAGAATTGTTTGACTCTGTATAACGTTTAACACAGGATGACAATTTGATAAAGCAAGATGTAGCACTGACCCTTATGGAGTTTAGTAATTTATTTTCAGATAATGAAAATTTGTTAAAAAATTTTGATTCTCAGAGGATTCAGCCGACTGAAGGTGACTCATGGTGCACTTTTGAGCTGACTGGCGTAATGGAGGTTTGTCAGATTTTGAGATCTTTGAGATCAACAACATCCTCACGATGCATGTTCGCCATTGGTCCTCCAACAATTTAGTCAAACCATTAGACGAGAATTGAAAGATATTGTGAATTCTTGTTTGCAATCGGGCAGCTGCATTGAAGTTGGCAACTATTAATCCATTGTTAAAGAAGAATAATCTTAATCCCAGGGTGGTCTCTAATTACCACCCTATTTTGTTATTGCCTGTTTTGGCAAAGGTGATAGAAAGAGTGATCTTAGTACAATTTGGCGATTTGTTTTGGAGAACAGGATCCTAGAATGGGTTTGGGAAAGCCCATTGTACAGAAATCCTTCTTGTGTCTACAATCAATGTATTAAGAGGTGGATTAAGTTGAGGTAGGTTTATTTTTCTTGTTCAACTGGACATCTCCACTGCATTTGATAAAATTAACCATCAGATTCTGTTGAATTAGTTCAACAGAACTAATTATTCTTCTGGAATAATTGGAGTGGTTTTGAAATAGTTTATGTTATTTTTCATGAATAGGAGATAGGAAGTTCAGATAGGAAATCAACTTTTACCACACAGGAAGCTCTTGGTGGTGTTATGCTATTCTATTTAATTTATATTTCATGCCATTGTTTTGGAAGTTGAAGAGTTTAAATGTTCATTATAGGGTTTATGCAGTTGATGTCCAGTTTTTCTTTTAATTTGCTAACACATACGAACATTCTCCCCTGGATTCTATATATGGTGCCGAGATTTGCATGCCCACAATGCACTTGCAAATGAATTGATTGGCGAGCCCTTAACTACCAATTATTAGATGCTAAACCAATTATTGAAGTTAATTTGGCATTAATTAGGATCTGCGCTCCCATTTGGCTGTGCGCTATTCTGTAAGGCATGGTGCCTAACTCTTCTAGCATGTAACTCAAAAGGGGGCATGGCTATGGGCGTGTCAGGGGTATTAGAAAAAGTTGTACATGTAGTTTTACAATACTGCCTCAGCGTGCCTAACTTGGATGACAACATTTACATAAGGTTTCAGCAGGTATATGTCTGGTGCCTATAGTTAGGAGCAGGAATCGATGCTAATCGTTATTCTTTAAAGGGTGCACATGCCCTTTATGAAATAACACTTAGGGGCCATTTTACAAAGTGGTGGTAAGCCCACTACTACTACTACTACTATTTAGCATTTCTATAGCGCTACAAGGCATACGCAGCGCTGCACAAACATAGACACGGGCTTACAGCTCACAGCTCACTCTTTCAAGACTACCGCTGGCCCAACTATGGACTTTTCCTCCAGGAACTTGTCCAAACCTTTTTAAAACCCAGATACGCTAACCGCTGTTATTACATCCTCCATCGAAGAGTTCCAGAGCTTAACTATTCGTTCAGTGAAAAAATATTTCCTCCTATTTGTTTTAAGAGTATTTCCATGTAACTTCATTGAGTGCTATATAGAATCTGGGGGATAATGGCTGTGAATATATGTATTATTGTAAACGTCAGCACCAGAGCTCAATCCCCTTGCCACTGGAAACAAACCACACAATATCTTTTCCTCAGCATATACCCAAGCAAAATGAAACACAAGTTTTTGGGAACAGCAAAAGCTCTTTCTGTTCAACAGTACAAAGAGTCAGTTGTTTCCCCCACTAGTAGTTCAAGTCAATATCATTACTATCGGCTAAGAAAAGAAGTTTCATAATAGTGCTTAAGACAGATCTTAGGCACTGGTTCTATGATTAATTGTTAATCATTTTTGTAAAATTCTTAGATAAGAATGCAACATGAGGACACAAGTATCATTTAAGTTAAAAATCAATCTTGCAACACAGGAGTAACTGGCCCGCATGGGATTCGTTCGTCTACACATGGCAATAATTAAATGAAATGACCACTGGTAGCTAGAGCTGATAGGATGCTCGGTTCATAGGGAGAGACATAATGAGAACAAACAAGGAAGTGACTGTGCCGTTGTATAGAATTATTGTGTTCTTTTCCAAAGGCCACACCTCCAGAAGCACTTAGAGCAGTGATTGTCCAGAGAGGAGATGACAAAACGATTCAGGGCCTGCAACAAAGTCTGTATGAGATGAGCCTTAAAGTTTTACATATATATACTGTACAGGAGGGAGATAGAATCTCAACACCCCCCCCCCCCCCCCCCCCCCAGCCAGTAGGTCCTACTACTACTGATCATTCCAAAAGAGCCATCAAGTATATGCAGTGCTGTATGGGCACACACAAGAGAGATGATTCCTGCTCTCTAGAGTTTACAGTCTAATTGAGGCGAACATACATGACATGGCAATATATTCTAAGAGAATGCATTATATAGAAATGGCAAAGATGTAAAGACAATCTAAAAAAAAAGTCATTTTTTAGTACAAGTAGGCAGCCATTTTGTGTCACTTCCCATATCATTTCCATTTTATTTGGGTTTTCTTGGCCATATTGTCAGTACAGGAGCAATGTTGTTAAGTGCGGCCTTTTTCCAAATAGCATGCAGTCTAAACAATGAGTGGAAACAAAAAGCCACAAAATGTCATGGGTTTTCCCAGCTCATTTTTGTTTGTTAACAACATAGGATATGTCCTTGACATTTTCCATGTTGTTCCAAATGATAGCCGATCCCTAGTATTTAGTCTGGATCAGAATATCAAGTTTCAAGTTTATTAAAAAGTTGATAGACCACCCAAGAGTAAATTTTCTTCATGGTTTATAATAAAATCAAATTATAAAAAAATGAAATTAGACGTGAAAAAATACATAAAAGAAAGAAGAACCACAATATGACCAGAGAAGGAGCTCCTACTATAGATGTGATCATGGAGGGGAGGTATCTCCTCCCCTAAAATCTGCTTTACCCCCCTCCTTTATCACCATATTGCTATGTGCTTTCCTTTCTTTCTATCTTTTTTTTCTTTCTTTCTTTCTCTCTCTGTTTTGCTGCTCAGATAGCAGAACCACAGTGGCTGGGTCAGATGGGAGATGGGAAGAGCTTACTGCACTCTCTGCCAGTGGTGTTCCTATGTTGGCTGTCACCCGGGGCGAATCGCTGCTGCGTACCCACACTGGTAAATCACGCCCCCCCCCCCCCCCCCAGTGCATGGATACAGGGAGCAGTTGCATGGCTGTCAGCTCCACCGGTTCCCTACCCCGGAACAGGAAGTAACATCAGAGGGAGCAGGGAACTGGCGGAGCTGACAACCAAGTGGTTGTCCTCCGCACCCCCTGCATCAGTTGGGTGAGCTGTAAGTTAGATACAGGGATGTTAATTAGAGAATGACACGAGGAAGGGGACTCGTGGTAAATCTGCAGTAAAACTTTTTTTTTTTTTTTTTTACCAAGGTTTACTGCAGGTGCAGGAGAAAAAATGTTTACCACACCATGTGAGTGATAAAAACTTTGCTTCTGCAGTAAAAAAAAATAAAAACCGTGATTACCTCGGGTCTGGCGTCTTCTCCCTCCCTCCTTTGTTCTTCCCTCCTTTCTCTTCCTCCCCATCGCGATGCAAGAAGATTCCCAATAGGCCTGATCCAGGGCCTTCTCTCCTCTGCTGACTCCCGCCTTCTCATGCAACTTCCTGTTTTGCGAAACAGGAAATTACAGCAGAAGGCAGGAGCCAGAGGAGGGAAAGACCCGGAGCAGACCTATGGGGAATTTCCAAAGAGGTTCGATTGAGAACAGGAGATGGCATGATGTCTGGCATTCCTATGTCACTATTTCCTCTGTTGAGCACCACTATTTAATCAAGGTATTGCTTCTATTCAAGAGTACCCCCCTTTTTTTTAGCTAATGAGTGTGCGCCACCTTCACATTTCTTTAATAGCGTTTAGCTTCTTTTGAAGTAACGAGCATGCACCTTTTCTCCCGCGCTACAGATGCCTTTTTAAATGATGGATGCCACTTCTGTTGTTTTTTCCTATGCAAAGGAGATCAGAACATACGCTATATCAAGCACTTCTTTATTTGTAAGCTGAGACTCATTAGATACTCGGGCCGTCAGAATTTTTGAACTACACAATCCCTTTAAATTAAGCCTTTTTATCAGACATGCTGTGTACTTCTTTCCTTTTTTTAATACTTGATTTACTGGAGAACAGTTATATTTGTGATCCACAAGGTGCACAATACAGTATACAACAGCATTTCTTCGCTTCACCGCTAAAAGATCAGTTGCTGTAATTTTCAAATATTTCATCTTTTAGGCCATAGCAACACTGTCTAAGTACGCCGAGTATGTCAAATGCTATGTTTTCTTCCCTAACCTAGTGGTTAGTGCAGCAGACTCTGATCCTGGGGAACTGGGTTTGATTCCCACTGCAACTCCTTGTGACTCTGGGCAAGTCACTTAACCCTCCATTTCACCAGGTACAAATAAGTACCTGTATATAATATGTAAACCGCTTTGAATGTAGTTGGAAAAAAACCACAGAAAGGTATATAAGTCCCATTCCCTTTCCCTTCATATTCATAAGCACTTTTTTGCAACTTCACACGATAATAGATTTCTTGGTTTCCAGTTTACCTCCCATTTTTGCTAGTCTCTATCATAATAATGCAAATAAATAAATAAATACTCTATATGTTCCCGTCACTAGTGTTTCACTTCAATATGGCGTATAGTCTTCACTGTTCTACTCTTTTCAGTTGCCGATGATTCTTCATACCTACTCCATTTTTTTTGTACCACACAACCATTTTTGTAACCTTTGAGCACTTATATTTTTTATACTTCTTTTTTCACGCTATATTCGTTTGGGTTGACTATGCGAAGATTCTTCATGCCCATTATTTTCATCATTTTCCTGCACTGCAAGGGCATGTTTCACGTTCCACACTCAGTTATTCATGAGCATATAAAATATGTCAGGAAGGCTTTGTAAACAATGATGTTCCAGTTAGTCCACACTCTTTACCACAATACAAAGTTTGTTATCTGCATTTAGTTATGTCTAAACAAATAAGAGATCTTCTGCATGAAAGAAAATATAAAATGTGATAAAATCATTTAAAGCCAGGATTAAAAACTTAAATACAATTTTGGTCTCTTTAGCCTTAAACACATATATTTTTTATTTTAGAAAACTGCTATGAAAAATCATTATCATTACACAAGGAATGTATGGGATATTCATCACATTAAAGATGATTATGACGGTATGTTCCTGCGAGGAATCTGCTTTCATTGGATACTTTTCATGTAGTGTTACTAGATGTGAGTGAGGCTCAGTTGATAATTATAAGGAAGGGAGCATTTTTTGTTGTGGCTCCATTGATATGAAACACTTTACCTTGTGCCTTGAGATCCGAGAAATCAATATCTCATTTTAAGCACCTTTGAAAGAGTTTTTTATTGCATGAAGGTCCACTTTTAATGATGTACAAATGCCAATGCTTTGCTTAAAGAAGACCATCAGGGTCACACTTAGCAGATGTTTGAGGGCTGCGGGGACAGGGTGGGGACATGAACAGAGTCCATGGGGACGGGGCAGAGACAGGGACAGACTTTGTCCCCGCGTCATTCACTAAGGGGTCTTTTTACAAAGGTGCACTCAATAATGGCTTGTGGTAGTGTAGGCGTGGGTTTTGGGCGCATGCTGATCCATTTTTTAGCGTGACTGTAAAAAAGGGCTTTTTAAAAATTTTTGCTGAAAATGGACGTGCAGCAAAATGAAAATTGCCGCGCGTCCATTTTGGGTCTGAGACCTTACCGCCAGCCATTGACCTAGGGGTAAAGACTCAAGCGGTAACCAGGCAGTAATGACCTATGCACGCAAAATGCCACTTGGCACGCATCTGTTACGCGCACCCGAAAAGAAAAATATTTTTCAGATGTGTATCGGACACGTGCCAAAAATGAAATTACCGCAAGAGCCACACGGTAATCGGGCGGTAACTCCATTTTGGCATGTGTTGGGCATGCGTAGACACTTATGTGGCTTAGTAAAAGGACCCCTAAATGAATGCTGAAAGGTAGTGAGGGAGAAGGAGGGGGATCAGTGCTGGAGGGAACACAAAGAGGAGGTGAATGCTTGAAGTAGGTGAGGATGGTATGTACACCATCTCCTTCCTCCACATAGGAGCCAACATTTCAAAATGATTGGGAGTGCTAAATGCATCACAAATTACCTCTTCCTAGACACAATGAAGAAACTTGCTCACTACTGGGGGTGCTCAGCGCCCCCTGCACTCACAGAAATGGGACCCTATGCTCTCCATCTCCCTGAAGTCTGCAATTCCTCCCCAAGATCCATGTTTATTTATTTATAAAATTCTTACATACTGCAGTAAGAACTACTGTTTCTTCAATGTGGTTTACAGATTTGCATACATAAAATTATAAAACAATGCAATAAAAAAACCCTCAATAACCCTTTCTATTCTCCGTCCCCATTTCATCCCGTACAGAAACACTCAACATGTCTAACATCTGTCCAACATCTACCTCAGAGCCAGAGACTCTCTTTCTTCCTCTATCTTCCTAGTCCACCCTCACCTCAGGATACAGCAAGGTTCTTATTCCTTTTCAGAAGTTACGATATTGCAGCTCCAATCTTAATTCAACAGGTATCTCATTCTACCACTTAGCTGCCATCACTGAACATCCTTGCTCACAACCATTTCCTACATACCTCCTTTACCATGGGGCTTGCTGATATCTTTCCTGACTTAATCTCAAACACCTTCCAGGTACAGCTGGAAGAAAATGGGTAGTTATATTATGTTATGTTATGTTACACGGTACTTATATTCTGCAAAACACCAATTTTGGTTCGCTTTGGATAACAAGACAAGAAAGCTGAAAACAAAGTAATCCAGGAAGTACAATTAAATTCTATTTACAAACAGTAGTCATTAATAAATTTGTGAGCAGGTTTAACAATTATTTAGAAAATAAAAAGGTTTTCAAAGCCTTGTGGAATGCAAAATACATGAATCTCTAATGGTAAAGCGTTCTGTGCTGATACAACTGGGTAGTGAAAGGAAGAGTTAAATTGTTTTCTCATTTTAATCTGGCTCACTGAAGGATAGCGTAATGACATCTGATCCCAAGTCTTTCTTTTTACGATATTATGTAGAAAAATAACCAAGCTGCGCTGATATGGCACAGCCATTCCGTAAATGATCTTAAAGACGATTGTGCTCAATTTAAACTGTGCCCCAGCAATAACAAGCAACCAGTGCAATTCCCTTAATAACAAATTTGCTGACTCAGACCTGCTGACCAATTAAATTAATCCCGCAGCTGTATTTTGAATGAGCTGTACACGCTTTATCAGAAACTTAGAACATCCGATATAGATTACATTGCAATATCAAGCCTAGTCAAAATAATTGCCTGAACCAGTAGACTAAACCTAGTTGGAGCAAAGTAGCAGCGCACTGTCCTTAATTTTCACAATATATAAAAATATGTGTGTGTGTGAGGGAGGAGGGGGAGGGGGGTCAAGAGAGCAGGCAGGAGGTAGAAGAAGTTTGAGAGAACTGGGGAAAAGGAGAGAAGGGCTTCAGAGACTGACAGAGAGGTATGGGAGTCTGAGACAGGGAGTAGAGGGATGTGAGAGTTTGAGGTGAAATGCAAGAGTACTAGAAGGGAGGCTGTGTATGACAGAAAGCAAGAGATGGTTTGGGGGTAGGAATAGGCTGAGGTGGGTTAAAGCGGAGAAGGAGGGTGAGAAAGAAAGAAAGAAAGAAAGAAAGAAAGAAAGAAAGAAAGAAAGAAAGAAAGAAAGAAAGAAAGAAAGAAAGAAAGAAAGAAAGAAATGGTGAAGGAGGAAGGTGAGAACCAGAGATGACTAAGGGTTGGGAAAGGGAGAAAGAGCTAAAGGTGGTGAAAAAGGCAGGGATTTGATAGAGGGAGAGGGGTTAAAAGGTGACAAAGTGGCCTGAGGTAGTGTGGGTGCATGTTTTTGGCGCACGCTGGCCCATTTTTTTTTTACCGCGGCTGGGAAAGAATGCATTTTTCAATGGGTCAGTAACTGGCCGTGCAGTAAAATTAAAACTAGGATGCGGTTATTTACTGCCTGAGCCCTTACTGCCACTCATTCACCTAGCAGTAAGGGTTCACATGCTACTTGGGTGGTAATCATGCAGAGCGCGCCAATATAACCATGCTGCTGATTACCGCCAGGAACGCCCCCCCCCCCCCCGGTGTAGAAAATAGAAAAATATTTTCTACCACAGGAAACAGCAAAAGCCAACTTCAAAACAAACTCGGGGCACCTGCACTACCCCTGCGGTAGTGACGATTTGGCACACTCTACCTGTGTTAGCCCTACTACTGCTTAGTAAAAAGGCCACTACATGAATTAAATGTTCCTCTTTGCAGCTTCGTAAAGAATAATGACCACATTTGTGACCTGTCTTGGGATTAAACATTTGAATCTTTTGGAAAATGTTGAAAGACTTTTTCTTTCACACGCTGGGAATTTATATTATATTTTGTATTTACTGTTATAATTTTTTCCATATTTCTAAGGTAATTGTATTATATTGCAATTTTATATAAATTTTCTTTGTAAACTACTTTGGATGGTAATTTGACCAAAATAGTATATACATTCGTATAAACAAGCAAATAAATACACTTTTTTCTAACACTGCATTTTAAGCTGTCTATGGCTTCCTTCGTTCTCTTACCCTCGCCCACCCCAACTCGCCAGGATCGGTGATTTCTCAGCTGATAACCAGGTCTTTGCTTTGAGTGTCACAGGATGAGAGAGGAATTCTCTGACCTAAATCTTTAAACAGGCACTTGTTGTTCTCTGAGATAACTCTTCAGCCACACTTTCCATCCCATTACTGCTAATATACAGACCTGTTTTTCCAGGGTCTCAAGAGCGCTGCTTCTCTGAATGATGTTTAACATAAACCACTGAGCAAACCTTAAATAAACAGGAGGGTAGAAGTCACAGATTTCTAAAAACTGATCTCACGGGGAGGGGGGGGGGGGGGTGACTTACAGAATCATTTCAATACATGGATTATTTTGACTTCAACAAAGACAAGGACGAGTAAGGTTAACCAAGTCACTTTTCTATGAAAATATACCCCAAGCTCTAAGAGTCAGCACACTGCACTGGCATGTAAGCGATCTTGGTCTAATCTACAATGAAAATGGTATGGGGTTTGCATCACAAGACGTATGAGGAGAGACTTGAAGGCCTGGAACATCTATACCCTGGAGGAAAGGAGAGACAGGGGTGATATGATACAGACATTAAAATATTTGAAAGGTATTAATCTACAAACAAATTTTTTCCAGAGATGGGAAGGTGGACATGAATTGAGGTTGCAGGGAGGCCGACTCAAGTACTTTTCCACAGAGAGGGTGGTAGATTCCTGGAATGCCCTCCTGTAGGAAGTAGTGGAGATAAAAACAGTAATGGAATTCAAAAATGCATGGGATAAACACAAAGGATTCCTGTATAGAAGGCATGGAACCAAAGAAGCTTAGCAGTGATTTGATGGCAACACCAGTAATTGGGAAGCAAAGCCAATGCTGGGCAGACTTCTATGGTCTGTGCCCTGAAAATGGCAAGGACAAGTCAAGATCAAGTATACATATGTAGTATTACATCATACCTTATGCTATGAGTTTATCTTGGGCAGTCAGGATGGACCATACAGATCTTTATCTGCCATCATCTACTATATATTGTCATATATAGTAGATGATATATATACCATTATATCATATAATGTCACTGCTCTTTATGCTCGACAGATTGGAAGCTCTGTTGAGGCAGCAATTCAGTTGGCATGATTGTAAAGCATCAGGTCATGGTGATAGACAGTTCACCAGTTCTGGTGACATGATGTACTGTTTATTGTGGATATTAAGAAGTTCTTTTTAAAGATTTGTAGAGATAACTGTCTTTTGTATAAAGCAAAGACACCCTGTGTGGTTTTGTCACTATCCAATGGGAATGAAGAGAGACAAAAGATGTAACACAGGTTCATTTTTAAGCTCAAGGGCTGCACATGTTGCCCATGAGAGAGTGAGAGATAGAGAAAAAAAGAGGGGGGGCATGTCCCTCTGAAGCTATATGCATCTTTTTTACAGTGTGGTCTTCACAAAGTTGGCATCATTTGGTTTGGGTATGCATGTGTGATAGCCTCTCCACCTCTTCCCACATCCTTGCGCATCATGTTGGCAAGTGGTAAGGAGTGGGAAGAAGGATGGGGACATTGTGAGAGGTTGTTTGGCTGCTAGGCCAGAGGGAGAGAGGGAAAGAATGATGTGGAGCTGGACCCACCACCACCACAGATTGAGGGCATATGGCACAGCACTGGAGTGACCGGTGCCAAAGGGGAATAGGGATCTCAGTTTCAGTTTTTAATCTTCGCCAGTTGGCAGCTCTGGTTTTCACAGACTTCTACTGGGCTGCCAGTTAGTGGCTGGAAACAACATGTACATACTAGGCCGAACATTTAAGGGGAGTATAGTCTTGCTTTTCCTATTGAACACCGAAAACTAGAAATGACTTGGTTTGGGGTGTTAACATGAGTATAGTAGAATCTTTTAATTTCCCATACATTGAATTAGAAACAAATTCAATTTGAATTAAAAACACATTTATTCAAGTGCATTTGAAACTCCAGTGGAGCGCAATTTGAACTCATCCACTAGAAAAGTAAATGGGGCTGAAAAGTCTTTTGATCTGCAGGTGTGTACGTATGTTTTCCAGATGGATTTTGCAAGAGGAAGATGCTGAAACAGTCTTGGCTATGCCCAACTGCATGAAGGACCTTATAGGTTGGAGTTCCCCATGAAGTTCTGTGCTCAGCATGCCAGAAAATTAGCCTATCAGGGGTAGCAAACTCCAGGCCTCAAAAGCCACACACAGCCCTGGTTTTCAGGATAGTACATTAGAACTATATACATCCATGAACACTTAGGACTAAATTTACACAGCTTGAGCCAGATTCTGTAAATGGGGTCTAAAATTTATTTATTTATTTATTGCATTTGTATTCCACATTTTCCCACCCATTTGCAGGCTCAATGTGGCTTACAGAGTTTTATTATGACATAGTCATTCCATGATATCAAATACAGTTGATATTGTACAAAGATTAAGTAAGAGAAGATGTGTCCAATTAATGTGCCTAACGCTATTCTATACAGTGGGGGAAATAAGTATTTGATCCCTTGCTGATTTTGTAAGTTTGCCCACTGACAAAGACATGAGCAGCCCATAATTGAAGGGTAGGTTATTGGTAACAGTGAGAGATAGCACATCACAAATTAAATCCGGAAAATCACATTGTGGAAAGTATATGAATTTATTTGCATTCTGCAGAGGGAAATAAGTATTTAATCCCTCTGGCAAACAAGACCTAATACTTGGTGGCAAAACCCTTGTTGGCAAGCACAGCGGTCAGACGTCTTCTGTAGTTGATGATGAGGTTTGCACACATGTCAGGAGGAATTTTGGTCCACTCCTCTTTGCAGATCATCTCTAAATCATTAAGAGTTCTGGGCTGTCGCTTGGCAACTCGCAGCTTCAGCTCCCTCCATAAGTTTTCAATGGGATTAAGGTCTGGTGACTGGCTAGGCCACTCCATGACCCTAATGTGCTTCTTCCTGAGCCACTCCTTTGTTGCCTTGGCTGTATGTTTTGGGTCATTGTCGTGCTGGAAGACCCAGCCACGACCCATTTTTAAGGCCCTGGCGGAGGGAAGGAGGTTGTCATTCAGAATTGTACGGTACATGGCCCCATCCATTCTCCCATTGATGCGGTGAAGTAGTCCTGTGCCCTTAGCAGAGAAACACCCCCAAAACATAACATTTCCACCTCCATGCTTGACAGTGGGGACGGTGTTCTTTGGGTCATAGGCAGCATTTCTCTTCCTCCAAACACGGCGAGTTGAGTTCATGCCAAAGAGCTCAATTTTTGTCTCATCTGACCACAGCACCTTCTCCCAATCACTCTCGGCATCATCCAGGTGTTCACTGGCAAACTTCAGACGGGCCGTCACATGTGCCTTCCGGAGCAGGGGGACCTTGCGGGCACTGCAGGATTGCAATCCGTTATGTCGTAATGTGTTACCAATGGTTTTCGTGGTGACAGTGGTCCCAGCTGCCTTGAGATCATTGACAAGTTCCCCCCTTGTAGTTGTAGGCTGATTTCTAACCTTCCTCATGATCAAGGATACCCCACAAGGTGAGATTTTGCGTGGAGCCCCAGATCTTTGTCGATTGACAGTCATTTTGTACTTCTTCCATTTTCTTACTATGGCACCAACAGTTGTCTCCTTCTCGCCCAGCGTCTTACTGATGGTTTTGTAGCCCATTCCAGCCTTGTGCAGGTGTATGATCTTGTCCCTGACATCCTTAGACAGCTCCTTGCTCTTGGCCATTTTGTAGAGGTTAGAGTCTGACTGATTCACTGAGTCTGTGGACAGGTGTCTTTCATACAGGTGACCATTGCCGACAGCTGTCTGTCATGCAGGTAACGAGTTGATTTGGAGCATCTACCTGGTCTGTAGGGGCCAGATCTCTTACTGGTTGGTGGGGGATCAAATACTTATTTCCCTCTGCAGAATGCAAATAAATTCATATACTTTCCACAATGTGATTTTCCGGATTTAATTTGTGATGTGCTATCTCTCACTGTTACCAATAACCTACCCTTCAATTATGGGCTGCTCATGTCTTTGTCAGTGGGCAAACTTACAAAATCAGCAAGGGATCAAATACTTATTTCCCCCACTGTATAATGCACCTAAAGTTAGGCACGGTCTACAGAATAGCACATACGGCCTGGGTAAGCGCCTACATTTAGGCCTGACCATTTATACCACTGGAAGTAAATACCTGCACCTAAATGTAGGCACGTTCCCCCAAATTCTACAAAGCGCATTAATTTGAGTGATGCCCCTGACACGCCCACAGTCCTCCTATGGCCATACCGCCTTTTCAGCTATATGTGTTGGAATTTATATGAGCTTCTTAGAATATGCCTAAAAACAAGTGCATGTAAATTCCAATTATTGCCAATTAGTGATGATAAGTGGTTGTTATCGGCCAGTTATCGTCACTGATTGGCTGATCACTCAATTGAGTAGCACACGTAAACTGGCTATGCACACAGTTTAATGCGTGCTACTGACTGCACCTTATATAGAATCTGGCCCCTTGTTCTGGTCAATATGAGTTGGCATAAAATATCGGGAGAAGGAGGGAGGAAGAGATGTGCACAGGATCTTTCTCTACTCTGATGGCTCAAACCACCTCCATGTCTTGGTTTGTAGGATGCAAATATGCGCTGTTGTAGGCTATCAAGGCACATTATATAGAGAGATTTCTTATGGAAGTGGTTCCCAAACCTGCTCCTGGAGGCACCCCAGCCACTCAGGTTTTCAATATATCTACAATGAATATTCATAAGATAGATTTGCATGCAGTGGAGGGAATTCATTGTGGGTATCCAGGACTAGGTTTGGGAACCACTGTTTTATGGCTAACGACAATCAATGATGACGATTGTGTTACAGTAAAGATATCAAATTGGCTGTTGGCTTACAATAATCTATATCAATGGTTCTCAAACCTGTTCTGGGGGAGAACAGCCAGTTTGGATTTCAGGATATCTGCAATGAATGTGCATTAGAGAAATTTGCATGCAATGAATACTGCAGATATCCTGAGAACCTGACTGTTGCTCCCAGGATAGAATTGAGAATCACTTATCTGTATTATGAATAATAATAATCAATGCTATTCAGAAGCTAATGCAGAGCATAAACAAAACCAGCTGGCTCAGGTAATCACACAGACCTACTGCTGATCCAGATGTTCTATTAACATGCCCCTCTCCACCAGGGTTATTAGTTTGGCAATCCACTTCTGAAGGTAAAAATGCATGACCTGAGATTTTACAAAACTCTTCCACCAGAATGAACAATGCTGAACCTTTGTTCTACTTACAGTGGCAATAAAGATGAACTTGAACTTGAATCCCTGGGGCTTAATGCTAATACTATGTGCATGGATATTTGTTACATTTGACAATTTAAAGAGTTTTTCACATGCCATTTTCTAATGGTGGTTTTCAGTTTTTGAGAGTCACTTGTCACCACCTTTAGTCCCTCGGCCTAGTGTTTAATTTAGCTGCTGCGGCCGTCTTTGGTATGTTTTCCCAATAGTATGTGTTTGGTCATTTGTTTATAACTGTTTTCACTGTTGATGTTTCTTTTTTAGCAAACTTTTGGATACGCTTTCTTGATGTGGCATAAGCAAAACAGAGGTCCCTGTTGGGATTGTGTTATATATTTTTTTGAAGACACCAAAAGTGCTACATCTTTCAGTTGGACTCCTTGCTGATGGCAATATGTTTGTTTGGAGCAACCTCGATGTGCTAAGTATCTTTTCATGATATCTTGTTGCTCCTTTTGATGAGTTTTGTCACATGATTTTTGGTTGATATTCTCTACTGGATGTAATTATTGCTTATGTATGGAGTATTTTTTTGCTGATGATGGTGATTTTTATGGAGTAATCTCTATTTGTGTAGGCCATTGAGACTTTTTTTCTCCATAAGTGATTGTCTAAATATTTCAACATTGTTTCACAGATTGGGTTTGTGTTCCTTATCGTTGCGGCTCCCTTCTGACCCCTATATTCTTGATTTTATAAAATTGCTCATCCTATATACAAGTAAGAGCACGTATGTGGGATCGTTCACAAGTGCTTTTACTTACTATAGGTGGAAGAATTCTAAGGGACAGGGCTAAGGCAGGGTTCAGAATATACCACTAAGCAGAGCATACCTAAGCGGCCGGTTAGATAAAATGTGGGGAAGACAAGTAGACAAAATACATGTGGAGAACCCAGTGGCGTACCTAGGGTAGTTGACACCCGGGGGCCGGTCATTTTTTTAACACCCCCGTCTCCAAAATCTAGTACTAGGCATGCCGAGAATACAAAACACTCAGGACCTATAGAGCAATTCTAGCATACCATAAGCAGTAATTTCTACAAGTCACACAAGGAAAAGGAAAGCATCTTAAACACTACAGTGAGCACTAGAACATCAATTCACCTACTGTAAAACAAAACCAGGCAGAATAACACAGATCGTCCATCTTGCACAGTCAATGCCAACCGAAAGCCATGTCTTTTTCACAAACACAGATACACCCTAATCCACTATAGAATAAGCAATAATAAACTTTCTATTTAGACAAAAATTGAACTGAACCCCCAAGATGCCAGACTCTGCATACAATGCAACACCACAGAAACAGAAAATGTCCCCTAGTACTGTGCAAAACATAAAGACAGCAGATGTAAATTTGAAAAAACTAACAAGTACCAATCACCACTTTACAAATTAACAAATAGAAATAAAACAAATCTAGAAAATAAAATAATACCATTTTATTGGACTAATACATTTAGCTTTCAGAGGCCAAAACATCCTTCCTCAGGTCAATACAGTATAGTGTTGTTACAATATCCTATCCGGACCTGAGGAAGGGGGTTTTGTTCTCCGAAAGTTAGCCAAAATGTATTAAAATTAGTCCAATAAAAGATTACCTTGTTTACATGTTCTATTATAAACATTAACACAGCTACAATACTACTTTATCCTAAAGCAAAAAAAATAAAAAATATATATTTTATTTACAGTTTGTTGTCTCTGGTTTCTGCTTTCCTCATCTTCTTTTCACTGTCTTCCTTCCATCCAGCATCTGTCTTTCTTCTCTCTCTGCCATCCAGTGTCTGCCCTCTCTGCTGTCCCCTCCATCCAATGTCTGCCCTCTCTCCCATCTACATCTGCCCTCTATCTCTGCCCCTTCCATCCACCATCTGCCCCTGTCTGCCCTCTCTCTCTCCCCCTTCCATTCACTCTCTGCCCTTTCTATCGCTTCCATCCACTGTCTGCCCTTTCTCTCTGTCCGCTCAATCCACCATTTGCCCTCCCTCTCCCATCCATCTAGGGTCTGCCCTCCCTCCCACTCCCCCTTCCATCCAGGATCTGTCCCCTCTCTGCCCCTTTTTTCCAGCCCCTAGTTCCAGCCCCACTATCCCACCAGTCCCCAGTTTCAGCCCCAGTCCTTGTCTCCCACCAGTCCCGAGCTTTAGCCCCCAGCCACTTCTCCCTGTCCCCTTTTTAGCCCCCAGTTTCAACCCCAGCCCTTTTCTGTCACCAGTCCTGAGCTTCAGCCCCAGCCACTTCTCCCTGTCTCCTTTTCAGCCCCCAGTCCCCACAATTTCAGCCCCTGCTGCCTTTCAGCCCCCAGTCCCAGTACTAGCCCCCTTATCCCACCTACTCTCCTTCAGCCCCCAGTTTCAGCCACCTTCATCCACATGCCTTGCCCCCCTTTTCAGCCCGACCCATTCTCCAACCTGACCCAGGCATGCCCCATTTTCCATCATGACCCCTTCTCAGACCCCAGTTCCAGCCCCCTTCTCCCATTTGAGAGCCCCCTCCTCCCATCTGAGAACCCCTCCCCACCCCTTCTCCCATCTGAGAACCCCCAGAACACCCCTCTCCTCTCCCATTTGAGAACCTCCACCCCACCCCAGTCCCCTTCTAACATCTGGAAACCCCCTCCCCACTCCAGTCCCCTTCTCCCATCTGAAAACCCCCTCCGCATCTAAGAACCCCCAGAACACCCCTCTCCCATCTGAGAACCCCCTCCCCACCCCAGTCCCCTTCTCCCATATAAAACCCCCTCCCCTCCCCTCCCCATGTGAGAACCCCTACAACACCCCTCTCTCATCTGAAACCCCCCTCCCCACTCAGTCCCCTTCTCCCATATGAAAACCCCCTCCCCATGTGAGAACCCCCACAATACCCCTCTCCCATCTGAGGACCCCGATCCGACTCTCCTGCTCCCACCCTACCTTTAAAAAAAAATTTTTAAGCGTCGTTGCAGGCAGCGCCTCGCGTCTGCCTTGCAGAAGTAAATCTCTTCGCTTCGAAGTTCGTCGTCGTCGGGCCTCACTATGTCCCGCCCTCGCGGAAATAGGAAGTTTCCTCAGAGGAGGGCGGGACACAGTGAGGCCCGACGACGACGAACTTCGAAGCGAAGAGATTTACTTCTGCAGGGCAGACGCGAGGCGCTGCCTGCAACGACGCTTAAAAAATTTTTTTTTTAAAGTAGGGTGGGAGCAGCGGGAGCGAAGCGGATCACCCCCCCACCCACTGACACCCGGGGCAGACTGCCCCCACCGCCCCCTCCTTGGTACGCCACTGGGAGAACCACATTAAGCATCCTAGGTTACGTTACATATAATCATTTTTATTTTCTAGCTAATGTGACAGAAAGTAGGATGGAAGGGAGGTATCTGCTCAGGCCACCTTGTTGGGCATACTGGATGGACTGTACAGGTGTTTTTCTGCCATCATTAAGAGATACTAAGGTGCGGTAATGGATTTAGGGGCCTTTTTACTAAGTGGAGAAGTGGCCTAGTGGTTAGAGCACCGGTCTTGCAATCCAGAGGTGGCTGGTTCAAATCCCACTGCTGCTCCTTGTGATCTTAGGCAAGTCACTTAACCCTCCATTGCCTCAGGTACAAACTTAGATTGTGAGCCCTCCTGGGACAAAGAAATAGCCAGTGTACCTGAATGTATCTCACCTTGAGCTACTACTGAAAAAGGTGTGAGCAAAATCTAAATAAATAAAAGAAGGTGTGCTGAAAAAATGGCCTGTGCTGGTGTAGACATGTGTATTGGACATGCACAGGTCAAGCACACCTGCAAAAAAGGTCTTTTTTATTTTTCTAAAAATGGACATGCGGCAAAATAAAAAACAGTGCGCCTGAGACCTTACCACCACCCATTGGTTAGCGGTAAGGTCTCACACATTAACTGGGCAGTAATCATCAGTGCGCGTACACTGCCGATTACCACCCAGTTAGTTCCACGCGATAGAAAATATTTTCTGCCGTGCATTTTGGACACGCATAGAAATTAGAATTACCGCCCAGGGCATGCATTGACTGGGCAGCAGTTCTAATTTGATGCATGTTGTATGTGCATAGGCGCCTATGCATCTTAGTAAAAGGACCCCTTCGTGTATGCTAATGATTAGCATGCGATAAATGATGTCACCAACCTTCCAGCCAGGAATACATCAAGCACATCCCGTTCATTCCTTAATCTCCATTATCCTACCTGCAATGGCCTCAAATATAAATCCACCTACGCTTCCTCCTTTTCCTTTATTAGCACCCAATTCTGGAATGCACTGCCTAAAGCTGTCAAAACTACTTGAAACCATCTCAACTTCAGGAAATTACTCAAGACCAGCCTATTCGGGAAGGCCTACCACCGGGATCCAACATAAATCCTAAAGTTCTTCAAAACAGAATATAAACGGACCATTTTGAACTCGCTTACCTTTCCCCTTTTTACCTTGTTCTATCTATCCTCTCTGATTTCCACAATATATTGTAATTGTATAACTACTAGACTGGCGATAGCCTTTTCGGTTTATTGTAAGCCACATTGGGAAAATGTGATAAATAAATATTCCTATGGGCTTCTTATCATTTAGCACCTTAGTAAAAATACCCCTTATTATGCTAAGATAAGGACAGAACTCTGGTGCTGTGAAGCTGTGTCAAGCTACACTACGTTTAGGCAGCCGAGCCTCAGTCGGGGAAAGCCCAGTTGAAGTATTAATTTTTCAGAGCTGATTTCTTTTGTGTTAGAGCTCCTCTTAAGTTTTATACTTTTCAAGATATTTTCAGTTATTTCTGGACAAAGAATTTTTTCTTTGTTAGTGTAAAATTTGCATAAATAAAAAAATTTAAAATATATTTTTTGTGACTGATATATTTTACTATAGTTCTTTTTCTCGGCCTTCCTATAAAGTCTTTAGCCTTGTGATGATTATTATTTTTTTAGTGTTTTGTTCATTTATATATGCTATTTAATTTGTCTTTTCTTGTACTATGGGCCCCTTTTACTAAACTGCGCTAGTGATTCCTGGAGCGGCAAATGGGATGCAGCTCATTCAAACTGTATTTTAAATTTTGTATGTTGGTTATAAACCACCGAGAATTGTAGATGATGTGGGTTATTCATCTTTTACATAAATAAATAAAAATGAATAGGACAAGCACAGAGGATCTCTAAGGAAGTAGAGTTAATGGAGATTATCAGTTCGTATTGATAGGCAGACTGGATAGAACATATGAAGGGCAATTCTATAAACTGGCACCTTAATCTAGGTACCGCAATGAGAATACTATTGCAAAGCCACTTTGGGGTGCTGAAATTTAGACGTTCTCACATATGAGGTCAATGGCTGACTTGAGTAGGCGCTCCTGGGTGCACCATGCAATATGCACAACTGATAGTCTAAGTTGTGCGTGTCACTTCATGACATGTCCATGGCCCGCCCATGTGCATGCTCCCTTTGCAGTTACTTGCTATAGCATTTAGGCAATAACCTTATAGACTAATGCCTAGTGCAATTGTATAAATAACTGCCAGTTAAGTTGGCATTTATGCACACAAGACATGTGCAACTGCATGCATCTATGCATTGCCTTGATGGTCTTTATCTGCCGTCATTCTCTATTTCTGTGGGTGACATCAAGGCACCTGAGATCTTCTTAGAAAAGTCGTCAGATAACAGAGTGGAAAATTCCTTGACTCAAGGGCAGTCATTGCTCTTCTTCGTAATTCAGGGGGGTAGTTATTAAGGTGTGTTAACATGTGTATTTAAGGTGCAGCTACTTTGGGAGGTTAGCAGTAGGGGGTGATGTAGGGTTACTTATTATTTGGTTTAAAGGATCGGATCCTCTGATCAACAGCATTTCCCATCTGCTCCCTTAGTTAATTAGTGCTCCATTTTCTTCTCACACTCCTCTCAGCACAAAAAGGTTCATCTCCTATTTACCATCAAAACTATTTGCCAACCATCCAACATATTTCAGTCCATCATCGAATCTCTTTCTCCCATCATCACTCCTCTTGTTCCCTATGGAATGTTTTTTATCCTTCCAACAAACAACCTTTTCATCTCTCACCCTCTCCACCTTTTAGCTTGAGCCCTGGCTTTCCCCTGAAGACTTAGCAAATGTATATTTTTTGGCCAATTACCAGTTAGGTAAACAAATTCTTTACAACTATGCTCACTACAAGCTGCCTTTCCCTCTCCCAGTTAATCATGGTTAATCCTCAATTAACCCCCTGCCATCTGGTTAGTGACTTTCTATTGTCTTTCCATTGAAAGATCAATCAAAAATCTTTTTTTAACCCAAATGTGGCCTAGGTTTCAGGTATTCATGGGTAATAACAGAAAATACCTGTTTTTCAGCACTAATTAACAATAGATAATAAATCCATAACTAGAGCTCTTCTCAAGGATTCACAGCCCCAACATCACATTTGATAATATTCAAAATCCTCCCTTGCCACATACCACCTTTGTAACTGTTTTTCATTCTGCTTATGTCTGTCTTGCCTGTAAACTCAAAGAAGGGAAGGTCCATTACATGAGTCTGTAAAAGGTTGTGTAATCTGGTATGCAAATAATAACCATGGGAACCCAATGCAAACCCTCGCTACATATAAGCCTCATAGCTGCGAGACCTTCACTGTCACCAACTGGCCCCGTTACAGCACTTTTTGCAAGTTTATTAAGAAGCATAAAACAAACTGCAGGGCTTCACCGAAGCCTACTATTCTGCCTGCCACTTTAAAGGTCTTGATGGTGAAGGTAAAGGAATGTGTATTGGGAGATGCTATAGTTCCTTCTTCAGCTGTTTGTGGTCTCTGAGAAAAGAATTTACATTCTCAACATGGGATGAATGCAGACCCTCAAGTGAATTAGAAGAAGGCAGTTGGATGCACTTTGGGGTGTTTGCCAATTGGTTTGATGGGATGAAAGTAGGTTATAATGTAGAACAGTTCTTGTTTGCTCGTTCAGACAAACTTAATTGTGAGAATGTAATGCTGCTTTATTAAACAGTGGACAATTGTTACTCAATAATGAAGTTGATTGTATTATTTTACAAGGAAATGACAGGTCCTAAGGGCATGTAATGGATTGCTTTCCAGTATAAGGAACTGTACTTTAATTACTTTTGCTATAAAGTGCAACCTTGCTATTGTTATACAACCTCCATCCGCTTTGTCCAAAAACAGCAACAAATTCCAGGAGGTTTGGATATATAAATGAGCATTTTTCTAGTTTTTCAAGTATAGTTTTAGATTCTGAGAGTCTGTAAATATTTGGGGAGGGGTGCAATATTGAGCTGTCTGGCTACTGTGTAAAGGTAAGCAGATGACTTGGGGGGTCTTTTACGTAAGCGTGCTGGCATTTTTAATGCGTGTTAAAAATAGGCGCATTCTAAAGATGCCCATAGGAATACATTGGTGTCTTTAGCGTTTTTTAATGTGTGCTAAAAATGCCAGCACACCTACATAAAAGACCCCCTTAGCTACTTATCTATCTGAGTGGCCCTATTTATTTAGTAGGGGTGCTGTATTTGTGCTCTTTCTGCTTTTAAGTTAGGACAGCACTTTGTGTGGCCTTGCTCAACATATGAAGTTATCTGGACAGCATTAAACATCAGTTTTGGCCCTACCCATTGAATGTTCAGTCATATATTGAGATATGTGGTTAACTATGAAGCAAGCTGCATATAGCCTTTTAAATATCGCCCCCCCCCCCCCTTGTTACACTTAATGTTCATTGATTTCCTTTATATATAACTCGTTAGTTCATTTGTATTCAGGATAAAGCCACACACTGGCAGTAGATGCAAAATATGTGAAAGTCAATAATTATGTTTTCCTGCCACCATTTTGTAACCATGACTAATTAGTTTTATTTAAAAAAAAACGTTTACAACCCTGTTCAACTATGGTTTCCGGTCTTTCACTCTGGACTCTGCTTCGCAATTTGTTGCTTGTCAGTCCTTTGTGTGTTGGGAGAGAGAAGGTTGGAAATCAACCACAGGCCTGGTTTTCCCATTCTAGGCTGGCTGGGACTGGCAATGCTGCAGAGGGTGGGCAGAGGCCTCAGATATTGCTCTGTAGTGACATCTAGTGGCCAGATTTTGGGACCATGTTAAATATGGGCCTCTTTACTAAAACACATTGGGCCCGATATTCAGACCACAAGAGGTAACCAGGCTGCCTCCTTTGGTCAGTGCTGAATCTGGATATTCAATGCTGGGCCATTTCCAGTGACCGGCAATGAATATCTGGTTTATTTTTAGCTGCTAAGAACATAGCTGGCCAAGCTGATATTCTGCTCTGGCTGGCTAAATTCATAGCCGCCAAAGATAGACCTGCTATTGACGCAGCCAGATTTGGCTGCCAAACTTAGCCAGCGATGCACTGAAAATTGGCAGATAAACAGTTATATCACGCAATATAACCAGCTATCTGCAAAGTGCTAATCCAGAAATATTCAGCGGGAGACAGCTTATCTCCCACTGAATGTCGGCGGATAGCCGGCTAAGTACCATTTAACCGGCCAGGTGCTTTTCCTTGTCTCTTAAATGGTTTTGTATATCAGCCGGATTAAGCACAAACGTGTACTTAATGTGGGAAGAAAAGGCGGTAGTTTGTCTCGGCGTACGCTAATTGCTTATTCTTTAGTTTTTAAAATATATTTGGGAAGGGAGCATAGCATGGGCGGGGAATGGGTGTTATTTATTTATTTGTTACATTTGTATCCCACATTTTCCCACCTATTTGTAGGCTCAATGTGGCTTACATAGTACCGGAGAGGCCTTTGCAGGCTCCGGTGTGAACAAATACAGGGTGATGTTGTGGTAAGATCAAGTTCATGTGGCACAGCCACATTAGGGAATCGGAGAACGGAAGAGTTGTGTTATGACTATTACGTGCTTTAGTTTGGTTGTGTTGCAGAGATTAGGCATTTAAATTGGATCGGTAGGGTATGCCTTTTTAAACAGGTTGGTTTTTAGTGACTCCCGGAAGTTTAGGTGGTCGTACGTCATTTTCAAGGCTTTTGGTAATGCGTTCCACAGTTGTGTGCTTATGTAGGAAAAACTAGATGTGCAAGTTGTTTTGTATTTAAGTCCTTTGCAGCTTGGGTACTGCAGATTTAGATTAAGATCGTGTTGATTCGGATGTATTTCTAATTGGTAAGTCGATCAAGTCTGTCATGTAACTCGGGGCTTCTCCGTAGATGATTTTGTGAACCAGGGTGCAGATTTTGAAGGCGATGCGTTCTTTGATTGGGAGCCAGTGTAGTTTTTCGTGGAGGGATTTTGCACTTTCAAATCGCATTTTACCAAATGTAAGCCTAGCTGCCATGTTTTGAGCGGTCTGAAGTTTCTTTAAGGTTTGTTCTTTACATCCTGCATAAATTCCATTGCAGTAATCTAAGTGGCTTAGTACCTTTGATTGTAGTGTGAAACAGTTATTGTGCTTGTGCACTCTAATTAGCATGTGCTAACGATAATGCAGATTCCCGTACTCATTTTCCAGGTACCATGTGATTTGTGCTCGGTACCAGAAAATAAAATTAATGCAGCAGCACTTGCTGCCTCCTATTTAGGAGGTGCTGAATGCTCCCACCTTAATTTCCTATTACCTGTTAGCATACGACCTAAAAAACAAATGGAACAATGCCTAAAATACTGCTGCATTAGAAATGGGCTTATTTCACAGTGAAGTCTTACGTTAAGATGCACTAAGTCCATTTCCTAACATGGTTTAGCAAAGGGGCCCCTTTCTTCTGAAGGCAGCCATGGTTTGTGGCCCCTGACCAAAATATGTACATTAGTTCACAAAATCATTCACGGAGATGCCCCAGCCTACATGTCAGACCTGATAGACTTACCACCCAGGAACGCTAAGAAATCATCCCGCACATTCCTCAATCTTCACTTTCCCAACTGTAAGGGTCTACGTCCACCTTTTCCTACTTGAGCACACAATTCTGGAACGCGCTGCCGCGCAACTTAAAAACGATCTATGAACTAAATAACTTCCGCAAACTACTGAAAACCCATCTCTTTAACAAGGCATACCACAAAGATCAACAAATATTAACTCCTACGCATACATCCAGAATTGCCTTACGATATTTGCTTGTTAAACTACTATCATGCTATATCATTATCATGTTAGCAAAGATCCTTATGCAATACTAAATGTCTATTTTCTTATATATTTCCACTATTCATGATGAATTTTAAGCCACATTGAGCCTGCAAAGAGGTGGGGAAATGTGGGATACAAATGCAATAAATAAATAAACTGCTGCTGAAGTGGCTGGTGCTGAGTTGCAAAGAGGATATAAAAAGCGAAGGAGAAAACTCAGGTAGTTACAAACGACGGTGCCACTTGCCAGAACCCAGTCCTGGTTCCAACTGAGCTAGAAACCCAAAAGACAGCAGAAGAGAATTGCCAGGCCAAATAAAATATATTTGATTACAAACTATTAAAATTATTTGAAGGGTTAAGTTTATAGCGGGATGCCTGTAAAAATTCTCAAAAGTGTGCCTATCACATAAAGGGTAAAATATCATGGATTTCATATACTGCCTTTCTGTGGTAAAACCAAATCAGTTTATATCTAAGTAGTTTCTCTGTCCCTTGTGGGCTCATAATCTAAGTGTTGTATCTGGAGGGTTACGTGACTTGCCCAGAGTCACAAGCAACTGCAGTTGGAATTAAACCCAGTTTCCCAGGTTCTCAGCCCACTGTACTAACCATTAGGCCACTGTTCCCAAACCTGGTCCTGAAGACACCCCAGCCAGTCAGGTTTTCAGGATACCTACAATGAATATTCATGAGAGAGATTTGCATGCACTGCCTCCATTGCATTGTATTAATGCATTCATGTGGGTCCTGGGCAGCACGCAGACCCGGAAGCAGGCAGGAAGAAGCTTGCTGGCGCTGG
This sequence comes from Microcaecilia unicolor, assembly GCF_901765095.1. Lineage (NCBI taxonomy): Eukaryota > Metazoa > Chordata > Amphibia > Gymnophiona > Siphonopidae > Microcaecilia > Microcaecilia unicolor. Next base: position 181,162,001 of record NC_044036.1, read on the forward strand.
GCCCGAGCTTGCTCCCCCCTCTCTTGGAGGCCGGGCCTGGAGAATTTTGCCCCCATTGCCTCCCCTCCACTTCCTTCCAATGGAAGCATCATAAACATACAACAGGCCTTACAATGATTCCCAAATGTCCACAGCTCTGAGACAGGTGTGCATGTATGTGTGTATTCAATTACTTTATAGAAGGTAAGGTAACCCTCTATATCCAAGTTGTGGAGAACGTATGGGCACCACTACTTCTTGGTATGCTTTCCCATTGCATTCCCCATTCATTTTTGCTTCCACCCCCCCCCCTCCCCCCGTGCTAATACCATTTACTGGTTGAGCTGGCTAGAAACCAACTACCTGACAGGATTCCCAGTACAGGACTTGAACTCAGATTGTGGGTGCAGCAGAAGGCCCGTGTTGCTTTCTGGAATAGAAACATGATGGCAGATAAGGGCCAAATACATTCTTCTGGATTCTATATATCGCTCCTAGCATTCCGCGCCTAAATCTATGCATATTCCATAACAATGCGCGAAACTTAACTGGCTTAACAAGCCAATCAGCATTGTTAACAGCACTTAACAAGCAATAATGTGCACTAATTGGCAATAATTAGAATTTATGCACATAACTTGCTAAGTGTATGCTGTAATGAACTGCGCCTAAATTCTAAAGTGTGCAGTTCAAAAGGGGCGTGACTATGGGCGGGGAATGGGCATTTTGTGGGCATTCCCAAATTTATGCATGTTGTTATAGAATATGTCCCAGTCTGAGTAAATCTACACGCAGGGATTTACGCCACATTTTCATCGGTGTAAATGGAGGCGTGTAGTTTTAGGCTTTGGGATATCAACGAAGCGTATTCTATACACTGTGCCTAAATCTTATTGAATATGAATATGCTTAGGTGAAAATGATTTCCACGTGGATTTTGCAGGCACCATGTAAAGAATCTCCCCCATTGTAACTTCACCCTTCTCCACCCAGAATATTCCTCCAGGAACACCGATGTGTAGCTATTTCTGCACATCAAACATGGAACACGCAAAAAATAATTTTTAAAAGTTACCCCCAGAATTTCTCTTTTTCTTTGTTGCAGTTTTCATCACATATTTTGTTCTATTTTGTGCCTAAGGGAACAAACTTTTATAATACAGGCTGTATGATGGTGCTTGATTTTTTTGCCACTTATTCTGTAGTTTTCTGAAAAATTTGCCATTAGACTACAATTTCCTCTTGAAATTTACCATGAATAAGAAGCCCCATGGTGTTCGACTTCACGTTTGAGGCTCCTTATGGCTCAGAGCACTGAGAATCTGTGCTTAGCTGTTAGTGACGCTAAAAATGACTTGTTTGTCCACCACTTAGACTGTGCCTTCTTGAGACCAAAAAATAAAAAAAGGTGGGAGAATAAGCCAGGCTATCCAAAGGTAGGAACCAATTTGGTAGAAAAACAAAATTTATTAATCTTTAAACAAATAATGATAAAACAGTAATATATTAAAATTGACTCATAATTGGTTCCTACCTTTGGATAGCCTGGCTTATTCTCCCACCTTTTTTTATTTTTTGCTTCACGCCCCGTGGGACCTTCTTGAGACCACACATCACTCAGCAGTACATTTGGCTTTGATAAATCACTGCAGGCATGGGCATCCATAAGGCCAGCATGCCACACAAGTCCACAACTAACCTTGAATCTTCTCCACTGTCTCTCACTTCTATATTGTCAAAACAATGGGACTTCAGGCACCTGGAATACATAAGAGAGCAGGAGGCAGGTGCCCATCACCTGCCAGCATGCAGACTTGCCATTTAATCAAGTCCCTCAGGCTAGGAAAGTAAACAGGATGTATGTGCTCAATGGAAGAAAAATTGCAATAGGAAGTTCCTAGTTTTTCTTTTTTTGGGCAGGGGGAAGTGGGAGGTTTAGGCCAGGAAAAATTCACTTATAAATCTCCTCTGGGCAGAAGAGAAGATTCCAAAATCTTAAAATAGACCTTGCAAAAACATTGAAATGCAAGCAAACCTCTCAATCTTTGCTATGAATGCCCATGTATGGGAAGAATTCAAAATGTTAACGTATGTTAACCAGTCTCTAACAGAGATTGAACCCTATAATACAATAAAGCTTCCAAATTTGAGTTTATTACATAAATACATAAGTATTGCCATACTGGAAGACCAAAGGTCCATCAAGCCCAGCAGCCTGTTTCCAACAGTGGCCAATCCAGGTCACAAATACCTGGCAAGATCCCAAAAAAGTACAAAACATTTTATACTGCTTATCCCAGAAATAGTGGATTTTCCCCAAGTCCATTTAATAATGGTCTATGGACTTTTCCTTTAGGAAGCCGTCCAAACCTTTTTTAAACTCCGCTAAGCTACCTGCTTTTACCACATTCTCTGGCAATGAATTCCAGAGTTTATTTACACGTTGAGTGAAGAAAACGTTTCTCCAATTCGTTTTAAAATTTAATTGTAGCTTCATCGCATGCCCCCTAGTCCTAGTATTTTTGGAAAGCGTGAACAGACGCTTCCCATCTACCCGTTCAACTCCACTCATTATTTTATAGACCTCTATCATATCTCCCCTCAGCCGCCTTTTCTCCAAGCTGAAGAGCCCTAGCCGCTTTTGCCTTTCCTCATAGGGAAGTTGTCCCATCCCCTTTATTTTATTTATTTATTTATTTGTTGCATTTGTATCCCACATTTTCCCACCTATTTGCGGGCTCAGTGTGGCTTACAATAATACTTGAATAATAGAAATACATTTGTTACAACTAAGTTATGGATTACATACCCTTCTTTGTACCTTTTCTAATTCCACTGTATCTTTTTTGAGATGCGGTGACCAGAATTGAACACAGTATTCGAGGTGCGGTTGCACCATGGACTGATACAATGGCATTATAATGTCCTCACTTTTGTTTTCCATTCCTTTCCTAATAATACCCAACATTCTATTTGTTTTCTTAGCTACCACAGCACACTGAGCATATATGGTGCCTAAAAAAGATTAAAGCAGAAATCAATGCCAATTAAGCATACTATATAAGCGGCACATAGATTTAGGCGTGGTTATATAGAATATGCTTAGTTGATATATATCAGCGCCTAAATCTACATGCCTCCATTTACACCAACAAAAACATTGCATAAATCCTGGCATGTAGATTTAGGTGCACTGAGGCATATTCTATAACTTGTTACAAAGAACTGACCTTTTTTAGTTAACACAGATAAAGAAAATGCCTGTAGTGATGTAACCAGCTTTTTTAGAATGTTGTTGTTCTGGGCTCTGATTGGCCTGGAGTTTGAAATTACCCAGTAGTACTGGCTGTTTCTCTAGTTTCAGCCTAGGAGAAGAGAGAGAGAGAGAGAGAGAGAGAAAGCTCTTTGCTGAAGCACTGTACAAAACAGTTCTATTTGATAACTGGTGAGCAGCTATATGTCCTGATCTCCCCAGGTACTTTTTAGGAAGTAAACAAATGTTTAGTTAGTGTTATAATTGATCCATATTTCAGTTCCCTGTTATTGTTTGCTGATTGCACATTTTTTGTTCATTGTTCAATTGTTTATTGTCTTTGTCTGTCTGGGCTGATAAAGAATCCTGGTAGTTTGTGTGTTGGGTCTGTGACTGCTTTCTGGGAACTGTAGGACCACTGGGAGTGTGGCCCCAGTAACTTAGAAATCACTGGGGATATTTTGTTAGCGGCATGATGGATGGAAGGGGAGAGGAGATGGGGAAAACAGAAGATGCTAGAGGTGGCTAGGAGACGGGGGACAGAAGAGATGGAATGAAAGAAAAAGAGAGAGAGAGAGAGAGAGGAGGGAGATGTTGGATGGAAGGGGGAAAGGACAGAGTTAGTGAAAGACTGGGGATCAAGAGGATGAGGAATGGAAGAGCCAGGGTAAGGGAAAGAGATAGAAAGCTATATGTAGATGCAATTTAAAAAAAAAAAAAAAAAAAAAAAAAGAGGGCAATGAAGATTGGATAGCAACAATGAGTTTAACCTGGACAGAGACAGAAAAATAGCTGAAAGGGAAAGATCAGTGTTGGAGATGGATGTAATGGAGGAAGTGAAGAAGACAGGGGGTGGGGGAGAGAGAAATAAGAAATGGACAGGAAACCCTATCAAGAAATGTAAGAGAAGACAAAGGAAAGCAGAAACCAAAGACTAGAACCAACACAATTTGAAAAACTAAATGGCCAGACAACAAAAGTAGAAAAAAAAAAGCAGTGTAGTAGCCACTCTAAAGTTAATAATTTTAAAAATGGAAAATACCTTTTTCTTGGACTAACACAGGGGTTCTCAACCCAATCCTTGGGACACACCTAGCCAATCAGGTTTTCAGGATACCCACAATGAATATGCATGAAATAAATTTGCATACAATGGAGGTAGGGCATGCAAATCTCTCTCATGCATATTCACTGTGGGTATCCTGAGGACCGGGTTAAGAATCCCTGGACTTACAATGCATTTTTGACTAACTCTTGGAGGCCAAAACATCCTTCCTCAGGTCATGTTGACCTGAGAAAGGAGGTTTTGGCCTCTGAGAGCTAGTCGAAAAAGTTAGTCCAATAAAAAAGTATCACTTTACTTTCTTTATAAAAATGTATTTATACTTCTTTAATTTGCAATGTAGTGATTTCAAAATTTACATCTGCTATCTTTATATTTTGCATCATACAGGGGGCATATATTAGTATTCCTGTTTCTCTGATTGTCGCATTGTATGCAGAGTCTGGCTTCTTGGGGGTTCAGCTTAGTTTTGTCTACAATTACTTCTGTTTTTAGTTAGTGACAAATTATAATTGCCCGCTCCATCATATCCCTGCCCACCTTAGTCTCCTTGAATAGCTGAGTCGCTGACCGCCTATGGATGCAGACAGTTGATTATAGAGGGGCAGACTAGAGTGGCAAGGACTTGGGGCGGGACAGGGGGCTGGGCAATTGTTAGTTTTTTTCTCTGTGAAACGTTTGTAACCCTATTAGGAGACGATTAAAACCAGCAGCTCTATCTTTCATAGGCACTGCTCTAACCATCATACTACAAAGCCAGGTCAAAAAAAGAAAAGAAAGATACACAAAGCAGATTAATTCAATATGCTGTAATGTTGATGATGATCCATGCTGAAGCTGAGATAAACTTTTCATGCATAATGGTTTTCACGGAATGAACCATTTGGCTGAGTACAAAGGTAAGGCATCAGGAAGTCTGACATTGTACAGACCTCAGGCTCAGTGTTGTTAAGTGTGGGTGTCTGGTCAGGTTTTAAGCCCTCCTGCTTTCTCCCATGACAAAGCAATTGCTTGCTTAGGGGAGACTGCATTTGTTGACAAATTGGGAAGGTTTTATGCCAGCCATTGAAAAGCGCTACAGAATCCGCCTACATATGTCTCTGCTGGGCAAACAAATGCCCCAGGCAGTGTTCAGACAACCATTGCAATAATGACAGAGCCAAGAAGTGTGCCTGGAGCCATTCAACAAATCCACAGTGCCCAAGAGATTCAGAACTACATAATGTATGTACCAGATTGTAACACAGTAATCTGGAGTGGAAATCTGTCAAAGGAGGGCTTGACCTGCTGGACTCTGTTCAAAGGAAGGAACTTTGTTACTACCTGGTAAGAAATCTCCTACTTTGGGGTTTCTATAGAAGAGGAAACTTTATAACTTCTGATAGATTTGAAAGAATCTCCTGCTGCTTTAGAAGAGGAGATTTGATCGCATTCAGCTGACATTAACTGGGAAGGATGCACTGATCTGAGGCTCTACCAGAAGGAAATGCTCTAAATAGTATTGGGAAAACTGAATTTATCCAGGTGTTGCATGACAGGGAACATTGTGAGGCTGTCTTAGAGAGATAATTGGGTAGAGAGGGGGAGAAAGCATGGAGAAGAAGGCAAGTGGATTTTACAGCATGAATTAATGCAGCACTCTGCTTTTTCTGGCATAGAAGTGGTCAGGAAAGTTCCTGACAGCTATCTAGGGAAGGCAGCTAATGTCTTACTCCATATGTCTTCCACCATAGGGAGCTGCAAACCTATCCTTTCTGAGGAGAGCCCTGAAGGGGGGTTAGGGTAGTGCGAGTACAGCTTCTAATGGAAGACACATGCATATAACATGGTTTCAGGCATTTGACTACACCACAGGGCCCCATTCCAAGTTAGACCCCATCACTCATTTTCATTAAAAAAGAATTGACCATTTCCATTCCATTTTGGTGAAAGATGAAAGAACACCTCGTTCTTTCTTTTTGTTTTAATGTGCTTTTTCAGTGGGAGGGGTGATTCTACAAATGGAAGGGAATATTGTATTGTGCTGCTGAACCCTCCTCCTATCACCCACCTCCCCAGCTCGATTTTCTCCACTGACTACCAAAATGTCTTCATAGCTTCTTAGGAATCTGAATTTGGGTATTCTTTCCTCCCAAGCATAAACGGATTGATATCAAAGTATCTCAATGAATAATATTTTATTGAGCCTAAATAAAAAATATGTAATAAAAAAACAAAAAAAATCTATTTAAAAATCCTCAAAGACTATATAAATTAAACCAGAACATCTGTTGTTTTAGGGGAAGAAACAAGCCATGATTAGTATATAATACTTTTGTAGAAGGTCATGTTCAAAGCCATATAATCTTAACTCTGATCCTGAAAAACAGTCAAATTAGTATTAGTATTGTTTCCAGCTACAGACCAGTGGCCTCAATATCTCTATTAGTCAAAGTTTTGGAGGGGCTAATCACTCATCAGTTAATGGAATATCTTCAGCATCATTCAATTATACATAATTATCAATCAGGTTTCAGGCCCTCATATAATACTGAAACCATTCTTGCTACATTATTAGCCAATCTTAGGTAACAAAGTTTTAATTCTTCAATTCGACATGTCTAGTGCATTTTACACAGTAGATCATAACATCCTTTTAAACATACTTGACTATTATGGTATCTGTGGAACTGTCTTGAAATGGTTCTCTGAATTTTAAAATCCAGGTCTTACCAAGTTAAGCAACTGGGTACTATCTCGTCGTCATGGGTTTCTTGTAGTGGAGTACCACAGGGTTCTCATCTGTCACCTATTTTGTTTAACATTATGATGATCCCTTTAGGCCATTTGCTAGAATCAAATGGGTTTTCAGCATTCATATATGCTGATGATGTTACAATTTATATCCCATTCATTAAAGAATTACATGAGATTGCAAACAAAATCAAAGTAAATAGCCCTTATCACCCAATAACCATCTCAAATTTTAAGACTGATAATGTTACTTAGTCTTTGGATTCAACAATTAAAATCTTGGGGATCTTAATTAATCAGTTTCTTTCTTTTAATTGACAAATTTCCAAAGTAGTCTTGAATATCTTTAATCCATTGTGGAAACTTAAAAGATTAAGACCATTCTATTCAAGATCAGGCTTTCACACTTTAGTTCAGTCATTAGTCTTAACCAAATTTGACTACTGCAATTCAATTTATGCAGGTATTAAGCAGAGTCTCCTAAGAAAACTAGAAACTTCACAAAACACGGCTGCCCGCCTTATATATTGATTGCTGTGTTACGTTACGTTAAAGCATCTCCTGTTCTTAAGGATCTGCATCGATTATCTATCACTGAAATAATTTCATTTAAGTTCTATGTTCTTGTTCATCAGATTCTTTATGGTATCTTACCATCTTATATGATAGATCTCAGTTATCACCACGAAATGCCACATCATCATCTAGAGAATATCTCGTATTACATTTCCCAAGTTGTAAAAATTTAACCTACAGAACTATATATAATGCTAATTTTTCTCACCAAAGTACCAAACTCTGGAACTCACTACCCAAGTATATCAGACACCTGGAGGTGTATTTTCAAAGCACTTAAGACTTACAAACTTCCATAGAAACCTATGTAAATCTAACTGCTTTGAAAATGAGCCCCTCAGTCAATTATATGTCATTTAGAAGTATACTTAAAGCCCACTTCTTTAGATCTGTGTTCAGCTAATAAGAAAATAAATTTAATTTAATTTTTTAATATTTGTATTCTTGTATTAATATTAATTGTCTTGTAATGCTTCTTAATTTGTTATGTAAGCCGCATTGAACCTGAGCTTTCTTGTGAAAATGTGGGGTAGAAATGACATAAATAGATAAATAAATAAGCCCAGGGAAATTGGCCTTTCTGAAAATTCCACTCTGCCTAGCTAAATAAAGTTGCCAACTGGATCCAAATTTGTTCAAAAGGGTTAATCCAGTCTTGGGTTTACCCCATTGCATACAGGGACTTGTAGTTTTGCTTTTCTTAGGGAGTACAATGGAGAAATCAGAACAAGTCCCTGTATGGAATGGGGTAAATCAAGACTGTATCAACCCTGTCACTACATAAGTACATAAGTGTTGCCATACTGGAACAGACTGAAGGCCCATCGAGTCCAGCATCTTGTTTCCAACAGTGAGGCTACAAATACCTGGCAAGATCCCAATACAGTACAATACATTTTATGCTGCTTATCCTAGAAATAAGCAGTGGATTTTCCCCAAATCCATCTTAATAATGGCTTATGGACTTTTGGGAAGCTATCCAAACCGTTTTTTAAACCCCACTAAAGTAAATGCTTTTACCACATTGTATGGCAACGAATTCCAGAGTTTAATTACACGTTGAGTGAAGAAATATTTCTCCGATTTGTTTTAAATTTACAACTTTGTAGCTTCATCGCATGCCCCCTAGTCCTAGTAGTTTTGGAAAGAGTAAACAAGCGATTCACATCTACTCATTCCACTCCACTCAGTATTTTATAGATCTCTATCATATCTTCCCTCAACTGTCCCTTCTCCAAGCTGAAGAGCCCAAGACGCTTCAGCCTTTCCTCATAGGGAAGTCATCCCATCTGCTTTATCATTTTCATCGCCCTTCTCTGTACCTTTTCTTATTCCACTATATCTTTTTTGAGATGCGGTGACCAGATTTGCACATAGTATTCGAGGTGCGATCACACCATGGAGTGATACAATGGCATTATAACGTCCTCATATTTGTTTTCCGTTCCTTTCCTAATAATACCTAACATTCTATTTGCTTTCTTAGCCACTGCCGCACACTGAGCAGAGGGTTTCAATGTCAGTGACTCCTAATGTGGAACCTTGCATCACGTAGCTATAGTTCGGGTTGCTCTTTCCCACATGCATCACTGAGCATTTGCTCACATTAAACGTCATCTGCCATTTAGATGCCCAGTCTCCTAGTCTCGTAAGGTCGTCTTGTAATTTTCCACAATCCTCATGTGATTTAACAACTTTGAACATCTTTGTGTCATCAGCAAATCTGGATCCAGTTGACAACCCTATAGGTAAAGCATGCCTGGTATTCACCACATGTACACTTCTAGCTGGGTTGTAAGGAGGTATTTCTATGAACATTTTTAGGTCAGGAGACTAATTAAACATTTATACATACAGAAGTAAATATTTAGTGGGGCAGCCATGCATATGGAAAGAACAAACTATCAAAAAACTTCAAACAGCCCAGAATACCGCCGCCAGACTCATATTTGGAAAAACCAAATACGAAAGTGCAAAACCCCTAAGAAAGAAACTTCACTGGCTCCCACTCAAGGAACGCATTGTGTTCAAGATATGCACAATTGTACACAAAATCATTCACGCAGACGCCCCAATATACATGCTAAACCTCGTGGACTTGCCTCCCAGGAATGCCATAAGATCATCCCGCAAATTTCGCAATCTACACTTCCCCAGCTGTAAAGGGCTAAAATACAAGCAGACACACGCCACCACCTTCTCATACATGAGCACACAGTTGTGGAATGAACTACCTACAACCTTGAAAGCTATTGCCGAAATAACCAACTTCCGCAAATCTTTGAAGGCACACCTCTTCAATAAGGCCTACAAAGAGATCCCATAGCCTCACAAAACTACCTCAACAAACCTTCCAATTATTAAAGTCCACCTCCATACTAACCTACCTAAAACCTTCTTCTCTCTTCCCTTCTTAATCTGTACACAACACTAAGTGTATCTGATATCATGTAATGACAATGTCATAACAAACTCTGTAAGCCACATTGAGCCTACAAGTAGGTGGGATAATGTGAGATACAAATGCAATAAATATGAATATTAAATGAATATTTTATCTCTTTAACATTATGCAGAATCAAGCCTGAATGTGGAAAATGATGGCATAACTTTATATGAATAACTAATCTGCTTGAATTTATTCTTGCTATGTTGCTTTCAGACTTGAAGCATAAGTTAGCGAGCATCCGAATTTTACCACTTTTAGTCCTTCTCCTTGCCTATCCCAAACCTGAACCCTATTTAAAATATATAATTGTAACCGTATAGAAGATAATTATGTAAAGGATATCTTGGTTAGAAAATAAACACTTAGGTCTGTGTTGTACAACTGCGATAGTATTTTACAAAAGGCTCACTGAACAGGTTACCTTTTTACAAAATCCACATAACATTGTAGAAAAAAAAAGTCTAGTTACCACATCACAAGAAGCCATTTTACAAAAGTGAGTGTTGAAAAAGGAGTGGCATCCCTCAGGGCTTTGCATGTACAGTGGGGGAAATAAGTATTTGATCCCTTGCTGATTTTGTAAGTTTGCCCACTGACAAAGACATGAGCAGCCCATAATTGAAGGGTAGGTTATTGGTAACAGTGAGAGATAGCACATCACAAATTAAATCCGGAAAATCACATTGTGGAAAGTATATGAATTTATTTGCATTCTGCAGAGGGAAATAAGTATTTAATCCCTCTGGCAAACAAGACCTAATACTTGGTGGCAAAACCCTTGTTGGCAAGCACAGCGGTCAGACGTCTTCTGTAGTTGATGATGAGGTTTGCACACATGTCAGGAGGAATTTTGGTCCACTCCTCTTTGCAGATCATCTCTAAATCATTAAGAGTTCTGGGCTGTCGCTTGGCAACTCGCAGCTTCAGCTCCCTCCATAAGTTTTCAATGGGATTAAGGTCTGGTGACTGGCTAGGCCACTCCATGACCCTAATGTGCTTCTTCCTGAGCCACTCCTTTGTTGCCTTGGCTGTATGTTTTGGGTCATTGTCGTGCTGGAAGACCCAGCCATGACCCATTTTTAAGGCCCTGGCGGAGGGAAGGAGGTTGTCACTCAGAATTGTACAGTACATGGCCCCATCCATTCTCCCATTGATGCGGTGAAGTAGTCCTGTGCCCTTAGCAGAGAAACACCCCCAAAACATAACATTTCCACCTCCATGCTTGACAGTGGGGACGGTGTTCTTTGGGTCATAGGCAGCATTTCTCTTCCTCCAAACACGGCGAGTTGAGTTCATGCCAAAGAGCTCAATTTTTGTCTCATCTGACCACAGCACCTTCTCCCAATCACTCTCGGCATCATCCAGGTGTTCACTGGCAAACTTCAGACGGGCCGTCACATGTGCCTTCCGGAGCAGGGGGACCTTGCGGGCACTGCAGGATTGCAATCCGTTATGTCGTAATGTGTTACCAATGGTTTTCGTGGTGACAGTGGTCCCAGCTGCCTTGAGATCATTGACAAGTTCCCCCCTTGTAGTTGTAGGCTGATTTCTAACCTTCCTCATGATCAAGGATACCCCACGAGGTGAGATTTTGCGTGGAGCCCCAGATCTTTGTCGATTGACAGTCATTTTGTACTTCTTCCATTTTCTTACTATGGCACCAACAGTTGTCTCCTTCTCGCCCAGCGTCTTACTGATGGTTTTGTAGCCCATTCCAGCCTTGTGCAGGTGTATGATCTTGTCCCTGACATCCTTAGACAGCTCCTTGCTCTTGGCCATTTTGTAGAGGTTAGAGTCTGACTGATTCACTGAGTCTGTGGACAGGTGTCTTTCATACAGGTGACCATTGCCGACAGCTGTCTGTCATGCAGGTAACGAGTTGATTTGGAGCATCTACCTGGTCTGTAGGGGCCAGATCTCTTACTGGTTGGTGGGGGATCAAATACTTATTTCCCTCTGCAGAATGCAAATAAATTCATATACTTTCCACAATGTGATTTTCTGGATTTAATTTGTGATGTGCTATCTCTCACTGTTACCAATAACCTACCCTTCAATTATGGGCTGCTCATGTCTTTGTCAGTGGGCAAACTTACAAAATCAGCAAGGGATCAAATACTTATTTCCCCCACTGTATAAGTAACGCTGCTTACATGTCTAAGTGGTGGTTTTGCTGTGACAGTGATGGATTTAGAAACCTGAACATTTACAGAGAACTGATTAAACAGCTGTCCTCCAAAAATCTGATTTTTGGTAATTCAGAGTGATTTTGAATGCTAGAGAGGTAAGCAAAATTTCCTCCTCCTGCATTTCTCCCAACCCTAGGCCCAAAACAGAAGTTAGCTGGCAGGTATGTGTGACTTGAAACACATATTAATATAGATGGGAACGTTTTCCAGGATATACTTGTTCTGCCCCAACAATGGTGGGTATATGTTTACTTTTGTTTTGTAGTTGCAGCATGTAAGCTAGCAGTATGAGTAACTTTCTGCTAGAGCTTGTAACCTTTGTTCTTAAAGGTCATTCCTTGATGTGGCCTATTTTCTCCATGAAAACCTGTCAGGTTCAGGTTTCAGCCCAAAGCACATGCTCTGTCTCCACTGGTGATTTCCTCAGCTCCCTTAGCCTTATGGGTATTCTGCCCCCTACAGTGCAGAAATCTCTATTTTGGGCTCAGGAGAAAGTGGCCCACAGGCCCCCCCCTCTCTCTCCATCCGTGGAAATATAGTTCATTTTATTTGATTCCCAATAACCTTCTGTCACTGAAACCCAACATCCATCCAGTCAAACAGACAGACATCGTCTCATCTTTCTAATCAATTCCACATCTCTGCAATAAATGTAATCTTTTCAGTCACTCAACATCCACCCCTTCAGTCTGGCATTATGGCATCCAGTTTCAAAGACTCATCCCGCCTGGGCAAAATTCTGCTTTTCAACTCCCTGCATGCAGTAAGTTACCTGTTTTACTTATTTGTAATAAACAGTTGGAATTCAAGAAAAGTGAGTCTTCCTTTTAGATGTTGGGCTAGTTTAGCTAACTGTTTAGTAATGCGTAGAATGCATTATAAGAACAGTATATGTGTATTGCTTTTCTAAAATATGGAAGACATGTATATCTTGAAGATCTGCCCAAATCATGCCCAGAACATGTCTCCTCCTTCAAATCTTTGCAAGCTGCAGCACCAGTGGCGTAGCCACAGGTGGGCCTGGGTGGGCCCTAGGGCTCAGGCCCACCCAACAGTAGCACATATTTAATGCTAGCTGGTGGGGATCCCAAGCTCTGCCAGGGGAAACCCTGATGGTAAAGAAAACGCTACTCTCCACAATACCGGCACCTGCGCATGCTCAGTTTTCAGCGCATGCCTGCTGCAGACTGCCAAGGTGGAAAGAAGCATTTTCCCACCAGATGAGATTTTTTTTTGTTGGTGGGGGTGGGGGAGAACACATTGTGCCCACCTAGTTCTTGCCTAGGCCCGCCCAAAATCTGTTTTCTGGCTATGCCCCTGTGTAGCGCATATATATAAATAAAACTGTTAGCAATGCATGTCTGCCCATTATCCCCTAGATTCTATATGTGGCGATTAAAGTTATGTGCGCAATCTGGCAGTGCAACCAAATTGCATGCACAGCTTAGTTGTTTAACAAGCCAATCAGTGCTGATAATTGAACCACTAGCATGCAATTTATTGGCACTAATTAGAATTTGTGTGTGCAAACTTTATAAGCATATTCTGTAAAGTTGTGCACGTAACTTCTAATGTGCAGATTTCAAAAGAGGGCGCAGCCATGGGTGGGGCATGGGCAGGTCATGCACATTCCTAAAAATTATGCACACTGTTATAGAATATGCTCGATCTATGCCTAAAAATTAGGTGCGGGCATTTACACCAGGTTTGAGTTGGCGTAAATGGTCACGCCTAAATTTTAGTCACGGGAACGGGCGGTACATGTATCCTATAAACCGCGCTGAACTTAAAGCAAGGTTTATATAATAGTACTAAGCGGGTTTCTTTTCAGTGCCATGTATAGACTGGGAGGGTGAGGACCAGGGTGTACAGAAGAGGAAGGCATGCAGCCCACGGGTCACCCTGTAGCAGCTGTTTTAAAACTAAACTGGGAGGGGAGATGCCAGAACGAGGGTGGTGGGGGAAGGTGAAAGGGAAGAAATAACGGGCTTGGAAACAGAAGAGAGGGAGAGAGATGGTGGACAGTACCATTGAGGGAGGCAAGAGAAATAGAGAGAAGATGGACCTGAACTGTGGAGGGATGGGGACAGAGATAGTGGATGAGAGGGGAGTTGGGAAGAGGCCGGGGGATGGTGTGGAGGGAAGGAGAGAGAGAGATACTAGATGAGAGGGTAGTTGTGAAGAGAAAGGGAGAGATGGTGGACCCAGGGGTGGTGGATGCTGAATGGGAGGGCATTCTGGAAGAAAGAGAAAGATGCTGGAACTGGGGATGGGAGGAAGGAAAGAGGGAGAAATGTTGAGTCTGGGGGTGGAAGGGAGGGATAGATGCTGAACAATGGGATGGAGGGAGGAAAGAAATGCTACATCAAGGGGGGAAGGTAAAAGAAATGGGAGAGAAAGATGCAAGGGGTGGAGGGAAAGGGACAGGGAGATGTCAGGCAATGAGACTGGGGTGGGCTACAAGAGTGGAGAGAGGGAGAGGAGATTCTGGAAATGGTGGAACCATATGGGAGAAGTCAAAAGGGGGTGGCAAGAATATGAGTGAGAGGAGAATAGTGAGTACAGAAGTAGAAATGTGATAATGGGGAGTAGATGGAAGGAAATAGAAGGCTGGGAAAGGAGTGAGATGGAAAATGGGAGAGCTAGGGACTGAGAGAAGATGGAAAATTGATAGAAGGGTGTGAGAGAGAGTGAAATTTGAATGGACAGAGGCAGAAAAGGAATAAAAGGGAGGAAGCAGCTGAAAGGGAAAAATCAGTATGTTAGAGACAGGTGCAATGAGGGAATGGAACGTGAGAGAAGAAAGGAGAAAATAAAATGGACAGCAGACACTGGAAAGAGAATTAGCAGAAGACAGACAAGAAAGCAGAAAAAGAGAAATTGGGACCAAGATGATGTAAAAACAAAATATCCAGACAACAAAGGTAGAAAATGTGTTTTATTTTGAATTTAAGTACTGGAATATGTAAGTTTTGGGATATGTGCATCACAGATGGTTTCTATGGCTGATCTGGGGGAGGGAGAGGTCTTGAGCCCAAAATGGGTGGGCACCAAATTTTCTCCCCACCGAATGCAAAATAATAATACTTGAGCTGGCGGGGATCCCCCAAGCCCTGCCAACCGAAACCGAGTCCTCCTCCAGTCTGGCAGCCAGAAATCTCCAAGCTGTGCAGTTGGTGGCTGTATCCCCAAATTACCACCGCCCCTTCCACCACCAGATTTTACGTGTGAAAGACAAGCAGGTGTTGGGGGGGGGGGGGGCAGCAGCATCTCTGAAATACTGCTGCTAGCTACAGAGCATGGAGAGTTCTGGTCGCTGGACCTCAGGAGGGGAAGGAGGTGGTCATCAGCTAGTGATGCTTGAGGAGCCCCACCAGCCACAGCAAGAGAGATGTTAATTTTGGGGGGGGGGGGGTCTAAGTCTTCTCCCCCTTAGTGGTTATGCCACAGATTGTTCAGTAGAAAATGAAGTGCATTTCTATTTTTATTTCTCCAGTGTGGCAGTACTTGCCAAGTTTAACTTCTTGGGGCTCCCAGTTCCGTTTTGGTGTTCATATTTATAATATGTGATCCCTTGTTCTGTATTTGGTGAAGGTCTGTCTGCGTTTTGTATGTGAAGAAGTCATTTAAGGTTGTGTTATGTGTGATAGTAATGATGGGTAGGGAAATCGAGGGAGGGGGCAGGGAAGAGAGGGGATTGGGGGCCTCCTCCTTAATTTCTGCCCTGGGCCCCAGCATGTCTAAACACTGGCCCTGACTGCACCTACATCTAGGCGTCGCTTATAGAATACGCTTAGGCGTACATTTATTCCACACAGATTTTCTAGGCACCATATATAGAATCTAGCCCTATATGCGTAAATTGGCGTTTTAGATGTTTAAATGGCACTTTCACCTTCATAGCAATTTATGTGGTCAAAAGCCATCCATGTAAGTGCCAGCAATTTATTTTCTAAAAACATTTATGCTGTTGGTACCTGCTGTCACAGGCATACGTGCTTTTGAATATCAGACCCTTGATTTTCAAATGTATACATTGAAGTTTGCTCCGCCTGGTTTTTCACATGCAGAGCAGGTCCAAAGTTTACATTTAGACCACCTCCTTTGCAACTGCCAGTTTCCAAAGAGAAACAACATGGGTAGAGTTTCCCTTTGAAATCTGGCTTCAGTGTACTCAGGCTAGAATCGCACCATATGTTGCAGACAATTAATATGTTTTCATATTTTAGAAAATCAGATTGACCAAACCATAGCGCAAGCAACCAACTACAGCAAAATTATGAAAGAGAGACAAGAGGACAAAAAATTTTAAAGAGCAGAATGGGACTGAGGAGTCTGAACCAAATAAGATGACCAAACATTGCATCAACAGGACAAGACAGAACATGTGATCAACAAGCTGACACATTGTGCAAATACACTTTGACACTTAGCAGACTATTTTAAAATATAATTAGTTCTATGATCTAGAATTTTTGTTTAAATGCCAAAAATCTTTTCCTACAGTCCATCCTATGTAGGATGAGATATGTCAAAATATAATCCAATTTTTCTCCTTGTGGTAGCAAGGGCATGGCAGCAGGCATAGTCCTCTCACACACATAGACAGCAGACAGTTTAAGTCAGAAGGAAGAGTCTTTATTATGATTTTTATTCAGGCAGGCAAGTCAGTTCAATATATGTAATTCTTGAATGTAACCACCACAGAGGCCTGGGCTCTATCAGTCTCTGCCCCCTGTATTTAAAGGCTTCTCCTACCTTGCAGACTGTAGTACTCAAACTCCTTATCAGCAATCCACCAGCTATGGCAAGCCATGTTTGGAGGCTTCCTTCAGCTACCACTGTTAGGGACCAGAGGCTCCTTCAGCCATCATTGGCAGGGTAGGGGAGTCTTCCATCAACAACTCCCCCACACCCCAGGGCATCTCTGATTCTCCCATGCGCAGAAGGTTTTTTCTCCCTCCTCTAGGCTATGCCCTCCTGCCTAGATGTTCAAGAGCTGGATTTGTTAATGTGGCCTGGGGAGGGTGTGCTTTAAGGGGAACTAGGGTCTGCCTAGGCGCTTCCTTACACTCCTAAAAAAAAGGAGAATCTAACTTTTGGAGGGATTTTTTTTAAATATCCAATCTTGCAGAGCAAAGGAAACAATATCAAGGATCCATACTTAAAATGTTTTCCATCATTCTTACCAGAAGGCTGCAGCGGGTTATTGTGGGTGTCTCCTGCTTCTCTAGCAAACCTTTGTCTTGAAATAAATGCCCTCTCTCCAAGCCTGTTCAAATTCTACTTCATACCATCAATAGATGTTATGAGGGAAACAAGCTGGGACCTGAGACATACGTGGAAGGGCATAATCGAACGGGGCGCACAAGTTTTCCTGAGGGCATCCTCGCAGGACGACCCCGCAAAGGGGCGGGGAAACCCGTATTATTGAAACAAGATGGGTGGCCATCTTTTGTTTTGATAATACGGGCGGGGATGTCCAAATCTCCACATTTAGGCTGACCTTAGAGATGTTCGTCCCTAGAGATGGTCGTGGAACGTGGCAGGCTTTGATTATGCATGGATGTTCAAAGCCCCTTGCAATCTGCCATGCTGTTGTTTGATTAGCGGCACAGGCCCAGGGAGAGATTTTGCAGTAGCGACACTGCAGCAGTAGCAACCACAAGTGAAAAGAGTGGGGAGATAGGTCTGGGCAAGGGGAAGGGAAACGGGGAGATTGAAGGTATTGGAAATATAGGGAGATTAAGAGAAAGGAAGAGGAGATGCTTAACATTTTGGGGGTGGGGAGGGGGAGATGCTGAACTGAGGGGGTTGAGCTAACCTGGGGGGGGGGGACGCTGAAGGTTTCCCTGTGGCAGTTGTTCCCAAACCTGGTCCTGGAGGCACCCCAGCCAATCATGTTTTCAGGATATCCACAATATTCATGAGAGAGATTTGCATGCACTGCCTTCACTGCCTGCAAATCTGTCATGAAAATTAATTTTGGATATCCTGAAAACCTGACTGGCTAGGGTGCCGCCAGGACCAGGTTTGGGAACCACTGGCCTAGGGCATCAGGTACCCTTGGGCTGGCCCTAAAAAGGCCAACAGCTCTCTTGTTCAGACCAGGGAATGGGCCAGTGCCAACAAAACAGGTATTAGCTGTAGGTATGCCTCCTAGCCCATTGAAGAAGTAAAGTTGACTCTGAAGTGCATCTCTTGATTTTGCCTCTTACTAGGTACCAAACTGAACAGGGAATCTCAAATTACCTCAGCTGCCTCCTCTGTTGACTGTGGCTTCCCTCAGAAGTTGGAAACTTGTCGGCCACTGGGTCCCAGGAGACTATGGGGCCCTGCGTGGTTTCAACTTATAGGGAAGCCACAGGATGCAGGACAGGTAGCATCACTGCAATGGCATTAGGTACCCTAGACAAACTTCCAGCTTTAGCCTTTCCCTATGAGGAAAGGCTAAAGCGGCTAGGGCTCTTCAGCTTGGGGAAAAGGTGGTGAGGGGAGATATGATAGAGGTCTATAAAATAATGAGTGGAGTTGAACAGGTAGATGTGAAGCGTCTGTTCACGCTTTCCAAAAATACTAGGACTAGGGGACATGCAATGAAGCTACAATGTGGTAAATTTAAAACTAATCAGAGAAACGTTTTCTTCACTCAACGTGTAATTAAACTCTGGAATTCATTGCCAGAGAATGTGGTAAAGGTGGTTAGCTTAGCGGAGTTTAAAAAAGGTTTGGACGGCTTCCTGAAGGAAAAGTCCATAGACCGTTATTAAATGGACTTGGCAAAAATCCACTATTTCTGGGATAAGCAGTATAAAATGTTTTGTACATTTTGGGATCTTGCCGGGTATCTGTGACCTGGATTGGCCACTGTTGGAAACAGGATGCTGGGCTCGATGGACCTTTGGTCTTTCCCAGTATGGCAATACTTATGTACTTATAAGCCCCTTTCAGTTAAACTTTCATGTTACTTATACCCCAGCCAGGCTTTGATAATTAAACTGTGCAATCATGGCCACCCAAGCTTGTAAAAGTGCATAAATGAACATCAACTCTGAAGCTATTAAACTGTTTCATATATTACAGTATTTCAGTTCATTTATGAGTTATCACCTACCTTCATAATCATAAGTAATTTACAGTAAGCATAAAGATACAAATATAAAACATGAAAACCCTCTATACTAAATATTGCATAAGACCTTAAACAAATGCTGAGAGAGACTTAACTTGAACAGAGCGCCGGTTACCATCCGAACACCATTATTGGGCAAACTGAAGGGACACATTTGTTTTTAGCTGCTGTCATTTACTATGTAAGACAATTAACATCATGAATGACACCCCCCCCTCCCCCGGCAAGTCTTCACATCCTGGTCCCTAACCACCTTCCCAGGTGTGGTCGAGAGGAAAGGCCAAGTAAAACAAGCAAGGTTCAGATGTGTCCTGAACTGTAAATCCATTTCTGCCTGAATATTCTCTAACACTCCACATTACAGGCCCTGCAACTGAAAAATATCTAGCCTCACGTGGAGCGATATTGCAGCAAATCTTGCTGCCTACATTGCAGTGTCCATTTTGGTTGATATGGATGAATCAGAGTTGATAACAAGCCTGCAATAAGTACCCTGTGGACTTAGAATGCTATCACCAACAACTTTAATACCAGAGGCCCCGTATGTTCCCACCCGTAACCTCCGCTCTCAGGACAAATCACTCCTATCTGTACCCTTCTCCACCACCGCTAACTCCAGACTCCGCCCCTTCTGCCTCGCATCACCATATGCCTGGAACAGACTTCCCGAGCCCATACGCCATGCGCCCTCCCTGCCCATTTTCAAGTCCTTACTCAAAGCCCATCTCTTCTCCCTTGCTTTTGGCGCCTAACCACCTTCCCCATTCATGATACCTACACTGACTACATAGTTTGTAACCTTTAGATTGTAAGCTCTCTTGAGCAGGGACTGTCCTTCCCCATGTTAAACTTGTACAGCGCTGCGTAACCCTGGCAGCGCTATAGAAATGCTAAGTAGTAGTAGTAGTAGTAGTAGTAAAGCACCAATTTAAATGTCACATTTTGCACACATTGAAATGCACTAAGGGAGAACTTCTATAATTCGGTGCCCCGATACTGCACTGTGATTGCCTATTCTATAATGGCATCTGGGCACCCAGATTCTGTTAAGAAATACAAGCAGCAGCATGCCTTACGTTTATGCCTCCGGAGTTACACAAGCCATAGACCTGGTGTAACTACGGTCACGTAAATGCAACAGTACTCTTTAAGTTGCACGCATAAGTAGCAGTTCCACCCATTGCCTTACCATACTCTGCCCATACTTTTACTTTGGGCTCTCATTGTACAACCCCTATTTGCATTTGATAGGCTGTGATAACTCCTCACTTTCCTGGGGAACGTATCCTGGAATCCAGACCTCCGCCTCCACTCTTATGCAGTAACTCTTCAAGCCAGACTCAGTTCAGAACAGGAAACGATTTAATACCAACGTCATTCACAAACAAAATAAACAAAAATCATTTCACTTTTGGGGAACAGTTCCAATTACCCTCATTGCCCCCTTCTTTTGGTAGCAAAGTTCTGCTTTCCCTTATTTCTTCAGGTTTAACTTTAGCCCAGTTCCCCTCAGCATTCCACAAAGTTCAGTTCTATTTTTAAACCGGTTTTATCAAAGTTCAGTTCAGCATTCAGTCAAATGCAGTTCAGTCTTCAACAAAATTCAGTTCCACAAATGAACAAAAACTCTCCAAAGGAAGAGGAAGAAATTATATGAACTAGGAACGTCCTACCTTTCCTCCTCCAGAACTTCCACC
This sequence comes from Microcaecilia unicolor, assembly GCF_901765095.1. Lineage (NCBI taxonomy): Eukaryota > Metazoa > Chordata > Amphibia > Gymnophiona > Siphonopidae > Microcaecilia > Microcaecilia unicolor. The sequence continues at coordinate 181,183,072 of NC_044036.1, forward strand.
AGCTCTGTCACTCGCAGGGCTGTTAACACACCTCCCTCTTCACAGAACAAACACCTATGGCCTCCCACATGCTCTTGTGCTGGAGGGATTAACCTTGGGTATTCTCCCAGTCCATGCTGACTGGCTGTCTCTCCTGGAACTGGCAATTCAGCAGGCATGTCCAGCCCTTCCTCTTTGTAATCCATTTCCTCAGGTAACTCTGCCTCCTCCCCTCTCTCTTCCAGCTTCAGAACATTCAGAAAATCTCTCCTCCCCCCTTCATAGCTGGGAGGAATCCGATATTGATTATGCAGCCATGGGAACTGGCTGTTTCTCCGCCTGCTGGTTACTGGGGAGAATGGCTCTCTATTCCCTGGGCTATCTTCCCTCCCACTTTTTCTGAGGATCCCTCCTGGGTTTTTGGGCCCTCCCCTGTCTCCAAGTCCCCCAGGGAATTCTGGACATTGTAGTTCTGGGGGCCCCGGCCTTTTGCTATATCCCTGTTTACCTGCCCTATCACAACATACATAAACCAGCACTTAAACGTTTATCTTCTATAACATCTAAGCCCCCATTTTACAAAGCCTGGACATGCACGTATCAAAAGCAAGCACATGCAAATGGAAAAGGAGCATGTTTTGGGGAGACAAGAGTATGTCAGGTTCATAGAGATTTATTCCCCATTTCAGAAGGAGACTAAAATTCTGTGTCTTAAAGATCAATCTTGGGAGTTACACTTGCTACCAAGCACATTTTGGATTTGGGAAACAGCTGCTATCGAGCAGCACTGTACTGGAGGGATTTTAGGGGAGGGGGTGCCCCTTTAATCCTCCAATGGCTTTTGTCCCAAACTGGTAGAAGAAACTGATCCTGTGACAGCATCGGGAACAGGGAAAATGAGAAGTGATCTGCAATGTCTTCAGTGGGACAGAAGATACATTTCAGTAAAAACATACATGCACACAGGGTTCAGCCACTCAAGGCAAGTGGATTTTTATGGCTGTTGGGCTGATTTTCACAGGGCCAGAAGATGGTATTTTCATCTGGGATTGGGCCTGAGAGGAAGGGGGCTGTGTTGATTGTAACCCCAATCAGAGCTCAAAAGAAGAAAAGGCCACCTCTCATGTGTAGCAGCTAACAAGATAATTAAAACACTGCAAAGGGGGGGGGGGGGGGGAGGGGGACAGTGAGGAGGGTTATTTATTTATTTGGATTATTAACCGTCTTTATGAAGAGATTCACCCAAGACAATAGGAGAGAAGCAAGCCAAGAAAGAGGGGCTATAGCAACGAGGGGTCAGGACGTGGAGGATGAGAAGGAGCGGGCCGCTGGCTAAGGGGAAAACAGGTATCTAGCCCATAGTAAATAGATTTCCACCCTGGCAAGTAAGCCATAACTATTTTTCAAATCCCTGTAAATACATTTCTTGATTTGCTTCTGCTACAGACATTTTGTCAAAGCCCATCAAGGAGGGCTGGGATCTAGATTATACTGTTGATTATATAGCCACAGAAGAATTTAGCAGTGTTTTCTGAGCGACATGATTAATTTGTTGGTCTTGCTCATTTAAGCATTACTGCCAACATATGTGAGACTTTCTTTATGATTCACCTTTTTTATGGGCCTTGCATTTGACATGCTGCTCTTTGCCAATTTTTGTAGGGTGAACCTGAGGCTGACCACATCTTGCTCAATCAATCAAGTGTTATTGTTGCAGCAAGGGAGAAGGAATGTTCTTTATCTTCATGTTTGAATTTTAATTATAATAAAAGTTAAATGGAATATTTGGTTATATTTGAAGAGTAGGGCCCTAGAGCCTTATTATCCCTAATACTAGGTAATTAAAACCATGCTCCAACAAAGAAATGACTAGGTATAGCCCAGAGAAAATGAGTCATGCCAGTAGGGATCAGGAGAAAGGAGATGCAGAGAGTTATCTCTGAGATAACTGAGCAAGTGCAAAGTGATGCATGTGGGAAAGAGGAACCCGAATTATAGCTACGTCATGCAAGGTTCCACGTTAGGAGTCACGGACCAAGAAAGGGATCTAGTTGTCGTCATTGATGTTAGGTATTATTAGGAAAGGAATGGAAAATAAAAATGAGGATGTTATAATGCCTTTGTATCGCTCCATGGTTCGACCGCACCTTGAATATTGTGTTCAATTCTGGTTGCCGCATCTCAATAAAGATATAGTGGAATTAGAAAAGGTGCAGAGAAGGGCGACGAAAATGATAAAGGGGATGGGATGACTTCCCTATGAGGAAAGGCTAAAGCGGCTAGGGCTCTTCAGCTTGGAGAAAAGGCGGTTGAGGGGAGATATGATAGAGGTCTATAAAATAATGAGTGGTGTTGAACGGGTAGATGTGAAGCATCTGTTTACGCTTTCCAAAAATACTAGGACTAGGGGGCATGCAATGAATAGTAAATTTAAAACGAATCGGAGAAAATGTTTCTTCACTCAACGTGTAATTAAACTCTGGAATTCGTTGCCAGAGAATGTGGTAAAGGCGGTTAGCTTAGCGGAGTTTATAAAAAGGTTTGGACAGCTTCCTAAAGGAAAAGTCCATAGACCATTATTAAATGGACTTGGGGAAAATCCACTATTTCTGGGATAAGCAGTATAAAATGTTTTGTACTTTTTTGGGATCTTACCAGGTATTTCTGACCTGGATTGGCTACTGTTGGAAACAGGCTGCTGGGCTTGATGGACCTTTGGTCTTTCCCAGTATGGCAATACTTATGTACTTATAACTATAAACCAATGAGACATTACCACTCATTTTCAGCAAATAGAGATATGAAACGTTAACACATTTTCAGCCTTTCACCTGCCTTGGGTAATAGTCAAGCCTTAACCTATGTGATCATCGGGAGCTTCAATGCTGTGCTGAGTATCTCAGACTGGTCGATGAATGAACAAGTAATAGTCGTCTTCTGGATGTAACTGAGTGGATTGGGGTAAAGTGGAAATTGCTCAATAGTAGAGAGAGACTCCTACATAACTATTTGGAGCTTATAAAAAGATTTTATCTTGACAGTTCATCATTGGTACTGCAGATGTTTTGTATGTATCTTTTCTAGTCTTGGGCTGAAATAAAGAGAGAAGTTTTGAGACCATCAGCCATCGGTGATATGTCTCCTTTGAGAGAAGTCGAAAGTGTACTCATGAGTCCCCAACAGCACAAACCTCCTCCCAGTGGAGAATAACCCATCGCCCCCTCTCTGTCCAGTAAGAAGCTTACAATCTAACTAACTGGAATACAGAACACAAGATGTTAATACTTATCTGATTTCATTCCTTGCAAACTACCAAGTCAATGCAGAGTGGAGGAGTGGCCTAGTGGTTAGAGCACCGGTCTTGCGTTTCAAATCCCACTGTTGCTCCTTGTGATCTTGGGCAAGTCACTTAACCCTCCATTGCCTCAGGTACAAACTTAGATTGTGAGCCCTCCTGGGACAGAGAAATATCCAGTGTACAAGTACCCGAATGTAACTCACCTTGAGCTACTACTGAAAAAGGTGTGAGCAAAATCTAAATAAATGAATGTTAAGATTTTTGTGACTTTTTTAGTTATGAGACACTGGTATATTTATGAGCATGACAATATGGACTAGATTCAGTAAATGGCACCCAAACAAAATGTGCACTGAGCACTATTCTATAAATGATGCCCAACTTTGGGTGTAAGGATTTACACCAACTGAAACCTGGGGTAAATCCTGGCATGTAAATTAGGCCTGGATCCCAAGAATTCTATAATACTGCGCACATGTTGTGTGAATGCCCCTCCCATGACCACACCCCCTGTCAGTTACACAGCAAGATTTGCACGTTCATCTTTACAGAATAGTGCATACTAAGATGCACGCACAAATCCAAAGTGTTGCCAATTAACGCCAATAATTGATCATTAGCACCCAATTATTGGCACTAATTGGCTTGTTATTCAATTAAATTTCACACACAAATTGGGCACATGCAACTGTGGGCTCCATATATAGAATCCAGGGGTTTATGCGTTTGTATATATGACCCCCCCCCCCTTCCAGGGGATATAATGGGGCTTATTTTGCTGGAATAAATTGGTGGTGAAATAAAGGAAAGAACTATTACCAAAAATTGGAATAAACTGTCATCCCAGGAGAGCAGAAGTTACTATCTCTAATATGTGGTGAACTAGGTAACTATTGTACCCAAACAAAAAGGAACTGCAGGGACAGGACATACAAATGACTGACTTTCACTCATAGGACGAAATCACATATCATTATTATTTGCAGGCATGCAATATTGTTCAAAGCTGATTTGAGAGGAAAGAAAATAGGAAGGTAGCATCTTGTACATTTCTTTTATGTTTTATGTTCTCCACTCTCATCTCTCCCTACACTCCTCCCCGGGAACTCCGTTCACTGGGTAAATCTCTCTTATCTGCACCCTTCTCCTCCACCGCTAACTCCAGACTCTGTTCCTTTTACCTTGCTGCACCATATGCTTGGAATAGATTTCCTGAGCCAGTACGTCAAGCTCCATCTCTAGCCGTCTTCAAATCTAAGCTAAAAGCCCACCTTTTTGATGCTGCTTTTAACTCCTAACCCTTATTCATTTGCTCAGAACCCTTATTTTATCATCCTCACTTTAATATTCCCTTATCTCTTGTTTGTCCTGTTTGTCTGTCCTAATCAGATTGTAAGCTCTGTCGAGCAGGGACTGTCTCTTCATGTTCAAGTGTACAACGCTGCGTACGTCTAGTAGCGCTATAGAAATGATAAGTAGTAGTAGTAGTAGTATGTTTAGCTGTTGGCATTGTGGCTGAGAGAGGAAGAGGTTCCTCCAGGCTGGGTAAGCTGAACTGCAGTCCATGAGCTTTGTTAGATGGAATCACAAAGAGCTACAGCTGCTGAGCTTTGGACTTAGTAGCGATGCAACCCATGGCAACGTAATGTCCTGCCTAATTTTGAGGAGCAGCTGAGAGGTACCTGGAGAAGACAGTCCAGGAAACGGTTCTGTGGAGGCTGAGAGTCAAAAGACAGACAGCTCAGGTGGAGCTTGCAAGGCCCTGTGATTGAGTACAGATGCTCCCAAGACTTTCAACAGTCTACTACTACTTATCATTTCTATAGCGCTACTAGACGTACGCAGCACTGTACACTTGAACATGAAGAGACAGTCCCTGCTCGACAGAGGATACAATCTAATTGTATGTAAGTCTATGGATGAGACTTGGGGTATGCTGGGAAACATAATGGAGAAGCCAACTAGTAATGGACATGAAGTGCCTTTGAGATTAGTACCTCTAATTATCTGAATAGTTATAGTTATCTAATACTTTATAGGAATGTACTGTATAAGAGACTCTTGCTGTATATTTTGCAAGCTGCTATAGCAACCACTTAACCATTTGATTTTTTTTTTTTTTAGATCGAGGGCATGTGAGCAATTTTTTTTTTTTTTTTGCTCAGCGCAACATAGTCTGAAACATTGCATGGTCAATGTAAGGATTTGATTCATGGCATTCCATCATATGCACATGGAGACATCTACATCCCATTGCATCACATGAGTTTTACATTACCACATATTTTGGAACAAAGACCAAAAAAAAAAGAAAACCCCTAAGAAACAGAAGGACTGAAGGCACATTTCTGAAGTAAATGATTATGATAATGGACCAGACCGTCTGTTTCTTAAATTCAAATACTCTATGTTTAGAGAAACCAAAAGTGAATCAGCAACACAATGGATGAAAGACAAAATTCTCAGGATTACAAATGATACAAAACAGAATCTATAAAGTCCACAATTTTGAAGCTTCTGTGATTTACCACTGTTGAAATAGGAATGGAATCTACGCAGGGTGCAAAGATCAAATCATAAAAGAACTTCAAACTGCACAAAACACAGCAGCGAGACTCATCTTCGTAAAATCAAGATTCGACAGTGCCACACCCCTCCTCCTAAAATTACACTGGTTACTGATCAAAGACAGGCTAGCCTTCAACATCTGCACAATGGTATACAAACTAATATTCGACCTTTCACCAAATTACATGACGGACCTAATCGACTTACCAATCATGAATATTGACAAATTAGCAAGATCCTATCTCACCCTTCACTTCCCATCATTTAAAAACATCAAATACAAATCGTCTCTGGGAACCAGCTTCTCATATATCAGCACCAAAATCTAGACTACGCTCCCAAAGGATCTAAAACTGAAATACAACTACTTAAACTTCCGTAAACACTTAAAAACTCATCTATTCAAAAACCAAATAAACAATCAGAAGAACTGAAAAGGTCCACACGATCATTAAGGTGGAGTACCAGGCCGGGCAGAATATTGCCTGCTCCATCTTAGACCCCCGAAAGTGAAGGCGCACATGCACAAATTGGCTATTCAATGCTTTGTGGCAGCAAAGATTACACTGGCCCGGGCATGGAAGCAGAAAGACACACCATCACTACAGTTGGTGGCTCGCAAAGTGGATTTTATTTATCAGATGTCAAAATTAACAGCCATGAGAAGGGGGCAGGTCACACTGTTTCAGAAAATTTGGCAACCATATGAGCTTGTGAGGGAAGAGCTTTTATCTTCACCCTAGTGCGGGAGGGATGGAGGGATGGGAGAGGGTGGGGGGGGGATATATGACTGAGCTAATGAAACAATGTTAAGTTAAGCCTATGAAAGATGTATGATGAGTCATGGCTATGGTTTGTTTTGCATTATAAAAATCTCAATAAAAATAATTAAAAAAAAAAAAAAAGAACTGAAAAGGGCACAATCAACAGTAACATTCCGGACCGCATATCTATCCTAACCCACAATCACACTTCCTTACTCTCAATGAACAGCCGATCAAGAAACTAACTCAACTCAACTCCCCGCAATGCCACTTGACTCTCATCGTAATTCTATTACAATGATTCAAGCAATCGATCTGATGCCCCTAATGGGACCACCCAACCTACTACTTCCACAAGTACCCATACAAATTCTAGTTATTCCTATTGTCTTCCTAACCCCACCCTGCAACTGTCAATCCCTCTCCTTTATCTTCTAACCAGCCTCTTGTACCTTCCCTTTGTTACATGTAAGCCACATTGAACCTACCAATTGGTGGGATAATGTAGGATACAAATGTAATAAATAAATTATAATCCTGCTCCACTAATGAGCAGTTAGTCCCTCAAATTTACATCACAACCTCTTAGCCCTCTTATGCCATGGAAATTCCCCATTTCAACATAAAAATACAATGAAGGAACCCGGACCCTTTTCCAGTCTAAACTGCTCTAAAGACCACATGTTTCTAAACCAAGCCTTTGGATTAGAAGATTAATGGTTATCTGGTTTCAGTGGTCAGAAGTTATGATATTTCATCTCTGGATATTTCAGTATTATGGACTTGTCTCCTAATGTGGTGTGTGTGTGTTTTTTATTTATTTATTTTTTGGTATGTGTGATCTTGTGTGTTTAGGTCTTTCCTACAAATAATCGGAGCTTTTTTCTTCTTTTTTTTGTTATAATTATGTAAACCACTTTGATATGTTTTATGTTTAGCAGTATAGCAAATTTTAATAAACCACGAGGACAGTCTATAAATTTTCAGTGGACAGCTGAGTTTAAGACTTCTAGAAGTTGAAATCAGACAGCTGAATGGTCACAATTAGCTCAGAAAAATAAACCCTGCATTTCATGCAGCCTTATCACTTTCACACTGCAGCCACAGCATGAGTAACAAAACAGACATTCCACCAAAGCACAGAATAAATGTGATTCAGGAGTCAAGACAAACTATAAATAGGCAATCTAAGATTTCATTTTCACAAAGTAGCTTTTCCTGCTGGAGGTGAGCACTAAATGTTTCAGACAACATTAACAATGTATAAAATATGACACATAAAACAGAGAGAGAGAGGAAAAGGTTAATCCCACTGTTCCAATAATTAAAAAAAGAAAGAAAGAAAGAAAACACCAGTTAACTACCCCAACATTAATCTGGACAGCATTGAAAGAGAGGAAGTGAGATGTCGGAGGTACAACAGAGTGGTAAAAGATTTAAATTGTTCCCAAGTCTTTGCATTTTTTAAATGATTTAATACTACACATGAATGTTCCTTTCACATTAATGAGGCTTAACTTCACAGGAAGGACATCAACCAAAGATGTCTTGGCTGATGAGCTTGTCAAACATTTATTTGGGGTGCAAGTTAATTACATCACAATAAAATAATCATATTTGGACCATTCACTTTTGTTTTTTTGTGCAATCAGACCATTTATAACATACAACATAGTTATGCAAATTCTTTCATTCCCGTTCCTTTTGGTTTTTTTATTTGGTTTTTGTTTTTTACTTATTAGATTGCCCTGTCTTTTTTATATCCTTGCTCCGGTTTTATTCGGCTTTCCTGCAGCACGTTCCCTTTTTCTTTGTGACGTTTCACCACGTCACCGCCTTTTTTTCTTTTGATTTGGTGCGTTATTTGGGCACCGGTTTGTTTGTTTCTCCCTTGAGACTGTGCATCATACTGATGCAGGTATGTGTTTTCCCCATTCTCGTCCGGTGTGTAGTACATTTGTACCTCTTTTCTAGAGGCTCATTTGCTTCTGGTCGTTGTAGTACTCTTAATGTTTTGGTATGTATATTTTCATTACCATTTTTATTCATAAAATTGCCCGTGACAATTTTAGTTAGATATACATATTTATAATGTTATAATGTTATTTACCCTTATATACCTCTAATTTTATGTTTTATATTTTTACATTTTACATTGACTTATGGATCGCCTTCTCTAGGACAAGAAATATTAAAGAGATTCTCAGTCCTGCAGACATCAGACCATCGATCAATAGAAATTCAACTAAAATTTGTGGGCATTTTAAATGTGGCCATTGCCAAATTTGCAATATCACCACACAAACCAAACAAATTGTCAATCCCAAGACCAAAAAAACACACGGATTATTGCATTTCACTAACTGTCTTTCTGACCATGTTGTGTATTGTCTGACGTGTCCCTGTAATAAAAAATATATAGGGATGACTACGAGACCTTTAAAGGTCAGAACACTCGAACACAGATCCAATCTCAGGAGGTTAGCGATCAAGGAACCCATTGTTGAACATTGTATTGAACACAAACATAAATTTGAAGATCTACGATGTGTTGCAATTGACTGGATAAAACCGTCTCCTCGGGGCGGTAACCGTAAGCTTACACTAGCAAGGAAAGAAGCTAAGTGGATTTTTGAATGGGACACTTTAGAGCCCAATGGGCTGAACAGTTCAATTGATTGGTTCAATTTTTACTAGCGTTCAATACGTCATGTTGACGGCAGTATTTCAATCAGCTGTTTGAACGTGAACGCTGAGGCGCCATTTTAAAAAAGTTCATGCCTTCAATTTAGTATGTCTGCTCGTGGTGTGACTCTTTTTGTGTTTTGTATTCTTATAAATATTCGTTTTCTGACAGCAATTTATAACTATATGCACTGTTTGTTTCAGATTTCAGCATACAATCAGCACTCCGTTCCTGATGAAGCCGTGGTCTTAGGTGAAACGGTGATCTCCGTAGAACGGACAATGAAGAGTGCTTGAATTCAGTTCAAAGTTAAGTTTTTTTCTTTTTTGCTGATTTGATTCAGGTCATTAGCGGGGCCTGATATTTAAAACCACCGCTGTCAGTTAGTACAATTTTGGTTGAGGCTTTTAAATAATTTAGCCCAAAGGTGACAGAGTTTTTTGCCCAGTGATAGAAACACTGTGTGAGTTATAATTTGAGCAATATATAACCATGCACTAAACCGCAGGCATTTTGCCAGCGGTTTCTGAGGGCTTTTCTCTGTTACACCAATCCAACACCAATATCTACGTGGGTAACACAGAACCTGACCCCACCCCCAAAAATATGTTTATGTTTATTAAAATTCTTATGTACCACCACACAATACAAAGAACTGATTGATCTAAGTAGTTTACATAGAAAACAAACACTCATAAAATCAAAAAGGCTAACAACATAAAACCAATCTACTCCAAAAACTCCCCACAGCTTGAACCAACATCCAATCACTTTCTGGGCCAGCTGTGAAGAACCTAGGGCTAAATATTGACCTGTCAGTGATGCTCTTTCAAAGCCCTTCTGTTCAGCAGGTACCCCAGGGCTACACTTATTTCTAAATGGTTGAATTATGTATTATTTGGACAACTGTAAATTAAGTGGAAGTAAAGACAAAACATAAGATTTCTTGTGATTTTCAACAATTATGAGGGAGTAATTTTATACTTAAGAAAGTGCTGCCCATGAAGTCCATGTGTGAAAGACAGTTTGAAAGATTAGGCTGTTGTAGTTTCTGGACGTGGTTAGGAAGTTGAGACAGGGACATTTGTGCAGCACTGTTTCCAAATGGGTTGTTTTTCACTGTGTATAAAAAAGTTTTTCTTTCATTTCTTTCTATAAAATGTTTTTTTTTTTTAATGTCAGGCTATGACATCTCTCTTGATGTAAACCGCTTTGAAGACATCAAAGGCAAGATCCCGAAAAAGTTCAATACATTTCATGCTGCTTATCCCAGAAATAAGCAGTGGATTTTCCCTGTCAATTTAATAATAGTCTATGGACTTTTCCTTTATGAAGCTGTCTGGACCTTTTTTAAAACCCGCTAAGCTAACCTCCTTTACCACATTCTCTGGCAACAAATTCCAGAGTTTAATATGATATAATGTGCATAGGCCACCTATCCAGGTGTACTTGAAAATTCCTTTTAACCAGGCCTGCGGCAACCAATGAGATGAGAAATATTTCTGTATCTTTCTGCCACATTTTCTTGGTCTCTGGGCTGTATCCCTGGGAGGGGGTGATGTGTTGCTCTCTATCTCAGACAGCCACACTGGAACCATATCAGATCCAGCTTCTTCAGAAATCCCCTTTTTTTACCCATGTCATCAAGCTGAAACCACAAAGTATGTCCAAGGTAAACATGCTATTTACATTCCAATCAGTATCTCAGAAAAATATTTCAAACATTTGTACTCTACTGAGATCAGTATCCTAAAATGTTTTCTTAAATGTTACCTGATAGCTATGAAAGATGTTAGCATTTGAATTTTGGCAGGAAATTAAAAGTATTTTTCAGGTTTCGAGTTTATCATTATTAGAGTGACGTGAGTTCATTAGTGAAACATGCTGTTACTGGGGAACTCAGTTTCTGTAAGCCATTCAGTCAGGCTGCTCCCAGAACCAAACTTTCTTTGCTGCTTATGACAGCATGTTAATCCCATTTCCCTTCTCTGTGTTCTACCTGTGATGGTGCTGGCTGGTTTTATGCTATGATCTACTACAAAAGTACTCCAATGTTACTTAAACGTTAACACTTTAATTATTGCCAATATATGTACGTACATATTGTCAACAAACTTGTTCAGTTTCCATGGAACTCACTTCCACATGCCTTTCACACTGTCATGCATGCAGGCACAACAAACTCACACACACCACCTGCATAATACAGCACACCGACAAGACATTGCATTGCTTGTACTTAGAGTTCAATTCCAGCGTCTTCCTTTGACTTTTGATGGTGTTGTAAAATGCTCTTTCATTGCATGGAGTTCAAACTACTACCCCATTTTTGTACTCACTGGGGAAATGTAAACTATTTTCTTCTTCCTCTTTATCCCCTAAAGGAAGTGCGGTGCCGGAGGTGGGATATACCAGAGGAATGCCCAAAAAGTGAAAGGATGGAAGCACTGAGCACCGCAGCTGTGAAGTGCCCTTTTTCACTTTTAAACATTGGGGAGGGGGGTGCCAGTGGCAATTATCAGGCCAACAAGATGGGGACATTTCAGTCTTTATCTGCCATTAATTCGGTCTGTGCCAGAGCTGGTGATGGGAGGCGGGACTGTTGGTTGGGAGGCGGGAAGTACTGCTGGGCAGACTTGTACGGTCTATTCCCTGAATAAGGCAGGTACAAATCAAGGTAAGGTATACACATATATTTGTCTTGTTGGGCAGACTGGATGGACCGTGCAGGTCTTTTTCTGCCATCATCTACTATGTTACTATGTTTTACCCCCTAATACAAGGGCCGCTACAACGTAGAAATCCAGTAGCCTTAGTGATCCTGCAGAACACAGGATTCTTGATATGTTGCAATACCTGTTACTTGTCCAGTATAGGAGAAGGTGAATAAGAGGTGATGAAACCACACAGGTCTCTTCTCCAGATGTGGTCACAGCAAGCTTCTGTGCACCATACCTCTGGATAATTTTTATGTTTGTTCCAAAGAAAGAAGTGCAGATTAGAGAGTTGCATGTGGACAGAAATTTCATCTGTCCTCGACTGTCCCCACTGGAATCTAACCCGTCTCCACTGGAATCTCCTCCATCCCTGGCCATCCCCACAAGTAATCTCCTCCATCCTCACCCATTCCTGCAAGTAATCTGCTCCATCACCTCCCATCCCTTGTTCTAAAATAACCCGACTTAAATAAGCCAACTTAACAATTGCCCATGTTGATAACTTTCCCTCTCAGTGCTTATGGCGATTTCAATGCTTTCGACCATATCCAATAATTTTGTTAGTGCTATTATAATTGCTAAACTAGCTTAGAAACAGAAGGAAAGGACAGGCAAGCTGGTATGGAACAACACTTCTGTGTGAACACCACAGGATTTGTGTCCATCCCCTTGGGATCCACGCAGGAACAATAGAATTCGTGCTAACAGCGTTCCTGTGCAGATCTCTAGTGCAGATTCCAGGGCTATCAGAAAATTCAATTTTTGAAGGGTCCCTCCTCAATTTCACTTTTTCCCTGAGCACAGGCATAGTTTCCTTGCTTAGTTTGGAGGACAAAAGATCGAGAGGTGATATTAGCGATGGGGGTAAGGAAGCCACCTCAACACCAGCACCTGGAAGTGCCATCCTCCCCAACCCCCCAATCTGCCTATGCTCCTGGGAATGTTGTACAGCTTAAATCATATGCAGAAAAGTTTCACCTTCTCCCAACATGGTTTAAAAAAACTCTGGAAGTTGTTCAGAACACAGTAGAACCTACTCATGGCTCCAGACTTCAGTAGCGCAAAGGTACGATGTGCTTCTACACAGAATTGTTGTGTATACAAAACATGCACTAATAACTTACAGATCCTCCACTCCTCTTGACCTCCTCGCAATGGAGGAAGGATGTCCCAAAGATCTGTGGGCTGATTAAAATAAACAGTATGATCATTGGAAACTCTGCTGAAACTACATTTCTGTTGTTGCATGAAGACGGTTTCCACAGTTGCTTAGCAATGTGAGTGCAAATTCTGCTCATCCACCTCTTTCTGAGTAAAGCTAAACCTGCAACTGGTCAACTACAGCTCACAATTTGTTTAAGTTTAGAAAGCATCATTATAATATTCCACGATTTGCATTTGGGAACCTCCTGAATTTGACCACTGCAGGTTGCTGGAAGCGTTTCTAGATTCTCTGAGGGTATGTGGTCACATTTAGCAGGATTCAAGCCAAAGTAAATAGAATGTGAGATGTTATTTGAAAAGGGATGGAGAACAAAACATTATACCTCTCTATAGATCCCTGGTGCAACCCCACTTTGATTACTATGTGAAGTTCTGGTCCCTCATCTCAAAAAGGATATAGTGTAACTAGAAAAGGTTCAGAGAAGGATGACAAAAATGATCAAGAGGATGGAACTCCTCCCTTACGAAGAAAGGCTAAACAGACTAGGGTTCTTCAACTTGGAGAAGAAATAACTGAGAGGGGATATCATAGACATTTATAAAATCATGAGTGGGTTTGAATGGTTGAAAATGGCTGCTTAACCTGTCAAAAAAACAAACATAAAAGCAAGAGGAGATTCCAAGAAACTAATGACGAAGAGACTGAAAGTTTTATTTGCCCACAACATTTAATTAAGCTGTGGAAATATGTTGTCAGAAGATGCAGTCAAGGCGATCAACATAGCAAGATTCAAAAGTGGTTCCTGGAGGAAAAATCCTTTAAAAATTATTAGCTGGATAGACCTGGGAGAGCCATTGTTCATCTCTGGAAATGAGCTACAAGAAGTAGATCTGCATTTTAGGATGCACCATGTACTTGTGACCACGTTTGGCCACTGTTGGAGAAAGAAATCTTGGCTAGATGGACCCGAGTCTCACCCAGCAAGGCTTTTCTTAGGTTCTTATGACATAATCCTGTTGGCGCTTCTCTGTCCTGTGCTCAGGATTGGTGTTAAACATTACTGGGGCCATGGGCAAAATCTTGAGAAGGGGCCACAACGCCCACCAGCAGGCTGCACCCCCTCCACTAGTGTGAGGGCCCTGGGCTATTGCCCTGTTTGCACCCCATAATTCCAGCCCTGCCTGCAGTGTACCTTTCTCTCTCCACCAGTTGTCTAACATCTAGGTGAAGGAGAGCCAGTAGACCGTGAAAGGAAAAAGGGGAAGCAGACCATTTTTACAATGGCCATTTTAGGACAGAGAGAGAAAACACAGGATGGGTTCAGGAGGATGAAGGGTAATTCTTATAAACACATATCTCTAAGAGCACTCTGGGTTCAACTTGGATACACTGGGATTGTATTATTGGAAACACAGCTGAAATCCTCAGGTGCTCTGACTCTTCCCTACCCTGCCCCGAATGCCTCCCCTCCTCCTTGCTGTGTTTGGCACTTGCCTTGGAGTGGAGGAGTAGCCTAATGGTTAGTGTAGTGATCTCAGAACTAGGGGAACTGGTTTTGATTCCTACTACATCTCTTTGTGACTTTGGGCAAGTCACTTAACCCTCCATTGCCCCAGGTACAAAATAAATACCTGTATATCACGTGTAAACCACTTTGATTGTAGCCATAAAAAGGCAGTATATCAAATCCCATCTTCTTGCAACAAGGGCTGTAGGGTGGAGGTGTAGTGTAACGGTTAGAGCATAAGCTAAGAACCAGTGAAGCCAGGTTCAAATCCTACTGATGCTCCTTGTGACCCTTGGCAAGTCACTTAACCTTCCATTGCCTCAGGTACAAACTTAGATTGGAAGCCCTCCCCAGGGACAGGGAAATACCTAGTACTTTAATGTAACTTGCTTTGAGCTAGTATTGGAAAAGGTGTGAGCTAAATCCAAATCCCAAAATAGCAGCTTTAGGGTGCTTTTGGGACTCTGAACTGTGCTGCAAGGTGGAAGGAAGCACATGAATGCCAAGCAGGCAAGGTGAGTAATTTGTGGGCTGAGAGGAGGCTGAATGCTGACAGTGTGAGTGTGGAAAATATTTCAGGGGCAATGCAAGAAGGAGTATAAAACCCTGTGCAGAATTCAAATTTGTCTTTGGTTCTGCCTCCCAGCCTCTGATAGATTAAGTCCATGAGTGGTACAGACACCTGATTAGCCTAATCAGGTCAATCTATAAGGAGAAGTCTAGGAGCATATACAGTAGCTACTTAAGTTCTACACTGTACTTGGGCCAGTAGGAACTGGGAGCCTGCATATGTGAATATTCTCTAGTCCGTAGAACTTTCCTTCAAGCAGTGTACCTCTTAGTATTAGGGAGGCATCAAAGAGAATTAACAGCACTTGGAGTCTCAAAGTTACTGAGGATCTGAAGCTGGTGAGATGACACGCTGGTCCTGGGTGGAGGTGGTATTCCCAGGAGGCTGATTGCTGCAAGTGACTACTGCAGTTTCATCAGCCTCTGGATCTTCCAGGTATGACTGGCCCTGGCGTCCAGCTGGAATTACACTCAACTTCTCCATTTTTCCTCCCAAACCCTAAGAGTAACTTTGAGACTCCCAGTGCTGTTCATCTCAAAGATGTGTTAATTCTCTTTGATACTTCCCCAATACTATAAGAATTAAAGTTCTACAGACTAGAGAGTATCCACATATTCTCACAAGGAGGAATAGATAAGAGGAGATGAGACACTTTGTAAATAAGTTTGCCTAATACCTCTGCCAAAGTAACTGCCACAGCTGTTATTGTGTCCCATTTACTTTTGACAAAAGACTCTAGTCAATGTGTTTGTTCAAAACACATCTACTGGACACATCTACTGGAGTGGTGTGGTTTATTATCTGAGTGGAAAGAGCACCGTGTGTGATATTTGCCTCCAGCCTCCTGGTGCATGCCAGTCCCGGGTCTTGGTCCTAAACCATTAGATACTGTTTGTTTGGGGGGTTATCCACCATCCCAGCACCAGAAAGGTGACTGCCTAGGTGAATGGAGGAGTGGCCTAGTGGTTAGGGTGGTGGTCTTTGGTCCTGAGGAATTGAGTTTGATTCCCACTGCAGGCACAGGCAGCTCCTAGTGACTCTGGGCAAGTCACTTAACCCTCCATTGGCCCAGGTACAAATAAGTACCTGTATATAATATGTAAGCCACATTGAGCCTGCCATGAGTGGGAAAGCATGGGGTACAAATGTAACAAAATATATATATATAACAAATCTCAGCTACATGAGAATAGTGTATCAACCAACAGCATGTGAAGACTAAGAAGCACCAAGTGCTACTCTTCCTCCTTTTTCCCCATCTTTCCCACTACATAAGTTTAGATAACCAGATTACTAGATAAAAGACTGGGACAGTTTGGTTCAGCTTGGTTTCTTTATTCATTTAACTGGCAAAACCTTGGATAAGTCTGATGAAACAACCCTGTTAGTATGTCTGGGATTTTGTAATCCTTATCCCTTAGTAGGAAAGGCAACATTACAAATCCCAGGATTATGTCAGATTGTACTTCAAGACCACAGGCAGCCAACACTAGTCACAGTTCATCGAGTCATTGGTTTGTTCTCTTAGACATTTTGTCAAAATTAAAACGGGCCGCTTCAGATTAAGTCAATGACAAAGTGATCTCACTGACACTAAATAAATTTGGTTTTAGTGAAGTGGTGTTGTAGTCATATTAGTCCATTTTTAAAGGTAAGAGATAGAAATAAAACAATTTATATTATGTATATTTAATATGTGCACAAGGAAATGGGGAATATACAGGCTCACTGAAAGGATGTAATAATATCGTGAAGCTACTATAAGAAAAACTGATATCCAGTTTTATTATCAATGAGTGTCCCTTGCTCCCTCCCTCCCCCCTCCACCCCCCCATGCACATATTCAGGCCATCTTTAACAGTATTCAGAATCCTGCTCCCATATGTTTCAGTCAAAGCTAATCATACTGAAAACTGTTATCCAAGGAACTGCATACAGGCATTGCCTATTAGCAATATACAGTGCTACACATCAGAAATGCTCGGAAACTGAAAGCCACAAGAATGGGGACCTAATGAAGCCGAGAAATGACAGTGTCTGTTAAAAAGGAGAATCGTCTCTCATCAGGAGCACATCAGCTTTTAAACATCTTTCCCTTACAGCCTGATTCACTAAGACTTTTCTCCCATTCTATCTAAGGGCAAAAAGCTAAGTAAATCTAGGGCTGATGCAATGATACTGGGCACTGTACCTCAGCCTGCATACCGGCTGCTCAACCAAAAGAATGACACCTAATATGACCAAGATTTTAGGAATGGCAAAAAAAAAAAAGCACAGCAGGCAGGTGCTTTAAATTCTCTCCCATCTTCCAATGTGGTACACATCATTCAGTGTAAAAAAAAATGTGACGAAGGATGCTATATTGGAGAAACAAGCCAGATGCTAAAAGACAAGATTTAATTTACATAGACATCACATGAAAAATGCCAGTGCCAGCCAGGATTCCACCCCTGTGGGACAGCACTTTACAAAACCAGAACACTACCAGTGATTTCATAGTAAGAATCCTGAAAGGTAACTTTAAAACAATATAGGAACGTAAGATCTTTTAAATCAGAATGATTGAATATTTTGACACCCAACAGACAGGACTTAACAAAGATCTGGGTTTTCTAGCCCATTATAAACCATAAAGTTGTATTGCTCTGTTTGTCACCCTCCTCTCACCTATCCACCCCCATCCTGTTAGACTATCACTGAAATGCTTTGATGTTTCACTTATATATACTGTCATCTACACATTTGCTTATTTCCAATCTGATGAAGAAAGGCAACCTTCGAAAGCTAATCAAGAAATGTATTAAGTTATGTCCAATAAGAAAGGTATCATCTTATTTTCTTTTCCATGTTTTATTTTATTGCTATTGATTACCTTTAAAAGTGGACTAACATGGCTACCACACCTCTCCCATCCCTGGAGGCCTTACCCTAGTGCTCCCTCCCGGTGGTTTAGCCCTTGTTGCTGGTAGGAGGAAGGGTAATTAATAGCGTGGCAGTTTCCTTTGTTACATTGGGCCAGTCTTGTAGTATAAGCATGAGATTATGGGATATCACAGCTCAGACTGCAAGATTGCCTATGTTGAAGAGAAAGACATGCTATTAAGTGCCTTCCATCCTGCCAGCCATTGGGGTAAGTGCTGGCGTAGGGTCCTTAGGTAAGAATGATTCTATCATTAGGCCACCTGAGGCAGTGGCAGCAGGTTGAGAGGAGGTGAACACAGTACACACTGCACTTACTTGAAGCAGTGTTGCCATGTTGGTCAGCCCAGCAGCAAGAGAAGCGCTTAACAGGGATGGGCTGTTGTTCACATAAAGAACACCAACTGTAGATTTATTTTATTGGAGTTGACATCTTTTTTTCTGCTGTTGGAAGTGCATCAGACACCCTACTCTTGTGTTCTTTTTTGTGACTTTTCGTACTTGTTCCTCCACCTTGGGTGGTATTTTCTCTGTTGTTCGCAATGACATAGGAAATGTCAATGGATTGCATTGGATTGCATTTATTGACTTGATATACTGCTCGTTCATAAGTTTTATACAATAAAAAAAAGATAACAATTTACAGTAATAAAACAATAACCTAATTGATGTCCATTATGAACCCCAAATAACAAAATAGACTAATATTAACAGAAAAAGTTCCAAGGCAAGAGTCTCAAATAATTAGTGTTACAGTTAGCACCTAATTAAAGGTAATTTCAAAAAGTCAAGTTTTCAAAACCCAAGATAGCTGGTCATATTATTAACAGTAGCAGGAAGTGAATTCCATAACTGAGGTCTCACATAACTGAAGGCTCTCTTTCTAGTAGAAGTCAAATGAAAACGAATAGAACAAACATGACATTTGGGAGGAATTCTATATATGGTGCTGAATGATAGGTGCTACTTGGTTTCTAATAGATGCAAGGCACCAACATGGGCAGAAACGGCAGATCTGTGTGAAAACACACACACCCATTTAGAGAAAAGCACCTAAGTGTTTCTACATGGATCTGTAAAGGGAGCATAGCCATGGGAGGGGCATAGATGGGTCAGGGGCATTCCCTTAAAATGGGTACAGCGCTATATAAAATAGTGCAGATCCACACTCAACTTGCATGCCGGGTGTTACACCTGGTTTCAGTTGGTGTAACTCCTCATGCCCAAAGTTGAGCATGGATCCCAATGCTATGTGCTATTCTATAAAAGGTGCCAATCCCAGAATGCCCATTATAGAATATTTATTTATTTATTTATTTAGACAGGCTTGATCTGCATAGCAGAAAGTGGTCCTAAATAATTGTGAGGAGGGGGGCTAGGAAGATGTTGAAAAGTGTAGGAGGGAGAATAGAACCTCGGGAACACCAGAAAGAAGAGGGAAAGAGGGAGAAGACTTGCCAAAAGAGTTAATACATGCGATTGCTAAGATAACTTGAAAACCAGTTAAGAACAATATCGGTGACACCAATAGATTGGAGATAGTGGAGAAGACACCAATAGATTGGAGACAGTGGAGAAGAATGGAGTGGTCAACCAGATCAAAAGCAGAGGTCAAGAGCAACAAGGATCATTTAGCAGTATTGGTCAAGAGAAGTGCAAATGAAGTTGTGAAGGGCAAGAAGGAGGGTTTTGGTGCTATGATGGTAGCAAAAACCAGATTGATATGAGTGAAGGACATTGCAATTTTCAATGTGTTGGAAAAGCTGTTGGTGAACAAGTTTCTTGAGAAATTTAGGCAGGAAAGGGAGTTTAGAAATGGGGCAAAAACTAGAGGGGAGCAAGGGGTCAAGATGTTTTTTATGAGAAGAGAGCAGTCAATCACAAACAGAAGAAAGACTCCATGGATAGGATGCATCAGGCAAAAAACAGTAGAGGAATAAAATAGAAACCTCTCACAGACGGTGTCCTAAAAGCTCTCTTTATTTCAGTAAACTTCAAGAACAATAAAGGAGACCCAACACAACTCGTGTTTCGGCCCTACTGGCCTGCATCAGGGGTCTAGGAATTTGTCATATCTTACATATTCCCAGAAAATTTCGTCAAAAAAATTCTCCATTTGGTAATCACTGAAAAAATAGAACAGCAATGCACTGGTAAAACGCAGTGTACATAAAGTATGAGAAGAGGACAGATGAATGAATGTTTCCAGGATAAAGGAACTATGCTAGTGGCAAGGGACAAGTTGAGAAGAAAGCTGTCTGAATAGATGAGCAAGCCAGGAGTCTAATGAAGATGAAGAAGGATTGAGTGAGAAGAGTGCCTTGGAGACTATAAGTGCTGAAGATGGTTGAAGGAGGACCAGACAGAGGATATGGAAGAAGGCTGAACATGTTGAGTAGAAACAGAACCAGGTGGGGTGAAGAGAGGAACATAAGGAAGTGTACTGGGAGGAAGAAAGGAAGAAAGGAAAGAGGGGTGAGAGATGTGGGGGTAGAAGGGATGGGAGGGGAAACCACCAAAATAGAGTGTGTGGTGAAGATCGGCAGTCTTAGAGGGGCATAATCAAACGGCGCCACAACAGCTGGCCGGAACCGTATTATCAAAAAAGATGGCCGGCCAACTTTTGTTTCGATAATACGGTTGGGGCCGGCCAAATGCCACAGATCGCCGTGTTTTCGATGGCCGACTTTGTTTTTCAGCGATAATGGAAACTGGAACCGGCCATCTCAAACCCGGCCAAATCCAAGGCATTTGGCTGTGGGAGGGGCCAGCATTCGTGGAGGGGCATAATGGAACAGAAACGCCTATCTCCATGGGCGTTTATCTCCGAGAACGGGTCCGTGAAGGGGCGGGGCGGATCGTATTTTTTAAAAGAAAAAGACGCCCATGTTTTATTCGTCAAGGTGTGAGCTGGGCGTTTTTGCTTTTCAGCGATAATGGAAAATGAAATCGCCCAGCTCAAAAACGAATAAATCCAAGGCATTTGTTCGTGGGAGGGGCCAGGATTCATAGTGCACTGGTCCCCCTCACATGGCAGGACACCAACCGGGCACCCTAGGGGGCACTTTTACAAAAACCAAATAAAAGGTAAAAGAGCTCCCAGGTGCATAGCACCCTTCCCTTGGGTGTTGAGCCCCCCAAATCCCCCTCAAAACCCACTGCCCACAAGTCTACATCATTACTATAGCCCTAAGAGGTGAAGGGGGGCACCTACATGTGGGTACAGTGGGTTTGGGGGGGTTGGACGACTAATAGCATTAAGCAGCACAATTGTAACAGGTAGGGGGGGATGGGCCTGGGTCCACCTGCCTGACGTCCACTGCACCCCCTAACAACTGCTCCAGGGACCTGCATACTGCTGCTTGGGAGGAGGGTATGACATTTGAGGGTGAAAGTAAAAAGTTGTGAAACATCATTTGTTGTGGTGGGAGGGGGTTAGTGACCACTGGGGGAGTCAGGGGAGGTCATCCCCGACTCCCTCTGGGGGTCATCTGGTCATTTAGGGCACTTTTGGGGGCCTTATTCATAAAAAAACAGGGTCCAGGAAAAGTGTCCTAAATTGTAGCTCAAAACTGTTCCATTATCGGCGAAGGGCGCCCATCTCTGTTCGCCCGATAACCACGCCCCAGTTCCGCCTTCGACACGCCTTCGACACGCCCCCGTCCACTTTGTCCGCATCCGCGACGGAGTGCAGTTGAAAGCGACCCAAATTCGGCTTTTGATTATACCGCGTTATTCGTTTTTGTGAGATAAACGTCCATCTCCCGATTTAGGTCGGAACTTGGGCGTTATTCTCGTTCGATTATAAGCTGGATAGTGCACTGGTACTTCTGGATGTTTAGATCTTGCTGATCAGTTATGTTATGACTTACTTGTTCAGGAGTGCTGTATTTTGTGATACTAGGGTTACCATTTGTCCGGATTTCCCCGGACATGTCCTCTTTTTGAGGGCATGTCCGGGGCGTCCGGCGGGTTTTGCCTGCATGCACGTTTGTCCGGATTTCTGGACAAACGTGCGTGCGGGAGGGCGTGCGTGCAGTTGCGCGATCCATCTGCGCCGTGGGTCTCCCCTCACCTTCCTTACCATCTTCCCTGGTGGTCTAGTGACGTCTTTCGGGGCAGGAAAGAGTCCCCTCTTTCCTGCCCGGAGCTCTGCCTTGCCCATCCTCCTTCTCGGTCTCTGCTGGTGATTCAAAATGGCCACCGAGAGTTGAAGTCTCGCGAGGCCGCTTCAACTCTCGGCGGCCATTTTGAATCCTCAGCCGAGACCGAGAAGGATCTAGGCAAGGGCAGGCAGCGCTCCGGGCAGGAAAGAGGGGACTCTTTCCTGCCCCGAAGACGTCACTAGACCACCAGGGAAGATGGTAAGGAAGGGGAGGGGAGCATGTGACAGGGGGAGGGGAGTATGTGATGGGGGGGTGCGGGGGAGGGGACTATGTGAAGAGGGGAGGGGAAAGGGGGCGGAATTACGATCCAAAAGGGGCGTGGCAGTGGGCGTGGTGGGTGCAGGCGGGGGCGTGGCATGTGTCCTCTTTTTCAGAGGACACAAATTGGTAACCCTATGTGATACTGTTTTGAGAAATGTTCAAGAAAGAATTCATACAAATGAAAAAAGTCCCTGCCTTGCATTTTCTCTTGATGGCCGTCTTTCTCTCCGAAAGTGCACTTCTCTTAATGGCCGTCTTTCTCCCTGAACAGGGAAATCAAAAGTTTTTACATACTGCTTTTTTTGTAGTAACAGTAGGATTTGAACCAGCCACCACTGCATTACAAGACCAGTAATGTAACCACTTGGCCACAGCTCCACTTACTTGGGTGTCCCTCCCTTTTGATAATACCCCTTCAGGTCTCTCTCAGCCACTCACAGACAGCTTAACGCACTGTGATTGGCTAAGAGAGACCTGAAGGGGTATAATCAAAAGGGAGGGACAGCCAAGTAAGTGGAGCTGTGGCCAAGTGGTTACATCATGGTTCTTGTAATGCAGAGGTGGCTGGTTCAAATCCCACTGTTACTACTAAAAAAGCTGTAAGCAAAAACTGTTTTGATTTCCCTGTTCAGGGAGAAAGACGGCTATTAAGGGAGGGAAGTGCACGTCAGGGACGGCCATCAAGGGAAAATGAACGGCAGGGACTTTTTTAATTTGTATGAAGTCTTTCTTGAACATTTCTCAAAACAGTATCACAAAATACAGCACTCCAGAACAAGTAAGTCATAACATAACTGATCAGCAAGATCCTTTTTTTTTTTTTTTACGAGCTGGCCGACTGGCTTCCCCTCCTAGGAAGGAAATGTTTTAAAGTTTTTTTTTTGGGTGGGAGGGGGTTGGTGACCACTGGAGGAGTATGGGGAGGTCATCCCCGATTCCTTCTGGTGGTCATCTGGTCAGTTTGGGCATCTTTTTGAGACTTGGTCGTGAAAATAAATAGACCAAGTAAAACCGGCCAAATGCTCGTCATCGCCGGTTTTCTTTTTTCCATTATCAGCTGAAGCCGGCCATCTCATAAGCACGCCCACATCCCGCCTTCACTACCCTGCCGACACGCCCCCTTGAAGTTTAGCCACCTCCGTGACGGAATGCCGGCGAGTGTGTCCAAAAATCAGCTTTCGATTATACCGATTTGGCCGGTTTTAGGAGATGG
Organism: Microcaecilia unicolor; assembly: GCF_901765095.1. Classification (NCBI taxonomy): domain Eukaryota; kingdom Metazoa; phylum Chordata; class Amphibia; order Gymnophiona; family Siphonopidae; genus Microcaecilia; species Microcaecilia unicolor. The sequence goes on from NC_044036.1 coordinate 181,206,886, forward strand.
CCGGCCATCTCCCGATTTGTGTCGGAAGATGGCCGGCTATCACTTTCGAAAATAAGCTGGTTAGTCTGCCAAGTAGCAGCAAGGGAATACAAGGGCAAAATAGCAGGATCATAATCAGGAGAAATGGAGGAAGAAGGGGCGATGCTGTTCAGAATATGATAAACTGATTGCAGTTTATTGAGAGAAAAATACATTTGTTTACTGTAAAAGACATGTTTAGTATTGTGAATGGCATGGCGATACTCCTGGTAACGACTTTAAAACAGAGCGCAATCAGACACAGAAATATATTTGTGCCATCTGCGGATGCTGCATGAAGGTAAGAGCGCAAAAGCCATAGAGTTGAGAACCAAGGGGAAGTACGGGAGAGGGGAGAAGGTTTAGTAACCAATGGAGCATGTTGGTTAAGGATGAAGAAAAGTCATATGGAATTGACAAACAGACTGCTCTACAGAGTGACTAAGGGAAGGAGGGGTAAGTAGAGAAAGTGATTGTGAAATAGCTAAGATGGCATCTTCATGTATATCATGGTAAGAGACTGGGATAGGTTCAGGGGGAGGAGAAGGTCTAGGAAAGGAGAGAGAGAGAGAAAGAGAGAGTAGAAAATTGTCTGACTAGGGGACCGGGATGGAATGGAAGAAATACATGGGGAGTGTTAGGGGAGGCAGGGGTGGACTGAGAGTAGTCTGGGCCCCCCGCCTGGCCGCTGCTCAACACCCCCTACTGCCGCGCTGCTGTCCCCTACCATTGCAGCTGACGCTCCCTTTGCCTCGGTCCTACCTGAAGGTTCCTGTTGGTCTAGTGGTCTCTGCGGGGGGAGGGGAAGCATGTTCTTCCCTGCCCGCTGCGCTGCTGCTATTCCCTCACCTGCCGGCACCACCATGTTTTCAAAATGGTGGCTGAGATTTCCCACGGTAGTTTCACATGTCTGATACTCTCGTGAGACTTCTGCAGGGAGCTGCCATTTTAAAAATACAGTGGTGCCAGACAGGGGGAATAGCGGCAGCACACCAGGCAGGAAAGAACATGTTCCCCCATAGAGGTCACTAGATCACCAGTGGCACACCTTTAAAGGTAGGACTAGGGAGGGCTGTAGTGTGCAGTGGGCATCCGGGCAGAGCTTCTTGGCCCCCTAAAGCCTCTGGGCCTTCGGGCACTGCCCGGTTGCCCGAATGGTCAGTCCGCCACTAAGGGGAGGGGAGGTAAAGATAAAATCCAGGGTGTTGCCTGCCTTCAGAGTAGGTAAGGCAACATGCTGTTGAAGGCCAAGGCTGGTCGTCAAAGAAAGAAAGGAAGAACGGTGATCAGAGGAAGGCAGATTGAAGCCACCATTGAGAAGAAGTGGGTAAAAAAGTGTTCAGTATTCAGAAGTGAAGGTTGAGAGCTCTTCAAGGGAAAGGGAAGATAAGGATGGGGGATGGAACACACAGAGCCGGTCTTAGGCAGAGGCGACAGGAGCAGTCGCACATAGCCCTGCACCTCCAGGGGCCCCTCGGTGCTCCCTCCTGCTCCCCGCAATTGTTGCAATCTGGCTTCTTGACTTCCCTTCACCGAGCCGCAGGGTGCCCTACCGGCACGTACTCGAAGCCACCCTGGTGGTGGTCTAGTGGAGTCAATGGGGGAGGAAATATCCCCAGTCTTTCCTGCCTGCTGCCGGCGCTGACCCCCTTGTTGCTGCATTGCTCTTTAAAAATGGCTGCCGATACTTCCAGCGGTGGCCTCACGAGTCTGCCGCTGAAGCTTTGTGAGGCCACCGTTGGAAGTCTCGGCAGCCATTTTTAAAGAAGTTGCAGCAGATCTTTCTGGCCCCAAAGACACTAGACCACCAGGGTGGTTTCAGGTATGTGCTAGGAGGGCACCCTGCGGCTTGGGGGAGTGGGGAGGAGGTCTGGAATAGGTGGGTGGGTAGGTGGATAGCAGGGCAGGGGAGGATACTGTAAAAGAAAATCAAGCTAATATCTTGGGGTTGGTTAAAGGGACACCCTAGTACTATTATATTCATGCAGAGATTTTTTTTCTCTTGGTAAAGGGCCACTAAACAGACATGTTATGAGAATCAGGTGCTCAACATTTAGAGTTTCTATCTATTTATTTACTTATTTATGAGATTTTATCCCTCATTAAACATGAATTAGATTGAAACCTGGGAGCGTTTAAAATCTTTCTTTTTTTTCCTGTGCCTACACAGGAAACACATCTTGTCAACAAGGGGCGGGGCTAGGTGGGGGCAGAGTTAGGTAGGATGGGGGGCCTCACTGAACTGGTCGGCACAGGGCCCGCAATTGCTAAGACCAGCACTGGGTACACAACTGTTCAGCACCAATTTTTTCAGCATTGAATTTTGAGCGTTTACTGAATCTAGGGCTTTGTGATTTGCTGTTCACTGATAACAGTATGCAGTCTTTGGAAACAGTGCAGACTTTATGGAAAGAGGGTGCACTGTTTCAGAAAGAAGGCACACTCTTTCCCAACAGTGGAACCACCGTGCATGCACAAACTATTGTGCAAGCTATTGCACAACTGCAAACATATGTGCCTTGTGCATCCTAGAGGGGAAAATAGTGTGCCCTCTTTCCACATAGCGTGCGCTGGCCACACAAAAATGAATAAAACAAAAATTCCCCCAAATGACACAGGAAATGACAGGAAACAACTCTCTGACCCCAGCACTTAATTACATCATATTCTGCTGTGGTGGGATCCAGTTCCATAGTAAGACTGAGCCATGTGATCATCACCCTAGTGTTCCCCACCTCCCTACCTTACACCCTGTGCCTCAGACCTCTCTCAGTTTCAACACCTTCCCCACGCCCCTCCCCCCATACACACACTGGACCCTGATAGAAGCTCTGAGAAGGATCCCCCAGGTCCCCACTGCCTGGGAGGGAGGGGCACCCTCATTGCTCAGGCAGCAGATTGCCTTACTTTCTAGAACACTCCAAATGAGGGGAGATGAAAAATCAGAAATGGATCAAATTGCTCCTGATGGATTGAAGACTGAAAGGTCTGCAGAGAATCAGAGGAACCCGAATATTATCAATTCATTATGGATATTAAGTAACTAGTAGAAAAGGCCCGTTTCAGGCAGAAATGAAACGGGCGCTAGCAAGGTTACCCCCCCCCCTCGGAGTTCCAGACCCCTCCCTCCCACTCAGAGTTCCAGACCCCCCCCCCGTGGCTGAGGGCGGGTCTATGAGTGTGAGTGAGTGAGTGAGTGGTGCTGACAGCCTAGCCTACCAACAGTACAGGGCTTCAGTGTTTCCCTGCCACAGAGTGAGCTTCAGAACATTGGAGATGAGAATTATTTATATAGATGGTGAGTGGTTCGAATGTATAAAACCACTTCTCCAAACTGAATTTCGATGCACTTTCTAAAGTAAGGAACGGCTATGTATTTGTGGAACCCGTAGTTGCAGAAGAAAGAACGCAGGGAAGTAATGTGACAAATTTAAGGTGCACAGAAAATTATCTTGTATGCCAGGTCTGCACAAGGAGGTTTAATAGACCTCCTTGGGTCTGCAGACCCCCCCCCCCCTCTCTCTCTCTCTACACAACACTTACTGTGCATTAGAGAGGATATGATACGGGAAACCCCAATAATGAGACATTATAAATAATGACCTTGGATCTGACCTGATAGTGTAGTTGCAACTAAAAACATTCTCTGGATCCAATGGAGGTGGGGGTTGGGGAGTGAAACTACCAAATGTACTGTGTAACTTTGACGGTCTGTTTAAATTCTGTGGAAAGTTCGGTTCAGTTAAAATTAATGAGAGGGGTTCGGTTTTGTTTATTCGGATTTCACCCCCCCCCCCCCCCCCTGATAAATATATTTTTGTTATACTATAATAAGAATCATATTGCAAAACCAAATAGACCTAACAAGAATATAACCAAAGAATTTAAAAAAAAAGATTTAAACAGTCTCTCCTGGTTTTAATCCAAATATGAGAGAGAGTGCACAAAAACCTTCTCCTCCTGTACAGTCTGTCATCGGCCCCTTTCACGGTTGGCCTGATGTGCACATAAACGGACTTCTCACCCTTTGGTGCATCTCCACTGATCAGTACTGGAAAGACGGTATTAAACAGTCCACGGAGCGAATTGCAAAGTAATCCGTAACTACTACTACTACTATTTAGCATTTCTATAGCGCTACAAGGCGTACGCAGCGCTGCACAAACATAGAAGAAAGACAGTCCCTGTTCAAAGAGCTTAATCCGTAAGAACACATTTCCCCAATTTTAGCAGCACCCAATACAGGAGAATACCAAAGATAGACTGAGGAAGAGGAGTTACCTCCCAAAGCTAGTCTAGAAATAGCTTAAATTACTTCGATAACTTTATACGTTTGCTTTGGCGTTATTAACCGGTATTTCTGGGCATTCAGGCAAGACTAACATGCAACCCCCAGCACTGTCACTAAACCCACCCGAATTCCACTTCACGGCACACTGCCTTAAGTACACAAAATGGGCAAACTACTTGTTCATCCAGTGCCACTTGACAGTGCAGTGAAAAAAGTCAGATCCGTTCATGTTTTGCTTTTACCTTTATAAGAGAGTCGGAGCCTAGGTACGTTCCCTTTGGAAGACGTGCAAATCCCGAGGAGATTCCAAAGCAGCCACAGGTGCCCCAGGCTCTGGGACATGGAAACACCCATGGTACTGCCCGCTCAAGTTGATTTCGTTCTCCGCTGTGGCTTCCCTTCTTCCCCTCCCAAGGACACACAGCTATGAGGATCCTGCCTCGGAGCAACTAAGCTGACAGATGGAGGCTGCCCCGGCACATGCAACTGGGAGGGAGGTTCTCCTTTGCCTCTGCTGAATGAATGCCCAGTGGTTTAGGTTTTATAGATCCAGGGCTCCACCCAGCTCCTTCAAAGCATGAGAAGTGGGGGGAGGGAGGCGACACTCGCCTGTAGGACTTGTCCAGAAAGTGTCCCTAGTGCTGGCGCTGAGCTGCCCACTACAGGCTCTTGGAGGGGGAAAAGGCAGCAAAACGATTTTCAGCTGCTTTCCCAGTGCTTTCCTCGACTTGTGAGGTGCCTGCGTTTGGCTTTAGAGCAGACTAAGCCTTTCAAATACTTATAACCTTTCATAATCCCTGCCAAAAGTACAACAATGCCCTTTTCTTTAATAAGCAGATTGCTCTGGACCCTGTAATTTTGGATCTGGCGTTTTCAACATGAGCTGGACCCTCTCCATAAATTTCCTGGATAAAAGGTTCCCTGTAGTTTCAGGCACAAGCAGGGCAAAAAAAGGTGTGAAAAGCCCGGTAGGCTATTGAAGAGCAGAGCTCTTACCCAATAAATTAATTTGCTGCAATGCCAGGAAAAGGGTGGGGGGCATCTGTAAGGAATTTCAACAGGCAATGTACTCTGGGAGTGTACCCCAAAAGGCTGAATTTTGGATTCAGGAAGCTGACCCACAATACCTTTTGCAGGTTTGGTTGCATGCAATTTATTTCCCCTTCCAAAATTTGCAGCTTTCAAACAAAAGCTGTACTAGTGAGCTGACATGGCAATTTCCCATCTTTGTGAGTGAAACAAATCTAAGCTGGGAGCTGCTGATCCATTCCCATTTTGGCTTCTGTTTTTCCATGATACCAATCACCCCTTTCTCTACTGCATTCAGAGGCTCAAGGGCCATTTCAAATCATATTTTAAGCTTTTGTTTACTACTACTACTATTTACGTTTCTTCATTTTTTCCCCACCTTGTCGCTTTTCCTTTCTTATCTATAAATCCTGATATTTTGATGTTTATCCTCAATGGATGAAGTGGTGTGGCTGTCATGTTAGTCCATTTTTAAAGGTTAATAAATAGAAATAAAACAAAACAAAGAAAATAAGACAATGCCTTTTTATTGGACTAACAATACATTTTCGATTAGCTTTTGAAAAAGGAGATATGGAGGGGCATAATGGAACAGAAACGCCTATCTCCATGGGCGTTTATCTCCGAGAACGGGTCCGTGAAGGGGCGGGGCGGATCGTATTTTTTAAAAGAAAAAGACGCCCATGTTTTATTCGTCAAGGTGTGAGCTGGGCGTTTTTGCTTTTCAGCGATAATGGAATATGAAATCGCCCAGCTCAAAAACGAATAAATCCAAGGCATTTGTTCGTGGGAGGGGCCAGGATTCATAGTGCACTGGTCCCCCTCACATGCCAGGACACCAACCGGGCACCCTAGGGGGCACTTTTACAAAAACCAAATAAAAGGTAAAAGAGCTCCCAGGTGCATAGCACCCTTCCCTTGGGTGTTGAGCCCCCCAAATCCCCCTCAAAACCCACTGCCCACAAGTCTACATCATTACTATAGCCCTAAGAGGTGAAGGGGGGCACCTACATGTGGGTACAGTGGGTTTGGGGGGGTTGGACGACTAGTAGCATTAAGCAGCACAATTGTAACAGGTAGGGGGGGGGGATGGGCCTGGGTCCACCTGCCTGACGTCCACTGCACCCCCTAACAACTGCTCCAGGGACCTGCATACTGCTGCTTGGGAGGAGGGTATGACATTTGAGGGTGAAAGTAAAAAGTTGTGAAACATCATTTGTTGTGGTGGGAGGGGGTTAGTGACCACTGGGGGAGTCAGGGGAGGTCATCCCCGACTCCCTCTGGGGGTCATCTGGTCATTTAGGGCACTTTTGGGGGCCTTATTCGTCAAAAAACAGGGTCCAGGAAAAGTGTCCTAAATTGTAGCTCAAAACTGTTCCATTATCGGCGAAGGGCGCCCATCTCTGTTCGCCCGATAACCACGCCCCAGTTCCGCCTTCGACACGCCTTCGATACGCCCCCGTCAACTTTGTCCGCATCCGCGACGGAGTGCAGTTGAAAGCGTCCAAAGTTCGGCTTTCGATTATACCGCTTTATTTGTTTTTGTGAGAAGAACGCCCATCTCCCGATTTAGGTCGGAACTTGGGCGTTATTCTCGTTCGATTATAAGCTGGATAGCCTTTGAAAACTTATCAAAAAATGTATTGTTAGTCCAATAAAAAGGCATTGTCTTATTTTCTTTCTATTTATTACCTGTTTGTCCACACAAAGTCAAATATAAGCTCTCTGCTCAGCCTCTCAAGAGCTTCTCTCTGTCTTTCCACTGGCTTTACTTTTCCTCGGGGTTGATTTGTTGAAATCCAGGAGAATCTTTTTCAGGGCAGTGATTTGGAAGAGTAGCTATAGGCAGACTCAGATTTCCAAGTAGGCCAGCAATTCATAGTTGTAATCCAAGACGGTGGATTATAGATGAAAGAGATCACAGCAAGCACAGGCAAAACCTGTAAAAACAGACATATGAAGATTCTGTAAGAAAAAAACTGAAAATAGTTATTCTTCTCCTAACTGGCTGCAAATTTCTGGTGGGAGAAAATTTATATACGGAGAGGCACAATAAGCTGGAAATGTTATAGATACAACAACACTGCTGTGCTAGAAAAGCACTGGGATTACAACCTTAACAAAATAATGATGAATGAAGGAGTTGTGATCAACTGGGACATTCCCAATCAAGAAAAACAGAAAACCTGCATTAAATCATAAAGGTTAAAAGCCAAGAGAGGATAAGTAATCTGCAAATATTGTGCAGTTAAGTAAGACGAGCAGATCACATCTCAGAAATATGTAATCCTTTATTCATAACATAGTAGATGATGGCAGAAAAGACCTGCATGGTCCATCCAGTCTGCCCAACAAGATAAACTCACATGTGCTACTTTTTCTGTATACCTGACCTTGATTTGTATCTGCCATTTTCAGGGCACAGACCGTAGAAGTCTTGCCCAGCACTAGCCCCGCCTCCCAACCACCATCCCACAGGGATCTTTATCCTTCTGAGGTGTGATCTGCTCATCTTACTTCTCATAATCATAGAGGTGTCAGTACCAAATGATTATTCTGTGAATCTTATCGAGAAAAGATCCTGAAGTACCAAGAAATGCAGTCGGAGACAAAGAACGAAACAAAAATATTTCCCATCATATTGGATGCCATAAGCTTGATTCAGTGGTATTCCTAGGTCGGCTGCCACCCAGAGCGGATCACTGCTCCCCCCCCCCCCCCCCCCAGTGTATCACCTCCACCCCTCAAGCACATCGCTCTTAATATTTGGGTTTGGAGAGAGCAGTCGCACGGCTGTCGGCTCCACCAGTTCCCTGCCCCGGAACAGGAAGTAACATCCGAGGGAGCAGTGAATTGGCAGAGCCAACAGCTGTGCGGCTGCTCCCTGCACCCCCTTGCAGCGTGCACCTGGGCAGACCACTCCCATCGCCTAGCCTTTGGTACGCCACTGGCTTGATTAAAAAGAACTTACCTGGATAAGTTGCCTGTATAAGTTACATCTTATCAGTGGCATAGCCACAAGTAGGTCTGGGCGGGCTTTGGACCCACCCAAAAATCTGGCACCTTTATTATGGCTGTTGGGGATTCCCAAGCTCCTTCAGCTGGAAGGGGTCCTCCTGCATCCAGAACAGGTCATTCTCCTACTTGCTGCAGCCAGCCGCACTGTCTGTGGGTTTCACCCATGTGTGAAAACTGAGCATGTGTGGGAGGGGAGAGGCAGGCAGCAGCAGCTTGTGGACAGACCTTGAAGTTATTTTTCTTACGTAGATTTATTTCTCTTTTTATTGAATTTCAATCATACAATAACACTGAAATCTTACAGCAAAGCCAGCAACACATGAAAATACGGCCACATTTCTTCATTGAAAGAGATCCATCTGAACAAAAGATGTTTTCCCCTATCTGTGTCACTAAATCAGGCCTGGAAAGTTAATAGCAAAATGTTCTGTGAGAATCACAAGCTATTACAGTCCCTGTAAGGTAGACTTTATGATTGGGATCAAACAGTGAAAAGATGCATCCCTGAAAACTCCCTTGCAGGGCCGATTTTAGACATGGTGGGGCCCAGGGCAGAAATTAAGGAGGGGGCCCCTGATTCCCCCTCCCTCTGATCTCCCCACCTGCACTGCTACTGTGCGGTCCAGGCATCTCTTCCCCTTCTCCCCACCACAGTCCATCTCCCTCCCTTCCCCTCACCTTGTGGTCTTTTTTAAAAATTTTATTTCCCTTCTCAGAGGGGCCCTGGTGCAGCAGCCATCCTCACAAGCTGCCTCCGGCTTTTCCGAAGCTTTCCCTCTCTCATGGGAGTGAGAGTCCAAATAAACATATAGAGTGGTGGGTTTCCAGGGGTCCATCAGGATCTTGGTCCTCTATCGCCAAGAGAAAGGAGTGGGGCCTGTTTTGCATAGGAGAGAAAAAGGGGTTTGAATTCTGATTCACTGCTGAACCAAGGCACAGCATGCCCAGAGAGGGATCATCGGGGAGGGTCTCATTTCAAAGAGAGAAGCAAGGATGGCACATCTTTAGCTAGTTCCAACTCCTACAAGGGTTGGACTATATGCCGGAGACAGTGGCGTACCGAGGGCAGGGCAGTGGCTACGGTCCGCCCCGGGTACACGGCAGGAGGGGTGCAGGGAGCAGCCACGTGGCTGTTGGCTCCGCTGGTTCTCTGGTCCCTCTGCCCTGGAACAGGAAGTAACAGCAGAGGGAGCAGGGAACCAGCAGAGCCGACAGCCGCACAGCTGCTCCCAGCACGTAGGAAAAATGCGGGGGAGCTTGGAGGTGATGCGCCAGGGGGGACGCTGCACCGGGGGGTGTCTTGCTGCTCCCGGGGGGATGGACGGATGATGCTACACCCAGGGGGGGTGCACAGCGGTTATCTGCCCCGGGTGGCAGTTGACCAAGGAATGCCACTAGCAGGAGACTTGGTGTGATAGGATGTGGGGCCCGAGTCTGGTCCAGTGCTGTGCATGTAGTGAGTTGAGAGTCCCACATAGCACTGAAAGAAAGAAGGAGAAGACATGGCCACAGACACTAACATTTCCGTGCGTACCCATCTCTGGGGTCACCCTCAGCCCCTGCCAATTAAAGGGACTGGCTACATATTTTATGTCAGGGAGGAGTTGGGGAGGGGAGTTAGAAATAGATGTTAACATTCTATGATGACCTGGGGTCATAACAGTCTGGACAACGAGTCACCTTAGTTATAGTTCAAAGGTAATGGTTATGGTAAGGTGGGAACGAGGAGTGACTTAGTTACTAAGATCGCAAAAGGGTTTTTGAATATTTTTTAAATTCAGTATTCGTTTGATATCTCTGCCTAATTATTTGTTTATCAGTTTGGCGATTTGATCTTACCTAGAGAGATTACAAAAATCTTGACGTAAGGTTGGGGGGGGGGGGGAGGTGGGGGTTTAGGATGGAAATGAAACTTGTTAAAACTATTGAACAATACATGTTTTTGGTTGAACTCATGTATCTTTATTCATTTGTTCAATTACAACTGTTTACAGTTAAAGGGACTGTCTACATGTACTTTTAACCTCAGAGAGGATGATCAATTTTCAAATAGCCTATTTATGTGGGTAAATCATTTTTCAAAACTGCTGTCAAGGGTAATTTTCATGAGCAACTTGAGAATGTAAAACAGTGCTTTAGAAGCTCAGACAGAGGCTTATAAGTTGCTCAGAAAACATAAGACCTTTTATATGAGATATATGTTGGCATTCCCAGAGGTGGAAAAGGGGTGGGGCAGGAGCAACATCTAGCTTGCATCTTATGAAATATAGACCTATGTGCACTGATGTTTTCCACAGCACATAAAACACCTGCCTCGGTGTAGGTGTAACTTCATGTGGAAACGTTTGGGTAGGATGTTTTGTAAAAAGCACATTCTATAGGTTCACATGTTGCAATATTATAGAACTCGTTTTCGAAACAAAAAAAATGTCCAAAAAGCAGCACAAAACATCCAAATCACTGTTTTAAGATGTTTTTCTATGCAGTTCATCTGCAGTGCATTCAAAGCCCAAGGGGGGTATGTCAGGAGTGTGCTAGGGGCAGGATTTGGGCGTTCCCAGAACTTGGAATGTATTTTTGCCATAATAGAACAAAGCAAAAATGTCCAGGGCTAAAAGTTAGATGTTTTGGTCTATTCCCGTTTCAGTCAGGCCCTTGCTGATGTGGTAAGCGGGGTAAGCACCGCAGGAGGGCGCCCACCTCTGGAGGGCGCCGCCGCAGTGCTTACCCTCGCCCCGCGACGCTGAGGCCTTTAAATCTTTTACTTGCAGTCGCAGCAGCGTCTGTGAAAACGGAGCGCTGCCGACATCTCCCTTCCCTTCGCGCTCTTGGTTCCCTCAGTGTCCCACCTTCTTCTGACGTCAGAAGAAGGCGGGACACTGAGGGAACCAACGAGTGCAAGGGAAGGGAGACGTCGGCAGCGCTCCGTTTTCACAGATGCTGCTGCGACTGCAAGTAAAAGATTTAAAGGCCCCCAGGGCGTGCAGCGATCATCTTCACGGGGGGAAGGGGGGGGGGAGAGGGGCGCGCGTGCGCCAACTGTTCTTCTGCGGGGGGGCGCCAACATTTCATCTGCGGGGGGCGGCATAGACCCTTGGCACGGGCCTGGTTTCAGTCACAACTAAGTCACAAAAAGGTGCCCTAAATGACCAGATGACCACTGGAGGGATTAAAGCATGACCCCCCTCTTACTCTCCCAGTGATCTCTGACCCTTTCTCACCCCCAAAGACGTTAAAGAAACAGTACATACCAGCCTCTATGACAGCTTCAGATGTTATGGCCACTATTAGAGCAGAAAGCAGGTCCCTGGAGTAGCCTTGTCGTTTGTGCAGTGCACAGTAGAAAAGGGACCCAGGTACATATGATAGGAAAACAGCCATAAAATCCTTTGGAATATATTGCACTTTCTTCAAAAAATAAATATTAAATGGGAAGGAAAAGCCTCGGACTCTAGTCCAGAACCAGCAGTGTTCTCACAGACCATGAATAGGGCTCCTCATAGGTAGAAAAACCTCCCCAACATTTAAATTATGTCATAAAGATGTTTTATACCTGTCTTCTGTATACTTTTGTGACATTTTTTCCTTTTTTGTACTAACAAATATAAAAAATGATTGACGAGAGTGTGTTTACAAAACAATAAGAAGAGTGTCCCACCAACGTGGTCAGCATTTAGCTAAAGAAAGCTGCTTCAGGGTTTAAGGCAGTGTCGTAGCCAAGGGTGGGCCTAGGCCCACCCACTTTTAGTTCAGGCCCACCCAGTAGCAGCATGTCTATGATGTGGCTGGCAGGGATCCCGAAGTCCCACCAGATGAAAACTCCAAACAACTGTCTTTCCTGCATACCTTGTAAATAGAAGATCTTCGCCTGTAGCGAGCAGCGACTGATACTGTTCGCACCAGCTCCACAACCTTCCCTCTGATGTATTCCCACCTTTGTGGAAACAGGCAGTCGCATTAGAGGGAAGGCTGTGGGGCCAACATGAGCAGTGTGTATTAGTTGCTGTTCGTTGCCTGTGAAAATCTGCTATTTAAAAGGTATACAGGGAAGAGGAGATGTTTGAGAGACCATACGGCATGCAGGCGAGAGAGGGAGAGACCAAATCACTTGAGGGACGGGGTGGCGTTCTTCTGCCCACCTAACTTGGGTCTTACGAGACTGGGAGATTGGGCATCTAAATGGCAGATGACGTTTAATGTGAGCAAATGCAAAGTGATGCATGTGGGAAAGAGGAACCCAAATTATAGGTTCCACGTTAGGAGTCACAATCCTCTGGCAATTTAACAACTTTGAATAACTTTGTGTCGTCAGCAAATTTAATTACCTCACTAGTTACTCCCATCTCTAGATCATTTATAAATATGTTAAAAAGCAGTGGTCCCAGCACAGACCCCCTAGGATGTTTCTTCTCTCCTTTACCAAAGATGGACATACGCACTAGGAGAAGTATTTGATTACACCATAATGTCAATGCTGGAAGGTCCTTTTGTATCCACTTTTTAGCCGTTAAACAGGCCTTTCTAATAAAAAGGCATTGCTAATCTGTCTCATTCCAAATCTAATAAACACAGTTTAACACTTTTGGGATGGAGTTGATTCATCATCTATTCCAAATGCTGCTACACTTGATCCTAAAATCTAGCAATGTGTGGACAACCCCATTACCAATAATAATATGTCCCTTCTGCATCTCCACATTTGGCAGAATTGGCTGAACGCTCAGCCCACACTTTATTTACCCACGTAGGATGCAAGTTAACATTTTATAATGACGTTCTCGAACTAGAACACATTCTGACAAATCCTTCCCACTTTTTATCCCCTCCATAAATTCACTGATTGTATATATCTCACCTATATCCCTTGCCCACTTCTCCACAATATATAGGAAGGGAGAAACTCTCCATTTTTTCATTTATTCAAAATAGTACTTCCCAATTAATCCCTTAGGGCCTCTTTTACTAAACCAGGCGATTCCTGCTCGGTAAATGAGAGGAAGCCCATCCAATTCCTATGGGATTCCTCTCATTTGCAGTTTAGTATTAGTCCCTTAGTGCCTTCAGTCACGATCAGGGCGTAAATCATAGAAGTCTGCCCAGCACCGGTTTCGCTTCCCAATAACCAGCGTCGCCACCCAATCTCCATTCCTTCTAAACATGATTCCTTTGTGTTTATCCCACGCATGTTTGAATTCCATTACCGTTTTCATCTCCACCACCACCTTTCTTCTGTCCTCCTTTTGCTGCTTCATCTGTGTTTTTACTTGTACCTTCCATCTACTTTCATCTTTCTTTCCACTTGATGGATTGACTATATATTTTTCAAATGTTAAATTGGCCTGATGGTCATTTTGATTAAGGGGTGGTATAAAAAATGTGTATAAAGAAAATGAAATGCAGAACTGCGCCCCAAGATATCTAATTACATTTCACCCTTGCTCTCCGAGCCACAACAATAAATATTAATATTCTCATTGCCCTGTTCACAAAGACTGGAACCATGCCCAATGACACAGAGTGCTATGAGGTTGCCTTGCTGTAAGGAACATTCTGTGTTTTCCTAGATATGCCTATTTATTTGTATCCAATATGGACACTGTCCTTGATTTTCTTGTCAAAATGTTGGCAGCCCTAGGCAGTGCTGGTATGAAACAGCCACTGTTCCCCAGACTGATATATCCAGGGCCAGCGCAAGGCTCCTGGCTTCAAAATTTGGCACAACTATTATGCCTTGGCCATCATTATTGTTGAAGATGCCTTCTTCCCTTCAGTTCCTGCTGATAGTGTCCTGTACATCTCCCCTCAGCTTCCTCCTTCCCCCCTCTGATGACGCTGGAAGTGATCTCACTAAGAGCTCCTTCTGATATCTGCTGTTTCCCCACAACCAAGGAAGTTGAAGAAAACAAGAGATGGGATGACGTCAAAAAGTTGAAGCCAATTAGGTTAGTCTATGTTTCCCCTTCCCCACGCAGCTGTCCTCTAGTACACTCAAAGCAACAAACCTATGACCTGCTGCATCCTCTTTGTCGTTCTTTATGGTTGGTAGCATTTTTATTTAATCTCACTTATATTTTCAAACATGCTGGCTTGTGCAGCATATGGATGTACACAGAGGAAGTATTGGTTTCATTGGTTAGATTACTAATTTGTTCTACATTTTTAATCATTGTGTCATTTGGAAGGGCTGCTTATAGGGACTTCCTGTATTCATGCAGAGATGTTTTTACCTAGTAAAGGGCCACAAAAAACAGACACCATGTTATGAAAATTAGGTGCTTAAAATCAGACTTTCTATTTATAAGTACAATTTAAAAAAAACATTAAATAGGTTGAAACTGAGAGCATTTAACATTTTTTTTTCCTGTGCCTGCATCAGAAGAAAAAGATGTCATGTGGGAACTTGATCCATTTTGTTTTATGGAATGCAGTGGTATATTATAAAATGCACTTGCCTTTTTTTATTACTACTATTTCACAGATATGTTTGAATAATGAGGTAGGGGCTTCCTTCATGCAGACGTTTTGTCCAGAGGCAGTCTAAATGTGCCAACATTGTCCAGTTCTGCACATTAGCCAAGTTCATAAAAAGTTAATTATGTTTAATGGAAAATAAATCTGTTGGCTCAGGCTGCTTGCTATGTGAATATTCCATCACTGTTTCATTCTTGATATCAAGTATTACATATTAAGGCATTTGCTGTAAACTTTGTTTTAATTCATTTATCTAGTCCTTACATGCACATAGTTTTGTGTTTTAAACCCATAGGTGAATCCTAAGGGTAGTTTAACAATTATGTAAAACTGTACTGTTGTTTGGGTTTTTTAGCTTGTTTGTTTGTTTTTTTATGTTACTTGTTTTGGACTGCTTTGGGTCCTGTTGAACTGTACATCAGGGTTGCCAGGTGGAAAAATTTTTTCCCACCCAATCCAGCCTAAAAACAGCCCAAAACCCGCCCAAACTCAAACCCTGCCCCTGACACCCCACCCCCGCGTCATCACCCCCGCCCCCACCATCATCAACCCCGCCCCTGCCGCCATCAACCCCGCCCCGCCATCATCGGCCCCGCCTCCCCCGTCATCGGCCCCGCCCAGAACGTCACTAACCCCGCCCAAAACATCACTAACCCCGCCCAAACGTCACTAACCCCCCGCGGCCGAAAAAACCGCCCGAAAACCATGGAAAAGAAAAAAAAGAAGCCCAAAAAAACCGCGACCCGCCACGGGCAAAAAACACATGCAGACTGTGAAATATTGCAGGAAGACCTTAGAAAAATTGGAAGACTGGGCATCCAAATGGCAGATGAAATTTAACGTGAACAAATTCAAGGTGATGCACATTGGAAAGAATAATCCAAATCATAGTTACCTGATGCTAGGGTCCACCTTGGGGGTTAGTACTCATTGTAGATAATACGCTGAAATCTTCTGCTCAGTGTGCGGCAGAAGCTAAAAAAGCAAACAGGATGCTAGGAATTATTAGGAAAGGGATAGTGAATGAGACCGAAAATACTATAATGCCTCTGTATCCTTCCATGGTGTGACTGCACCTTGAGTATTGCGTTCAGTTCTGGTTACTGTATCTCAAAAAAGATATAGCAGAATTAGAAAAGGTTCAAAGAAGAGTCACAAAAATGATAAGGGGGATGGAACTCCTCTTATAGTAACGTGAGTAACATAGTAGATGGCAGAAAAAGACTTGCATGGTCCATCCAGTCTGCCCAACATGATAAACTCATATGTGCTACGTTTTGTGTATCCCTTACCTTGATTTGTATCTGCCATTTTCAGGGCACAGACCGTAGAAGTCTGCCCAGCACTAGCCCCGCCTCCCAAAGGCTAAAATGGTTAGGGCTCTTCAGCTTGGAAAAGCGGCAGATGAGGGGAGATATGATTGAGGTCTGCCTGGGCTGGTGCTTGGGTCTCTGGCGCCCCCCTGCAAACTATCAGTTGGCGCCCCCTCCCCCCCATCCAGCATTTCCTTTCTCTCTTCTCCCTCCCCACTTCTCCCACCCTGCACCCTTTTTCAGCCCAGTGTCTCAAAAGGTGAAGAACAAAAGGTTTTTTGCTTTTTTTTTTTTTTTTAACTTGACAGCTTTTAAATTTATTCAAAAGCTTCCCATATGTAGATATAAATATCATGAAATAAAATTGAATATCACTAAAACTGCTTTAAAAAAATGATTGTAGCTGGTGGAAACAGCACTAATAAAGTCTATATTTTGTGCTCCTCTTTCTACACTGACTGTTCTATAAATACAGTACTATATGGACAAATTTCAGTGAGGATATCCTGTTTACTGATGGGTTCATCTTAACTGTTGTTAATCTGCCTTGGGAAGACTGGTATTATAAAGATTGGAAGTAAAATTAAACTCTTCTTTCATTGGGGCACATGGAATCACATCTTCATCTCATCTCTTTTGTACAAATGGATTATTCTGTTTTGAGAATGTTTTAGGGACAAGTGGTTTTCATAAGTCAAATAAATAAATAAGTCAAAATAATAAAAATAAATATTTTCTTTCATGCAGATCTCTGATTTGTTTAAACATAACTAAATAAATGGACTATAAGCCCCTAATACAGTCCATTGGTTTCCTTATATTTTGTCCTTGTGATGACTTATACTGTGCCAAAACCTGCCCCCCCCATTGTAATGCCGCCACCCACCTCCAACATACTAGAGTCCTACCTTGCCGTCCACCCTGGTGGTGTAGTGGCCTCTGCCCATTGCTGCTACTCCATGTCCGGCGCTCTTCGTTTTTCTTTTCTGTGCTGCAAGTGCCACTGCCGTGTTTTCCCAAAATGGCTGCTGAGACTTCGGGCAGCAGTCTCGAGCCTCGGCAGCCATTTTTAAAATACGGTGGGGCCATCCATGGCACAGAAGAGAAAAGTGGAAAGCGCCAGAAATGGAGTAGCAGCAGCGGGCAGGAAAGAGTGGGATTCTTTCCTGCTCCCGCAGCCGCAGAGACCACTACACCACCAGGGCGGGCGGCAAGGTAGTAGTGCATGGGAGGGGAATGGCAGCATTGCTGTGATGGTGGGAGGAGGGTAAGCAAGGGTAAGCATGGCAGTCTCTGGCGCCCCCCTGCCATGCATACCCTGCTTACCGTTTTCTGCCGGTCCTGAGGTGTACAAAATCCTGAGTAGTGTAGAACAAATAGAAGCAAAACAATTTTTTATTCGTTGCAAAAGTACAAAGTCTAGAGGACACTCAAGCGAGATACATGGAAATACTATAAAGACAAATAGGAGGAAATATTTTTCACTCAATGAATAGTTAAGCTCTGGAACTCTTTGCCAGAGGATGTGGTAACAGCGGTTAGCATATCTGGTTTTAAAACGGTTTGGAAATTGGACAAGTTCCTGGAGGAAAAGTCCATAGTTTGCTATTGAGACAGACATGGGGAAGCAACTCCTTGCCCTGGAATTTGTAGCATGGAATGTTGCCACGATTTGGGTTTCTGCCAGATACTTGTGACCTGGCTTGGCCACTGTTTGGAAACAACATACTGGCTAGTCTTATGTACTTGATTCCATGATATAACTGAATTCTATTATTCTGTCTCACTGTATTTTCAAATGTAAGCCACATTGAACACAAGTTTGCTTGGGATAATGTTGAACGAATTGTAAAAAAGAAAAAGTCCTTTATCCTCCGCCTTTTAAGACATTGCCTATCTGGCTGGATGGTGATGGCACAAGGAAAGCAAGCTTGGTCCACCGAAGACTAACTCAAAATAACCTGTTCCTTAGCTGGACCCTAGTATTACCATATTGAAAATGCAACCATACCATGCCTCTGTGGTTATGTTCCACTAATAAGTTAAATAATTAATTGGCTATCATGAAAGGATTATATAATCTTTGGATGCATGACTAGGGACACAAACATACACTTATTTATTTAATATCACAATTCCTCATGTACAGCCACAAAAGAACCTGTTAGGGTGGATAGTGTTCACATTGAGCTCCTTTTACTATCGACCAGATAGAAGAGATAAAGTTTTCAGTTTTGGCACAATATAAGTCAGCACAGGAACAAAATATAAGAAAACCAATGGACTGCATTAGGGGCTTATAGCCTGTTTAGTTGTTTAAACAAAAGAGATCTGCATGAAACAAAATATTTAATTTTATTTTGACTTATAAAACCGCTTGCCCCGAAACATGTTCAAAACAGAATAATCCATTTGTGTATCTAAAAATGTAAACTTCTACAAAACAGATGAAAATGTGATTCCATGTGCTCCAGTGAAAGGAGAGTTTAATTTTACTTCCATTTAATGTCAATATATTCCATTATATTTATAACACCAGGATTCCCAAGGCAGATTACAACAGTTAAGATGAACCCATCAGTAAACAGGATATCCTCACTGAAATTTGGTCATCTATATTGTATAGAACAGTGTAGAAAAGTGAGCACAAAATACAGGGTGTCTTTTACAAAGGCGCGGTAACATTTTTAACGCACGTTAATCATTAGCGTGCACTAAATGCTAGAGTCACCCAGAGGAATATATGGGCATCTCTAGGGGTTAGCGCACACTTATTTTTAACGCGTGCTAAAAACACGCCCTGCAGGACGTCAGACTCACAGAAACAGAACGAAGCCTTGTGCCAGAAGAAGAGGATCCCCCGCCAGCAAAGGTAGGTGACGGCAGCGGCGGGGGAGGGTTGGCGGTGGGAGGGGGGTCGAGAGGGTCGTCGTCAGGGGGGTTCAGGGCCAAATCTATGGGGGCCCAGGCCCCTGTGGCCCCACGTAGCTACGCCACTGAGGTGTACTATCAAGTGTACCTTTGAGGTACTGAAGAGCTGATTCTGCTGCTTGCATCTTTCAGGAAGAGCCCTGCAATATGCCCCTGATAAGGTGGTGGACATTGTGACAGTGTACTGCATGATGCATAACATTGCACTGAAGCATTGACTCGAGATCGACATAGTAGTGCCGCCAGAAGTGGACAGAGGATCGGATATTACCATGGGAAACCCGGTACGAGGGAAGCTGATCCAGAAGTACTTTGCCAGAGTGGCACGACCTCTTTAGTTTGCTACCACTTGTGCACAGTCTTTGGTTCAGTGAGTATCTGTTCAGGTCAAGGCCTGCCAGGAGACTGCCTTTCATACCAATGCTGTTCTGATAGTTTTTGTATTAGTGGGAGGGGGTGTGTGCCAAAGGACAGAATACAATAATTTCTAATAAATAAAGTTTTGTCCTATGCAAACATATTTGTAATAAAATAATAGTTCTCCTACAAATATCAAGAAAAGGTATAGGGAAGGGCGATGAAAATGATAAAGGGGATGGGATGACTTACCTATGAGGAAAGGCTAAAGCGGCTAGGGCTGTTCAGCTTGGAGAAAAGGCGGCTGAGGGGAGATATGATAGAGATCTATAAAATAATGAGTGGAGTTGAACAGGTAGATGTGAAGCGTCTGTTTACGCTTTCCAAAAATACTAGGACTAGGGGGCATGCGATGAAGCTACAAAGTAGTAAATTTAAAACGGATAAGAGAAAATTATTCTTCGCTCAACATGTAATTAAACTCGAATTCATTGCCAGAGAATGTGGTAAAGGCGGTTAGCTTAGCGGAGTTTTAAAAAGGTTTGGACGGCTTCCTAAAGGAAAAGTCCATAAACCATTATTAAATGGGCTTGGGGAAAAATTAAATCCACTATTTCTGGGATAAGCAGTATAAAATGTTTTGTACTTTTTGGGGATCTTGCCAGGTATTTGTGACCTGGATTGGCCACTGTTGGAAACAGGATGCTGGGCTTGATGGACCTTTGGTCTGTCCCAGTATGGCAATATTTATGTACTTATGTAAGCATTCTCTGTGAAACAGTAAACTGTATTGGGTGGACAGGGAGGGGGTGAACAAGGACGAAATACAATAATTTAGAACAATTTTTTAGTGGCCCTTGCAAACTTTTTTCGAATACAATTACTATTCACCTACAAAAATCTACTTTCCAAAACATACAATCACAACAGTAAACCTCTAACCATAACCAGCAAAATAGTTTTGGGAAAATGTCCAGCAAACAGTTGATCTTCAGTATGTCCCACTCTGAACGTGATATCACACAGGACCGTTTGGTCGAGCTGTTTCTCTGCACCTAGAAAGAAAGAAAGAATGAACCATTAGGAGTGCATGTTGCAAAGCAGTGAACTGAACAGTACAGGGTGGGGGGGGGGGGGGGGGGGCATTGTTGTACATTGGGAGGGACGCATAAGTATGTCAACCTACCTGCTGCTTGTAGGGTGGAGCTCTGACAGGCAACATACAGTACAGCCATGGAATTTCCTGCGAGGGCACAAAAACAAGTGTTGGGGTCTTGCTTTGTTTTTTTGGGGGGGGGGAGGGGGAGAGAACATTGTGGCATAACAAACAATTTACAACGTACCATTATCTGAGGACAAAAGGGCTCGAGCGTACAACTGGTCAAGGTGACGGAAGCTGGCTGGTAGTCCTGGCTGTTAAGAGAAACAAATTACAAGGTGTGTGTGGGGGGAGGGAGGAATATAAATATACTAGTCACAGATGGTACTTACTATTAGAAGGGCTGGGACTCGAAGGTTCAAGGCACAGCGAGGACCCCCACCCCATACCCTTCGCATACTTCCACTGCTTTCATGCCTTGGATTTGGCAAGACCCTGGAAATCTTGCCACTGATGCTTTCACTGCTCCACAGTGTGCCTCTGGACGCCTAGAGCATGCACATCTTCTGTGATGTTCTTCCAGATTTGATTTTTCTGGTCTATGGAGAGCTGTGACTTTTTAAAAAGGTGGCTAAACTCATCGCGGATGCAATGTACCAAAATGTCACGCTATTCCTTGGTGAATTTCGGTGCACATATCCACTTGTGAGTGGCATATGAGCCCCCACTTTGGGCCATTAGTTCCTCCTCCATGCCTTCCTATAAATAAATTGATCAGGTGATTTAGCATAAAAAAAAGATTTGCAGGACCATATATGAGAAAATGCTAGAGCAAACCACAGTTACCACAGAAAACAGCTACCCCCCACCATGAAGAAAAGATTTTTGCAGACAGCAGTCAGCAGACCGGTAAAACCATGGGCTTTCTTGCAATTTAAGCAAAGTGCTGAACAGCGGCATGGCAAACAGCAGTCGGCAGACTGGTAAAAACCATGGGCCTGTAAAGGTTATGCTTATGTGTGGTGTATATTATTTATTTATTTATCTGTTGCATTTGTACCCCACATTTTCCTACCTATTTGCAGGCTCAATATGGCTTACACAGTACTGTAAAGGTCATAGGCGGTCGGTGGCCCAACTGTTTGGGGAGGCTAAAGGGGGCGGGGTTATGGGTGGTGCCGGGGCGGGGCTTACATCCATAATTGTCTGACAACACACAGGAAAAATAAATAAATAAAAGTAAAATAGTCACAATTAATACCTTTAACAATTCAACATCAGATCCTCCAAAATATTATAAAACCATGTCTGATGTTATGACAAACAAACTAAAATTAATTTAAAGTGTTGATGTCACCTTAGTATGGCCAACACACAATCTCTCCACTGCAAAACACTATACACAAACTTGTGCAAAAACACACTCAGAAACTTACCAAACCATAACAGCACTAATTCCAAGGACAGGACGAGCTACAATCTTATGCATGGAAAGGCAGCACTGTAATTACATCAGGCTCTAAAACACCAATACACTACCTAGTGAAAAAAAACAAAACCAAAAGGGCTGCAAATAGTACACACTAGCAGAATACTGCACCTTGATCACACATGAAAAACACATGACAACAGATATGACAAAAGGAACTAGAAATCAAAAGATATGAAGGCAAAATATTGAACTGGAAAACTACCTCAAGAAGTCAGACTCGGCATGCAGCAATACTAGAGAAATTGAAACTTACATGCAAAATATCACAGATGCACATTTCCAAACGCTGACATATTCCAATTAATACATTCTGAATAAAATACTTTTTTCTACCTTTGTTTTCTGAGCATTTAGTTTTTCTATTCGCTTTGGTCCCAGTGTTTTCTGTTTTATGGTGTCTTCTTTCCATTTGATATTCTTTCACTCACCATGTCCACCATCCTCCTGTGTCCTTATGCGTTCTGTCTAGCATCTGTGGCACCCTGTCCCTATCCTTCCTCAGTTGCAGCATCTGCCCTCAAAGCGTTCCGATCTAGTCCTTAAATTCAGCAGTTTCCCCTCCATCCATATTCAGCATTTCTCCTCACTCCCCTCCCCTCCATTCATCCATCCGTGTCCAGCAACTCTTCTCCCTCCCCTGCCCTCCATCCATATCTAGCAAATCTCCTCTCTCCCCTGGTCCTTCCATCCGTCCATCTAGCAAATCTCCTCTCTCCTCTGATCCCTCCATCCTTCCATATCTAGCAATTCTCCTCTCGCCCCTGCCCTCCCCTACATGTCCAGTGATTTCTCTTCTCTTCTCTCCCCTGTCCCGTCTACTCCCTCTCTCCTCATCCTTCCATCCGTTTTCCCTCTTTATCTCCCCATCCTTCTGTCTTTCTCTTCCCTCTTTCTCTCCATATCCTTCCATTTGACTACCCCCTCTCCCGATCCTGCCATCCAACGTCTACCCCCTCTCTCCCGATCCTTCCATCCGTTTTCCCTCTTTATCTCCCCTCCCTTGTCTTCCTCTTCCCTCTTTCTCTCCATATCCTTCCATTCGTCTACCCCCTCTCCCGATCCTGCCATCCAACGTCTACCCCCTCTCTCCCAATCCTTCCATCCAGTGTCTCTTTCTATCCCCTTCCTTCCATCCAGTGTCTCTCTCTCTCTACCCTTTTCCATTCATCATGCCCCCCCTCTCTCTCCCCATCCTTCAATGTTTTCCCTGCTGTTAGTTTCTCTCCCTACCCTTCCTTCCAGCGTCATCCCTCTTTCACCCCCCCCTACTTTCTCCTCATTTTCAGCAGCTTTTCCCTTTCTCCAGGACTCCAGCCCTTCTCCATGTCCCCTCCTTCTCTCCCCATCATACCTGCCTAGTGCCTCCCGCTCCCCCTTCCACCAGGTATTAATTTGTTGGCCACTGCTGCTTCTCCTCTTCAGCAGCAGCGCCCTGAAAGCAGGAATCAGCTGGGAGACACCACGCAGCTGCAACCGCATTGGAGCCCCCAGGAGCTTTGGGCAGGAACTGCACCGGAGAGATAATCACCTAACAGGGGCCGGCCCGCACACGAGAACTTGAACAGATCAACAGCTGGAACAAGCGCGGGGCTGTTCAGTAGCAGCTTTCCTTCAAGCATGGGCTGTCTGCACTGCAACCGCTCCTCTCTGTCCCTGGAGCAGAGCAGGAAGTCAATGTCAACTTCCTGCTCCTCCAGGGGCAGAGAGAGGAGCGGCTGCAGTGCAGACAGCCCATGCTTGAAGGCTGCTATGGCCCGCTCTTGCTTCTTTACATTTTTGTTTTGTTGCACAACTCACGCTGAAGAGGAGAAGAGGAGACTTTCCCGCTTTGGCGGAAGTGCAGGAGATGACCCGCCAAAGCGGGAGGTCTCCCGACTTGGCAGGTCTGGGTCTGTGTTGGGTGAGCGGGCGGGCCTAGGGCCTGGAAGGAAAGTGCTACGTTTCAGGGGGGGCACTGCCCATGGGCGTGGAATGTCACACAGCTGGGCTGGGGAGGCTTAGCCTCCCCAAGCCTCTTATACGGGGCGCCTATGGTAAAGGTGTTTGCCAAATCCGGTAGAGAGAACAGATACAAGGTTATGTTGTGTTCGAATAAGGTAGATGTATTCCAAGCTCCATTAGGGTCGAAAAGAGGGAGGTTGTATGTTGTCCAGTATGGTCTTTCATTTAGTTGTGTGGCCGGATGTGGGGATTTACGTTGGATCTGCAGTGTAGGCCTTTTTGAAGAGGTTGGTTTTTAGTGATCTTCTGAAGTGGTCGTGGATTGTTTTCACGGCTTTTGGGAGTGTGTTCCATATTTGTGTGCTTATATAGGAGAAACTTGATGCATAGGTTGTTTTGTATTTGAGTCCTTTGCAAGTTGGGTAGTGAAGGTTTAGGTACGTATGAGATGATCTGGATCTGTTTTTGGTTGGAAGGTCTATGAGGTCTATGATGTATCCTGGAACTACACCGTATATAATTTTGTGGACAAGGGTGCAGATCTTGAAGGTGATTTGTTCTTTGATTGGAAGCCAGTGTAGCTTTTCTTGGAGGGGTTTGGCACTATTGAAACGTGTTTTACCAAATATCAACCTGGCCGCTGTGTTTTGGGTGGTCTGGAGTATTTTTGTGAGTTGTTCTTTACATCCCGCATAGATTCTGTTGCTGTAATCTGCGTGGCTTAGAACCATTGATTGTATTAGGTTTTGAAATATTTCCCTTGGGAAGAGAGGTTTTAAGCATTTGAGTTTCCACATCGAGTAGAACATTTTCTTTGTTACGGAGTTTATGTGGCTCTCAAGAGTGAGATTGTGGTCGATTGTGACACCCAGTATTTTGAGGCTGTCTGAGATAGGGAGGGTGTGTTCTGGGGTGGTTATGGTTGTGGGTTTGTTCTTGTTGTGTTTAGATGAGAGGATGAGACAATGTGTTTTTTTAGTGTTCAGCTTCAATTGGAATGAGTTAGCCCTTGAGTCCATAGTGTCCAGACCTGCTTTGATTTCGTTGGTTATTTCTGACAAGTCATGTCTGAAGGGAATGTAGATTGTAACATCATCTGCATTGATGAACAGATTGAGTCCTTGATTGGATAAGGACTTTGCCAGTGGAATCATCAATATGTTGAAGAGTGTTGGTGACAGTAGTGATCCTTGAGGATCACCACGCCTAGGACACACGTCTATGATGCAA